>NW_026126447.1:2918750-3635000 GCF_943737965.1 Phodopus roborovskii
ACTTCTCAAGTTCCTACTCATTCCTATGTCCTTTATGAGTAGCAAAATGCTTCATGTCAGTAACACTTCCATGGTTAATATCCTAAATCTCAAACAAAATGACCCAGAAATATTGGGCCAAATTTCTTGTTTCTGCATTACTGTGCTCATTGGCAGGAGGCCAACTTGTTTACATTGTGTATGATATACATGATCCTTCATCAAGCACTTACTCAAGCTGTAATATGTATCACATACTGGAGATTAAAATCAACATATATAGAGAGGAGTCAATAATTTGAGAAGAATAGAGGAATGGTTAGAAATGAAAGTGCATAAGAGGATGGAATTGATATATAGTACTCATCTATGAAATTCAAAAAGTAAAATTAAAAGCTATGTATTGTATTGCTTGTATTGAAGGACATTATATTATAGTTCAATGAATAAGGCATATGATTCCTACTGGTTATATATTTATGATCCAACTTCCAGAACTCATGAGAGACAGTATACTTAATAACAAATAAGGAAGATATCTGGATCTCTGTAAACTAATATAAGTGCAATAAATTAAGCTCATCAAGATATTATAAATGGTATAACTTAATTATTCATTCACCTCTTTGAGCAGATATTTCATAAGGGCCTATTGACTATGACACACTGTGAAACACTGACTAAAAACTGTTGAAGGAGACAAGATGGTTCATAAGCACCATGCTTGCAGAAAAGTAGTACAAACACCATATAGTTAATAAGCACACAATTAAATGTTGAAATAATTCTGTGAATGCAGAACATCTGGGAAAAGTGGAGTCCCTGATTTGCTTTCAGGAGTTGGGGAATATGTCTCAAAAGACTTGGTATTTTGTCTGTTATGAGTAAAACAGAGGATTAGAATATACAGAATGAAGGGAAGACTATTCTATGTATTGAATGAAGAATCTTGAATTTACTGGCTGGCATTTAGCATAAGAGCAAAGTGTATAGGAGGAGTTCAGTGTCAGGCACTATTTTGAAGCTTTTTTAAGAAATACAAATTTCAACCACAAATATAAAGTGAGACCACAAGGAAACTGACAGGAAGGACTAATGTATTCAGATCTGCATTTTATAAAAGGTTAGCCTGCTAAAGTGGACAATGATTGGAGGAAAACAAGACTATAATGGAAAGATAATACATTGACCCACAGTCATGTAACAGATTTCAGTATGTGAGCAGTTTTAGGGTACATGTTGAATATTGGGTAGACAGAGCTGAGAGATAATTGGAAACACAAATATATAAAGAGGATTGTTAAGAGTTTATGCTTGGGCTTAAACAACTGGGTAGGTGAAAGAACTGTAACCAAAGTAGAGAAGGATAGAGTAGAAATTAATTTTGAACAACAGAATTCAGGAAGTTTCCCAAAGTAGTTAATATCTGGTCAGAAGTTAGGAGGTAAGACATTTAAAACACTAAGAGGGAAACAGAAGTATTCAAGTTGGAGGATGAGAACTATGATAGCCTGTGGGTATATAGACAAACTTCTAGAATATCCTTAGGGATTGTGCTGGTTTAGTAAAGTAGTTGTAGCTTTTCCTATCCAGGGGAGGGCATAATTATTTGTCCAATACCAAATGGTCAGCCCTGAGGTTGAGCATTCTTCAGACCAAGGCAATTATATTTAGGAATATATGTTTATGTCCTTATACATATATGCATGTAGGAATAATTAAAAATAGAGGCCATGAATTGGAAATAAAGGAAGAACATATAAGAGGGTTTTAAGGAAAGAGAGAGAAATGTTATAATTTCATTATAATCTCAAAAATAGAACAGGGAAAAATAAGACTAAGTTGAGAGAAAGTGGTATGTTGGAGACAAAAAGAGCAATATGAACTAAAACAAGAGTACACAATTGAGGCAATGGAAGGAAAAAGAGGCATTGCATATGTAAAATAGCTGAGTGTGGACATGTCACCATTAGCATTGAAGACTGTCACATTAAACAGACCGGGGAAACCAAAATATTTAAAGTAATACTGGCTACAGATAAAATCATTATAGGTTTTCACACAGTAGAATAATATGTTCAGATCTGGTTTGCATGTTTTTTAAGAAAAACATCTCCAGATTTTGGGAGCTCTATATGAAGGAAAAAAAAAAACATAGTGTTGGAGAAAGAGACATTTTTGGAAAATTGAAATATATGCAATCTTTTTTTAGCACCTCTAACAGATCAGTTTAAGGATATGAGCATGTATTATGTATAATTTGGGTTGTTTTTAAAAGGGATCGTGTTTGTTATATATAGAACTGCTAAGGCCTGAGCACCTCTTGGAATAGATTTTATTTGGCCATTAGGAAGGAGATGGGGGTGTGTTGGCTAGCCATTGCTCAACAATATTGCCTTGTCATATCTTGTCATTTCCAATGTGAATATTTATGTCTCCTTTATAATTAAAAATGGCAAAACCAGTTCTGTTTTTGTTTTTAAATGGTCTGTTCTATTTCCCACTAAATTGTACTTTGGAACATTGGAACAAAAAGAAAAGTAAAGAAAGATACAACTTGGAACCTGGAACATCATGTATGATTCACAGTATGAAATTATAAAAAGAAAAACCCTATTCACCCTATTCACACATGTAAGAAATAAATGTATATAAAGAATGTAAACATAGAAGGAGTACATATACATATGAACATTTTTATAATATGATAATTTTATTTTTCTATGTATCTGTTTCTCCTTGCCTTGTGTTCTGAGAAAATGTCTCTCAGTAAACCTGAGCTCACAATTCACTTAGATTAGTTGACCAGCAGGCTCCAGGCATCTGCTAATCACTGCTATGGCTTCAGTGGTATTAGTATTAGAGGCACACACCTCCCACATTGGCTTTTGACATGGGTGTTGGGAATCCCAATTCAGGCCTTCATGTTTGCATGGCAGGTAAATGACTGACTGAGCCCACATATATTTGTATTTACACTGTCTTGTACTGTGTACATTTTAAAAAGTGAAAGTGGTATCGTTGACTGGGACTTAGGAAAGTTATTCTTCATAGAGAAAGGTAGCAGTTATTTTAGGCCTTGTGGCTCCAGGCTCTCTTTTATACCCCCTTTGCTTTGTAATGCAGAGATAATCATATGCAACAAATGAACAAGTGATGATGGTTGTGTCCAAATAAAACTTTATGTACAATGACAGATAACGGACTATAGTCTCTGACACTTTCCCAAGTTTCCTAACTCTGATACCAAAAGGTATTTCTTTTTTTTATTTTTCAATTTTTCCCTCTTTAACAATGTTTTTAAATTATATCTAGAAAATTATGCACCTTACAGAGCAGGACATTTGTTATGTCATGGATTTCTCAGTTAAATTTATATGCAGTTTAGTTGGCACCTAGTGAAGGAAACATGACAGCCTCTTATCTTAAAATTATGAATGTGTGTTCCATTTCTAACCTATTTTTGTACCCACCAGTTTATCCTGAATGCTCATTGAGCTTTCTGCAGAGTAACTAATTGCCTCTCCCCTTCAGAGGCACCTGAATTGATGGGAAAGTGAAAAAGCAAGCAGAGATAAAGGAGAGACTAAATAGTAGAGGTCATGGCCTAGGATGTGGCAAACTATAGCAAATATTATTTAATTTTCATCCTAAACTAAAAGACTATGGCCATCCTTGTAGTATTAAAGGAATCTTTCAGTAAGGTTTATTTAAAGGTCGACACTGGTCAAGCTTTAGAATACAAATAGTTTATCTCTAAGACCATCCTAGAAAACAAGGAGAGGAGCTACACAAGTCATCTAGGAAGGGGATTTGGAGAGAATATGGATGTGCTGTTGAGAAAGGAGTTGATTTCCAACCCTTCAATGGATCTTATGTCTTTTTTTATATTAATTTATTTTTTATTTTTATTTTACATATCGATCCCAGTTCCCCCTCCCTCCCTCCTTCACTCCTTCTCTCCCTCACTCCTTCCCGTCATGATGGGAGATGTCATTCTGTAAATATGTTTCTCTTATTGGTTAATGAATAAAGCATTATTGGCCATTAGAAAAGCAAGATAGGTGGGACTAGAAGACAAAAAGAATTCGAGAAAGTAGTAGGGAGGTGTCAGCATGTAGAGGCTTGAGAGAACAGAGGTCCTACCCCTCTCTCAGGTAAGATGAGACCACGTGGAAATACTTAGATTAATAGAAATGCATTAATATGTAAGACCAAGCTAACCAATAAGAACCTAGTAACAGGCCAACAGTTTTATATCTAATACAGAGTCTCTCTGTGTTATTTGGGGCTGGCACAATGGTGGACCCAGGCCCTCAGGAAAAAACCTACTCTTAACACCTCGCTACCTCCCTCTCTCTGACTTCCTCTCACCCTCTTTCCCTCTCTCCCACCCTCTCATGCCCCCGACCATCCTCCCCTTCCACCACCCCCAACTCCACATGTAGGGTGATGCTCTCCAGGAGGGATCATCTAAATCTGTCAAGTCATTTGGAGTAGAGACTATGACTTCTCTCCTGTCTCTAGGTTAAGAGAGTATCCCTCCATGGGGGATGTGCCCCCAAAGTACTTTTGTGCACCAGAAATACATCCTGGTTCCACTGTCTGAGGTTCCTTAGGCTGCGCAGGCCTTCTATTGGAGACCCATGTTCAGGGTGACCTTATGTCTTAACTTTCCCTCTGAGGTTTAAGAAAGCTGAAGTACTTGGGCTTTCAATTTCCATATTTTGCTTGTTAAATTTATTTCTGAGGTATTTAGCCTTTGAATCTTCCATCTTCTTCCTACCCCAACCCAACAATGAGGGTTGATACCATTCCTGGTGTTTCAGAGAACTTGTGGCTAAATGCAAGCATGTTGGAAAGGAAGTGTCTTGTAACCTCTGGCATGAGCCAGTTTTCAAGGTCTTATTCTTAACAAAAAGAGTCTGGTTTGCAGAGTCCCACTCTGGCATGGGAAATGGTAAAGGAAAAGAAATCCACTACACTGTACCTGGCCTGCTTCCCTTCATAAAATACAAATGCAGGGTTGACTAAGTGGAAAAAATCAGTAGGAATTGTGACTCACAGGTAAAATTGCTTTTGAGGAAAAACCTAAATAAAACCTCTTCCTTCACTTGGCCTGCAGATACCAGATCTGTGATTAGAGTGGGATGGAGACAGTAGAAACTTTTATATTGCCTCCATTTGTGAGTCAAATTCCATTCAGCCTGACTCTCCAACATGTGGATTGCTTAGTGGAGATTTCTTCCATCCTCTGGCAGTTTTAGTAACTGCAGCAAATTTTACATCTGGACATCTCCATCTTCTATCCCAGCCTTGTGCTTCTAGGTGTCTGAAATTCTTCAGGCTTTTGATCACTCCATTAGTCCATCCCAGTAAATCATTAGAAGCTAGCCTTTTTCTTTCTTGTGAGAGGAACCTGATCTCTTTGGTTGTTACCAGTTTTCTTCTGCTTGGAAACTAAAGTCTGATTAAAGCCCTTCTTTGTTCTTTGTATAGACTGTTACAGCTCATTTGTATTACTTGCTATGCGAAATACCCTAGGTCTTCAATTATAAAAAAGATGACTACTTCAAGAGTGATAGAAGAATTTTGTTGGGGATCTGGTAGGTAGATACCTGATATTTAGAGAATCAAACTTCACAATTGTAAACCCTTTATCTATAAACTATTGGACATTTTCAAGTCATTGCTTTATTTTATTAAGTAATTATTGTTTTTAAAATATGCTCAACTTCTCTGCTCTGAATGTTCCTTCCCAATTGGAGTCAGCAGGGGAACAGGTTTATTTATGGCATAAGGCTAGCAGATGGGAAAGTCATGAAAGTTTGTTTCTATTTCCACTGGAGGGCAGATCCAGAGCTGAAGGGTACAGAAGCTATAGTACGATGATTAAACACAGCAAAAGGAAGAACTTTCTATGAAGTCAGCACTAACTGAGACAAGCATCCCACGAGACGGGCTGGCCTTTTACTAGCTGGATAGGAAATAGGAGCAGAATGACCTTGAGTGAAAGCTGAGAAAAGATTATCTTTGAAGGAGTTCTCTGACATCTGATAGTCCAAGGTCAATCTTAACTGTTGTCCACTCTTGAGTTTCATTTTCCAAATTATACAATGGATGTGCTTTGAGTATTCTGGAAGATAATATATGGAAAATGTCTCACCATGGTGACTATTCAATTTATGGATTGCTGTTGTTACTGTCATCAAGGACTTTATAAGAAGGTATGGCCTTGCACAGAAATTCAACAGCTCACATGAGTGCTGTTTGTTTTCAGCTTGAGCTAATCTCTGAAGTACCCTGTTATAAGCACTTTCCTGCCAGCCTGGTCCCAGAGCTGCATCTACCCTAAATAACACACAGGACATTCTATTAGTGTCTGTTGGCCTGTTACTAGTGTTTCTTATTGGCTAGCTCTGTCTTAAATATTAACCCATTTTTATCAACCTAAATATTTCCACATGGTCTTATCTTACCTGAGAGAGAGCCCGGACCTCTTTTCACAAGTCCCTACATCTTGACTCCTCCCTACACTATCTCCCAGAATTCTCCTTGTCTCCTAGTCCTGCCTATCTTGCTTTCCTATTGGCCAACAGGGCTTTCTTTATTAACCAGTAAAAGAAACATATTTACAGAATGACATCTCCTATCATCTCCTCCTTTGGGTCTAAAGAAAAAGAAGGGTTTTAACTTTAATACAGTAAAATATATAACACAAATTATCAATTAAGAACAATAGTTAACAATATTTAGTTCATTAACATTTAGCAAGATTTAAAGAAAATATTCCATCATTCATACTATCATTGTTAGTCTGAAGTCTTACATGTAACTTATCTTTAATCCTAACTAAGGAAAACTGTATCCATAACTATTTGTCTTCAACTCCATCAAAGACCACAGAAGGATAATATATATACTCAAGAAATGACAGAGGCATCTCACTGACAATCACCAGAAGTTCTTCTGTAATGCTTTATCTTCAGCCTATACACCATAGTGTGTCTGGCAGACTCCAGCAAAGCAGGAACCTTTAAACTGTCCACCTGTATTGCCAGTCATTTTTCTCTGTGTCCTGTAGACTGTACGGCAGACTTTTTCATGAAGCAGGAACCCTGTAGCAATGTCCATCTTGTTTTAGCTATCACTTTTCTATGGATCCTACATGTCTAGTTTATAAAGCATAAAGTCAAACAGTCCAGACAAGAACAGTTTCTTGCCCAAATGGCTAGTCTTGCCATATTGGGAGTAAACTCCATAACGAGTTTCTTCAATGTCCATCTTCCCTTCTGACGTAGGTGGTGTTGCTAGGAGTAATTGTGCCTCACTGTCAAAAAAAACCCTAAACCAGTTTAAATGCTATCTTCTGTAGGTCTTTGAAAGGTTTGAAGAATGTCTATCTATTTGAAATATATCTCTGTATATCTAGAAAACATAACTAACTTAACTGTAAGTTTTGACTATTATAGGTAACTATCTATAATCTGTACTAAATTATACATTACATTTTAAATGAGCTATATAAACACAATACCTAAACAAGAGGAGAAATATACATAACACAAAATTAATCTTAAATTTGTATCAATAAATCAAAATCCATTCCAAAAAAATTATTCATTTCTATGCCATAATTTTCTTTTTACCTTTAAAGAGATTGGTTGTGACCATTAACCATTTATAACTAACCCCATTTAGATGAAAACAAACATTCATAAACAATATTTGGGAATTTGGGCATCGTTCTTTCCAAAATGCTTTCTGTTGGTTGGGGATGCTCTAATACCATAAGAATCCTAAGAAGACCCAGAAATCCTGGCTGTAGTGGTCTTCAAGGCTGCCTTGTCCCAGATGTTTTGAATATTGGATTACCTGGGACACTGCTTTAGAGGGTCTTGGTTGATCAAACCATGTTAGTATGGAAGGAATCTATAACTTTTCATTTTCTGTGGAATCAAAAATAGAAATTCTTCTACCCACATTGTGGGTGCCATTTTGTTACCAGCACTTTATGGCCAGCCTGGTCCCAGAGCTGCATCAGTGCCCAAATCACTACAACAGGTATTTTTGGAAAAAGGATGTCCTCTCCCTTTTTTAAAAAAATAAATTAGAATAAAGCTTGCTTTACATGTCAATCCCAGGTCCCTTGCCCTTCCCTCCTACCCTGTACTCACAATCCCCATCCCATCTACTTCCTGCTCCCCAGGAAGAGTGAGGCCTTCTATGGGGGATCTTCAAAGCCTGTCATATTTTTTTGTAGCAGGACTAGGCCATCACCCATGTATCCCTCTATGTGGAATGTGCTCCCAAAGTCCATTCATATACTGGGATAAATACTGATCCACTACTAGATGCCCCATTAACTTCTCAGTCTTCCTAAATAACACCCATGTTGATGGAGTCTGGGTCAATTGTATGCTGGTATTCCAGCTATCACAATGGGGTCCATGAGCGTTCCCTTGTTCAGGACAGCTGTTTCTATGGATTTCTCCATCCTGGTCTTGACCACTGTATTCATCACTCCTCCCTTGCTGCAAATGCATTCTGGGAGTTTGGCCCAGTGATTAGCTGTGGGTGTCTGCTTCTGCTTCCATCAGCTATGGGATGAAGGCTCTAAGAAGGCATATAAGGTAGTCATCAATATCATTAACTGGGAAGGGCATTTAAGGTAGCCTTTCCACTATTGCTTAGATTGTTAGTTGGAATCATCTTACCAGATCACTGGATATTTCTCTTTAAACCTACAATGGCTCCCTTGATTATGATATCTCTTTTCTTGCTATTCTCTATTCTTCCCTGGACTCAGTTACCCCTGCTCCCTTGTGTTCTCCTCTCCCTTTCTCTTCTCTTTTTCTCCTAACTCCCTCACCCGTCTTCCTATGCTCACTGTTGCTCAGGAGATCTTGTCATTTTCTCCTTCTCAGAGGGACCATACATGTCTCTCTTAGGGTCCTCCTTGTTTCCAATTTATTTGACAGTGTGGAGTATAGGCTGGTGATCTTTTGCTCTGTCTCTAAAATCCATATATGAATGAGTACATACTGGGTTTCTTTTTGTGACTGGGTTTTCTCACTCAGGATGGTTTCTTCTAGTTCCATCCATTTGCCTGCGAATTTCAAGATTCCATTGTTTTATTTTTCTATTCAGTAGTACTCCATTGTGTAAATGCACCACTTTTTCTCCATCCATTGTTCAGTTGAGGTGCATCTAGGTTGCTTCTAGGTTCTGGCTATTACAAATTAATGCTGATATGTAAATAGTGGAACAGATGTTCTTGTATGAATGTGCATCTTTTGGGTATACACCTAAGAGTAGAATTGCTGCATCTTGAGGTAGACTGATTCCCATTTTCCTGAGCAACTTCCATGCTTATTTCCAAAGTGGCTGTATGAGTGGAGGAGTGTTCCTGGAAAAGAGATATCTTATGTATTAATTAATCCCATGAGACCTGCTGACTTTGGTCTCTGGGGATGGAAAATCCTGGTGAAGCCTAATATCTTGACCTAGGTCAGGGCTGCTCTTGTGGGTATTAGAAATAGCAGAGTCAAATTGTTCTGTGATATTTCTTCAAAAGTTATAACTAGACAGAGTGAACTTCTCAGAGAATCAAGGTCCAAATAGTTTGCCAGAAAAATGAAAGTGAATATTGGAAGTGCCATTATAAATTTCAGGCATATAAAGTAGGAAAGAAAAGAAGAGAGACTGTAAAGAACTGTAGTTTGTTGAGAACTGACTAAATGTCAGGCATTGCCTTGGATATTTATAAGCATTGTACTTAATCACCTCATTTTCCAATGCCATTATTCCCATTCTATGGAGGGGAAGCAAAGACTTGAAGAGCCTTTACTTAAGGTCACAAGGTGCCCTGGATAGGAGACTCCCAGGCCAATTACTTGTCTAGAAGAGAAGGACTATTGGGGAAACTTCCATCTTTGTGGCTATTTGCTCTAAGTCACTAACTCTGCTGTTGTAGTTCCTGTGTATTGGGAGGGCAGCCATGCATCTTAGAACTGAGATCAGTGGCTGTCCTATTTCTACCATGTGTGTCACCCTGTCTGTAACCTAGAATCACACCTGTCCATAAAACTGCTTTGAGATTAGGAAAGTGAAACTGGGGATGAAAGCAGAGGTGGCAGTTGCCATGGAGATGCAGGAACCCTTGTGAAGCCCTGTTACTGGGTAGTGACAGTGTCAAAAGCCTTTAAAGGGAGCTTTCTACTGTGACCCTCTGGTGAGGGAAGATCTCAAGTGACACCACCTCCAAAAGTCATGACCAATTAATTTGACCTAGGTGGGGCCATAAATATAGCTCAGGGTTCCCAATTTCAAGATCAAAGTTATTTTCTAGCTATAGGGTCTTAAATGAATCATCTAACTTCTTTTGTTTCCCATCTTTCTTTAAATTAATGAAGTCAATTTTGCAAGATTGTTATAACTATTAAGTGTGTCAAATACCAGATAATAACCAAACCATCCCAGACAATAATAATATCTGATTCTCTATTGACTTTGAATTTATTCTACTCCAATAATAAATTCTAAACACTATTTAGGTTTTTATCCAACATGAAGAATGGGACAGAACTCAGTTTTTTTTTTTTTGATTTTGCTATGTCAAAGCAGAAATAGTTTCCTCTGCCAATTTCACTGAGGTCCAACTTTGTGAATGATCAAACACAGAATTGTATTCCAAATCCCCAAATCCCCACAGTAAGAAGCAAGTGTAGGGGGTCACTCTTGCTCTGCCATCCATTGGCTTCCTTTCCTGGATATTTAAAAGCATAAATATTTAAAATCAGGGAGTACATCAGGCTCCCATCCCCTTTCATTTATTATTGGTGCATATCCAAGCCTGCTGACAAGAAAGCAGTTATTGGTGCTAGAAGGTTGGCAGCTGAAGAGGAGAAATATCTAAGGCTTTCCAGGATATTCCAGGCCTAGCCTTGAAAGCAAGGACTCCTACAAAATGAAGCTTAGGCATAGGCAAGGTATAAAAGACCTTTGGCTTGTACAGTTCAATTCCTCTGTGCTGCCAAGACAGTCTAAATACATTGATTAGTATTTGGCTTCTGCACAAATCTTTTACTCTTTTACCAGACATCACCTCTAATATCTACATCCTCTCAGATCCTATACAAACAGTTAGAAATTTGAAATCATTGAGTGTTCAGCAGTTGGGTTCTATAAAAACCATTCTGACACTGTTGGAAGTGACCAGTCTCCTCTCTCTCTCTCTCTCTCTCTCTCTCTCTCTCTCTCTCTCTCTCTCTCTCTCTCTTGCTCACTTGCTCTTCAAAACTGCATGATAACACTCTTGGAGTCTGTGATCCTCCTATTGTAAAAGGAAAGCAACACTGTCTACATTATGAGGTTTTATGAGCATGGAGACTACTAGGCAACTTATATATTAATGAGTAGTTCTTAGGTTGTATTCTGAGGAGAAATTGATGTGAATATGTTAAAATATTTTTGTCCTTGCATACTTATGTTCACTGAGGCTATGTTTCTATAGGGAATTCAGATGGTCAACATATGTTCATTAGTTCAGCAAGTCTCCAAGGGAAAGACATTGTCAGGGGAGAAAGAATAAGTACAAATAACAAGAAATGGGAACATAATTTGGAATAGTTGAGGACTGTGACCAGGGAGTAGGGAACAAATCAAATGCTGGGGAGTGGGGAGAGAGCAGCTGTAGCTGCAGAATAGAGGTTCCAAGGAGAAAATCTGAGTGAAAAAGAAAGGTTGTTAGAGCTGGAGTATGGCACACACATATAAAACCTTTAAATCCTGCTACAGGGCTAGGTTAATGACAGTGGAAATATTTTCATTTGAAATTATATGTGTGAAGTGAGAAGGAAATGCAGTCCCAAAGGAAAAAAGAGAATCACTGGCAGAGAGATCACCAGAACATGGGGAGAAAATCCTCATGTCAGAGTCTATGGATCCAAATATTTAACTTTCAAGGCTCTGAACAGGTTACTTTTTCTGTCCTTTGGGATGGAAGAACTGTCATAATGAAGTCAAAGTGTCACAAGAGACTGTGAAACACAGAAGCAGTGTTCATATTTAAATCTAGGGTCTTTGTAATCTTATTCTAATTTACTTATCCATTTATATTTACTGGGTAAATATCATCACTGTTGTTATTTAAAAGATTTCAGTGTTCAAAAATCTGACACAGAATGGAATTATTATGTTTTAAAGATTCTTAAATTATTGTTGATAAAAAAAAAAACCAAACTTCTTGAAGCACCGAATTTATTAAACCATTTTTCATCAAGGAATTTGCTTTCTACTGTGTGAAATGCTAATCAGAACTCCTTTTGATTGTTTCTCATCCATTTGAAAATTGCATCTCCAATACCTTCTGTGAAGTATAATGTAGTATTCAAAGAACTAGTGTGACATCAAAGAACAATTTTAATCTAACATCTCCTAAATTTAGGCACATCCCCCATTGCCAAGACAGAGATTCCTATTTAATTATTTATAAAATTAGGGGTATCGTTCTAAAGAACACCAAAGCTTTCCTGATATAATAGTAATTATTTTCTGTAATTCTTTGAAATGTACAGATTGGAGAAAGGTGTCCTTACTCAAGGAACTTATATTTCACTTACAAAGTGAAGTCATGTATATGTGCCTGAGGCAACTTCGCAAATGTGTGTTAGATACTCCTAACTATACTAAATCCTGCTCATCTCAAGATGTTAACTGATTGTTCTATGTGTGATATAGCAACACAGAAAAGTCAGTTTCTACTATGTCAAGATCAAACTGTGTTAAATTTTCTCTTACAACTATGACATGTGTGCTTGAAGTTTGAAACCTCAACAAGTAAACCTATCTTTACAATAAAATGTATGCATGTAGAGAAATTCAATATTGATGAAAGAAAACCAATGTTTGCATAACCCTTTGTACTCTGTGCATAGCATTTTTTGGACATGTTTCATCTAGTCTGTGCATCTAAGAATACTTATTGTTCTAAGAAATGGTTTGATTTGATTAGAAACCTATAGTTCTAGACATTAAGCATCTTGCTCTTGTGGCAGAGCTGATTTCGCTTCATTCCATTGCTGGGTATTTCTGCCAGTTTGCCTTCATTAATCTGGAGGAAACATTACATCCCTAAGCTTGAAGATCAAACAGGAATGATCTTGTCTCCAGATGAGAATGGTAGTATCTTAAACCAGGATGGGACAAAAGGTACCATTTCTACTACCACATTCCTATAGTATGAATATATTAATTCATAATTTTGTTTATGTGGTTAGAACAATAGAGATGGAGAGAGAATAAAGGACTAAAGCCAGAGCTTGCTCTAGCCAACTCTTGTCAATTTTGTAAACCATTTACTCCTTGATGGGAATATACAAACACCTCATTTACCTCTTTTATACTTCTAGTCTTGGTTTTCTGTGAAATATGGTTCTCACAGGACTATAATATTAGAATATTACACAGAAGAGAACATTGTTAAAGGCCCCAAATGGTATTGCTGCTATTTAAAGGTAATAGATTTTTGACTGGCTATCTATTTGGAATCTCACTGTCTTATCCTGAGAAATAGAAGCACACATTCCATATTAATATGCATTTTCTACTGTTAAGATCAAATCAAATGATATGTGGTTGTGAGTATGACTTCCACAAGCAGTGTATGCATGAAGAAATACCACTTTGGAATTCATTATTATATAGAACATGAGGATTAAAGTATTGCGTCTTTAAAAAATGCAAATTTTAGTATAACTAGATAAGTAAAGAAGAAACTGAATCAAAACACCATGTAGCAGTCGAATATCAAAGTGCTCATGTTGTTTTGTTCTACAGAATTCTTCTATTTTGTGTGTTTGGAATGGAATTAAATGTATATTCAAGAGATAATATGGCTGAATGTTGGATTCAGGATGTGCAGGAGACTACAGATGGCAAAGGAGAGTGATCTGAAGAGGAGAAAAGAACAGAGCAATCAGTTAATAAGGACACACCGATTGATTCCAGGTGACACAAATCCTTTGAGGCATAACTTCCATGACATATCTGGATAAACACACATTGTTTGATATCAAGGTTATATTTCCCTTCCCCAATCTAATATCTACAGGTATTGGTTTCTGAGGCCCAACAATGGGGACGAGTTTATTGGATATCATTTCTGATAGGTATGCATCTGCATATAATGCTGAATTAGGCAGAAGTACAGTTCAGTGAGCACCCATCCCAGCCAGGGAAAGATTACATATTCCTGCTTTGATCAAGATGTATTTCTACAAAGTTTGAATTGGATGTTAGAGCTCCATGAAACTTTGGTGTTTTATAAACTAATGCATAATGATTTGGGGAGGGACTGGTTTATTTGAGATGTGCCTGGGTAAGTTAATATGCTGTTTTTTTTTTTTTAACAGATGAATACTCTATTACCACAGAGCTGATGCACAGTGCATCTTAAAGGTAGCTGGTGAAACAGTTCAGTGAAAATATAATAGCAATCACCACAGCAGTGCTCACATCAGCTTTGGAAAGCAATGCTTCATTGCTCTGAGTTTACCCATCCTTTCAGTGTCTCATCTGACTGCTTCAGATGCCCCAGAAGCAGAGGATCTGTACTTTATGTCAGAATTCTAGTGATAAAAATATAATTAGATGTATCTTCTATGTTATTCTGATATTTGGCAAAGGTTCAGTTCCAAATTAACAGTTTCAAATTAGAACCAGGCTAGTCACTGCACAATGGTGAGCTGAAATGTACAGACATCTAACTGCTCCTGGTCTTTCTTTAAACATTAGCATATGCTAATTATACAAGATAATGAGGTTCATTGTGGCACTTCATACATGTGTGTAATATAATTAGAGCATATTCACCCTGCTTATTACCCTGTCTTGAGCTCCTGCTTCAAGTCTTTTCTAGAATACTACACAGAGAGGAAGGAGGAGAGGATACTGACTGAGCTGTGTGTGGCAAACAGACTACAGTAAAGTTCAAGTGGCTTGGTTCCCATATCCAAAGAACTTCCATACAGATGCCTCTCACATTCTCTGTATGGAAATGCTTTTTATCTTAAATCTCAGCCATATTTTGTTAGTAAAATTCAGTTAAATTAAAATAGACATATAAAATACAAAGATACATACTATGTTAGACTTGACAGAAATAATATGACTTTGTCAAATTCATATAAAAGTTTGAGTGCTTTTTTCTACATTTCTATGCTTGTTTCCCCAAGGGTGGGCTACACGTAGCTTAAAAATCAACATCAGTCTGTGTCTCCACAGTTCACTGTATAATAGGGTCTAATGAACCTTAGGGATGGGAAGTCCTGTGAGAATTGCTGCAGGCTATAAACAGACATCAGAATTTAACTATATTCTGTGTTGCTGTTATTTTCCTTTTTTGGGAATGTAATCCCCATTCAGGAAAGAAATTTTGTATGCTTTATGAACGAGATATCTCCAAAGTTTATAATAAGGACTAGTGCTTAGTCAATTAAACATTTTAATATAAATGTGTGACTTATCCAAGGATAGGAGGGAAGAGTGATACAACAAAATAATAGAACAAACAGATCAAACACCATATGCCTATGCAGGCACATATACATAGAAAGTTAATAGTGAAGAAATTAGTCAGAAAACTAATAATCAAAATGTTACATCAATATGTGTAACTTATCACTGTAATGTATTAGGCACAGATTAAAAATAAGAATGCATAGACTGATCTCAGAGAATAATACACAAATCTATAGCAGAAATTAGAAAACAGACAAAAAAGGAGAAAACAAATCATGAATATAAAACAGATTTTTGTAAAATTGGATAATTAATAATATAAGCATAACTAAGTAAGTCTGAATTAATTAACAATAAAGACAACCAATGATTTAGAATACATTGCATATAAGAGTTCAGCCAGGAGTCTCCAGGGAAGCCAGAAACTAAGGGAAAAAAACAACCAAAAGGGAGGCACCCAAGGTAGATTATAAAGCTCCAGTTTAGCTTCTCAAAAGTAAGGGTCCAGATTGACTTCCTGGAGGAAAAGGGAGAAAAAAAAAAAAAAAAACAATCAATGGTTTGTTTCTGGAATGTTCTAGAACTGAAAGCACATAATTCTACTCATCAAAAAGTTTAAACAGAAGAATTATTGTTAACAAATCCATGAAAAGTGAAGCATGGTACTCAAAGACCAAACCTCCTTGTATTGAGGGAAAGCATCTCTCTCTCTCTCTCTCTCTCTCTCTCTCTCTCTCTCTCTCTCTCTCTCCCTCTCCTCTCTCTCTCTCCCCCTCTCTCTCTCTCTCTCTCCCTCTCTCTCTCTCTCTCTCTCTCTCTCTCCCTCCCTCCCTCCCTCCCTCCTCCCTCCCTCCCTCCCTCCCTCCCTCCCTCCCTCTCTCTCTCTCTCTCTCTCTCTCTCTCTCTCTGATACAGGGTTTCTCTGTACTGCTTTGGAGCCTGTCCTGGAACTAGCTCTGTATACCAGGCTGGCTTCATACTCACAGAGATCTGCCTGCCTCTCCCTTCTGAGTCCTGCAATTAAAGGCATGTGCATGTGCAATTTACGTCCGGCCTGAGGAAAAGCATTCTTATACCCAGTTAAACTATGAGTTCTAAAGATGAAGCATTATTGAAGAAAACTCAATTTTTTTATTGAGTATCTAGAAATACAGTAAGAAGGATTTGAGAAATAACAGCAAATTAAAAGAATGAATTTTCCTGAAGACAGATTTATTGAATTTCAGTAACTGTGTATATAAATTTAACGATATTGCTTTATAAAATATTTAAAATGATTGTTTAACAGTAACTTACATGTTGGTGAAGGAAATGTAAACAAAATGTGCTATTTTTCTATGAAAGGGTTAAGTAGAAAATTCCTCTAAAAATCTGTAAAGACGACATTTGACAGAAAATTTAATTACCCAACAAGGTTGTGTTCTAGTCCCCAAAGCTGTAATTTTGGTACACCATTTTGAGTTAGCCAACCACATAATAGTGTGGGGCTAAGTTTGGACTCTTTAGAGTAAGGCACAGGAATCATTTGTGTTAGAAACAAAACTGCTTCCACTGAAAACTGGGTATGCTTGCCTGCTTGATTTGGCATGACTGTGTACCCTTCTGCAGAACTAAAACTGTTTTCTTTTTTTAATTAATTTGGATTGTTTCGTCATTTTCTTGGGGTCGCATATTCATTTATAACAATGATAATGGGTAACCAATGGTAAGTCATAGTTATAGTGTTTGTTATTTGTAAGAAAATTATTTAAAAACTTGAACGCTTGAAGTTAAAAGTATTATAATTTTGCATGTGGAAAATTAAAGAATGTCTGAAAATGCAGACATATGCCTTGGTGCTTTTAAAGTATGGGAGAAAATAATAAACACAAAATATTAAAATGGGAAGGTTGAAGGAATAAAAATATAATGGAAGTAATCCTAAAAACAGTTATAATACCAGTTAACATTAGTGAATATAAATTTAATAAGGCTTACTTTTCAGAGTGCATTCTGAAAATTAAGGTATAATGTATCTTAAACTAGTTGAAATCTCATAACAAAATTGAAAGTTAAGAAAAGGAAAATCTGTTAATTTTAAAAAAAGTAATGAGACAATAATTTATTCCAGAAAATAAAGACCAAATCAGCAACACTGCTGAAGATGAGAAGTGGATTGTTTAAAGGAAAAGTGCCCAGCAAAATAAATAATAAAGAGCACTAATGCATTTAGCAATGTATATATCATCATTTACAAAATTTACAAACACTGTTTCACTGATGGGGAATTTAAAATGTTTTTACTAGAAATTATTAGATGATTCAATAGAAATTCATATCAAACAAAAGCAATCAGATTTAATCTCTGTATATATTCTGATATACATAAATATATTTCATTAGCACTAATGTTTAATATTTTAATATTTTCTAAAATATACACAGTGCACACATATACCTAAAAAATTCAAATACCTTTATGACATGTGATCCTAATTAAATTATAAAATATTTCAAAGAATGGACAATGAAAAGACAACACTTTCGTTTTGCTCTGCAATGGACTTTTACATTCACAATAAGAGTAGCATCATCTTATTTTCTGTGATAAATCAAGACATAGTTTTTAGGGCAGTCATTTTTTCATTGACTGAATACTGGAGTCACAGTGGAGAAAGGGCATGATGAACACTAATACCTGGCTCTCCACCCCAGGAGTTCTGAAGAAATTGGCCTCTGGGGTGTTTAGCCAGCATTGAGAGTTTGAGAGCTCTCCATGTTGATTCTAATGTGCAGTTTAACCTGAGTACCAGTAACAGAGAGGGTATGGCAGTATTTCTACCAGTAAGCAATAGAGCCTTTCAAGATGGGGTCTGAAAGACAAATGACTTTGCTTCTGTTCAAGAGTTATCAGCAAGATACAATCTTCATTGAAAATAAGTGGATGGTGATGCAATCCCCTAAGCAGCTGTGAAAGTAGCTATGGTAGTGCTTTCAGTCCTCATGAATGAACTCTTCCATCTGTCCCTTATTTCTCTGGTTTACAATCAAGCACACATTTTAATTGATCTTTACACAGACACTGTTTGACAGAGCTGCGGTGGTATCCATGTGTGCAGGGTTCTGGGCCAATCATTTTGTTCATCCTCACAAGGGAAAATAAAGTAGCAGAAATATGAAAGCATCTGTTTGGTTCAATCATATGGTAGATGTGACCAAGGATCAAGTCCTCCCTGAAGATGAGCAAATTGAAGTGATGTTTCAATGTTCTGGAGTCAGTCAAATATGAAGATTAATGCATGTGGCTTTCTGTAATGCAATTCTATATGCTTTGACAAACTGCAAGTAATAAAATATACTGTAGGGAATATATGGGCTTTGAAAGTAGATAGATTGGGAACAAATCCCAGATCTGATAATTATTAGCAGTGTAACTTTAAGCTCCTCACTTACTTGTAAAACTTGTGGAATTTGAATGAAATGATGGTGATAGAGTGCGGAGTCTAGTATATGACACATTTCACAAGTATGTAGGCATGGCATCCTTTATTATTACCATTGTTGTTATTACTCAGTGATTTTCTAAGAAACAGAAATTGGTCATTCTGGTAATCATCCTTAGGAAAGGGATGCATCTTTCTTTTGTTGAGAGCCCACAAACATTCTAGGAGCAATGAAAAATGTCTTAGGAAGACATATAAAAATATTAAATCTAGAGAGAGACTTTCAACATAAAAATCACTCAGCAACACCCATTTACACGATTTTATGGACAGTAGTCTGTCTTAAAAAAAAGGGTCACTTTACCTGGATATGACACTCTAAAACTTGCTTGCTATAGCGTTCTTTCCTCACACCATCAACACAATAAAGAGAAGGAAAAGGCATTTAAACTTAAACTACTCTAAGTTCAGTGAAGCACAAAGCTATCCATTTTGTCATCAGCTCCCTAGAATTTATACTTCTTTTCCCAACAAGATGTGGATATATACTGTCACAGTCTTCCATTGTTCCTGATGAAATATGTTCTAGATGGTTAGATGTCATGACCTAAATGTAGAAACTTAATACTATGTGATTCTAGTTTTTGTTTGTTTTTTTTTTAATTTTTGAGACAGGGTATTTCTATGTAGTTCTGGCTATACTGGAACTTGCTGTATAGACCAGGCTGGCCTAGGACTCACATAGATCCAGGTGCTTTTGCCTTCAAAGTGCCATTCTAATTTTTTGATCACTTTTTTCTAATACTTTAAGATATATCTTTCTGTCCTCCTTCCTATTGACCAAACTTATCTCTTTCTTTTTTTTGTGCACAGAACATACTGTTTTCCTCACCTAGGCATGAGGTCCTGATCTTATAAAGCCATCATCACACTTCTTTATCATGAAGTATTATTTGCCAATGAGCTACTGTGAACATTGTGTATATGTATGTAAATATGATTTGAGTAGTAAGGTGGAGTCCCTGATCAAGAGCACAGAATATAGACAAATAAATGGAAGAAAAGTAGAAGAATGTTGATAAAAAGTTATCATAAAATTCTGCAATCAGAAAAACATACCCAGATTTATAGCACAGAGCTAATAAAAACTCAGGAGTTAGCTCAGTGGCAATTGAGGAGCAAGAGTGTTCCAAGTAGGAAAACAAGATTCCTAAGGTTGAGAGAAGAATAACAAAATGGAATTTATAGGAGAGAACCTTTTCCTGTGTACATTTGATACAAAAGTAAGGTGGCCATTTCCCTAAAGACAAGGAAATAGTGTTAGAGATAAGTAACTATGCTAAAGCCCTGTGACTACTGAGACTTGAACATGAGCTATTCCTAACTGAGAAGTGCTGTCAATAAAATACACACAAAAGTTCCAAAATTTAATAGTAAAGACAATACAAAATATATTGTGAATAATCATCTTAATGATATGTAAATGGATTTCTCTTTGTTTATGTATTTGAACCATAATTAAAATAATTATACTCAATTCTCTTTACTTTTAAGATTATTGCTAATAGACAAATTAAAATCATATTTATGGATTGCATTTATGTCATGCCTGAGTTTTCTGTTGATTTTGTTGTAAGGTTTTTGATAGAATATTTGATCAGATATAACAACAATATCCAGATATGTACATTTTCTTAATATATTTGCAAGTTGATGGGAAGAAAAATATACTGAAAATTTTCTATTAAAATTAGAAACAAACAAAAACAAATAAATAAGACCTGCAGCAACTGTTTACTATGCTTTTATAAAAGGTAAGAGGCAGTACTTGGGACAAGGGAACAAATCAAAGATACAAATGTTAGTAATGAATATATATAAATTGGTCAATATTAAATGTAATATGTTTATGTACTAAGAAAACAAACTAAAACCAACTGTAAAATATCAGAGAATCTGGAGCTCAGTGGTTAAGAACATAAGCTGCTCTTTCAGAAGACCTTAATTTCATGTTGAGCTGTTCATAACTACTGATAACTCAAGTTCAAAGAGATATGATACCCTCTTCTTGCCTCCATAGTTAACTACATGTTTCTTGGTACATATTCAGACATACAAGCATACAGATAATTAGAAAATACATATAAATCTTAGGTCAGAGTATCCAACAAAAAGTATAGGAACAGTATTAATGTCGAGAAGTCAATTATTTTCATGGAAATAGTAAACATTTAGGAAATGCAATGAAATACATTACATTTATAGTAGCAACAAGTAAATTCTGAATATCTTTATGATTATAAAATGAAACTCTGTAAAACCTTGAATAAGAAGATAGAAAATGTTGTTATTAAATAGGAAAACTCAAATTTTAGATTTAAGTCAATATTTCATTTTGAAATAATAATAACCAAGTTAGTAAGAAATAATATGTAGCTATCACAGGTATTCTAACATTGTTTTTGCAAATGATATTGTACTTTAAAACTTTACAAGTACTTTGAAATGGAACCTTTCACTCAATAAATAAGTAGGACTTATGAGAAATTTTAATAGTTCATTATTGTTTTTTATTGCTCAGCTTTATTCCCTTTGTTCTATTTGAAATGTTTGTGGTCCCCATTTAATACAATGTCTGAGATCCAGTGGATTAGTGCTAAAGAAGTGGAATATTTAGGAAATGGTTACATCATGAAAGATTTCCCCTTAAAAACTGATTAGTGCTTTTATATCAGAGATTTTAAGGAACATCCTTGTTCCTTCTGCCATGTAAGTATGCATGGAGATTGATACCAATAGAAACAAATTTACCCTTGGTCTTATACTTCAAAGCACTAATGTAATAAGTAAACAATTTCAAGTATTTTTAAATTGCATAATTACATTTAATGTTTAAATTTAAGTTGTTCAATGTATTTTGTTCTCAAAGTCCAAATGACACCAAGCATCATCACAGGCAATGGATGTCAGGGCTAGTTTTCAGTTTTACATTATTATGAATAAGTCTGCTATAGATATTTGTATTATCATAGGTTTTTATATCTATGATAAATATCCAAAAGCATAATTTTGTGTATTTGTTGTATATATAGACTTTTAGATTTATTCTTTGTAAATTCCATGCACACAAACTTACTGTGTTACTTTTCTACCACTATAATAAAGCACCATGATCATAAGGCAAGAGAGCTTGTATCTGGGCTTATGGTTTCACGGGGTTAGAGTCCGTTATAGTATAAAGAAGTCATGGTGACAGGAGCATTTGAGAGCTCACATCTTGAACCAAAGGGTGGAGTGAAAGGACACATTGGAAACAGCAAGAGCCTTTTAAAACTTTAAAGCCCATGTCAAATGACACAACTTCTGCAACAAAATCATACCTCAAAATGGTTCCCAAACACCTGTGCCGACAGGAGACCAAGTATTTAACACAGGAGCATATGGGGGCCTTTCTATTTCAAACCTCCACAGTTATTTTGAACATAACCAGTCCTGGACTCTCCCCTTCCTTCTTTCTCCAGGATCCAATCACATCTCCTCTGCAATTTCATGTCCTCACTTTTCATATTTCTATTTCTAATATGCTGCTAAAATGCTACAAATATGATGATTCCTCTTTATATTCTTTCTTGCAACTTACATAATTATCCCAATTCTTTATGTTACCATTAGCATTGATATTGTCTATCATCTTTACTGCAGCTGTTCTAGTAAATGTGTGCAGATATAAACTGTGATTTTAATTTTCACTTTTCTCATGCCTAATAGTGTACAGTTCTGCATAAACATATACCTTATTTATATGTTCTATTTCATTTTTTAAAATCTTTTCATGTATTTTTTCTAATTGCTGAGTTTTTCTTTATGTTGTGCTGTCAGAGAGTTCTTCATACATTCTAGAAAGAAACTGATATCTTTTTTTTTCTTAAGTATTTACTTCTCAAATAATTTAGTCTCTTCCAGAGACAGTCATTTCATTCTTTAATAATAGGGTATTTTGTAGAAAATACTTTATATTGTGATAAAGTCCAGTTTCTTAGTTTTTTATTTTATGTATAATGAACTTGAAAAGAACTCTTAGACCAAAAAATTCCATGTATTTTAAAATAATTATGAAGAAACTAGATGTATCTAAATCTCTGCTTCTTCTAAATATTCCATGTTTCTTCCAAAAGACTTAGAGATTAAAAAAAACATGCATTTATTTTGACTCTCTCTCTCTCTCTCTCTCTCTCTCTCTCTCTCTCTCTCTCTCTCTGTGTGTGTGTGTGTGTGTGTGTGTGTCCATAAGTGCAGGTGCCAAAGCAAACAAGAAGATGATGTCAGATGCCATGGAGTTGGAGTTATAGTCAGTTCTGAGCTGCCCTATGTGGGTAATCCAGCTCTAGTCCTTTATATGAAAGAGCAGCAAGTGCTTTTAACCCAAGGCATTACACTGAATTAGGTGGTTCCTTTTGAGTGTATTTTAAAGATCTGACTTAGTGCTTCCTGCTTCTCCTCTTCGACCTCTCCTATTCCCATGACTATTTGTTCCACCATTTTTTAAATGGTCCATTCTTTCTCCAATGAATTGCTTTAATACCTTTATCAAAAGCCAAATGACATTATTTAGTCATGGATATATTTCTTAGTACACTATTCTATTTTTTGACCTACTTATTTGTCATTCTACCAATATTATATATCTATGATTTCTGTAGCTACATAATTAATCTTGAGGTCAAGCAGTTTAATTTTGCCGTATTCATCATTTTGTAGAATTATTTTGTGTTTTCCAATAACTTGGCCCTTTCATATAACATTGGAATAATCCTGTTAATATCTACAAAATATGACCATTTTTAATTAAAAATTCTCCGAAATCTGTGTATCTTTATTATATTGATTCCCTAACCATAAAAATCAAGATGACTTCAGTAGGTCTTTGATTTCTTGCATCAACTTTCTATGATTTTCAGGATACAAGTTACATACTAGATGACCAAATAGAGCACACTTGTACTCTCCAATACCTGAGAGGTTAAGGCAGGAATATGACAAGTTTGAGGTCAATCTGAGCTATATGGAGCAAAAATATGCAAAGTCCTTTTTTTTTAAAGGAACAAAAATACTGCAAAGTACTCCAAAAATTTCCCTGGTTTTGTTAGAGAGACACCTGTGTGTATTTCTTATTGTGCATGAAACTATGAAACTGTATTTTAAGTTTGGATATCTATATATTTAATGACAATATAAGAATGTATAATTACAGTCTGTATTTGTTGCTGTCATAAACTCCCTATGTTATTCTATGTATAAAGGCATACAAAAACAGGGACACTTCTCTCTTCCTATCCCAGATATATGATCTCTCTTTCTTTTTCTTGATTTATGGTACTATGTAAAACTTATAACACTGTGTTGAATAAGACTGATGAGCATGGGTATCTTTGTTTTGCTTCTTAGGAAGGGAATTTTATTTATCAACATTTGGTATTACTCCAGTTACAGTTATGTTTGTCTTACAGATGCTCTTTTTCAAGTTGAGAAAATTCACTCAAATAACTCATATTGTGAATCTGTAACAGCAAAACTCATACAATCAACTACACAGGACTAAAGGGTAATCAAGCATTGTCGGGTATGGATGGAGTGCATCTGAAGTCAACTCAGATATTACTGGTTACTGCCACAAACATCATGTCACCACTACCCTAACATATCTTACAGGCAGGGCAGCGCTGTAGATCAAAAGGTTTAGCCTTAGCATGTCTCCATAGGATTTCTCCCTTCAAGATACATGGAAACCTGTATAAGAGGAAGCAGAAAAACTCTGAGAACAAGAGGGGATGAAGTATATCAAGAGAAATAAGGCCCTCTAAATCCACATGGTGAAAGCAGATGTGAACTCATGAACACTGAGGCAGTATGCACAGGGCCTGCATGATTTGAACCAGGTCTTTGGAGTTTATATTATGGCTTCTAATTTAGTGTTTTTATGGGATTCCTCGGTGTGCAAGCAAGTGGGACTCTCTAGTTCTGTGGACCCTTTTCCTTCTATTTGTTTGTTTTGTCCTGTTTCAATGTGTCTGTTTTGTTTATCATATCATATTATATTATGTATAAAAAGGGATTTGGGGCTGCTCTTTTTCACTTGCAATTTTAGAGATTGCATTTGGAGGGAGGTTATCTTGCTTGTCATTGGGCTTGTATCTTCGCAGCTTGTCATTGTCAGAGCGAACAAAGGACAATATTGACTCAACCCTTTGTTGAGGCTTTGCCCCAGTGATCATCCACACTTCTCTAGACTCTGCTCCCTAAGGATTTTCATCAATGTTCAAGAGTGCCAAACTGCAGATCAATCTTCAACACATGGACCTTTGGAAAACAGTCTAGATCCAAACCACAGTACCTTCTATTCTCATTTTTCTGATTATCAGTATTATATGAGTGGCCATTATGTTTTGTGCACTGTTTGTGTGAATCAGTTAATAAGAAATGAAAATTTTCTTTATTACCTGGGTAAAATAATGAATTACTTTTTTGCCTTAAATATTTAACCAGCCTCCAGCTATGTGAAATATTGAAATTTCTATCCTATATTTAAAAAATTGCAGCCAGGCAGTGGTGTCTTGCAAAAGCTTACATCTCCCTAATAAACTCTACTTTGTCATAGTGAATAATGTACCAACATAAATCTTACTTGCTAATGTTCCATTAAAGATATTACTTCTTCTAATCATGCCCAATATGTGGCTGTTCTAGTTTTATGCTGTCTTTACATGAAGTCAGTAAAAATATTAACTCCATAAAATGAATCAAAAATGTGATTTTTTGTTTTTTTTTTCCTATTACTAGAAGACAACACATAGAATTTGTGCTAATTAAACTTCCATTATTCAAATAAATTCTACAATGTAAATATCTGGACTGAAAATTTGTTTTGGAAAGACTTTTATTGTAATGTTTGGAATAAAATAGTTTTGAGTTTTAAGTTATCTATTCATTTTCCATAGTAATTTTAGAGCCGCAAACACACATGCATGTTCTGGCATCCTCTGTCCTTTAATTGGTGTACTTAATATAACAATAATTATATTGTACTTTGCCATCCATTTTATTATATATTTAGTTTATTACTTGTTTTCTCATTTTGTGCATTTTATTTTATTTTTCTTGTATTCCAGTGGGGTACATAGAAACACTTAAAACTCGATTCTTATTTTTTTTCTTCATTTGTCTTAATATATCTTTTTGCAACACAGAGTTGATCTAGGCAGTGCATTCTGTTCATTGTTGTAACTGACATGCTGATGCTGGTATCTTGCCAGCCTGAATGATGTGTAAAATCCCTTACAACTTCATTTGCTATTTAGATTTGCCAAAGCTATTTCCTCTGCACATACACTATTATACAGTTGTACAAGGGGAGGAAATCTCAATGAAGAAAAACTTAGCTATATTTTGGCTTTTCCATTATTTTTTTTTTCACATTTTTGACATTTCTAACTTTTTTGGTTTTTATCCTTTTCTTCCTCTGTTGAAGTTTCCTGTAGCTTTTATCTTTAGAGCAGAATCTCAAATTCTGTCTTTTTGTCAGAAAGAGTCATACTTTTACCTTGATTTTTGAAGGATATTTTTTATATTTCACTTGGCATTTCTTTGCTTTTAGAATGTGAGAAATAATGTGGCAATTCCTTCTGGCTTCCCTGGGTCATACTAAAGAAACTGCCACCATTCAGATCACTTTTTCCTACATGAAGAAAATGTTCCTCTCAGGATTTCAAGAATTATTTGTTTTCCAGAAAAAAAATAAAATAAGCTGCACTCATATTTCTATGGATTTCCTAATGCAAAGTAGTTTTTAAAGTTAATGAAAATATGAAGTTTTTAAAAATAATATGGACTTTGTGATGTTCTGATATCTATATAGGTGGTAATTGTCAATCAAGTTAAACTCATTTTTATCTTTAAACATCGATAATTTGTTTATGAAACAACCAATATGTCTTCTTTTTCTAGATTTATAATGTGGTATGTGCATTATATTTATTGCACTGATTTTTAAATTTTTCTTTTGTTTTTATGTATTTGTTTGCTTTTGGTTAGTTGTTGTTGCTTCATTTTGCTTTATGAGACAGGATCACTATATATATTAGGCTGGCCTTGAAATTGTGACCCTCCTGCTTTAACATTCCAAGTTTTGGGAAAGCAGGGCTTTATGGCAGTGTATAGTGTTGGCTTGATTTAACTTATCTGAGGTTTTCTCATATTTTTTAAATCATGTGATAGTATAATTAATACATACAATGCTCAAGTCCATGCAGACAAACATGAGGCAAACTTCTAGGTTACTCAAATTCCCAAATCTCATGTGTCTTTTATTGAAGCTGAGAGGAATCTGACAATTTTACACATCACTGGTAGGAGTAAAATTCTGTAAGAACTTTGTATGAGAAAATTGGAAAGTATAAATTTTAATCTCAAATGAACATATACATTAACAATTCTGTCTTTAGTAACAGGTTTTAAATATATAGGTAAATTCATTCAAAATGATCAAAAAATGGCTGCAATATTGCAAGTGTTTGTGTAAAAAGATAAAATGACTCTCTGTCTGCATGTATTTATTTATGTCTGAATAATACTTTGCCAGAAGGCATCCTTGGGGTCTAAAGGACATCGATTGAATTTTGTGTGAACTAGGTTGCTAGGGAATTGGATAGAATGTGCTTTTTGTATTTTGAACCATATATATGGTTTAGCTATTTTAAAAAAGCAGATTTAAGAATCTTCATGCACATGTTACTTTATTTGGGAAAACTTCAAAAAGACCTTTCATCTGGAGAAAAGGGGGTTTAAAAAGAATATCAGAAGAGATAAAGGTATGGGCAAAGCTGGTGGGTGAGATAGCATTGTATTTTCTTTTTGTGATGATAGAAAATAAAATCTGGGCCTTGTGCATGGCAGGCAAACATTCTATCCCTGAACTACATCCCCCACAAAGGTCTTAGTAAATCACCCATGCTGGCTTTGAGTTCATTCTCTAGCTCATACACTTACAGAGTTACTAATCTTCCTGTTTCTACCTCCTGGGTAGCTGGGACCAAGGACTACATCATTAAACTTGACTGTTGAGATCATTTTGATATCAAAGGTAATTGAAGTAAGAATTCTAGTGATGTAATGAAATCATCAACTGTATAGAGTCTGTGCTGGCAAACCAAGAATCATGTGAAAATTTGATTTTGTTCAGTTAGAGACAATTGGCTGCTTTTTCAACTTATTGGGGCTTTAGTCTCCATATTTGTAAAATTTTAATGATAAGCTAATCGCACGAATAATGAGGTTGGGGTGTGCTTAACAAATAACAGTGTGGCAGCTAGAAAGCCCTCAGCAGAAGGCAACTAAAAGTAGTTTCCTTTTTTTTTTGTATTAGTAGAAATTCATGCAATAGAACAAAGTGCTTAAAAAGTAGGATCATACTGCCCAGCTATGAAAACTTTCCTTAAGCTTTAGTCTTAATCTAAAACATGTCAGGGCTGATGACAATCATCTCAGTTCTTAAAAAGGCTGACTATTGATCCCTTGTTAGCAGGTACTATGATTTATGTCATAATTATGTAAGATAGAAATGTTTAGATTGTTTCTAATAGTCTAGTCTTACTAACAAGTTTGAATGAATATTTTTGCCTTATATTTATTTACACTTACCCTAAAGGCTATTTTCCTGTGTTAGCAAATTATTATTTCTTCATAGGTGGCAGGTTGATAGATTAACTAATTGATTTCCTCTTTTATGCCATCAAAGCTTCTCAGAACTCCGCTTTAGTTTCAAAACCTGCTTTAAGATTTTCCTATGTCAGACTATAGGGTCAGGATTACTGGAATGACCCTAGCTGAGAGAGTCTTGGTCTGTGCAATCTTTTCTAATCAGTCCTTCAGCTTGATGGATGGTGAAGGAGCTAGTTTACTGTTAGCTGGGTCATTTCTAGAGAGTAGTAATGGCAGATCATTTTTAAATAAGCCAACCTTTAGCAGCACACTCTCCTAATGAAGTAGGGAGTAGTAGGCATTTTTTTTTTTTTTGGATTTGAAAACATCACGTTGAAAAAAATTGTGTTAGAATCCACTGAGTGAGGGAATGATTCCAGAGCAATGCTGGCATCAAACTGCTCTGTATCTTGGTAGTCTACCAATACAGAATCAAAGGGTCAAGAAACCTAGGAACTTTTCATTTGGAAGTTCATAAAATATATGAGAAACAAACAAACAACAACTAATCAACTAAGAACAATAAAAATCCACATGAGAATTGGATGGCAAGCAAACATCCACAAGGCTATTTATAATTAATAAATAATTACTTCACCTATCACTTTAGATGCAAAACATTAACAATGAAATTGAAGTATATATATATTCCTTACCTCTCTATTCAGTAATGTATTGTGTCTTGTGAGTATGTATTTGCAGTTCTTTAGATAATTTCCTAAAATGGTCACCACCTTTTCTTCCATTTTCCCTGTGCTTTAGCAACTTCTACCCAGAGGTGGAGACTATTTCCTCTCCCTTTAGATCTGGCCCTATGACATATGTTGACCAGTATTTACAGCTGAAATGGTCATTTGAATCACCTAAGCTCAAGCTTTGAGGAGTCTGGAAGCTTTTAACTTCTTCCTCTATGATTACTGCTGTCCAGTGAAAAGACTTTAACCAGGATTGGAAAGTGAAAAGACAATGTGAAGAGACTTGGAGGCTCCACAGAAGTGAACAAAGATTTGCTACACTATCTAGCCCTTATCTTATGTTAGCTGAGTGACAGGGTGTCTCCAATGCAATAGGAAGCAGTAACCTAACTTTGAACAAGGTCAGCCAACATAACTGTGACAAAAATTAGCATGTTGTTACATAAAACCACTGAGTTTTGGAGCAAGTTTTATGCAACAGAAGATGCATATTCATAACTATTACTATCATACAACATTTATGCCATCAGCTGCTTCCACTAATGATCAAATAAGCTCCTATCATGTAGGTTCTCCTATGTATAACAACAATGGACAATAAACAAAATATTAAAAATAGTAGTAGCAGTAATTACTTAATGGTAATGGAGAAGGATCCAAGGTAGGTATTAATAGAGAGGTCATTGAGACATGGAAGAACTAAATTCCTCTTTACAAATGTATCTTAATTTAAGGTTTAGCTTGCATTTTGTAGACCAACCAAAACTCTAGTAGAATAATTGACATAATGTTGAGTTCAGAAAAAGGAGAATTAGGAGGGGTGCTGGCTACTTTTATTGTCAATATGATGCTAGTTAGATTTATTTGGAAGAAAGAATCATAAACTTAATTAAGAAAATGCTCCTAACAGATTGACTTGTGTGCAAGTCTGTGGGACATTTTTTTGATAGATGATTGACTTAGTAGGGTCCAGCTCACAGTGGGGACCCCTGTGCTGATGGTCCTGGGTTCTATAAGAAACAGGCTGAACTCATCACTCCTGGGAAACCAGCACCCACCCACACTCCCTGAATGTGGTTGTTAGTTAGGAGGGCTGGGCAGTTTATGGAGCCGCTGATAATGGATCATTATTTATCCCTAGTATAAGAATGGATTTTGGGCACCCGTTCTACACAGCAGGATACTTCCTCAGCCTAGACACAAGGGGGAGGGTACAGGCCATGCTCCAAAAGATATGACAGACTTTGAAGAAACCCCATGGAAGTCTGTTCCCTGGGGAGCAGAGAGGATTGTAATGGGGATTGATGGAGGGAACAGGGAAGGATGAGTGTGCAGAAGGTGGGATTGACATGTAAAACAAGTCTGTTTCAAATTTAAATAAAAAAGAAAGGAAGGAAGGAAGGAAGGAAGAAACAAAGAGACTGAACAAACCATGGGGAGCATTTCAGTAAGAAACAATCCTCTGTGGCCTGTGTATCAAACCCTACCTCTAGGTCTGTTTTGCTTGAGTTTTTGTTTTGATTTCCTGCAGTGATGGGAATGAGTCCTTAGACCTGTATGATGAAATAAACCATTTCCTGTGCAAGTTGATTTTGGTTAATGTTCTTTTACCAAAGCAATAGAAACCCTTAGGCAGGAATGATCTTGATTGCTGGAAGGTGAGGACAAATTTTAGAAAGGACAAAACAAACCAGATAATGTGTGCTCAAATTCTGTTGATATAACCTGTCCACATTTCTGATTGACAACTGAGTCAATCATATGGAGGGAGATTAACAGTATTTGATATAGTCAAATTGGTAACTGAGACTGAACCTGCTACCCAAGAGGCAGTTTTGATCCAATTGAGTTAACTTCTACTGAAACATACAAATAAACCTTCACAATCTTTGGGGAAGTACAACAAAATCCTGCATATTCATAGCATAAAAGTTTACACTGTTTAAGTACTAAACAGAGAATATTTGGTGTATGAAAGAACAAGATTCAGAGATACATAGTTTAGTGAACAATGACTATATAACAGTAGAAGTTAACATTTAATGAGGCAGACTATGTTCCTGGCAATTGTATTTGTATATGTATAATGTGAATCCTTCCAGAAACCCTTATTATTTTGATATAATTATCTTATTAGTTAAAATGGAGTTAAGAAACCAGAAACCAATTTAGGTATTTCAGGCAAAGATAGATCACTAGAATTTAACTGTTCACTAGTTAAAAGTCCCAAAAGAGAAAAAGAAGACTGTTGACATACATGATACCTCCATTGTCAAAATATTGGCTCATGAGGTATGCCTGTTAATTTTGAGAGTAATCTGACTAGATTGAGAAATTTATGAGATCAACAAAACAACACTACTTGTGCATCTGTGCATCTATGAAAGTATTTCCAGGGATAAGAGAATAAAAGGGCTCTCCTGTGTTGAACAGAGTAATCCTTTGACAGAATCAATATATAGTGGCACTTTGGGGGTTGGTAAAAAGTAGAAGGAAAGGCCTAGTTGGAAAAAGTTGGTCATTGGGTTGTGACATTGAGTTTATATCTTGCCTATGTCCTCTCCTGTTTCTACTCTTTATTTGGGGGTTATCATGAAGTAATAATACTCTGCCTCACATTGGACCCAGAATCTATAAAGACAAGGATTATGGACTAAAATCTTCAAGGCCATGAGCCATAACTGATCATTTTCCATTAAGTTATTTTCTGACATTTGGTTATGTTATGTTGATTGTAAAACTGACTGATACATGGAGTCATCTGCTGATGTCCTATAATGTATGGCAGCTCTACATAGAGCTTCTTCTAACATCTCCACTGAACATAAATCTCCCAGCTCGCTGGTCTCAGGGTTATTGTAAGAGTGCATCTCAGCCAGTGGTACTATTAAGACAGTATGCAAAAGAAGAGTGTGTTTTTTCCCTCTGTTTCTTGACATTGTGCAGAACGTTTCAAACTATTAAATTAGAAATGCCATTTGCTTGGCCCAGAAAAGTGAAGTCACCTTCTCACCCTTGTGAAATGGGGAAGCCGTAAGAAGAGCAGGATTATCATGAATGTAGACACAATATTATTATTGTAATTTTACATTTGAACAGACAAACAGAGAAAATCAAGGTGCATGGCCAATGTCACACACCTGGTAATCTGAGTGAATTCTGTATGTGAACTCTCGAGCTTGATGTCAGAGGCTCTATTCTTAATATAATGAACAATAACCTGTTTTTAATTCTTCACAATTGTAAACAAAGCCACCAAAAATGTATTTCTCTTTGTGCCTACCTGCTAATTATTGTGATAATAGTTAGAAAATAATTACTGTTAGCCTTCCTTAGATTTTTCTAAATTACTGTTTTGAATAACCAAGACAACCATCTAATTTCAGAGCCCATTTTATATTTGTTTTTCATAATTACATCCATGCCACACTATGATGACAAGTGACAGGAATAAACTTTTAATGTATTTGTAAGCAAGTTTGACAGTATATAATGTGCATGTCCTATGTTGTATAATGACAAAACTTGTTCTTCATCTACCATTGCAGTTATAGTTATTTTTTAACATTTATAATGTCAAAACTACTCTTTTTTATAGCAATGGCTTATAACTAGAGATCTTTCCATAGACTAGAAATTAATTTATTGAGTTAGTTAATACATGAAGGATTTAATTTGACATCAAGAAAATGATTCAGTAAAAGAGAATATCACACTATCTTAAATGTTCAGGCTACTGAGAAAACTGCACTGTGAAATATGCCATAATAAATGGCACATTTGAGAGCCCAGTGAAGGTAAATGACCTCAGGCCAAGTTATAGATACAAATAGTCCTTGGCAGTATGAACAAAATGTAGAGGGAATAATAAGTTATAATATGGAACATAACTGTGGTCCTAAAACAAAACAGAACATAATAGATTTTTATATTTAGTCCTATGTTTAGTTTTGAACAATATTTCAGCATACCAGAATACCTAATTTAAGTCATAATATCTAATATGAACTTAACAATTTTATTTTAAAGCAAAATAGCTTGAAAATTATATATATATGTATATATACATATATATTACATGTACTTATAAAATATATTCTTAAACATTCTTAATTGTACTTACTCTGTTTAGATTCTAAAATGTTATTTTTATATATATATATTTATTTAATATAACCAAGTCCATTTAAATGAGAACAAACATTTATAGACAATATTTGGGAATTTGGGCGTTGTTCTTTCCAAACTACTTCCTGCTGGTAAGGGGCGCTGTCATGGGGTATTCTAAGAAGATGCAGAAATCCTGGCTGTAGTCTGTAAGGCTGCTTTGTCCAGCTGTTTTGAATGTAGAATCACCTGGTACTTTGTTTCAGGCGGTCTGGCTTGATCAAACCACATTAGTTTGGAAGGAATCCACAGCTTTTCATTTTCTGTGGAAACAAAAATAGAAATCATTTTCCCCAGTAACTTGTCCTTACATTTTGGAGTCAAAGCATTTTTTTATTTAATTTATTATTTTACATGTCCATCACAATTCCCTCTCCCTCCCTCCCTTCCCCCTCCTTCCCTCCTTCACTTCCTTTTACCCTCTCTGCCCTCTCACATGCACTCTAACCACCCTCCCTTCCCATCCCCCCACCCCAATTCCATATGTAGGGGAATGCCTTCCAGTTGGGGTCATGTAGGTCTGACAGGTCATGTGAAGTAGAGACTAGGGCTTCTCTCCTGTCTCTAGATTAAGGCAGTTATTCCTCCATGGGGGATGTGTTCACAAGGTCTTTTTGTGTACCAGGGATACATCCTGCTGGCTCCATTGTCTGAGGTCCCTTAGACTGCTCAGTCCTTCTGGCTGAGACCCATATTCAGGGGGGCCTGAGTCAGTCCCATGCTGGCTTCCCAGCTATCAGTCTGGTGGCCCTTTAGCTCCTCCTTGTTCAAGTTAGCTGTCTCTATGTGTTTCTGCCACCTGGTCTTGTCCTCTCCATCTGCATCTGGGTTCTAGTTGGACTCAGTGTTTATGTATGGGTGTTTGCTCCTGTTTCCAACAGACATTAGTTGAGGGCTCCATGGATAAGTTAGTTGGTGATCTCACTCTAAAATGTAATTTTATTTAATCAAATAAAATTTATTACTCACTAAATGAACAAGCTAAGTAAATATATTTCTGGGCTGGTAGCTCACATTTAGGTTGAAGTTTGTCCACCTTGAGACTTCCATCTTCTAAGTCTCATCAACATAATCACTTATGTCCAGCAAAGAGAAGTAATAAAATGCAATAATTCACTCAATGTTATATGAAACTGAACACACAATTTTCATTCATTTGCCTTGAAAATTAAACAGAGTGAGCAGTCCTGTTTACCTAAAAATTCCATGGACAGAGTTTAGTGATGCCAGAAGAAATTTAAAAATGAGTACATGGATCATTAACGAAGGATGAGCAACAGAGGGAGGATATATACTTAAAACTTTCCTCAGTCTCCTAGCTGATCCTAAAATGTGTCCTTAGGTGGAATGACTATAGATTCACGCAAAAGAGCCTTCAGAACCTTGAATTTTCAAGTAGATACTTCAGTGCCTGGTACGTAGAATTCAAGTTCTGGTTCAATAATGAGAGCTAGAATTAGTAAATACATTAGACTGCATTAAAATCCTGACATAGAAGTAAATATAGGACTCAGAATTGGCTTTATAAAGACTTGTTAATATATGTAATATATGTAATAATAATGTAAATATAAATCATATTTCTAAAACATAAATTTAAGTTTCCAAGACTGGGTGTTCTGTCAGTAATTTAATTGTGTGACAAAACAAAATTCAATAGTCTAAGTAAGAAATAACATAATTCACTCTTTTCAAAATTAACAAGATAGAGATCTCAATGAAGGAGCTAGGTATTAGGCATTATATGGAACATATTATTTTTAATTTTGGAAAACATCAGCTAATATACCAGCTTTATATATTGAAATAAACAGGCAATGACTTTAAAATTAATGCAACAATGTTAAAAATCTGCTTTTAAGGTAATGGTGGAGAAAATGTCAAATTTCAGGAAGGGTGTTAAAATGTCAGGAATAAAGTACATAATTATTTAGTACTAAAATGATACATTGTTTGACACAAAAAGACATTGGATGGGAAAATAGTATATCACAAAAAGGAATATTGTTATGAGAGAATCCGAGTTTTGGGGTTCTAAAGCTCATTAATAAAATGATATAGACAGACTCAGAGAAAGCCTGAGAACAATTATATTAGGGTTTGAGGAAAACAAAAGAAAGAAGACATGTCATGACTTTTGATTCCTGCCAGACAGGGAAGAGGAAGAGGAGGAAAATGAGGAGAAGAAGGAGGAGGGATCATTAATTTTAATGTAGGCATGGAAGTCAAAGTACCAGTGAGAAAGGACAAAATTCCACACAGTGCAAAGAAGACAAAGAAAAGGTAAAGGGAAAAAAATGGTGCTTGCTTGACATGGATTTGAGTTTGGCACCTTCCCAAGTCTAGTCTCCTTTCAAAACATAGGATTGCATCAGAGGTTTATGGTCAGAGATATATTCTTAAAAGAAAAGACAAAGAATCCAGAAAATAGGAGTGGGCTAGTGAGCAGAGGGAAGAAGTCCCAATCCTTTAATCCAGCGGCAGGAGGAAAAACCTTACTCCTTACATGCATAGACATTTATAGTATGTTTAATCTCCTTTTCCAAGTTAGTATTCCTTGGACTTTCTTTGCATGTACTCTGTTCAATACTTGCAGACTTGGTGGAGAAATCTTCCCAGGCTTTCTCGACATACTGGCTCCTTCACATGTTAATCTTCATGTTTCTACCTTTAATTCATAAGTTCTGGGGCTATATAAGACTCTCAACCACATGTTTTTACAGTATCAAGTGACTCTATATGCTAACTGGAATCTCACAGGCCAAAAAGAGAAAGATTATTGTGATTTGAGTTTGTTAAAACTTGTACAGCCACGTTGGAAATTGGTATGGTGGGTTCCTCGGAAAACTGGGAATCTGCCTACTCCAAGAACCAGCAATTCCACTCTTAAGCATATACCCAAAGGATGCACATACAACAAGGACATCTGCTCAACTATGTTCATAGCAACATTGTTTGTAATAGTCAGAACCTGGAAGCAACCTAGATGTCCCACAACCAAAGAATGGATACAGAAAATGTGGTACATTTACACATGGAATATTACTCAATGAAAAAAAAAAAAAAAAAAAAAAAACAAAACAATGGAATCTTGAAACTCACAGTCAAAAAGCTAGAACTAGAGGAAACCGTTCAAAAGTGAGATAACACAGCAACAAAAAGACAAACATGGTATGTACTCATTCATATATCGATATTAAACATAGAGCAAAGGATTACCAGCCTACAATTCATACCTGCAAAGAATCAATGACACAAAGAGGACCCTAAGATTTACATGATCCCCCAGAGAAAGAGAAAGGGATAAGAACTCCTGAACAAATTGGGAGCATGTGGGAAGGGGATCAGGAGGTGTGAAACAGAGGAGGGGAGAAAAGGGGGAGGAACATGAGAGATCAGGAAGATCAATTCAGGGAAAGAATAGATGAGAGCCAGAAAAGAGATACCTTGTTCTTTTCTCTTCTCCTCTCCTCTCCTGTCCTCTCCTCTCCTCTCATTTCTTCTCTTCTTTCGGACATGCTGAGTCAGTCACCATGTACGACTCCAGAGGAGTAACAGGTCCCCCGACCTTTTTCCTGTAGGGGTAGAACACTAGGAAATACTTAGATTGATAAAAATGAGTTAATATTTAAGACAGATCTAGCCAATAAGAAATACTAGTCACTCACTTACTCCAGCCAATAGTATTATAATTAATATAAGTCTGTGTGCGTTTTTTGGGGCTGACACAGCTGTGGGACCAGGCTGGTGGGAAAGTACATGCAACAAAATGGCGCCAACAAAGTGTGGCATGAACTTTCACTAAACCTGACAAAAACTTAAACGGGATTTAAGAAACAAAAGAACAGAGAGCAGCACAGCTTTTTGGTAGCAGCATTTTCTTGGGTGGGCTCTGTTTTCTAGACATGAGCAGAGAATCTAGAGGCTCCTTTAAGTGAGGTTTCTTGATTTTGCATAAATGGAAAAACAAACAAATAAACAAAAAACTGCCAACAACAAAACAAAAACAAACAGACAAACAAAAAATGCAGGAATCTTTTAAGAGGCCCTGCTAACAATTAAATGGTGTGTACGAGCACCTGGCAGTGGCAGTGACCACATCTCTTAGTCAGCAACATACTGCTTGATGGCAACATAGACCAAGGCAGTGAACACAGCTTTCAGTGCTGGTGGTAAATGTACCCCTGTCATCTTGGAAAGACAATGGCTAAAACAGCCTGGGTTTAACTATAGCCATGTTTAGCAGATAAAAGACTCTTGGCTAGAAAAAGGAAGAGATATACAGTAAAGACAGACTCAAATGAAGTAAAACCTCTAAAAGGTTTACAATGTGTTTAAAAATAGATGTAGGCTTGTGAGTGAAATGAAACAGGATAAAGTTGAAAGAAGAAGAGGAGGAGGAAGAGGAGGAGGAAGAGGAGGAGGAGGAAATAGAGTAGCTGGTTGTGGTGGCACAGGCTTTAATCCCAGCACTCAAGAGTAGAGGCAAGAAGGTCTCTATGACGTAGAGGAAAGCCTGGTGTTCAGAGTGAATTCAAGGACAGCTAAAGTTACACAGAGAAATCCTGTTTCATAAAAGAAAAAAATAAAATAAAAGTAAAAGAAATAGGGTTATAATAAATAAATAAACAAATAAGCCAAGTAAAGATGGAAAGTACACAGAAAGTCTGGATACTGTATACTATTGTATTGTATTTCAATTGTTTGACTGCTGAGGAAATAGAAAAAAACTGCAAAAAGAAATGCTGCAGTATTAATCCAACTTATATATTTTGAAAATGCCTTGACTTCTAAATTTAATTATAAGGACAGGTTACTTGGGAAAAGACTTCTGCTTTTGTTTCCACAGAAAATGTAAAGCTGTGGATTCCTTCCAGACTAATATGGTTTGATAAAGCAAGAACCCCTGAAGCAGTGTCTCAGGTAATTCAGCATCTAAAACAGCTGGGATGATGCAGCCTTGCAGAGTACAAAAACCAAGGACTTAGTTGTTTCTGTTTACTTATGACCTGCATGGTTCTAACAGCACCCTCTAACAGTAGGAAGTAGTTTGGAGAGAACAAATCCCCCAAATCCCAAATATCATTTATAAATGTTTATCTTCAATTAAATGGTGTTAGTTGTAAATGGTAATAATGACAGTCAATCTCTTTTTTAAAGGAAAATAAGGGGAATACAATATAGAAATGAATAGTTTGCATTGGTATGGATTTTCATTTATTGATACAAATTTAAGGTCAATTTTGTTATATGCAGATTTCTCCTCTTGTTTAGGTATTATGTTTATACATCTCATTTTAAAATGTAATGTATAATTAAGTACAGATTATAGTTACCTATAATAGTCAAAACTTACAGTTAGGTTAGTTAGGTTTTCTAGATATATAGCAATGTATTTGAGATGGATAATCTTTACACATTTCAAAGATCTTAATAAAATGGCATTTAAAGTGATTTAGGTTTTTCATGACTATGAGACACAACTGCTCCTGGCAACAGCAATTACATCTGAGAGGAATATGGGCATCAAAGAAACTTGTCATGGAGTTTGGTTCAATGTGGCAAAACTGGCCATTTTGGCAAGGAACTGCTCTTGCCTGGATTGTTTGATTGTTGCTGAATAAACTGGACATGCAGGAACAAAAACCTAACTGCTGAATTTGCAAAACAAGATGGACAGACCTGAAAGGTTCCTGCTTCATGGAAGAGTCTGCCATACATTCTGCAGGACATAGAAAATTGACTGACAAACTGCCAATAAGATGGACAGTTTAAAATTTCCTGCTTCACTGAGAAGTCTGCCAGACACACTATGGCCTATGTGCTGGAGATGGATGCCTGAACAATAGAGAAGAACTTCGGGTGACTGTCCAGATAGTAAATGTCTCTGTCAATTCTAGAGTTTATATAGTATATTTCTGTGGTCTTTGATGGAATTGAAAACAGATAGTTATGGTTATAGTTTTCCTTAGGATTAAAGGTAAGTTGCATATAAGACTTTAGACACACAAAGATAGGATAGATAATAGAAAATTTTCTTTAATTCCTGATAATGTTAATGAACTAAATATTGTAATTATAGTTCTTGCTTAATAACTGTTTTTATATTTAATTTTATTATGTTAAAATTAAAACACATATTTTTATTAGACAGAAAAGAGGAGATGATGGGGAATATTCTTCTGTGTATAGGTTTATCTTATTGGTTGATGAATAAAAAACACTGTTGGCCAATAGGGAAGAAAGCTAGGTGGGACTAGAATATGAGGAGGATTCTGGGAAGTATAGGCAGAGAGGAATTGTCATAAGATCCCAGGAAGTGACTTACCTGGGCAGAAACTGATACTAACTAACCATAGAGATCTGGAGGCCTGTACAGACAGTTAAGAAGTGATGTTGCTGGGCAGATTCAGCATATAAGCAAGGACAAACGGGAAATACTTAGATTGATAGAAATGAGTTAATATGTAAGACAGAGCTAGCCAATAAGAAATGCTACTCACTCTGCCCAACAGTATTATAATTAAAAAACAAAAACAACCCCCCCCACTGAACAGGAAGAAGAACAAGGAAAGAGATACCTGAATTGAGTGAGCCATTATAGGATTAAAGAGAAATCCTGCACTAGAGAATTGTCCAGAGATCCACTAGATTGACTCTAAACAATAGTGGAGAGGAGGCTACCTTAAATGCCCTTCATCTATAATGAGATTGATGACTTCCTAGACCCTTCATCCATTAGTTGATGGAAGCAGCAGAGATTCACATCTAGGCCCTGCCCCAAATGATGTGACAAACTTTGATAATCCCGCATCATGGAAGGCCTCACCTTCCCCGGAGAATGGATTGGGGTGGGTGGGAGGGAGGATCCATGGGGGGGCATGAAAGGATAGGAGAGGGAACTGGGATTGATAAGTAAAATCAGATTGCTTCTAAATTAAATTAAAAATAAAATAAAAAGGGAAAGATTAAAGCTTAATGTATGTGAAAAGTCCTGTTCAGTAATATTTTCCATATAAACAGAAAGAAAAAATATCACAGATTTAAGAAATTCAAAGCAAAACAATGAAAGAAGCACCACAACTAATATAAAGGAGAAATGAGGAATTGAAGAATTAAAAGTTACATATTAGATGTCAGAGGTGTTGACAGAGATTTTGTTAGAAATTGTAGAATCAGAAGCTAATATGATGAAGTCTATAATGTTCAGACAAAAAATAGAATAATTTTCTCAATGAGTACATATTTTGAAGTTGCATTTTTGTGGCAAAGGAAAATCAAAATCATTTCCCATTCCAAAAATCCTAAAGAAAACTATTGAGACAGAACAGAAATTGTGACATAGTAAGTCATATATGGAAGACAATGAAGATATGTTAGTAAATGCATTTAAAATATCATTTTCTATTTCTTAAAGTAATTTGAAATAAATTTATTAATGACATGGCTTGCTTTCTGGTGCTGTGATAAACAACATGACTGCAAAACCACTGGAAGAGTAAAGGGTTTATTTGGCAAACACTTTCCTGATCAGATTACAGTCGACCGCTGTGACAAGTCAAGACATAAGCTCAAGCAGGAAATGGAGGAAATATGATAGAAGAATCCTTGCTGGCAAACTATGCATGGCTCACTCAGTTTGCTTTCTTATACATGTCCACAGGCCCTTGGATTTTACTGCCTACAGTGGACAGACCCCTTCATCATTAATCAACACAATTCCTCACAGTCAAGCAGACAGGCCAATCTAATGGAAGCAATTCTTCCAAAAAATTATCCCTTCCCAAATGACTCCAGCTAGTGTAAACTTCACAAAACCAAGAAACACAATTGGGTAAAGTAAATATTACAACAAATTTCTATAAGACATATAACATGTAGGAATACAATATATAAAGGAATAAAATGAAAGGGGATAGAAGTAGAATTGTGTCGTAGTAATTTCTAAAACTGTAGATGAACTAGTGTAAGGTTAATTTTAAAATGGGCTGTGAAAATTTCCAGATAGATATTTTATTACTTAGGGAAAATAGCAAATCCTAAATATACAAACAACTAGCATAAGTTTAAAGCCCACTAGAAGATAGAGTAATTTACCAATACCAATTGATTGAACAATAGAAAATGGAAACAACATTAAAATCAAAGTATAAAGAGTGTGAGAAACAAACAATAACGTAGTACAGTAGGGTGTTGAAAGGTGTGTCTGAAAATACAGATAATACAGAAGTATGCATTTCCTATGTCTAGACTTAAGTTCATATATCATGAGAAAGTTATAAGTTAAACATGATACCATATTAATGCTAACTGATAATAACATAGTGCATTTATAGAGATATGCTGTAATTAAATTCTCAATAGCTTTCTTTGGTTATGGCTGATGGTAAATGGAGTAAGTCAAACATAGTATTGAGATACAAGTGGCCTGATAATTGAGGAAATTGTTAATGTGCAGAGAACAAGTACAGAGTGGAAATTCTAAATAAAGGAATGATCCACAGTCTAAATGGTCAACACTAGATTTCAACATGTTCTTCAGAATAACACACAGTCTGTGTGGCAGGTCTAATACTTTATGAAATAGAGTAAGGACATTTGATGGCCTGGAGCAGTGACTCCTTTTCCTTCCTTCCTCATTTTCCGTGTGTCAATAACCTTAACACTAGATAAGAATTCAAGGTTGGGTCCAAGTCAATGGGGAAAAAGATAGTAACTACCCAAGTTAGTATAAAAATTGTAACAGGGACCTAGGTGTTGGTGGGTCCAGAGATCTTATGATCTTATGTCTACCATGGACAAATGACTCCATGGTGGAAGTACCAATCAGGCTATAAGATTCAGCATGTAGATAGACAGCATCACAAGCCAAAACTAAAACAAGGGTCTAATCTATCAAACTTTCTGGGAAAGTCCTAAATGTACTAACCTTCATGTTTGTGTTATGTAGTTCTACATATGGGTAATTATTCTTGTCAACCCAGAACATGTGGTTTTCTGCTTAAATCTCACACTGAGAAATGATGGGGCCACACTAGGATTCAGAACACAAAGTGTCTTCATCTAACAAAGATAATAAAGACTTTCTATTGCCTTAACTATCCCTCAAAAAATTTTAAGAATTATTTATATTGGCAATATTCATTTTGATATTTTCAGAATATAGTTGAGGGAGGTAATTGAGTCTATGGAAAGCAAAATTTGATATGAAGCTATGATTATAGCCCTAAGTACTACCTCAGACTCATTTTATTAATTGTAAGTGCAGTAAATTCACTGATAATAATGGGAAAATTTTCAGACCACATTTACAAATCATACTTCAGAAAAACAAACCTTACTAAGATATAGATAAGCTTGAAGTAAAAGAATGGAAATTAAACCCACTACACAAGATCTAAGTAAAAAAATTGGTGCTGTTCCATTAGTATGAAACAAAGTGGGTTTCAAAACCAGAAGTATTGATAGAGGTAAAGGGACATTTGAAACAATGAATCAATTATTCAAAAATAATGAAAATGTATTTTTCTTGACAAAGGAGCCTTAAGTACATAGAACTTAAACAAAAAATAGATAAGTTTGAAAATTGTAGCACTCTTTCCTGAGTATTTGATTGGGCAGACACAGAACGTAATCCAAAGAATATATTCATGGCATTATTAATCAGTTTTACACAACTGATATTTATCAAGGACACATGCATTTGAAATTATAGAGCACAGACAGAATCACAAAGTACAATGATCACAAAACTTCTCATTTAGAGGAAGAGCCCTAAACCCCACATTCCAGATCCAAAGATCTTTGGATCCCATCCAATGTGTTTCCAAATTCAAAGTAAGTATACATTAGTGTCCTCATATCTGTTGGGTTACTTGATAATCCGCCCACAATAGTAGGGTGCTTTGCTAGCTTCTGCTGCACTAAGACCTGCATTTAGTTACTAGTCTTGGAGTAAAGAAAGAAACAGGACATACTAGAGAGTATCAAATGTGATGATTTTGCAGGTGTGTAATCCAGATATGGCTTTTGCATGTGCTCTTAGCAAAGGCAGGCAGCAAGTTTTTTATTTCATTTTAATTTATTTTATTTTGCTTGTCAGAGATTGGGGGGTTGTCTAATATAAGATTCTTTGACATATTCAGGCAAATGCCTTTTTTCCCTGTACAGATACTCCAACTCTGAAAATGTGTCAAGGCTGGTCATTTAGTCTTCTTTATAGTTTGGCACTTTATAATTAAACCGTCATTCAATTTTCAATTGTGTGTCCTTGAAGGGATTTAATGTCTTTTATGCTGTTGTTCAGAAGACCTTTTGCTCTTTTGATGAATATTGAGTTGACAGTTGGCTGATCTTAGCTTGATACTTTCTTTTGTCAAGGCTTCCATAACAGTTCATAAAGACCAGACAACCCAAATTCCTTATACTTGCCATCTATATGTCAATCACTCAAGTTCCACAGTTTATGTACAACCTAGTGCTTACTTACCACATGCAACGTAGTGAGAAAGTCATAATAACTCTAATTCACGTCATTCCATTAAAACACACTAAGAGGCTCTTAGCATGTATGCTTGACTCACCTAATACTCCACATGTAGACCAAGCTAGCCTCAAACTCAGGGCTCCTTGAAACTTGAACCCACTGACCCTAGTGCTTGGATAAAAGTGCTTGGATTGAATGCATCACCACATCGAGTTATTTTATATTTTTTTGTTTTTGAGTATTTAATGTATATAATGAAATATAATCATATTCATGTACAAGTTTCTCTTGTAATACCTTGTGTTTGTAACAAAACTTTCCTTCTTCAGATTTCATGTCCATTTATTTATTTATTTTTATAATTTGCTAAGCTTAATTAGAGCTGCTCATATGTGCCTATGTGTTGGGCCATCCACTGGAGCATGGGAAAGCTACCAGTCAAAACACTTCAAGAAATCAGAGACTGGAGAGATGAGTCAGTGGTTTAACAAATTGGCTGGTTTATCAGAGGTCCCCAGTTTGTCTCCAGCACTCATATTGTAGTTCACAAAGGCCTATAATTGTAGTCCCATGGGATCTGATGCCCTCTTCTGGTATACAGCTAGGCCTGCATACAAAACACCCATAAAACACACAGAGAAATAAATAAATCAAAACAAACAAAAACATCAAAAAATTATACAGAAGCTATTAAATAATAGTAGTTCCTTGATAAGGGGTGGGTCCAGAAGAGAAAGTTTCCTAGCCATGCCATAACTTTGACTTGTTTAAGTATAAATTTTGGGAGGAAAGAAGTGCTCTTGTGAGTTCATGAACCAGAAGATAGCCTATCACAACACTCCTCCCAAATGTATGGTTCTTGGTTGTAGTGGATAATAAAGATGTCTCATTTAAAGCTGAGCACCTAGACACTTATTCTCAACACTTGGGCCAATTGTGTGTGTGTGTGTGTCTCTGTTGATTATGTTCCTCTGCAGTGGAATTCTTATTATCACATTGTTGATGACTTCTCAGCTACAAAATTCTATCCTGAAAGTACAGTTTCTAGGATTACTTCCAGTACCAAATGTCTTCCTCTAAAGTATCCCAAAAGCACAACCAGGGACCAAGCTCAACACACTGTGAGTTTATTTAGTTACAAAGTCATAGAAGTAGGGCTGTAGAGATGGCTTGAAGTTAACATCACTTGCAACACTTACAGAGGAGTGGAGTTTGGTTTTTAGTATCCATGCTGAGAGGTTCATGAACACCTATTACTCCAGATCTAGGAAATTTGGCATCTTCTCTCTGTGAGTACTTGCACATGCACAAATGTGTATACACACTGACTAATTGAGAAACTGAAGAAATAAAGTAAGAATTTAGAGATAGCTAATATATGGTATATTATTGAGCTGACAGTCACTGTAGATAACTGGCATTTGAACTTAATGAGATACACACACTCTGTCAAGAAGTTGTTCAGAATATTGCTGGAGGTTTTCTCCTCTAAGGAACATAAGGGAAGTAATGGAAAGTGCAATAGGTGACAGTGAGGGCTGTATACAAGTATGGGGACAAGAGTTAAAAAAAATGAAGCATATTTAATGTATAGTCAGCCTAAGCTACATATTTCAATTCCAAGCCAGAAACTAAAAATGAAGAAGAGACAAACAAGCTTATTAGACACAGAAGTAAAACACGTACAAAAATGTTTCAATTTATTTCTAATGCTGAAATTATATTCTTTTGGAGGACTTTAACTTTTTATAATTGGATTTAAGTTATAGAAAATGATGGTAATATTCTTTTCTAACATTAATTATGTTGTTTGTTGCTCCTGGTATTCTCTGCTAAACAAGCAAACAAACAAACAAAAATTACATTTTCTCTTTATCTTGGGCATCAGGATGTCCCTTCTTCCATTCATAATTCTGCTCTGCTGTGGTCTGAACAATATCCTCATATGTTTCTTTACTTCCATGGTCCTATCTTTAGCTGTGTCTACTATGTGATGTGCCATATTTGATATGTACAGGGTATGAAAATAAAAGGCAGTGAATATTGTGTAACAAAGCTCTGAGACTCACATGATTGTGGAAAAGAGCTGCTCCATCTGGACTCAGATGAAGAGTATGTGGTTCTGTTCAGGGAAAACTTCTTGCTCTTCTTCAGATCATGGCATTATAGAAGTGATATAAAACTTAGTAGACTGCATAGTCCTCCTAACCAACATCCACATTCAGGGAATCTGGGTCAGCCCTATGCTGGTTTCCCAGCTATCAGACTGTGAATGGACTGTGGGAGCCCAATCCACATTGAGGTATACTCCCTCCCTCAGCCTTGACATATGGGGGAGGGCCTGGGCCCTGCTCCAAATGATATGACAGACTTGGAAGACTTCCCATGGAAGGCCTTATTCTCCCTGGGGAGCAGAAAGTGGATGGGCTGGGGGTTTATGGAGGGAACAGGGGAGGACGGGATGGTGCGGGAACTGGGACTGACATGTAAAACAAGCATGTTTCAAATTTAAATAAAAACTTATCAAAACAAAACAGTTTAATACAATATATTTGAATCACTTGGTACTTAACTCCTCTAATATACACCCTATTTGCCCAAAGTACTGTTCTCTCTCTCTCTCTCTCTCTCTCTCTCTCTCTCTCTCTCTCTCTCTCTCTCTTTTACACCCATTGAATCAAATTTTGCTGACTAAATACTCTTGAGTGTGGGGCCATCCTGTCGAGTATGAGTATGATCAATGAGCTAGTGGTCAGAGCCTTAGAGACAGGAACTCTCCTCTTAGCAGATATTTAACTTTTTACCGAAAATTCCTCCACTGCACATAAGACTTCATGTCCACCTTCTCTTTTCCTGCTGGGATCTTTGTCTGGCTTGACCTTGTCCAGATCATATGTATGTTTCCACAACTGTTAAGCTGCCTTGTTATGTGTATTCACTGTCATCATTCATTTATTCTGGTTCATAGCATCTTCTTTCCCCTCTTCTGTGATGATCTTGAGCCTTGGGGGTGGGGGGACAGAGTGAGATATAAATACCCATTTAGAACAGAACATTCTTCAGTTTTTTATTCTTTGTACCTTGACCAGTTGTTAATTGCTGTGTTAATTGCTACCTACTGCAAAAGAAGCTTTTCTGATGAACATTGAGAAATGAACTAATCTATGGATATAGTAGTACCACTAAAGGTCAGTTTAGTAATAGAATAACAGTAGTAGGGTTCCCCCTGAGACCTATCACATATTAGCCACAGGTTCTTGGCCATGGTAGTATAATTCTCATGGAGAGTTGTAGAACCATATTGTTCTCCCACAATCACCACGGTTATTTTCAGGAACCTAAGCTATACTACCCACCTCTACAGAAGAATTGAAGTGATAGTCTTCTTAAAAAACAAGAGTATGGTCAGTTATTACTATAAGACTGTTTTATTTTTAATGAAATTGTTTAATTTTTGTTTGGGGAATTTAAGATAATTTTAAGATTTCCTTACTTTTGACCATAGTTTTATCTTTGATTCATTATTAAAACAGTATATAGTTATAGGCATTTGTAGAAGAGGATAAATATATACTGGCTCAAACTCATAATACAGGACTTGTCATCTTACAACAAAGCCTACCTTAAAGGGTATACTTTCACAGGTGAGGATGGGATTTTAGTGGGAAGCAAAACTTAACTTTGTTAGCAGATGAAAATGAGTAAGAAAAAATGGTCACTCACTATCATGAATATCCAACTTTGAGAGGAATACTTACTTTGAGAGGAATACTTTAAATGCTTTGCAGATTTATTCATGTAAAACTGATGTTAGAGACTAGGAAACTGCTCAAGACCATAAGCCAGTACTCAGTAGAGATGAACTACAAATCCTCTTTTAAGTGACTCCAAAGTCAGTCTCTGAGCCAAACTACAACTTTCCACCATTTACGTTCTGGAGAGTTCCATTCCTGTGTTAAGAGGAAGGAGAATGCATCAGCAAGTATCATGAAGTGAAAAAGAATAAAGGAAGTTGAAAGAGGCTGAGGAAGAACAAATGTGGATAAATTATCTTACTATATTTAAAATCCAATTTTAGCTTATTTTCATTTTCTTCGACACTCTCCCCATATTACCTGAAATCATCTTTCTATTTGAACTAATTTTCTCCTTGTATAAAATGAAGGGCAGTAAAGACAAAATTAAAAAGCCATCTTTCTCAGCCTAGCCTGCCAATTTCCCCAAGCTAAGCACAGTGGCCAAAATCACACAGCAGGACCTTGTCGATTCTGTATCAGCAGGAGAAGAAAGGTGGAGAAGCCACCTCAGGCCAAACTCGTTAACAGTTGTTTCATTAATCACAGTTTGTGTTTCAAATCCAAAGACAATCTGTCCAATTAACGTTAAAACTCTGACAGCTGGGAAGAGACCTTTAGGAAAAGGCAATTTGACACAATTGCTAATAAATGCTTGCATTTACCAGAGTGGCTCCCCAACACAACAATCTCCTAGAGACAGCAGGGGACCTGGTCAAAAGAGGAACTTAGTTGTTTTGCACCCCCACCGTTTGACCCTGAATCTTCACACAGCTTCATCTTTCTGGAAGCCAGCTGTCTAAGTACAACAAGTCTTCCAGAATATGCCATTTTGAGATTGTGCCACTGACATTCATGCCTCTGCAATGTGTCCATTTGAGTTCACAGCTCACATCTCTTCCCAGTAGTTTTGTGGCTAACTCTCACCTCCTATAGATTACTTTCTCAGCATTACTTATTTCAACAAATAATGCTTAAGGAGTGTAGACCCTTGGGGGCACATCTCACTTCAACTAATTACTGAGTATATTTTATTTTCCCATAATGCATATGTACAGCCTGAAACATTCAAATGCTGGAAAACATTATATGGTAACCCCGCAGCTTCAAAAGATGTTCTCAGCTACCATCATTCTGCCTTATTTCACCAATTCTTATACAAATGTATAAGTTACTAAATTAATAAATAAGTCAGCAAAGAATCTTATCTACAATAATAATATATTTTCACTCATTTTACACTTTGCTAAACATTGTGCATTGGGAATTATTCCTTAGCAGTACACACAGAATTTACCACAGTCATTACTAACAGGCTGTTAAATATACCTGTCTGGAGCTCAGTGTCATTAGATGTGAAGTGGCATAATATGATGAATCAAACCTACTACCTGGCTCTTAGCTCTGGGTCCAAACCTATTCTCCTGATGGACTTTGGCCACTTCATTGTAAATGGTCTGTTAGTGCTCTGTGCAATAATGACAGATCATTGTTTATATTTTGCAGTGGTGGAGAGGATGTCTGTGTAAACAAAGAATGCTATGGTAGTACCTTGTGAACACGGCATAAAAAAATAGTGAAAAGTACAGAATAGAAGATGGTTGTTCATTTTCTTCCAGAAGACATAACCTAAATTATCCTTCCAAGTTTTAAATTTATACCGTCTTATTTCTCTCCCTCCTTCCATCTCCTGCTTCTCTCTTTATATTTCTTTCCTTCTCAATCTCTGTCTCTGTCTCTGTCTCCCTCTCTCTCTCTCTCTCTCTCTCTCTGTATTTGTGTGTCCACGCGCATGTGTGTGTGTATTGTGCTCTATCCAGCCATGATCTAACAGCCTACCTGAAGAAATTGCTTGGAATGAACCCAAAGAAATGGTCTTGTCAAGTTTCTTTTCCTTAGCCTCCTACCAAAGTACCAGAAGATGCTCCTGGTTGTACCAATTACATTAAGGAATCTGTGGCTTCTTCCCTTAGTTTTTTTGTCACCTACCTGCATAACAACAGCAAGAGGCTGTTCCTGGCTATGGTAAAGCCTGCATCAGATGATGCATACGAAAGCACCTTACAAAAAGTGGTGGGGATTCCATATTTAATTTCAATAGCAATCAATCATAAATTTCCTACATTGATTCTCTTCCAAGGATGCTTTTTCTTTGGTTGATACAATCCAAGACTGGGGACCAGGTAACAGAGGTTCCAGGCAGACAGTAAGATAAGTGAATCAGATAAAACTCCAGATTGATTTTGTTGATATGCCCAGTCATGATAATCCCCAGACTGCTGTTAGGGATTGAGTGAGCAGAAAACAAACGGAGCAGAAGCAAGCAGAGTCACACAGTCTTAAGATCCAGGCAAAATAACTAAGATAATAGTGGAACCTCAGGGATTGACTAAATTCTAGCTAATATATGAAAGAGAAGGAAGGTTGCTCTGCCAGAAATAGATTTATTGGGAGTAATCAAAATCTGAAAATGACGGTTCATTTATAAACAGTGAAATGCTGAAGAAATGTGATTTTGATAAGGGCTTGATATTCCTGGCTCACTCAAAACATCTTACATACTGACTCTGAAGTTACTGATATATTTTCTGCCCTGAACAGCAATGATGTACTTACTAATGTAGTAGTGTGGAAATGTATGTGTGGTGAGACCTGTGGGAGGACAACATATGAAGAACTGAAGAGGGATCAATAGCAGGGCCCCGAATTCTGCTGCAAATGCTCTCAGAGCCTGGCTTGCTCAGTCACTTACTAGTAACTACCAGCTGTGGGCATGCTCAGCAGCTAAGCAGGCTGAGCTGGCAGGTGATTGTGCCTTCTGAGCCACTCCTTGCTCCTCCCCCAGCTGTGTCTCCTTGGATGCCCTTGTGGTTTGTTTTTTTCTGAACATGTTTGCTGGTCCTGATACAGCAGCAGACACAAAAAGGGAGTTCTGTTGATGCTCTTCTTTTCTCCGTGGGCTCCCTGAAGTACAACTAAGGAAGGAGAGTGAGAGGAAATGAAGGGGTCATTAGATGTCAGGAGAAGGGATGACCTTTAAAACACTCCTTCAGGGTGACATCTGAGCAATCCAAGCCTGCAATTTCCTCTATGAGTGTTCAGCCTCTTCAAACAAGTCCCTTAATGGCAGTGTGGGCGATAGATGGAGACAGGGCAGTTGAAGCTTAAAATATATTCTGAGGAGATATTAAAAGCTGTATGACCTAGAAATAAGGGAACTATGCTCCTGCACAGGACAGCAGAAGAGATAGAGTTGAAATTATACAAGTTGTCTATTAGTATGATGGAGTAAATGTTTTGTTCACTTTTTCTGTTGTTCTCCACACCATACCCTTGATTCTTCAGAATACTTTCCATATGTCTCCACTACTCTCCATTTCCCAAATCTCCATCCTAGACTAGACCCTAATTACCTTTCTTCTTGACAATTAGAGTAAGAGATCCAGACCTCTCATTAGGCTGTTCCACTTCAAGTCTCATATGCAGGTGTCACTAGATTTACTTCCTAAAATACCACTTTGCTCATGTCATATTCTTGCATAAAATCTTTAGTGACTTCCAATTGTGTTTAAGTAAAAATTATAAATCTTATTCTAGATGTTAGTGTTACACCAGACAGAGGTATTACTGTCTGCTAGAGCCAGACCTCATTTATTTTTCTATCTACATATTCATTCAAGCTTCATGTGGTAAAGAAAAAACATAGTTAACCCTAATGCATAGTAAGTACACTGATATATGCATTGATTAATTTATTAAGGGTATATATCTAATACCAAATTAATATTTCTTAAATAAGGACTGAAATAAGTCAGGGATAGGTGTCAGTGCTATATTAAAATGTGCACTGGATATAGAATCTGGACCAATTTTAGAGGATGAGGAGGTATGATTAGTACAGTACATTAGGAAAATGCCCAAGTAGTTAGAGATGTAGATGAGGGAGACAAAATAGGTAGTAGGCAACTGAAAATAAAGGGAGAATTAGGCTAACTAGGAACAATTTGAGTGGGAAGACAATCAGCTAAGGAAACCCTGATAAGAACCAGAAATGATGTTCTGGGCCAGAGGAGCTAGGAACAGAGAGCTAGATGTCCATTGTCTAGGATTTGTTGGGCTAGAGGGAAAGAGCAATACACAAATTTCCTGTGAGTGGTACTTCATTTTGGGTATCAGGAAAGTCTATGAGACTTGGATGAAAACTGAGTAACCATTTGTCAAAAAAAAAAGTCATATAATTTTGCATATCACTTCTAAACTGAACAATTTTTCTAAAGTCAATCTCTAGGCTAGAAAGTGGATTTTTTGTTTGCTTGTTGTCTTCTTTCTGTCTACATATCTAAGATTACTCTGAATGTCTCAGATTTTTAAATGTATTTTTAAGTATTCATCAATAGAATGCCACTCTTGTGAAATTCTTAATTTTCTTTTTATCACTTATTTATATATTTATGTATTTATTTTGAGAAAACTGTATCTGAGTTAGAAGATATATTTTGGCCAAGTGGGAAATGGCAACATACTTAGTTAGGGTAAAAGTCAGTTTTTAAATATGAACTTCCTTTTCCCCTTTACTTATTTTCTTTAAAAATTCCTCTCAAAGCTACACAACAGAGTATGTTAACATTTTTACCTGAGCCAGCAAGCTAACTGGACAACTCAGTATCTGTTAGGTACCACATACTGTTGTACTTTTGAAATGAAATGGCTACTAAAGGGGGTATCATTATTCAGAGGTGTGACCTTGTAGTTTTGGCCTTGTTGGAGGAAGTAGGCTTCTGTAGAAGTAGATTTTGAGGTTCCATAGTTGGTCAAGCCTTGCTCAGTGAGCCTTATGATCAAAATGTAGCCAGCACCATATCGGCCTTCATGCTCCTATGACCCACCATGATGATAATGGACTGAACATCTGGACTGTAAATCACTCCAGTTAAATGTTTTTTTCTTTGTAAGAGTTGCAGGGTCATGGTGTCTCTTCACAGTAATAGAAACCCCAATTAAAACAGAGTATACTAATGTGTAAAGTCTGACCAGTTTCCCAGGTTCTGAGTGCATCTAGATATCCTCAGTGGCTACACGGAGAGTTACCGGGCCCTGAACCCTTGTACTAGCTTCATGGTATATGGCAATCTTGTCTTTTTCTGGTTTTTTGGCTTCTTCTCCTGGGAAGTGAATCTCTATGTCTCCCTGTCCCTTCTCTGTTTTGATAGTTTAAATGATTATGGGTGAGAGTGCTAAGCCTCCCTTGTGGGGGTTGTGAATCATGGTATAGTGAGAAATAGACAGTTTGCCCAAAAGTGCAACTATGTTTCTGAGTTGGACCCTGAATGTTTCTTAGATTAGTGGGACTATAGGAGACAGGAAGGGAAAGAGACAAGAAGTCTTGGTTCTTGTCAGACAAGGCATTGAGCAGTGAACACAAAATGTATGGCAACATTTATTTGAGAAAAGGTAAATTGTTTTAAGTAAGAGCTCCAATAATGTGGTGTTTTGCAAAGACCATAGCTTGGGGTGCAGATGCTATTTCTAGGTATGCCAGAGGAGAAAGAGAGCCAATCACATTTGCTCTGAAGCTGTTATGTTTTGTGGGTAGGTATCTCAAGAACATAGAGATCTGTGACCAAAGTCACAGGGCTTTGTGTCAGCAGAGCAAGGTGTGAGTAGGTGCAAAATTTTTGAATATTAACAAAACTCATTTTTGCTTAGATAAAATGAGACTGAGATAAAATGAGGCTATTGTCTGATTATTGCCTCATTTAATGAAATTCTTTCCCCACATCTTTCCTCCACTCTCCCTTTACCTCACCCTAACCCTTTTACAGCTTTCTAGATTTCTAAAACTTTTAGAAAAGGTCTCACTTTGTAGGCTAGACTAACCTGGAAGTCACTATGTAGCCCATCCTAATGCTTATTTCAAATTCATGGTAATCCTCCAGACTCAGTCTTTTACATACTGAAGTTATAGTAGTGAACTCTCAGCCCTGCTTCAATGATTTCTTTTCTTTAATCTTTTACTTTATTTGTACCTCAGATTAAATAAAATGTGGTCATCAAAGCCTTCCCTCATAGGTGTCATTGGTTCTTATTCTTAAATATTGTGAAGGTGTGCCTCACTAAATTTCTGTGCTTGTTTTTAGAAGTATTTTGTAAATGACCAAGTGTATGTAATGAGAGATGTCTTTGGTTTGGATTTTCAAATTACATGCACCCTCAATTCCCTCTTCACTTACTCAGACTTCCCCCCACCCCAGTGAAAACCCTAAAAATCCTCCCTCCTTTCTTATACCAGACTGACTCATTTGAACCTTGCTGTAGCTATTGGCCAAGAGCCCATGCAATGGCTTATATTCTTGGCTTGATTTATACCCTACACAACTCTTCCCTTGCCAGTCCTACCTTGGTCACTTGAAATATGGTTAGTGCTTATAGCAATTCATGTAGGCCCACTTGTCTCTGTCCTTGAGAACTGAGTGGCCCTCAGTAAAATATTTAACCCTTCTGTTCTCTCTTTCATGTTATAAAAATGGAAATGAAGTTAATTTTTAACTTTTTGGTTATTGTAAGGTAAATAATACCCATGTTTTCCTCCTTCTGTGTGCCAAAATTAACATATCATACAGTATATATTGTTTAGTTATTATATTGTTCTTAGTATTTCTTCCATTTTCCAGGAACAGAGAAATCCCAAAATTAATCAATTAGTTGAACATTTCAGCATTTATTTGACTAACATGTTCTATAATAACACATCTGTGAATTTATTGTATGTTTCTGGTACCCCAACTCTTGGTGAATATTTCATAATGCCTGGAGAGAGCATCAGCAATTCCAACTTGGAAGGGACACTACTGGCATCTAGTGGGTAGAGGCCATGGATTCTACAAGACATCCACTAATAAACAAGGCAGTACTCCCAAGATAGAATAATTTTACCCTAAGTATTGAGAAATGCTACAAACTTGTACTGCTTTGTATATAATGTACATCATTCTTGTAGATGGACATAATACATTGCACCCCAGGAGTCAAGGGTAAACAATCAATGCCCTCTGTGACTGTTATTAATGCTATTTCTGTGTAGCATTTGCCTTTGCCATCTCTCTTTGCCTTCTTTTCTGTGGGGGCTCACATAGACTTCTATTTAATGGGAATAATGCTTCTCTTTTCGAAACTAATTTATTTAATGTTTGGTACTTATTATTTTAGGTACACACATACATACACACACAAAGTTTCAAACACAGATAAACATCCTTTGTCTTTGTTAACAAATTGACAGTTTTCTGAGACAAACAATTGTGTTTATTTTCTTTTGTCTCTGCCTACATACTAGTGCAGTCACTATTCATTTCTACTACATCTGAGAAACTGAAAAAAATCTCATGAGAAAGGTGGAAAAGGGGTATTCAGTTTTATAACTGAAGAAACAGAGTCCTCAAGTTATTTATGAGTTATAAATGGTGGAGTTTGTACTAACTCTTACCTCAGAGTTCAGCTGGAATTTGTCTGTTGTTTATATGTAAAAGCCTACATCACAGCTGTCACCAATATCTATATAGAAAAGGTTCCAAGGGACCCTTTGATCTTAAGAACAAAAGCTGATGAAGAAATAGGTTCCAATGTAGATCAAGATCAAAGATGCCTGGACTAGGTTGAGGGTTCTGGTGAACATGCACCTTCAGGAAAGAGGATGCCAAAGATCCCAGTCATTGCAAGGAACCCACATACCTAAGTTGAACTTAAGTTAGTTGGTTGGATAGCATGGGAAAAGTCATGGTGTCTCTTGGTCCCTAACTTTTCTCCTCTGTTAAACGGAGGCATAATGACCATCCTGAGAACATATAACACTTGTGAGGAAATGTGTTTCAAATGTAATCAACTCCTGTCATTCACAATTGGATGTCCTGTAATATCCTATGAATGTTGAATTAACCAAACAAACCAGTAGTCCTAAGATGAGCAAAGAGTTAGATACCTGTAAGTATCTGGCCACAAAGTTTTTGCTAAAAAATATTTTCAAAAAATCAATTTATGATCTTGTTTTGTGTGTGCCTTAGCTTAAAGACTTGTGAATTGAAATTTCATCCATACTGTCAATTCATTAATTTTGAATTCATAGCAGCAGTATTATAAAATCAGATGTTTGCAATCCTTATCTAGAACTGGTATTTTCTCTTTGGAGCATACTGCAAATTGCACATTGGGACAACACTATGCTTGAGGGACATTTTAAAATGGTACATCACCACTACAAGGCAGAAACTGCAAGAAGTGAGGCGTGAAATTCACCACCAAAATGATAGCTGTTTGCTGCATGAGAATGAATCAAGGAAGTGGCGTATAGACTTGGTGGATAGTACCTTGTAATCCATACACAGTTTCCTCAAATTATTCGCTGCTTTGCATGTTTGTCACTGACAAATGTAATCATATCAATATAGTAGTTACAAATAAATCTTAGTAAGTAGACAAATTTGCAAACTCGGATAATGAACACCATGTACATAAATTGTAAAATATTTGACAGACAATAAGAATAAGATGATATGTAACTCAAAAGAATGATAAAATATCCAGTGAATATATTTTAAGATGTTCAATATCAACAGTCACCAAGGAAATGAAAACCAATATGCATCACTAGGAGACATCAACCAGAATAGCCAAGCTGAGACACATGACACTACCTTTTAGCAAATGTGTGGAGCCAGAGGGACTGACTCTGAGCACTGCTGGTAAGAACATACAAAGACTTTGGGAGTGTATTTGACACAGTATTGACGTGAATCTGCATATTTACAATGTCTTTCCATGGAAAAGTAGAAGGGGATTGTAATGGTTTGAATAAAAATGGCCCCCAAAGGCTCATGTATTTGAATGCTTAGTAATCAAGGAGCTACAGTACTTGCAAAGGACTAGAGGTGTGTCTTTGTTGGAGTAAATATTGCTTTGTTAGAGGAAGTGAATCATTAAGCATGGGCTTTTGAATTCAAATGACACACAGATGTTTTTCTCTCTCTCTCTATCATTCTCTCTGTTTCTGTCTATTTATTGGGATGTAGCTCTTAGGTATTTCTGACTGCTTCCATGTTCCCTGTCATCATGATAATGGATTAAACACCTGAAACTGTAAGCAAACACCTCCCCCCACCACCAGTTAAATGTTTTGCTTTATAAAGAGCTGCCTTTGTTGTGGTGTCTCTTCATAGCAATAAAACAGTGACTAAAACAGGATGAATAAATATATTACTAATGTGGTGGTTTGAATGAGTATGACTTCATATATTTGAATGCTTGGTCCACAGATGGTGGAATTATTTGAGAAGAATTAGGAGGTCGTGTCATGTTGCAGTAGGTGTGTCACTGATGGCTGGCTTTAAGGTTTGAAAAGACTTATGTCATTCCCAGTCTCTCTGTTTTTGTCTCTCTGTCTCTCTGTTTCTCTGTCTCTCTCTTTCTCCCTCTGTGTGTATATCTCTCTCTGTTTTTATGTTTCTTTTCCTCCAAGTTTCTAATCAAGATAAGGATGTAATCTCTTATTTGTTCCTGCCACCATGCCTTTGCTCTACCATCATGGACTCTGATACTTTTAAACCATAGGTTCCAGAATAAATGCAAATTTTAATAAGCTGCTTTGATCATGGTGCTTTATTACAGAAAAAAATAATGTAAAACACACAACTACAAACAAAAAAGCTTTGATAAAATTAACAGTGGCTACTGGGCAATTATGGTGATTAAGCAATAGGGCTGACCTGGTAGATATGATTTGAGTTAGACATCAGGAATTCAAAAGAGTGTATGTATACTATGAAATCACACCACTATAAATTCCATAAACAGAAAATAGCTATTTCAAATTTTGAACCCATGGTAGAACTGTGTGTTTTTTCTCACCACCCTTCCTTTCTCTACTCCATTACCTAATCATAAACTGAACAAGGACAACAATAAACAATAAAGTAGAAGGGAAAGCTCAGTAGGCCTTAACCCTGCACAAAGAACTACAGGCAACTAAAGAATTTTGAGAATGAGAGAAAAAGTCTCCAGGGGAGAGTAAACTGATTAGATAGCCAATAACAAGTGGTTTGCCCTGAAAATATACATGCAAGTAATATTATATAGACTGAACATATTATATTTATTTATATAGTTGCATATATGCACAAATATATGTATAAATGTATATAATAACATTTATGAAAAAGGTGGCTATTAGAACAAGAGAAAGGAGTGATGTATGGGATAGTTGAAGGGAGGAACCAGAAGTGGAAATGGTATACTTATATTATAATTTCAAGAAATATTTTTTAAAAGGACAATTAATATGACACTAAAATGTAGAAAGATCTCCAATATTCATGGACCAGGGAACATAATATTACAAAAAATATCCATTCTGCCAGAAATGACATACAGATTCGGTGAAATTCCAGTAAAAAATATATTTCTATTCTTCATAGAAATAATTTTTAAAACTCAAGATTTATAGAAAATTCCCAAAGACTCCAGATAGCCAAATAAATTGTGACCAAAAAGAATAATGCTAAAAATATCACAGTATTTGATTTCAAGGTGTATTATAGTGGTACAGAAAAAAACAAAACAACAACAACAACAACAAAAACAAAACAAAGCAAGCAAACAAACAAAAAACAACAAAATAGCATGGAACTGGCACGAAACAGATACATAGATCAATGAAATGGAACAAAGGTTGCAAAACCTGGAGAGAAGGCTTAGCAGTTAACAACACACTTTGTCCTTGTAGAGGACCCAAGTTCAGTTCCCAGCACCCTTATAGATCTTATAGTCACAGGCAACTCGAATTACAGGGGGATTTGGTGACATTTTCTGGCTTTTACTGGTACCAGGTATACTGGTATACATGTGACAGCCATACATAAATTCAGGCAAACAACAATACACATAAAATAAAAATTTTTCAAATTTTGACAAAGTAATTTCTCTTCTACAGAAGAAGATGCAGGGTTCAGGTGGGAAATGTTGTTTTCTTTGATTAATTCATGCCAATAACCACTTGAGAGGGTATTTCATTATCCTCAGTTTATCCACAAGCAAAATATGCCTTAGAAGCTCAAGTAACTCTCTCAAAGACACTTAGCCAAAAAATATTGGGGCTGCTCAATGAATCTTATGAGAATCTGACAGAGTTGGTTTTCAGAATACTACAATAGAATAGGAAAGGTAGAGGCAACACAGTGGAGACCAAACTTGTATTGCATATCTGGCTGTTAATGAGAGCCTACTTTTCCACTCAACACTTCTCACCTCCCAAGCGTTTATGAGAATCTGCATGTGTTCCTGTTCTCCTTTGTAAATGAAACATTTGGGAAGAGGCATGATGTGCACTAAATTTACAGGTTGCATGACTTTTTTATTATATATAGTCATCTCTGCCTCTATATACTCTTTATTGTAGACACTAGTGAGCCTTATCTAACTTTGACTTGCTGGACCACGAACAGGCACAGTAGGCTGACAGTCTACCACAGAGGCAGGGCTGTTCACAGTGTATGAAAATCCTTAGAGGCATGGACCTTTTCATTATATGGAGATGATTGACACCACTTGCCCTCCTCCCTCTATGCGGGAAATCATTCCTCAAGCAGACCTGATTTATTTACTTATACAATTCTGGATGAAACACAGATGTGACCAAAGGGAAACATGATTTTGCAATCTCTCGTTCCCTGCGAGGCTCTTAAACAGAGAGAGGGGTCCTGAGCATCCACCTGGGGATACATGAAAAAAACTGGACTTTGTGTGAAAAAAATCAACTACCGCCATTTTTCTAACATCCTGGCTTTGATCAAATATCACAACTTTGCTCTAAGCAATTTTGTTCCTAATCATTTAACTCACATGTGCTGGTGAAAGGTCCATTATTTGATCATGTTTTTAAATTCATTGACATTCAGTCCAAACATTCTGGCCTTGTAAGAACAGTCCAATCTCACAGATGCCTGCAGGCAGTTGCTAAGCCGTTGCCCTGTGCTTTAGAGAGGGCTAATGTATCCCTTGTGCAAGAGATGGAATTTCTTAAATCAGAAGGACAGGGAGAAAGTGGAGGACAAGGAAGAAGGATAGCAGAGCACAAAAGGAAAGGGATCAGGGTTTGAGATATCCTTGTATGTCTTTGCTCACCTATTCTATTTTCAAGTGGGGAGGTCATCAGTTGGGGGGTGAGATGGCTCAAGAAGGCAAAGTTCAAAATACTGGCTTTACATCCAGGGAAGCTGAGTTTTGAGACATGCTCTCTCTTTCATTTGCAGTCTCTTTTTAAACTTGTCAGCTATTCAGTTTTCTTAGCCATAAAATGAGGAATAAACTTTCTATCTTTTAAAAACTTTTATCTGAATCATTGGAACACATACCATCTATACTCTGGCACATATCTTGACTTTCAATAAAAGACAGCAATCAGCACTCCTCCATTCCACAGATTGGATATAGAAGAACTTAAAGTAAATAGGAAACACACCTAGTGCATTGGATGCCTTTAATGTCAGTGAGATACTTCCTTACCTGTCTATTACAACAAAGCAGGACGATTGTAATTCAAGCTTGATTTCAGCATCTTATTTATTCTACTTATTCATACAAGTAGAAAGTCTGAGGTCACTCCAAATGTTTTTATCTTCTCTATCTCCCCACATTTAATTTTGCACTTAATCCTACTCTTTCACGATTTCCTAACTCAAGACCCCTCTTATATCTGTATCAGTCCTCACAAGTCTTGCCCTAATTATGTCTATACCACACTATTGAGTGTCTTCCTAATATCTTCTCTAATCTATTATTTTAAATCATTTTTCAAACACATCTTCTTTTAAAAAATATATTTCTAACACTAATCACAATATCTTTTTTCTATGTCATTTACTAAAGAGGATCCTATTGTTTCTTTGTTGTTTGTCTATTTAGTTTCTTTTCTTTTTAACTTTTATTGATTCTTTGTGGGTTTCACATTAGGCATTCCAGTCAACTTACCTTCTGTCCCCTTTCATCTGCTCTTTGCCCTTGCACCCTCTCCCCCAAAATCAAAATCAAATTTAACAGGCAAACCAAAAACCAAACCAAAAAAAACACAAAACAACAAACAAAAGCACAGAGAAGAATCTTGTGAAAGCTATTGTGTGGCCTGCTGAGTCACACAGTTTGCTCTTTAGTTCATTCATCTTTCTTGCCACCAGTCATTGGTTTGGCTCAAGGCTCCTTTTGGATATCCTGTGCTGTCCTGTCATGGAGATCCTGCTGGTTTGAATCTGTAGGTCTGTCCCCCTCACATGCTCCAACAGTTTAGAGATGAGATGGATGTAATTGTGGGCCAACTCAGCCCTGGTTCTGGGCCAGGGTGATAGCTGGATTAGTTAGTCCACTACCTTTCTCTCATTACTATCCCAGCAAGCTCTCCAGCACTCAGCTAGCTCACTTAAAGCAACCCACAGCAGGAAGGGGACCCAGTTCTCCTCACAGGTTCTCAGATCTGGGCCACTCACACTTACATCACCAGGGTCACCTCTATTGTTTTGCTCAGGCAAGGTTCCGGACCCTCTCTTCAGATTGCTGTACAGGCATACTAGGGGTGATGGAGAAGGATAAACTTTCCTGCTCTCATCAAGCCTTCAGGGCTGGCTCATCTGCACCCCAGACAAGGTCAGCTCTAGTGTGCTTCACAGGCAGAATGCAGGGGCCACTCACTCTCCTAGGTGCTGCAGCTGGTGAAGGGAAGGGCTAGTTCCCTCACTATTTTGATTCTGGGGTCAGATTTCTTGACTGTTGTAGGTAGCAAGGGGGGGAGGAGGGAGGACTTCTTTCCCTCACCTATGCTATTGCAAGGCAAACACAGGGATAGAGGTTTGGTGGGCTAGGGTCAGCTCTCCTATTCTCATTTCCTCAGGATCAACTCACCTGAGTCTTCGACCATAAAGTCAGTTCTAGTGTGCTGTCCAGGTGAGGTGCATGCCTGTGACTAGGGCTGGGCCATTTTTCCTGAGTGTAGGAGTAAGTTCTCATCTGAGGGGCTGGGCCAGCTTTCCTACTGTAGTATCCAACAAGGGGCAAGGCCAGCTATCCCAGGGTCATTGAAAGGTACACAGCCTCAGCACAACATGGTTTGAATGACCCCTTGTTATAACACAGGGCATGAACAACATCACAGACACCAGCTACAGAAAGACCATGGACCAAGCTATGACACTTGGCAGCAGTTCTGGCCCAATTGTTACCATGGCCCCAGTGGCAACACAGGATACCCAGATCAGTATGGTCCCCATGGCAGCATGGCACATGAGCACCAACATGGTCTCAGGTGGCTTAGCAGACCCTGGGCATGTGCAGAGCCCTTGATGGTAATAGGAGCCATGGACACCATTGTAGACACACTGCCCGATGCAGGGCCACAGAACCAGACAAGACCCTAGGCAGTGGTCTTGGCCTAGACAACAACATGGCACCCACTGCTAGTACAGGCCACTCAGATCAGCATGTTCCTGGTGGCAGCATGGCCTTCAGACACCCTCATGTAACAGGTTGTGTTCCAGACCCAAATCATGTATATAGTCTTTGACGACAATCAAATATAGACCTTGCCTGAGGTAGGAATTTGGACCTAGACATTGCCCTTAGTCACAGACCTGGTAGGACAATACCATGCTCACAGCTGACAGGACTGGTCTACCAATTCATCCCTACCCAGTGGTGGCACAGCTCTTGGGCACCAACATGGTCACAGGTTGTGGCCCAGACCCTGGGCATCTGTGTAGCCTCTGGTGGCAACATGACCTGGGGACTTCAACATAGACCCAGGCCAAGGCAGGACTACAGACCCAGACATGGTCTTCAGCAGTACCCCAGGCCAGGACATGAACATGGCCCTAGGTGGTCCTATATACCACCTAGATTAGCATGGCCCTGCTGTGGCAACATGGCCCTTAGACCCTAAGTAGCATTTCAGACCACAGTCCCCTGAAAGGCCACCAGTGACAACAGGAACCAGAGACATCAACTCAGGCCCCTTTCCACTGCTCCAGGGCCCCAGAACAAGATCTGGCTCTTGGTTATATCTCTGGACAGGACATGAACCTTGATTGGAGGAAATAGCAGACATTTATATGAGCCTGTTCCTCACCACCCTCACCTCTCCAGATCTGCCTCTCTACCCAGCCCATGAACCATCCAACTTCTCCATCCCTTCTACATCCCAGCCTTGTACTCTCTCAACACCATGGTTCCCAATGACAGGGCACCAGGGCTCTTGGTTGAGTCACAAGTGGTACTTGGTTGAGTCCTGCAAGCCCTAATACAAAGCTTAGAAACCTCACCCCCACATGGTATGTTGGTGCCTGACAGCCCCAGTGCTAGAAGCTCAGGGTGACTTCTGGTTGATTGTGCCACCTACCCACCCCCAGCCCTGCCTTGGCCAAGAAGTCTTATGGGTGTCCTCTGATGATTCTTTACTGTTTGTTTTTAAGGTCATGATTGTCCATATTGTAGGCCGGGCTTCTTTTCTGTCCAACTGGGGTGGCTTGGTTTGTAAGAGGAAATTTTGTTATTGCAACTTGAAAAAGACATGATACTGGCATTGTATATGAAAACCAATGATACTGCTTAGCATACTGCATTGTACACAGTAAATGCTGACAGAAGAGAACTGCTCAACTCCAAATGTTAATATTGACAAGGTTAAGAAAATTTACTTTATAGCTGAGATAACAGTCATGAAGAATAATCCCAGGGCCAGAAAACAGCAGGAAAGAATGAAAATTGAGAGTTAAGTTGCTAGTTTTAGTCCATTGATGAGAGGCTGGGCAAAAGCAAGATGGACGTTAAGCCAGCATGAGAAATTTTACATCATTTGCTGCACATGTAGGAAATGAGCATGAATGATAACGGAATTGGAATACATCGGACAGCTGGGTATCAAATAGCCTTCAGGAGAAATAGGCCATTGAGCTGAGGCAATCAGGTTTCAGCTCAAGCTGGGGAGATGGGAAAGATGAGGAACAGTGTATCATTCCTAAGTAAGATACCTGCACTCCTGTTGAGTGCATATTGCACACAGGTTAATCGTCTCTCCCAGAGGTAAGAACAGAGGTTTGTAATAAGTTAATGAAAAAAAATAATTTAGGACCATTTCTAGAACTGTATATTTTATGACATCAAAATATAAGATCAAATTAACTCAAATGACAGAAATTCAACATAGCACTGATGATAATACTAGCAATTATGATAGTGCTTTAAATTAATATATTTCCTTTAACCTGAAGGACCCTATGAAATGAAGGAATTTAAATGAAGTTTCTATAGCAATGGAAGCAATCATGTGATGGGAACTGTAGTGGTGCTATTTCCAGACGCAATCTGACTCTCTAAAGTTGCAAATGAAAGTCAAAAGTTTTCATAATTTATTTTTTGTTTTCTTTTTGCAGCAAGTCACCAAGTGTGAGATGATTTGAAAGGAGAAATTAATGATAAGATTTATGCAATGAAGATGCCAATGCACACCTACCCAATACAAGAATAAGCACAGCTGACTCTCTTACGATGTTGTGGATGATCTGTACTAGTATTCATACTTCTGTGAGGTGACATGTATAATTAATCATTAATAGTATTATTAATATCTCTTAATAGAGAAGATGGATCATTGTGCATCTAAATGTGCCCTGCTCCAGCTGCTACCTAATTAAAAAAACTGAGATACACAGTCATGCAGTAATATTAATGGATTTGCAATTTGTTTGAATATTGGTTCAAAAAGAGATCTCAAAATTAACTACTTTTTGCCTTTAGAAATCCTTGTTACATGTAACGACTCCAGTACCATGTGCCTGTCTCCTCAGCTCGAATTAATGTGTTACACATTAACATATTTATTTTATCTTAGGTTGTCAATAAGATCATAACAGAATGCCCAGCTTTTCAGACAGAGGAGCAACAAAACACAACTGTAAATTATGGAGTAGAATGAGGAATTTATTTTTTAAAATCATGGAAATTGGACTTCAATAAGTTAGTCCTTCAGGTCTAAAGTGGAAGGCTTGCAGAAGAGGAAAAGAGACATCAGAGTTTAATGGGTGGGTTGACTCAATTTTGTTTCTTTGGGATGCTTTCTAAGAGTCCTTAGCTTACATCTGGGTAATCCTTAGCTGTTAATGAACACACATATATAGAACAATTCACTACAAACTAGACAGAAAGGCACTGCAGGATTATTAGCTTAGTTCATCAGGCACTAAATAGTATTTAAGTGACTAGTGACATTTTTTAATAGTTATCAACTTTTTAAGGCAATACTGAGAATTAAACCTAGGACCACACACATGTTAGTCATGTGCTCTGTTGAATCCATAGTCCACAAGGGAGTTTTTTTTTTTTAATTAATCACACAACACACACACACACACACACACACACACACACACACACACACACACACGAATGTGTGTGAGGGTGTGCCAGCACCATAATATAAGTAATATATTTTTATTATTACATTGAAAGGATGGTAATATCAAAAGTACTATATGTTTTATACCTTTTTCTGAATTATTATAATTTTATTTCATCCTCAAACGCTCTCCAAAATAAATATTATTACCTTTACCTTAAAGATGTGGAGCTGTTGGCCATCAGTGCTTTCTAACACATGGCATGTGAATGTTGTTTAGCTCAGGATAACTTTAAGTAAAGCTTAACACAAAGTTTCACCTTAATACACTGTGAATTGCTTATTGGTTTTCTTGTGCAGTTTTTCAGTGTGAATTTTGTAAAGGACTATGTAGGTAAGAGAAACCAAAAGGCTGGACTCATGTAAAGGGTTAAGGGGCATGCCAATGTCACTATCTGAGGGCATGACTGACACTCAAGACTCTGTGTTCTTAGCAAACATTCATTATAAAGCTTTGTGTTAACTAAGATGTTCCTATTATATCAGTGAATACCAAATTCCCAAGACCAAATGATCTTTCAATAATGTTTGGACTTCCAGAGTAAAGAACACAGAATATGAATGTCATTTTGGAAATTTTAGATACTTCCAGATATATAAGAAGGATTTCTTTTTTGGAAGTATTGATGTGTGGGCATCTATTGAGTGTGATAGAGCTGTCCTGATGGGGACCAATCTGATTCCATAGTGAAATGAAAAGGAACTCAGAAAGTAAGCATTCCAAACAGAAAAGGAGCCATTAAAACTGTTTTTCTGGAATACTGTGGCAAGGGGAGGCAATATAAAAGTAATTTGTCATTTTAAATGTGGCTGTGTCCCTTTAAATGCAATATGAAATAACTTATGACTCTAGTGATGACCCTTCTTGATTACTATCTGTTGTTATTAATCATTACCATGGTAACAGCACTGTTGCCAGCTGTGTGCTTCATAGTGATGTGGAGGCAGAACTGTTCACTGAGGACAAGGGGGTAGTACATTCAGGACTCTAGAATTGCAGGGGTCTTCCCCCCCCCCCACAGGAAGTAAAAATTGAGATGGCATGGCTCCCTCTATGGCTCAGCAGGCTACAAAGTGGAATCCTGAAGGGAGCACCAGAGCAGATGGTCTCAGAGTCCTTGCCTCTCTGTTGAAACAAAATAGAATGAGATCAGAAACATTTCCATCTGGAAGGTAATCCACCGGGCAGCGGAAGGCAAGGGGAAGGGGCAAGCTGCATGTAAATTTCATTAACACAGTTTCTCATGGAGACTCCTCAAATATGTACACCAATCTTCTTAGCTGCCTTCTTCTGAGATCCAAGCTCCTGAATGCTCTGACAATGATCTACAAACCCATCCACCCTTTTTCTATCTGACTCTGTGATTATTGAACCTCTATCTTCCTTTTAATTGATTTTCTGCTCATCTACTCACCTTTCTTGTCTGTGTATGCCCGTATCCTCTTATGCCTGCCTCCTTTCTCTTACCCCTCTTTCTCATCTAAATTAGTTATCTAATGAATTAGATGGGAGGGGAAGGAGACATAGTCTGTTTTGACCACCAATTACAGTAGATTGAATTCCAGAATGGTTTGGGGAACTCACCAAAGCTACCTAGAGAGTTTTTGATAGGGTTGGTATTAAAACCAGGTCTCCAAATCCCCAGTTCAGCCCTTCTATTAAACAGTGCCACTACATCCAATTTCTCCCTTCACTTCTTAGGCTAATTCTCTGGCACACTGAAGAAGAGTCAAATCTCAAACCTCTAAGCCAATTATTATTTAGCACAGAGTAATCCTTGTTTTCATGGAGTGATTCTCTACAGAACTTAGTTTGCTCCAGAGATGGCAGAGGATTCAACCTCATGAGATACAGTGAGGGAGTGAGGCAGAGAAAAGATGGCTTAGTCATCTTTCCAGTTTATTTAGAGTGAGCATTAAGGTCCCAGGGCACTGAGTGACTTGAAATGAGTATGTACAGAAGCACCAGGAGCATCCGAATATGATTATTCTTCAGTGCTAAACACTGCACGGACTGTAGGCTACTAGGGGAATAAGGGACATCATTTTCTAGTTTGCTGCAGAAGTATTTCATACAAACATCATTTGGTAAGTAAAGGGAATTTTTATTTTTATATAAATTTTTATTTAAATTAGAAACCATCTTATTTTACATATCAATCCCATTTCCCTCTCCCTTCTGTCCTTCCATGCCCCCAACCAAAGGCCTCATTCCAACCCCCCCATCGATCTCCCCAGGGAGAGTGAGGCCTTCCATACACATGAAGTAATATTTGACTTCTTGGATATCTAACAAAACAACCATATTTGGTGTTTGGTTTTAAGATAGAGGTGTCATGGTCACTCATCAGAATACAAGAGTACCTCAAGTCTGCTGATCAGTTCTTGCATCTGCAGCAAGGCTGTTCATCAAATGGTGATTGAACTCCTGCTCTTCTCCATCTTTCTGACCTGGTTATAGAGCAGATCTATCTTAGAATCCTAAAAAATCAGCCTAACAGAATGGTAATGCAGAGAAAGAACTGCTACCCTTTATTGAACCCTACTACATATCCAGAGATTTTAGAGAACATTTATCCCATTAATGCTTACAACCTGTCAAGTAGATAGGTATTGCTGTCACAACTCAGGGATTCAAAGACAAGAAAGAATTTACCTAGGGTTGTTACATACTAATTAAACAGCAAAGCCAGGATTCATACCTGGCTATGACAATTATTTTAAATGTTGTATAGTTTAGCTATTATCTTTGACATCTTAAAAGTACCACACATGCATTTCTTTGATGGTTGTTTACTGGATTCCTTATGTTTGCAGCATATTAAGGACATGTAGATAAAGGAATGAAGAAAACAGTTGCAGCCTCTGTCCTCTTGTAGCTTGTAATTCATTTTATGAATATGGGAAAATGAACAACAGGAAAACAATCTGAGCAACACACATTCAACTTCAACTTTAGATAGACGTCAGTTTTCTAAATAGATAAACAAAATTGGGCAGTGAAATTAAGCTACGCTAGACAGATTCTCTTAGTTTATGATATTTGAGCTGAAATCTGACACATGAGGCTGGATTAGATATCAAATAGTTGAGGGGGGAGTTTGGTAAGTAGGAGACAAGAATTTCAAGAAGGAAAAGAGGTTGATACATTTGAATAATAGCAAATGTACTGTAGATAAAGAGGAGATACATCCTACTAGATAAGACATATATTGGCAACTGGAATGGTCAGAGGGCACTATGTGGTTGTACTGTTTTGAGAGGCAATCAAATGATGTGAACTGAGCTGGCGAAATGGCTGTGTGAGTAAACTATCTGCTATACGGTTGTGAGGATATGAGATTGCATCACCAGAACCACAAGAAGCCAGACACAGAAGGGAAGCATGCAACTGTAATCCAAGCTCTGCCACAGTGTGATAGTAGGTGCAGATGGAAGAGTTCCTAGAAGAGTGAGAGCCAGCCAGCCCTTCTTACACAGTGGGAAAGAACAAAAGACCCCGTCACACGAAGTGGAAAGTTACGACTAACACATTAGGTTGCCCTCTGACTTCCTCATGTGTGCCATGTCAAGAAATATCTCATACACATACCCAAACATGCACACACACATCGTATACTCAGAACACAGGCATAAAGTTTTAAAGTGATTTTAGGTCTATAGAACCTAGGAAAGATATATGTAGTTAGACATTTTTTGGACTGCCAGGTCCCAAAAAATGACATGGAGACTTCTTATTAGGTATGAAAGCTTGGCCCTATCTTAGACTTGTTCTTACCCTGCACTTGTAACTTAAATTAACCTGTTCATATTAACCTATGCTCTGCCACATGGCTCCTCATTTCTCATTTATATCATGTGTCCACTTCTTCCATGTCCTAGTGGCGAATTCTACCTCTTAGATTTTTCCCCAAATCCTTCTTCTTTCCAGAAGTCCTGCCTATTTTCTTCTGCCTGCTATTGACCATTCAGGCCAATATTAAACCAAACAAAAGATATTTTAAACAGGAAAAGTGAAACAGAGATAAATCTTCACTGTGTACAAAAAGATTATCCCACGACAAACACATGTTATAGTAGGAATACAAAATGGCACTGACTCTTTAAGTAACTGCATGGATCATAATGTGAAGATGTCTCTTTATTAGCATTATAATCTTTTATTTTTTTTTAATTCTGACCATGTATGACACTCTTAGGTTCCTCCTTGTATCCTGGTTTCTCTGGAGGTATGAATTATAGGCTGTTGATCCTTTGCTCTATGTCCAAAATCATATATGAATGAGTACATACCATTTTACTCTTTTTTGTAACTGGCTTACCTCACTCAGGATGGTTTCTTCCAGTTCCATCCATTTGCCTACAAATTTCAAGATTCTGTTCCCCCCTCCATTCCCATTGATTAGTACTCCATTGTGTAAATGTACCACATTTTCTTTATCCACTCTTCTGTTGAGGGTCATCTAGGTTGCTTTCATGTTTAGTCTATTACAAATAGTGCTGCTATGAATGTAATTGAACAGATGTCTTTGTTGCATGAATGTGCATCTTTTGGGTATATGCCTAAGAGTGGAATTGCTGGTTCTTGTGGTAGACTACCATTTTCCAGAGGATTCTCCATACTGATTTCCAGTAGCTGTACAAGTTTACACTTCCACCATCAGTGGAGGAGTGTTCCCCATTCTCCACATCATTCCCAACATAAACTGCCATTGCTGTTTTTTATTTTAGCCATTCTGACAGGAGTAAGATGGTATCTCAGAGTTGTTTTGACTTGCATTTCCCTGATGACTAAGGATGCCGATGTTGAACATTTTCATAAGTGTCTTTCAGCCATTTTAAACTCCTGTATTGAGAAGTTTCTATTTAGTTCTGTACCCCAATATTTTATTGGATTAATTGGTGATTTGGTGACTAGCTTCATGGGGTGTTCATATAGTTTTGGAAATCAGCCCTCTGTCAGATCTGGGGTTGGTGAAGATCTTTTGCCATTCTGTGGGCTGACATTTTGTCTTATTAACTATGTCCTTTGCCTTACAGAAGCTTCTCAATTTCAGGAGGTCCTATTTATTAATTGTTGATCTCAGTTTCTGTGCTAATTGTTATGTTCAGGAAGCAGTCTCCTGTACCAATTTGTTCAAGGGTACTTTGTACTTTCTCGTCTAAGAGGTTCAGTGTGGCTGGATTTATGTTGATATCTGATCCATTTGAACTTAAATTTTGTGTATAGTGATAAATATGATCTATCTGTAGTCTTCTACACACCAGCATCCGGTTATGCCAGCACCATGGTATAATTTTATCTACTTTGTAAAAAAAAAAATCAACTGTTCATAAGTGTGTGAGTTAATATCAGGGTTTTCAATTTGATTCCATTTGTCTACCTGTTTATTTTTGTGCCAATACCAAGCTCCTTTCAGGACTATAGTTTTATAATAGAGCTTAAAGTCAGAGAAGGTAATGCCTCCGGAAGTTTTTTTATTGTACATGGTGGTTTTGTCTATCCTGGGGTTTTGTTTTTCCATATAAAGTTGAGTATCATCCTTTCAAGGTCTGTGAAGAATTGTGCTGGGATTTTGATGGGAATTGTGTTGAAGCTGTAGATTGCTTTTGGCAAGATTGCTGTTTTACTGTGTTGATCCTATCTATCCAAGAGTATGGAAAATCATTCAATTTTCTGGTATCTTTTTAAAATTTCTTTCTTTAAAGTCTCAAAGTTCTTTTTATATAGATCTTTCAATCGTTTGGTTAGATTTACCCCGAGATATTTTATGTTGGTTGTGGCTATTGAAAAGGGTGATGGTATTCTAATTTTTATCTCAGTTTTTATCTGATTTCTATCATTTGTATTTATTACAACTACTGCTTGTATTTATTTATCTATCTATCTATTTATTTATTTTTAGTTAATCTTGTATCCAGCCACTTAGCTGAAGGTGATCATCAGCTGTAGGAGTTCCTTGGTATAGTTTTTCAGGTCACTTACATAAACTATCATATCATCTGCAAATAGTGAAAGTTTGATTTCTTTCCAATTTGTATCCCCTTGATCTCTTTTTGTTTTCATATTGTTCCTGCTAGAACTTCCAGTGTAGTATTGAAGAGATATGAAGAGAGTGAAAAGCCTTGTCATGTTCCTGATTTTAGAGGAATCATGTTGAGTTTATCTCCATTTAGTTTGATGTTGCTTGTTGGTTTATATTGCTTTTATTATGTTTAGGTATGTTCTTGTTATCCTTGACCTCTCCAAGATCTTTATAATGAAGGGGTGTTGGATTTTTTCAAAGGCTTTTTCAAAATCTAGTGAAATGATCATATGATTTTTCTTTTTCAGTTTGTTTATATGATTACATAGATGGATTTTTGTATGTTAAACCATCCCTGCATTCCAGGTATGAAGCCTACTTGGTCATGGTGAATGATTTCTCTAATGTGTTCTTGGATTCAATTTGCCAGTATTTTATTGGATATTTTTGCCTCAATGTTTGTTTTTTTTTTTTTTTTTAGTTGTGTCTTTGTGTGGCTTGGGTACAAGATTGTCGCCTTGCAAAAAAGAGTTTGGCAATGAACCTTCTGTTTCTATTGTGTGGAAAAATTTGAGGAGTATTAATATTAGATCTTCTTTGAATTTCTGGTAGAATTCTGCTCAGTCATCTGGCTCTAGGCTTTTTTTTTTTTTCCGGTTGGGAAATTTTTGATGACTGCTTCTATCTTCTATTTTATTAGGGGGTTATAGGTTTGTTTACATTGATTATCTGTTCTTGATTTAATTTTGGTAAGCAATCTCCTTCCAGAAAACTTTCCATTTCCTTTAAATTGTCAAATTTTGTGGAGTACAGGTTTTCAAAGTATGACCTGAAGAGTCTCTGGATTTTCTCAATGTTTGTTGTTATGTCCCCCTTTTCCTTTCTGATTTTGCTAATTTGCATGTTCTCTCATTGCTTTTTGGTTAGTTTGGATAAAGGTTTGTGTATTCTATTGATTTTCCTGAAAAACCAACTCTTTGTTATATTGATTCTTTATATTTTTTTCTTTGTTTCTACTTTATTGATTTCAGCCCTTATTTTGATAATTTCCTAGTGTCTACTCCTCTGGAGTGAGTTTGGTTCTTTTTGTTCTTGAACTTTCAGTTGTGCTGTTAATTTTCTAATGTGAGTATCCTCCAGTTTCTTTTTTGTGGGCACTTGGTGCTATGAACTTTCCTCTTAGCACTGCTTTCAAAGTATCCCATAAGTTTAGGTGTTTTCATTCTCATTGAATTCTAGAAAGACTTTAATGTCTTTATTTCTTCCTTGACCCAGGAATGGTTCAATTGTGCATCATTCAATTCCCATGAGTTTGTAGGGTTTCTTCAATTTGTGTTTTTGTTGAATTCTAAGTTTAAAGCATGGTAATCTGATAAGATACTGGGGCTTATTCCAAGTTTTTTTTTTTTTTTTTTTTTTTTTTTTTTTGTGCCTATTGAGGTTTACTATAATGCCGAGCATGTGGTCAATTTTAGAGAATGTTTCATGTGGCTCTGAGAAGAAGGTGTATTCTTTTGTGTTTGGATTCAATGTTCTATAGATGTCTGTTAAATCCATTTGAGTTCTTTTGTTTCTTTTTTAAGTTTTTATCGGGCGGTCCCATCTAGTGTTGAGAGTGGGATGCTGAAGTCTCCCACTATAAGTGAGTGAGATTTTATGAGATTTGATTATTAGTTTTGAGTATTAGTAATATTTTTTTTTACAAATGTAGGCACCCTTATATTTGGGGCATAGGTGTTCAGAATTGAGAATTTGTCCTGATGGATTTTTGCTGTGATGAATATGAAATGACCTTTTTCATATCTTTTGATTGATTTTAGTTTGAAGTCTAATTTGTTAGATATTAGAATAGCTACACCTGCTTGTTTCTTGGGACCATTTGATTGGAAAACCTTTTCCCAACCCTTTACTCTGAGGCAGTGTCTGTCTTTTAAGTAGAGCTGTGTTTATTGTATGCAGCAGAAGGATGGATTCTGTCTTTGTATCCATTCTTTTAGCCTGTGTCTTTTTATAGGTGAGTTAAGACCATCAATATTGAGGGAGATTGGTGACTATTGATTGTTAATTCTTGTTTGTTTTGGATTTGTTGGTAATGGTGGTATTGTATGTAGATTTACCCTGATTTTTCTTTTGGTTTCTGGTAAAGTGGGTTTGTCTATTGCCTATGTTTTTGGGAGTATAGCTAACTTGCTTGGTTCAGATTTTACTTCCAGAACTTTCTGAAGTGATGGATTTGTGGTTAAGTATTGTGTGAATCTGGTTTTGTCATGTAATATCTTGTTTCCTCCATCTATATCAAGTGAGAGTTTGCTGGGCATATTGGTTCAGGCTGACAGCCGTGGTCTATTAGTGTTTGTAGAACATATATCCTCGACCTTCTGGATTTCAGAGTTTCCATGAAGAAGTTAGGTATAATTCTGAATTTCTGATAGGTCTGCCTTTATATATTACTTTGCCTTTTTTCTTCACTGCTCTTAATAGCCTTACTAGTCTTTCTTTATTCTGCATGTTTGGTGTTTTGATTATTATGTGACAAGGAGACTTTTTTTTTTTTTGGTCCAATCAATTCGGTGTTTGATAAGCTTTTTGTACTTTCATAGGCATATCCTTCTTCAGGTGGAAAAGCCTTCTTCTATGATTTTGTTGAATATGTTTTCCGCACCTTTGAGCTGTGTTTCTTTGCCTTCTTCTACACGTATTATTCTTAGGTTTGGTCTTTTTGTGGTGTCCCACATTTCCTGGATATTTTGTGTTAAGGATTTGTTGGACTTAAGATTTTTTTTGGTTGATGAATATGTTTCTTCTAGTTTATCTTCAGCATTTGAGATTTTCTTTCCATCTCTCATATTCTGTTGGTTATTCTTTAATCTGTAGCTCCTGATCATTTACCCAGCTTTTCTAATTTCAGCATTCCCTCAGTTTGTGTTTTCATTATTGTTTACTGTTTTAATCATTTCCTTCATTTGTTTGATTGTTTTTTCTTGGCTTTCCTTGCTTTCTTTAAGAGATGTGTTGATTTCTTGCAGTTTTGGGGTTGTTTTTCCTTCCATTTCTTTAAGGGATTTCCTCATGTCCTCTTTGAGGACCTCTATCATTTTCATAAAATTGTTTTTTAAGGTTATTCTCTTCTGCTTGATCTGGGTTAGGATGTCGAGGTCTTTTTAGCATAGAATCTCTAGACCTTTGTTGTGTCATATAAGTCTATCTGTTGTTGAATGTTTTCTTATGCTCTCTTCTTCCCATCTCTATATTGTCTCCATAGTTCCTCAAAAGGACATAGCTCCACCTCAGTGGTAACTTGATTGCTACCTCCTCATCCTTGATACCCAAATGTCACTTCTTCACCTCTTTAATTAGAACGCTTCCCTAGCTTTCTATTGTACTTGAAACTTTACCTCATCGTCTACTTTTAGGTGAACACAAACTGAGGAAGTCAGTATGTAGATACTCTGTGTCTTCCAGTATCTAATATTGGCCACCTTCTAGATAATATGACAAGAAGTTTGGAAGCTCCTATAAATGGATAGAAGATAACTTTGTTTCCACTTGTCTGTGGTCACTGGAGGAAAGATTTGATTTAGACCCATGAGTCTCAACCAGGCAGAAATAAGACACTCAAATGAAAGTTTTGAAAAGCTCCTCTCAGAAAGAAAGCATTGTGTGGTCATTCTTCCTGTGATGAGTTAACTTGGTCTACTTCATGATCTGACACCACTTTAATTTTAGCCATGCTGTATAGCAGATTAAGACTCATGTGATCAGAGAAAGGTAAACATATACAACAAAGACAGATTCAGAGGAAAATACCTTCTAAAGAGTTTACAGAGTGTTTAAAAATATACATAGGCTTGGGAGAAGAAACAAAAAAGATAAAGCCCTCAAATAATAAACAGAGTAGCTGGATGTGGTGGTACATGCCTTTAATCCCAGCATTTCTAAAGCAGAGACAGGCAGATCTCTGTGATTTCAAATTCACCCTGGTTTATAGAGTGAATTCCAGGACAGCCAAAGTTACACAGAGAAATCTTGTCTCAAAAAACAAACAAATAAATAAAAGTAAATGAAATAGAGTAATAAAACAAGTTATACAACGATTAAAAAAATGCACACAGAGAGTGGATATTTTATGTTACTGAGTTGTCTTGGAGTTCTTTGATTGCTAAGAAAGGAACAAAATTTGCTAAAAGACATTTGATTATAAATACTGCTATATTAGTCAAACCTATATATTTTCAAAATGCCTTGACTTCAAAATTTAAATATTAGGATATATTACTTTGGAAAAGAGATTGGGCTGTTGTTTCCACAGAAGATAAAATGATGTGGATTCTTTCCTGAATAATATGGCTTGATCAAGCAAGATCCTCTGAAGCAGTGGCCCAGGTGATCCAATATCCAAGACAGCTGGGATGATGCAGCCTTGCAGACTACTACAGCCAAGACTTGGCTATGATTCTGGGTTTTCTCAGGATCTCCTTGGGATTGATAGCATGCCCAGACAGCAGGAAGCAGTTTGGAGAGAACAAAGCCCAAATTCCCAAATACTTTTTATAAATGTTTGTTTTTATTTAAACAGAGTTGGTTATAAATGGTTAATTATCACAATCTCTTTCTAAAGAAAAAAGGGAATATGATACAGAAATGAATATTTTGTATTGGTATGGATTTTGGTTTATTGATAAAAATTTAAGGTCAACTTTGTTATAGGTATATTTCTAATCTTGTTTAGGTTTTGTATTTATACAGTTTTTAAAAAATATATAATGCATAATTAAATATAGATTATAGATAGTCACCTATAATAGTCAAAACTTAATAGTTAGGATAGTTTGGTATTCCAGATATACAGAGATATATTTGAGATGGATAGATATTTTTCAAACTTTCAAAGAATAGGGCATTTAAAATGGTTTAGGAATTTTCATGACAATGAGAAACAACAGTACCTGACAATCACTAATTATGTCAGAGAGGAAGATGGGCATTGACCTAGAGAAACTGGAGTCCCTTCAGGAAGAACTGTGGTACAAGGATTTGGCTTGCCATCATCTTTCTAGCCTTCCCCCTACAGAAAAGTGTAATCAGAGTAACACTTTTCATTTCCTTTAAAATTGTGTCAAGTGTTTATTGGGGATAACTTTCTAGTTTTGAATTCTAATGGTGTGTATATCTGATTAATGTGGGCCTCATTGGAAACACTGGGTCTGGCACTTGGTTAATGCATCCCACCCCCCCTTTCTTAAACAATAGAACACTAGGGTTTCATATGGAAACCAGCAAGGCTGATAGACAATAGAGATTACCAGAAATACCACAAAGAGGATGAATCATTTACAATGTTAATCAGGTTGTTTGAGTTTTCAGTGTCTTAGTGGGGAAAAGTGCCTTAGCATTTAAGTCATTGTCTTTGTTAGCTGGCCAGAGGTCTTATTCCACCTCTCTTACTGTTTCTCTGAATAGATGAGTCAGTTCCTCTACTGAGTTTCAGTTTTCTCATCTGAAAAATGAAGGGGTTGACATTCTTGACTGTCAAATGTACTTCAGCCTTAAAATTGTCATTTTAGAATTGTATTTACTATTTTCTCTTCCAAATTACATTTTCTAATACACACATGACAACTACATAAATATATGTTTGTACAAACCCTATTACCTATTTTCTATATTGCTGTGATAATATAAACTGAAAAAGGAAACTTCGATAGAAAGTGCTTATTTTAGCTTACAACTCAAGGATATAGTCTATCATGGAAGGGAAATCCTACAAATGGGAGTTTGATGTATCTAGTCATGTTGTATCTTCAGTCAGGAACAGAGAAAAATAAATTCTGATATTCATCTGAATTTCTCCTTTTTTTTCAAATCACAGGATCCAGGACAGGATTTAGGGTGGATCTTCCAATCTCAATTAATCAAGTCTAGATAATTTACTCCTAGATGATTCTAGAGCCTATTAACTTGATAATTAATATTAATTATCACTCATTTATATTAGTATTTTTAGACTTATACTTATTTATAATATGGGTATTTGTAAAAATATAAACCCATACTTATACAAAATTAATGTGATAATATATTTGCACATATCTACATCTCTGTATAGATTTATGCATGTCTATATTGTGTATCTTTTAAAATGGAGGAAAGCAGACTGAAGAATATCTAGTGGAGGCGATGAAATGTTAAAATAACTTACAAGTAGGGCAAAGGGTAGCTTTACTATCATTAGTTGAAGAAAACTCCCTAAAGTAGTAAAATTTTTAGTTATTCAGTTTAGGAATCTTTAACTCTTTATGGTTTATGATGACAGGAAATCAGTGGTCATTTTACTAAGTGAAAGAATGGACAAAAGCAGGCTTAGCTGTATGTGATGCAAACTAGGAAGGTATCATTAAACTTATATGATGAGGAGGGTGGAGGGACTTTAGTATTACACTGGGGGACAATTGTACTGGATCTGCTTCAGAAAACTGATTTATGAAGCAACTGTCTTCTCTAGGTTGGAGGAATACTTGGAAATTTGGAAATAAAGTATATTATGAAAACAAGTCACAGAAAAAATAAGAAGTGGTTTCTGGTTCCAGGAAGTTGAAAGCATGTGAGAGAACTGATATTAAACAAAACTTTAATAACTGAGATACATACTAAGCTCAGAATAACACGGAAAGGGAGAAGAAAGAAGGAAACATGTTGGCAAGTGTTGGAGGCAATTAGCCCAGTATGAATCCTAAGTATTAATGTTGATGAAATGTGTCCAAATAATAAGGTTGAAGAAAGGATAAAAACACTGGACTGAAAAACATAAACACTACACAGAAGGTACTGAATTTAGAAATACTTTAGGCAAAGAAGCACTGTGTCTTAATATGCATCCATTGAATAGTTTGGAAAGAGGCCAGACTAAATATAGGGGGAGACAAGTAATTACTATCACTCAGTTAAATGAAAGTCAGAATTAGACTGTCAGCAAAGAGGGCTGTAGTGCTTTGTGTCGCTACAGTTACATATCACCACAAGCGTAGAGTTTAAAGGCACAGAAATTTATTTTCTTACAGTATTCGAAGACAGATCAAAAATCAAAGTGACAACAGGTCATACTTCATACAGAGGTTCACAGAAAAGTCTATTTTGCTGTCTTTTCTATCTAACTTCTTCTTAACTTGGTGGCTGTTTATCACTGGATGTTCTTGCATTAAGTTATATTATTCCATTATCTGCCTTTGTATGCATATCACCTCTTCTGGGTATCTTAATTCTCTTTCTGTCTTTCCATGTAATGATATTGATGATGACCTATAGGGTTCATCTCGATAACCCTGAGTGGCCTCATCATCTTACAGTCCTTCTTTTATTTTCTTGGAAATATTTTCCTTCTCTAGCCTTGACTAAGTCTGTAAATTACTATGTAGACCAGGCTGCAGGTAGATCTCAAACCAACAGAGATCAATGTGCCTTTGCCACCCAATACTATGATTAAAGGTGTGGATCATGATGTCTGGCCATCTCATATTCTTAATCATACTTACAAGATGATTTTTCCAGAGCAAGTGAACACATACATACATGTGAAATATTTTATATCAATATTTCAAATGTAAACATGTATGTAGATAAAAACTATAGTATAAGGATCAGGGGAAAATACAATGAGTTATTTAGATGTACTTTACACAACTGGATACCTGGTCCTTGTACTAATAAATACAGAAAATATTAACAGAAAGGAAGTTTTATGTGTATTATAATGGTGAGTCATGTTCCTCTGGGTTATCTAAGCAAAGACACATAGCTAGCTATGTGATTGAAGGAAGAGCTGTAAAAAGGAGACTTATTTGGTAGCCACCATCTATGAGTAAGACTTAGAGCCAACAAGATAATTCAGACTGAATCTGCAGCAACATGAGAGTACTAGTTTAATACTACTCTGGGGAACATCAACTTATAAAAGGCAGAAAATTACAGGGAAACATAAGAGGAATAAAATACAGATAGAAAAAAATGGTCACACACAAACCAGAAAGAGGTTAAGTATTCAGCATGGATGCCAAGAAACTCAAACTATCAAAATTTAAATATTTAGAATGTCAAATCTAACAGATTGTTGATAATAATAGCTGACATTTTAAAACTTTCAGGTCCTGTGAAGTAGGGACTAGGGCTTCTCTCCTGTCTCTAGATTAAGGCAGTTATCCCTCCATGGGGGATATGTTTGCAAAGTCCTTTTGTGCACCAGGGATACATCCTGGCTCCACTGTCTTAGGTCTCTTAGACTGCTCAGTCCTTCTGGCTGAGACCCATATTCAGGGGGGGGGGGGCCCGAGTCAGTCCCATGCTGGCTTCCCAGCTATCAGTCTAGTGGCCCTTAGCTCCTCCTTGTTCAGGTAAGCTGTCTCTATGTGCTTCTGCCGCATGGTCTTGTCCTCTCCATCTGCTTCTGGGTTCTAGTTCGACTCAGTGTTTATGTATGGGTGTTTGCTCCTATTTTCAACAGGCATTAGTTGAGGGCTCCATGGAGAAGTTAGTTGTTGATCTCACTCTCCGGGAAGGGCATTTATGATAGCCTTTCCACGGAAGCTCAAATTGTTAGTTGGGAGCAGGACCTGTCAGATTTACATGACCCCAACTGGATGGCATTCCCCTACATATGGAATTGGGGTGGGGGGATGGGAGGGGAGGGTGTTTAGAGTGCATGTGAGAGGGCTAGAGAGGGTAAAAGGAGGGAAGGAGGGAGGGAGGGAGGGAGAGGGAACTGGGATTGACATGTAAAATAATAAATTTAAAAAAAAATGCTTTGACTCCAAATTTTAAGTTCAAGGACAAGTTACTAGGGAAAAGGATTTCTAATTTTGTTTCCACAGAAAACGAAAAGATGTGGATTCCTTCCAGACTAATGTGGTTTGATCACGCCAGACCACCTGAAACAGAGTACAAGCTGATCCTACATTCAAAACAGCTGGACAAAACAGCCCTACAGACTACAGCCAGGATATCTGAATCTTCTTCGAATCCCCCAAGAGAGCGCCCCTTACCAGCAGGAAGTAGTTTGGAAAGAACGACGCCCAAATTCCCAAATATTGTGTATAAATGTTAGTTTTCATTTAATTGGACTTTGTTATATAAAATTAAATAAAAAAAATAAACCTAAAAAAAAAAAACTTTCAGGTCATGTGGTGACTGCTATAAAGGCATCCTCATATTTTAACAACTGCCCTTGAAGGTTGATGCTATGACTCTACTAATAGGAGCCCAAATAAGGGTCATGAAAGTACTTTTTATGCATGAGATAATGCTAGTCAATGGAATAATCCAAATCAAATGCAGAACACAGTACACTAATCCATATCCTACATGAATTCTTTTTTTTTTTAATCATATAGGGATAGAATACAAGAATTGGAAAAGCATAACTACAGCCCAGTTATCAGATACTCTCAAAGATTAACTACTAAAAGAAAAACAGACTCATGGCTAATAAAGAATCTTTATAGGTCAGATTATTCTTGTAAGTACTGGTGAAACTGGGAGCACTTCTGTCATCAAAGAAAGGATCCTGTAAGTAAATGACCAAGTATAAACAGAAAGAGTATTAATGCAGAGTACTTCTAAATTATAAGGAAGAAGAAGGACTCCAAGGTTTCTGGTTGGAATGAGTCTTCAGTCTCTGTTTCCACAACTAAAAATAAGTTCAAGAGAAAAGGGGCAAAAAAAGCCAAAAACAACACAAGGTATATTTTGTAAAGTGTTAAATACCCTGAAATACTGTTTTGGGGTTCTTTTATTGATAGAGGGGACAGGTTGGTAGGAAAGAGATCATAAAAAGACTGGAGGTCTTGCATTCATGTGATCAGATAAGTTCTCTAAGCTGTATTTGCAAGAGATAAGTGGAGAGTGATGTGATCAGAAATAGTTTTTCTTTGAAGACAGTGTGCCAGTTGACCAGGTTGTATTCCCTTGGCTTTTGTCTTTAATCCTGGAAGAGATAAATCTAATTCAGAATATTTCTAGTAGATATTGGTTGAAGCAGCAGCAGCTGCTATAGACATACATGCTACAGGATGACTTTCTAAATGTTTTTGTCCCACAGTGTCATTTTCTGCAAAAAAAAAAAAAAAAAAAAAAAAATCAACTAAATAAATAAAAATAAAAAAATGTTTTTTACAATGATGACTAGAAGCATATTTTTAAAAATGCACAAATAAGACCTATAGTAGAAATAGATCATTTAAAGATTTTATAAATTCTTTGATATACATATAATTTTATTATTTACCAAGGACAAGAACAAATTTGCATACTAATAAGATGGATGCACTTGATTACATTTACAAAAAGAATTAATACTTGGATAAATATTTGATACTGCAGGATATAGAATATCTCAAAAATTTTTCAGACCTGATCACTATCATCACCAATGAGAAGAATACCACTTTGCATAAGCATATAGTACATAATGACTTAAGTACATTTAGGGTAATTACATAAATTGTGTGAAATTCCCTCCAAATATCATGCTGAAATTTATTGAATGATTTATTTTTAATAAAGCTGATTTCAACAACTCAAACAGTAATTTTCAAAATTTTAAGTCCAGAAAGATGGCTTAGATGTAAAGGCATTTGCTATCGATCCTGGGATCTGAATTGCATCTCTAGGATCCACATACTGGAAGGAGAGAGTCCACTCTTGAAACTTGTTCTCCAGTCACTGATCATAAACTGTGACAATACACTAAATAGCCATTATAAATATATTAATTTGTTACTTGTATGCTGAGGAATGATGGTAGAAAAATACAGAAAGTTTTTGTTTCCTGTAATTAAAATCTTGCATTTCTGTAAGAGTAGCACACTCTACGTACAGTGAAAACAATGATTAGATGATGTATAAAAGTCTTGAATCTGAGCTGACATTATTTTTTAGGCAACATTTATTAGTTTTGTGTGACATAACAGCAAGCTCAGTACAAAGTGTGCATGTGCGATCAGCATCAATGATCCAGTGAAGTTGCAGGATGCAACATGAAGAAGTATGGCAAGAAACACTTCGTATTCATTACACATTTGCCTTTTAATTAATTTTTGTTATTGCAAGTTTAGTAATTGTTTAGTGTTGTAAGACTTCTCCAATCCCAACACTCAGTTATGGGACCCCATGACATTTTAAGAACTGTGTGCATCAAATATGCTGATAGATGTTTAACAGGATACATAGCTTTGAATCGGAAAAGCTTTTATGTAATATTTTCAGATATCCTTGAAGATTTCTTCCAAGGTGGAATTAGGAAAGGAACAATGAAACAAATAAACAAATCAAAACAAAACAAAAAACAAGCAAAAAACAAAATCCAAATATACATAGCAAGTATATTTGTTTTCTAAAGAGAGAAAGAAGTTGTGGAGTTGAATGGGTGGGGAGGTAAGAAGGATTTGGGAAGAGGGTAGGGAGGAGAAATTGTGATTGGAGTACATTGAATTAAAATTTATTTTAATTAATAAAATGAAAAAAGAAAATAATTACAACCTTAAGAAAAAAAGGAAAAAGAAGAGAGAAATAAAGAAAAGAAAGAAGTAAGGAAGAGAAAAGGTAAGGTAGGAAGGGAAGGAGGGAGGGAGGGGAGGAGGGAGGATGGAAGGAAGGTATTAGCCTTTGAGTCAGTAAGCACCAATTCCAGATTATCATTGGGTATGTATGAAAGAAACATATTTTAAAGAATGGGTATTTGATATAGTAATCTAAATAATCTTATCAATAAAAACCCGGTCACATATCAGGGTGATAACCTGAAAGATCAGAGAGACACAGGAGCAGGCATCAGTGCCATCTTACCTCTCTGGATCCTCTGAAAAAAAGGATGGAAATCCTGTCTCTACCCCACCATATCAACTTCCTCTTTCTACCTCCTGAGTTCTGAGATTCAAAGCATGAGCCACAACTGATTCTATGGTTAACTAGTAGCTAGCTCTGTCCTCTGATCCCTAGGCAAGCTTTATTGGTCAGAACACAAAATATCACACAGACATTTTGACCCCCATTTTCATATATGGAAATGGAGGCTTAACAGAATAGAAAATCTTGCCTTAATATTATGCAGTATTCCATAAGAAGCAGCAGTTATAAATGCCAACACTGTTTAGCATATCTTATCTTTAATTCTGACTCAAGTGTTGAGTTTTCTAATATAATATGGTGTCTGTACATATTTACAGTAACATTTGCTTAGTTGCCTTTGATTATTTTTTACTGCACTTTCTGATAAGTATAATCAAGGGACTTTTGTTTTCAATATTTTCAAATTCATAAATTATTTTAATAATGCAAAATCCTTCAAAACAGATTTAATGCAAACTGAGAAATCAAACAATAAAGGCAAGAGAGTGTACAACATAAGCCTATGTATACAGGTAAAGCTGATGATGAAGAAAATGACCTATTTTGCAAGAAATAAAGTCTTCCTCATGTTTAGTCACAGTAAAAGAAACCTAGGAGCCAATATCTCTAATGAATATAGATGTGAAATTCCTTAGCAAAATACTATTGAAATGAATCTAATAGTATATGAAGAGATTAGGATGTATAAACAAGTTAGGTTAATCTCAGGAATGCATGGTTGGTTTGACATGGGACAGGCAATTGAAATTATATACACATGGAGAAACACAACTTTTTAAAATCTTTTCAACAGATGTAAAGAAAAATTTGGACAATACCTGACTACTTTCCATGATAAATATACTCACTCAATATAACAAGAGAAAACAATATCTATTCAAAAATACAATTAGAACTTCTTACTTGAAAGAGAGCCTTAGAAACAGGGGGGGGGGGATTCTGTACTAAAAGAAAAGAAACAAATAAAAACAATGTGGATTTATTCAGTAGGTTTAATTTTCTGAAATCTATGCAGGCATGCTAGATGGTAGATATGGCCATTGCTATAGTGAGAGGAATAGAAGTGAAACATGATACATTTATTAGTAGATTATGTGACAAAGTTACACAAAGCTTGGTTTGGTTTGGATTTCATTTTTACTTTTGATTTGTTCTATAATTTGACATTTCATGCTTTGGGAACTCAGATTACTCATCAGTGATGTGTCTTCAGTAATGCTTGGTTCACAGTTAGTTTGTGAGGTGGTTATAAGGCCAGGTTTAATTGGTGTCAGACTCAGAATGGGATCTTCATGTGAGTAGTTTTACTATTATCAGTAGTTTTCAGGAAAAGAATTGTAACATAAGAGGGAGTATGAGGTTGACTATAGAGATGCTACCCAGAGAAGAAGTCAAAATCAAGGATGAGGCAATCAAAGGAGAAAAACAGTACTATTACTATGTTTCCAAAAAAGCCTGTGTAGTTGTAAGCCATGCACCTGATTCTAACCTTTTTTAAAATCAAGCCATGCACCTGATTCTAACCTTTTTTAAAATCTTATCTATAAAAGGGAGTGTGTTGAGGTTTAGGGAGGCATTGATGGCTCGTCAGAGGTTGTAGTCTATCATGGCCTGGGAGCTTTTTCAAAAGCTCAAGGACATGGGACTCCCGCTGCAGGCATCTCAGAAAACTTTCTGCTGTCTACTTGCTCTTATCTGGAGAATGTGTCCTGAGCTAGGAGGATTGACCTTATTGAAAGTTATCTCTAAGTTAGATGCCTGATTTATCTTTAGCATGACCCTTGGCATGGATAACTGCTAGAAGCCTCTCCTAATGTAATATGATAACTAAGACTTATACCAAGAGATTTATGGTAGAACCATGCCACTTAATACAAATTTGGGTTTTTATCCAGACTCCCCAATCATATATATTTCCTACACTCTGGAATAAAGTTGAGCTGATTCACCAAAGTCTGTATCCCTCAGGGCTGTCTCCATCATGTTCACAGATGGATATCTGTACAAGGATATCTGTCATCCCTTCTACTTCTTTCCTCTTGTGGACTGATGACCAAGTGACTGCAAAGACAAATGGGAACCCCAGCATTAAGACAACTTTGGAATCTTTCTTAACTCTAAAGTTGAATGACCCTACAAAGTATGAGATGGCACCGAAGGGATACAGGGTAACAGAAAATATAAACCTTTGCACAAAATTACAAACTTTTTGTTAATATAAACTCTAATTTACTTACTTCTAACAAAACCAACAAGAAGAAATTGCATATGACTTCACATTTCTTCATGGCTCCTGAAGACTTCCAGATTGCATCTAACTTTAAACTATTTCATGGAGGCCAAGGAGGTGCCTGTGGACAGCTTGATGATAATTATTTCAGCATATATAACTCTTCTCTATGTAATTTCAGTATGAGAATTTGAGCTCATCAAACATCCTCCTCCAGAATTGTCAATCTGGCAGCTGTCACCAACATCTGATCCATTACAAAAATATTTAATTCTCCTAAGATGAACCAGCAAAATGTCCAAAAAGAGAGAAGGTGCAATTCAGAGGAGATGAAACATTCTTTTTCATAGGAGGGCTTTGGCTTGACTCAGAACATAATACTTTCTTGGGAGAAAGGTGTCTTGGTTTTCTTCATTATCAGTAAAACCAGAAAAATTCAGGACAAATATATGTCTCATTAGAAACGCATGATTGTCCAACTCTCACATTTCTCCCATATTTTCTTCTGCGGGAACTTTGACCTCATTAATCCTTGGTAACTTCACAGAGTCAGAGAGAAGGGATTGATCATCTGGGAGAATTTCCCCACTTTAAAGATGTCAAACTCAAGAATCCCTATTTATTATCACAGTCTTAAAAGAACTTTGATTGCTTCCCACACCTATAGGATGATGTTCAAAACCCTTCCTCAAAGAGATCAATTGTCAGCTGTCTTCCATCTAAATTTTCTATATCAGGATATTTCCATCACTCTGAACTGATCTTGACTTTTGGCTTTATGTTAACCTTGTTCTGGAATATCTTTTCTTAGTATCTCCAGAACTATTTATATTTTAGGACAGTTAACTCTTTGTAGTATTGGCTGCTTGTACATTACAGGAAACTTTGCAAAATTTCTGACAATGTACTTAGAAGGCTCTAATCATCCTTCCCAAGTAATGATAACATAAATAACTAAATAACTAAACATGCTCCTAATTTAGAGCTATTATTGAACCTTAAAAATGTTCTAATCAGTCTCCAACATACAGGTTAAATGCCATTGTCATACAGTCTTGTCCAATATCTATAGAGAAGTAAATTCATATTTTCTTATGACTTTATTATAAGCATAGTTTGAACTGTCCTATTATTTTAACAGAAGCTTGTCTCCTCAACTACACTGAGGTTCTCAAGTTCAAACATTTTGCCCTATTTTCTACTGTACTCTCATCCTCTGTAATATATTAATTTACCAGATATTTATATCATTTATCAAAATAGAAACACCAAGTTTGTGGGGTTGCTCCAAATTAGTTAGACATATTTTCAATTGCAAGTAATGAAATATTTTTTTTTAATTGGGCTGAGTGAAAAAAGATAGCTCGTGCATTTAGGTGAACTATATTTGGATTTTAGGAATAGTTATACTGAATTGAACAGATTCTGAGAAAGGAAAAAATATATAGTTACAAGATTAGAAGTTCAGAAACATGAGTATAAAGGTGAAGAAATGTGTAAACCAGTTCAAACTACAGTCAGAGTAGGGTTAGGGAAAATCATAACATGTATTTCCTTCCTGTTTGATTTAAATTTGATTCTTCTATTGTATCTGTGAGTGCAAAGAATGATAGACCTGGAATACTGACTTGGATGATGACTGTGGCCCCTATTGTCTCCCTTACTCCTGATAGAAATATATTCATAGTTTTCTGACTTTAATATCCTATAAAAATCAAGGTGGTTTTTAGGTCAGTGAAAAATAGAGCAATGGGATTTATAGTTCTACTTAAACCAGTAACCAGGAGTAACTAAATTTTTTTCAATAAATCTGATGATCCTTGAACTTTTCATACAAAATATTGTCCATATTCTAGTATAGAAATTATGTTCTTTGTCAATGATAAACTCTCTTGATCTTCCTGAAATATAAGCATTAGATCATCAAACTTATATCTACTTACATAGTTTTTCCCCCTGAGATGTATTTCCATGGACATAGAGTAGAACAGATGGAATTAATTCTAGGTTTCTTTACATAGTGGTGATGTTTTCTTTATTAATGTTGTGCTCATCAACATCATGAAAAAAAAAGTAAAACTGGTTGAGTAGGTATACTAATTCCCAGAGACACAGCTTATGATATGAAGTTATTCCCAGGATTTAGAAAGGAGTTTTATATGTATCTATTCCTACCATTGAAACATTTAGTTCAAACAAGGTTTTTTTCCTAAGGCAAAAGGCACAAGTCTAAGCTGTAATCTGAAATAAAGCTTCCAGAGAAGGAGAGGGACAACTTGAACTTTATCAACCACAAGATGACCTTTATCAGGTTACAGAATTTAGAAATAACATAGCTAGAAGGGCTTTTCATTGTTAACTGTAAACCCTTGTAAGAAGTATGGTTTTTCTGCCCTCCGCCACTGGTCTTGTTCCGCCACTGCGCCAGCCCCAAATAACAACTGAGACTCTGTATTAGATATAATTCTGTTGGCCCTGTACTAGTTTCTTATCGGCTAGCTCTGTCTTAAGTATTAACCCATTTCTGCTGATCTATGTATTTCTCTTACCAAGGAGCCGGCCGGCATTCTGCTTTCTTCTGACTCTCCATCTTGGTTCTCCTTCCTACTTCTTTCCTCCTTGTCTCCTAGGCCCTCTTATCTTCCTTTCCTATTGGCCAACAGTGCTTTATTCATTAACCAGTATGAGAAACATATATACATAATGGCATCTCCCATCATCTCCTCTTTTCTGTCTAAATAAAAAGAAGGGTTTTTAACCTTAGCATAGCAAAATATATCACATAACAGTTATCAAATAAGAATCACAGTTAACACTATTTAGTCCATTAACATTTAGCAAGATTTAAAGACAATATTCCATCATCTACTCTATCTTTGTGAGTCTGAAGTCCTATATGTAAATTATCATTAAGCCTAACTGAGGAAAACTATAACCATAACTGTCTTCAACTCCTTCAAAGACCACAGAAGGATAGTATATAAACTCTAGAAATGACAGAGGCATCTTGCCTTGTCAGTCACCTGAAGTTCTGTAATCTTCCATCTTCAGTCAATAGGCCATAGTGTGTCTGGCAGACTCTTCAGCAAAGCAGGAAACTTTAAACTGTCCACCTGTATTGGCAGTTTGTCAATCACTTTTCTTTGTGTCCTGCAGACTGTCTGGCAGACTCTTCCATGAAGCAGGAACTCTGTAGCAATGTCCATCTTGAATCTGTCCATCTGTGGGTCCTGCATGTCCAGTTTATACAGCATAAAGTCAAACAGTATCTTGCCCAAACGGCTAGTTTTGCCATATTAGAAGTAAACTTCATAATGTGTTTGTTCGATGTCTATCTTCCTTTCTGACGCAGGTGGTGTTGCCAGGAGCAATTGTGCCTCATTGTCCAGAAAAACCCTAAACCATTTTAAATGCCATATTCTGTACGTCTTTGAAAGGTTTGAAAATGCCTATTCATCTTAAATACATGTCTGTATATCTAGAAATCCTAACTAACTTAACTATAAGTTTTGACTATTATAGGTAGCTATCTAAAATCTGTACTAAATTATACATTACATTTCTAACTGAGCTATATAAACACAATACCTAAACAAGAAGAGAAATATACACATCACAAAATTGACCTTATATTTGTATCAATAAATGAAAATCCATTCCAAAACAAAGTATTCATATCTATATCATAATTCCCTTTTTACCTTTAAAAGGATATTGGTTGTGGTCATTAACTATTTGCAACCAACCCCATTTAAATGAAAACAAACATTTATAAACAATATTTGGGAATTTGGGCATTGTTCTTTCCAAACTACTTCCTGCTGATAGGGGTTACTATCATGGGTGATACTAAGAAGATGCAGAAATCCTGGCTGTAGTCTGCAAGGCTGCTTTGTCCAAGCTGTTTTGAATGTTGGATCACCAGGAACTCTTGTTTCAGGGGGTCTGGCTTGCTCAAACCACATTAGTCTGGAAGGAATCCACAGCTTTTTATTTTCTGTAGAAACAAAAATAGAAATCCTTTTCCCCAGTAACTTGTACTTAGACTTAAATTTTGGAGTCAAAGCAATTTTAAAATATATAAATTGAACTAATCCAGCAGCATTTCCTTCAATAGTTGTTTCCTCAGCAGTCGAACAATACAAAGACAATATAATACTGTACAGTATCCAGATTCTCTCTGAGCTTTCCATCTTTGAGTGGCTTTATTATTACTCTCTTTTTTTCTATTTTTTCATTTTTTGAGAGAGGGCTTCACTGTGTAACTCTTATCTGTCCTGGAATTCACTCTGCATACCAGGTTTACTTGGAATCACAGAGATCTGCTTGCTTCTGTCTCCAGAGTGCTGGGATTAAAGGCGTGTGCTACCATACCCAGCTGTTCTCTGTCTTTTTAAAACCATTTTATTCCTTTTCTCTCCCAAGCCTACATATATTTTAGAACACACTGTAAACCTTTAGTGGTTTTCTTAATATGAATCTGTCTTTACTGTAAATCTTTATCTTTCTCTGGCCACGAGTCTTTTATCTGGTAAACAACAACATTGCAAAAATGAAATTCTTTGTTGTTTCTGCCGTAGTTATCAAAGATGGCGGCGGGTACTTTTACCACCAGCAATGAAAGCTGTGGTCACTGCCCTGGTCAACACTGCCATCCAGCAGGCAAGCTGCCGGCTTGGAGATGTGGTCCCTGCTATCGCCATCTCTCATGCACACCAATAAATTTTTAGCAGAGTTATTTAAAAGCTTTGCGGTTTATTGCCACTTATGCTGAGTCAGGAAATTTCCCTTAAAGGAGCCGCACAAATATCTGCTTGTCTCTCACAAAGCAGAGTACAACCCAGAAAAATGCTGCTACCAAGAAACCTTGCTTGTCTCTGTTCTTTTGTTTCTAAAACCTTTTTTTAAGCTTTTGTTAAATTTTAAGTGGAAGTTCTTATTAGCCAGTTGGGCACCATATGTAAGGAGTATGGTTTTTCCGCCTGCAGCCAATTGTCTTGTCCCGCCGCCGCGCCAGCCCCAAATAACACACTGAGACTCTGTATTAGATATAATTCGGTTGGCCCGGTACTAGTTTCTTATCGGCTAGCTCTGTCTTGAGTATTAACCCATTTCTGCTGATCTATGTATTTCTCTTACCAAGGAGCCGGCCGGCATTCTGCTTTCTTCTGACTCTCCATCTCAGCTCTCCTTCCTAATTCCTCTTTCCTCCTTGTCTCCTAGGCCCTCTTATCTTCCTTTCCTATTGGCCAACAGTGCTTTATTCATTAACCAGTATGAGAAACATATATACATAATGGCATCTCCCATCAAACCCTTTATTTAACTTTTTTCATTTTTACTTATTTTTGTGTGTAGGTGTGTACATGCACTTGTGTCTGTCTCTATCTCAATGTCTTCTCCCTCTGTATCTGCCTCTGTGTCTGTCTGTCTGTCTGTGCATGTACATGTGGTATGATGTACATGTTGTGGGTATAGTAAAACTTGTGGGTTTATGTTCTAATGTTCCACTATGTAGATGTCTAGGACAAAACTCAGGCCATTGTTGCTGATAACAATGTTTTTTATCTGTTCTGTCATCTCACAAGTTCAGGGTTTTTGTTGTTAATATACAGATATTGCTGCACAATAAAGGCAAAATAGTTAAAGTACTTTGCAGCATGTCACAATCAGGATTAGAAGCAAAATATATTAGAGAAACAATTCTACTCAGGTATGTTCAAAATGTCCACATCATGTGGGCATTTATTATTATTTTGATTTTGAGTAATTCCACATGTATCTAAAATGACTTAGTGAAGATTCTTAAGTAAACATCAAAGTTAAAATAATAATTTGGATTTAGTCTTTCAAATATAATATTAGAGCTTTAAAACACTATTAATTACATAATGATCTAGCCACTAAACGACTTTCCTGCTCTCTTATTGTTGACCAGTTGTCTCTGCCTTCCAGAAACTTTCTAAAAACCAGTATTTCACATACCCAGTGGGATGAATTGAAATCAAACTTCTGGAGAGCCAGGTCAGGTATACCACGAAGGAAGAGGCTTTTGGTGTGGACAAAGAACTACCAGATGAAAAGGACATGCTATAAATCCAAGGTTGGCATAGATTTCTAATCACTATCTTATTTAGTTATCCTAATAATATTCCAATGGATTTTGTCTTGCTTGAGAAATGGAATACTTGAGATATAAAAAGATGTTATGATCAGTCTGTATTCATTTAGTTGTTAAGCAGACATTAAAATCAAAATAGTATGTTATCTCTGTCCTCTGATTCTGCCTCCTCTGGGCTGCACCTTTCAGAGTTTCAGAGTAAGAGGAAAGGGAGCTGACTTGTTTACCTACAAAAATAAAGGTTAAAATTATAAACTTCCCCAGTCACATACTGATGTCTTATGTGCTTTTAGCCTTACCTTCTTCAACATTGCATGCAATGCTAAAATAAAACTGCAGTCACTTCAAATCATTCTTGTTTTTTGTTCTCTGGATTTTAAGTGTGGTGTTTTTACCAAATGGACATGGGTCTTTATCTGTATCCCAGGCCCAGGTAACAAGGCCTTGATTCTTTTGTGCCCCAGAAAAATAAGTTGATGAAGACTCCTAGATATTTTATAATAAGGATCATAGAGAAATTGTGAGATTCTTTAAATCTTGATATAAAGTGAGATTTTGATGTTTGGTGAATTTAGAAAGTCTTAGACACAAATATTTTAAGAATAAAATACACCTGTGTCCAAATATGAAATCAGTTACAGAAATATAAGTGAAATCTTTCTCTCTTCTGAGAAGTTTTCTCTTCCCTCATGTAAAGAAAGAAGAATATAACAATAACTACTGTATCAGTGGATTGGTGGTAAAAACTAACACCTAATGACATAGCTTTCTTAAAGATTAATTGATAAGATAAAGTTATGTATTTTGCACTGATCTATAATACACATTCAATTTCTGTATAAGTGACTATGATACTAATTATAGAAGCTTAACATTGGTATATCCTGTTTTATCTTATATCCTGTTTTATCTATCAGTAAAATAAGGGTAATATTCCTTTGTGAAAGATCAACTGAGATGCATAGGAAAACATCTAGCATAGTGCTAGTGGGTGTTTAAAGCATCTAAATTTGTAAATGTTAGGAAAAAAATTCAAAAATTACATTTGTACATTTGTGTTTTATGTGCCTTTCCCAGTTCTTCAGCTATGATCCTTCCCTAAGTGACCACATTTTCAGAATTATTTGCAGAAGAAAAGCAGCAATGCTAGGCTCCCATGAACAGAAAACTCAATCATAGAGATAGAGAAATGAGTTTAAATGCCACAGTTCTCCAAGGAAATAATCAAAGATGTGGACTTGTCTGATCATCACAGTGTTATTTCACTATTAAAATGTCATTAAATCTCACAATCTACCAGCAGAGAACTGGAAATTAAATTATAGAATATATCCATAATTAAATCTAACATAGCCAATAAAGGGCATCATATATAGAATGCTTGACAAACTTATTTCATCATAGAGGGCTCCTGGTGTGATTTACAAAAGTGTGGGTCCCATGGAAGACTTCCTGAAAAAAATCTGCACAAAGACTGGAAGTGTGTATTTTTATCAAGTGCCCTAAGTGAATTAACTGTCAAATTTGTGAGGTTCTCTTTTAGAAAAATATTATTAATGCTGTGTGAAATTATACTATTAAATAATAAATGCCAGAAGATTAAAATTTTTTTCAAAACTAATTCAAGAGTAACAGTAGGTCTATGAGATAGAACAGCTGTGGTTTCAGGTCCTATGATCATGGATTTCAGTATCTGGAAATCTGTTTTAAATATGGGAACCACTTTTTTCCTTACTATGTGATTCAAGTTCTGCAAGTCTCTGTCTATACTTGGATATCTTCTTCTTTAAAGAGGACAGGAAGACCTAAGTTTTACATCATTGTAAGTATAATGTAAATTAAGTTATTGACAGCATAATTAGGGTGTTATTTCTACTTCTTCCCATGAAGATATAAAATGTTGTTGACTGGTAACACCATAATCATTACCAACTGGAAAAATAGAAATCATGGGAAACCAGCCTATGAAATGGGCATAAGGAGGCATACTTTCATCTAAAAATAATTATTAGGAAGTGAAGGATGTAAAACACACACAAAATCTAAAACTTCTGATGAATTTATGAAAGAAAATGGAATTATGGAAGGAAAATTAATGAGAACATGTAAGATAGAGAACCTTGAGGGTAAAAAGGACCAGAAATATGTGTAAGAGTCCCTGTGCATACTTAGCTAAATATCACTATGTGAACATACAAGGCCAGAAGCCAGTAACAGACAAATGAAAACATTCACTTTTATTAAGGGCTAGTGATTGCCCATGCTCCCTCTAGCTATAGCAAGGAAAAGGAGATGCCTGGGTAGACATAGGAGACATTTAGAAAAGACGTTAGGAGAGCCATGTTTATTTTAGTTGGGCTGAATTAAACATAGGATCTGGAATACTCCTATCTATAAAGGCTTAACAACAGGGCTGCAAAGCCATGATGAACTGTACCTCACAGTACTGCTCTGTTCCTACTGAAATGCAAGATTTGAACACACATCTTAGAGTTTCTGTTACTGTGAAGAGACTTCATGACCCCAGCAATTCTTCTAAAGCAACACATTTATTTCTGGATGCTGGTTTACAGTTCAGAGGTTTAGTCCATTATCATTTTGATGGGAACCATAGTGGTATGTAAGCAGGCATGGAGCACGACGGGCTGAGAATTCTACATCTGTATCAGCAGGCCACATGAAGAGATGGACACAATGGGCCTGGCTTGAGCATCTGAGGCCTTGAAGCCCATCCCGTGTGACATACTTCATCCAATAATGCCACACCTACTCCTACAAAGTCATACCTCTTAATAGTGCAACTCTCTATGAGCCATTGGGGGCCATTTTTATTCAACCACCACAACAAATCCCATTGTTTGCAAAGTGACTGCAGCCATGTTGGTTACAACTTCTGATAAGAGAATTTCAGAAGAGACTGAATAGTTTATATAACCTGAAATATATACTGCTAAATATTAAAAATTACAAAATTTACTAACCCTTTCTCCAAATGATTATCCAATATTAAAATAACTTAAAACCTACAAGAGAAAAGTCCTTAGAGCCATTCAACAAATTTATCATACAGTAATAAAGTGATCATTTCTTTTAATTAGTAAATATTTCCTATACATGTTCCGTGAGACACTGAAGATGCCTGGGCTGAAAAGATCATGGGAAGGTAGTGTTGCCTCCTAGAGAGCCCAGAATACATAATGCCCGAGCCAATTGAATGTATTTTGTTATACATGCTGCTAAAAAACAAATGAAATCTTTAAAGATACAGAATTAAACTTTCATATTATAGAACTCTATTTATACAGGACTTTCAAAATAAATCTGATGAGTCTTCAGTATAAAGAACCTCGCATTAGTTCCTGAATATGTATCCACATAACTTAAGACCTTGCAAATGACTCAAAGGAAGACTTTAAATGCCACTGAGGAATATGACTGTGTCAATGGATCCACTGCAACTTCATTCTGTGATGATGGCCATGGCCCATGTTGTCACCAAAGACCACAAGATTCACTGGCCTCTAGGCAGGGTCTCCATTACTGGGGCAACAGCAGGATAGCAGAAAGGAATATCTGTGGGGGTCCAGTTTTGATGGTATACCAAAGCTAGAAGCCTTGAACCTGACCTACTACTTTATATTGCAAAGCGAGCATTTGTAAGTAGTGCTGTTTGGACAAAAGGGTATACTGAATGATACACCACAACTCCCAATGTCACTAAAATAAATGAAGATGTGATGGAGAGGCAAGAAAGATGGAGGAGGGAAGTGTTTTCCTTTTTTTAAAAATTGTTTAATTTTGTTCTTTTTTATTAAAGCTTTTTAGCTTTCCTTTTGGGGGCACACTACAAGAGTGAAGGACAGATATGGAGGAACTGGAGATGAGTGGGATTGGGGTATATAATGTGAAATTCATAAAGAAACAATAATAATATAATAATAACAATAATAATAATAAGTGTCACCTCAAGACAAAACTGCATGGCCAAATCATATAACTTTCCATACAATAGCAATTTAATAATAACCCAATCGTGTCTACACTGGGAAAAGTAGCTTTTAATAAAATTTTGTTCAGGGACACATTGAAAGTATTAGTACTAGAAACTAAGGACCATGTTAACAATTCCTCAAATGTCTGAAGTATTTTGACTTCTCTAAGAAATGCTTGACTACTGATTTCTCAGGAATCCCAGCTTATTCAGCTGAGGAACTGGAAGGTGAGCAACACAATGAAGCCTGCAAATCAAATGAAGTGTAGTCAGTATTGCAAAAGAAACAAAAAGCAATTCCATGGGAAATGATTGACCAATGAAGACTTTCTTAATCTGTTTAGAATTCCAAGGAATCTGGTCTCTTAAGAGATACTACAGTTCAGTAAATGTTGAGGGAGGTCAAAAAAAAAAAAGAAAGAAAGAAAGAAAGAAAGAAAGAACAAAAAAACAAGAACTATGACTTTTCTAAGGTGAGAAAATTCCTGCTGTAAAAGCAGCACAAAGAACCACATTTTAATGCATGTCAGTCTCTGTCTGGCAGACTGTACCTCTATTCCCTATTGTAATTAAAAGAGGCAGAACAGACACACCCAGGAAGATATTGGTAACCTTGGAATTTCAGATAGTTCATGTCTAGAAAGGTGGTTCTAGAACTTGATCTACATGAAAATGCCTTCAGGATCATAGTTATCAACTTTCAAGGTAGCTTTCTGCTGGGAAGATCTGTTCCCAACTACTAAGAGTGGGGGTGAAGCTCTTTCTTTATATGAGGTACATATCTATAACAACAGGCTTGTCACCTGCACCCGTTAGCACATCCGTGTTTGGCTTGACTGGTCTCTATAAATGTCTCTCTCATCCTGCCTTTTGTACACATTTATAAAACTCCAAATTGGGATTCTGTTACTTTTGAATGTTCCCACAGGTAGTTCGGCCTTTCACTGAAGAAGGAATAATTTTGACAATTAAGATTAGGAGAAAATGCTCAATATCATTAGATTTAGATTTAGAGAAATGTACAATGTTGAGTAACCTCCACATTCTCATTTGAATGACTAAAATTTTAAAGCTGGATCAAAGAGAGTTCTCATAATTTATGGCATACATACCAAATATAGCTACATTAGTAAAGATTTGGGCAACTTTTGATAATGTTAACCGAACTCGTAGCATATACAACTCACCTGTTATTTATAAAAAGAGTAAGACTTGTGTCTATGAAAGTGCTTAGACTCAAATATCTGTAACAGCTAATTACTAAACTAAAAATTGGAAAGTATCCAAATGTCCATCAAGGAATTAGTCCACAAACGGTGATTTATACCTACACAGCAGCAAGCTACTCAGCAATAATAAACAATGAACTGCTGATACACATTTCATCCATGATGAAACTCAAGGGCATTTTACTAACTGAAAAAAGAAAGGCACAAATGATTATCTACTGACATGACTTTTTGGAGTCAGATAGTTTAGTAATTGCCGATGTTATGGAAAAGAAAAGCCAGTGGAGTGTATGTGGGTGTCTCTGCTAAGTTTCTGTTGCTGTGACAAACTACCCTGACAAAAGTCACTTTGACTCATAGTTTGCTGTACAGTCAGTCATGATAGGGAAGTCTAGGCAACTGGTGTTTGAAGCTGCTGCTTTCATTATTGGGAAGAAAAGAATAATGGACACTTGGGCTCAGCTTACATTTCCCTTTTTTTCATGCCTGGATCTTGTGCCAGAGTGTTTTGTCACTCACAGTCTGAAGTTCTTTCGCCTAAATGAACCTAATTGAAATAATTCTCCACTGGCATGCACAAAGACTAATATAATTTAGATAATCCCTCACAGGTGTTTCTGGAAATTTGTCTCCTTAATGCTTCTGCATATCATCAAGTTGACAATAGAGGTTAACCACTATAGTTTGCATGGGAGATGTGTTTTGGGTGAGGGAGATAGGCTCCACTTCCATTGTGTTGATCATACAGGTAATTATACAACAGGGCTTCATCAAACACTTCAAACTACACACTCAAAGTGGGTCTATCATCTTCTACATAAAACTCAAATAATTTAGAACAAAAAAAAAAAAAACAAAATAATGTGGAAATGACATTAGAAGATTAAAAATGGTTTTGTTATAATGAGGCAATAGTCCCAGGCTCACAGCCAGATGCCATTCTCCACATTCAATTCTGCAGCCTACACTCATTGACTTTGTAAACTAATCTCTGCTTTCTGCTGTTGGTTTGTTTGCTTTGTTCTGCTTTTCTTATTTACAGGACACTTCTCCCACTTTTCACAATATTTGGGTTTTTGTGTGTGTGTTATTTTCTGTATCTGTATACTCAGATGTTGATAGTTGTCACCAGTCTTCCTATGATCCTTTTATTGTGTGTTGTGCTTTTTGTATTCTCAGATAATTTTTCCTTAACCAATGGCTTCTGTTGTTAAATAAAAAAGACCCCAGCCCACAGTTCTAGGTCTCTAATTCTAACTCTCTACTGTATGTTGACTCTTGAACAGTCCATGCTTACTTCAAGATCGATGCATTTACCACAGGGGTGGTAATCTTTCTAAATGACATATTATATTGCCATCCAATCTAGCATCCCAGTCACAGACAAGGGAGTTACCCCTGACTTAACTTTTAGTTTTGGCATTTCTTTCTCCTTAACATTTCATAACTCTATTCTTTCCTCCTTCCTTTTCCCATTACTACTATAAGTGAGTTCTTCATTATCTCTCACATGACAATTACACTCTCCTAAATGTTGAGTCAGCCATTACTCTCCCATTTCACGCTCTAAAGTATCAGTTCTCAACCTGTGGGTCTTGATCTCTTTGGGTATCGCATATCAGATATATTGCATAGCACATATTTATATTATCATTTGTAACAGTAAAAAATTGAAGTTATGAAGTAGCAAAGAAAGAATTTTATGGTTGGAAGCCACCACAGACATGAGAAACTGTATTAAAGGGTCACAGCATTAGAAAGGTTGAGAACCATTGCTCTAAAGAATAATTAACATGATTTGTAGAAAGAATAGAACAGATATGATCTCTTCCTCAACATTCTCAAAATTTATCATCTACAAAATAAAGTTCAAGTCCATGTCAATTGACAGTATGTCTCCTGATGTGATGTTGTCTTACTCTTTGACATCCTCATGACCTATTTGCTATCAGTACTCAAATCATGATTCTCATGCTATTCTTTCTTAGAATATCCAACTTAAGCATCCAAGAGAACATGGTTTGTGTAGTAGAAGAAATTATTGGGCTATCTACTCCAGCCATAACTGGCTGACTAGAATATAGTCAATTCCTGCATGGTGCTTTCTGTCGTATAGTGTGGCAATCTTCCAGTTCTCCCTCTGAAGCACCCATATCTATATGTTCTTCAAATTCTGAAGATTACTCCAACATTTCTCTCATAACCCATGTGAGGGAGGACATATACACTTCAGTTTACCACATTCAAATTACATTGAGCTTCACATATAGCCTTCATCCTTGCTACAGCCTTCTCTGTTATCTCTCTCTCTACCCCCTACCTTGATCTCTATTGTCCATTGTCTACATCAGCGCCAGTATTATTTTCCCAGTGCCACATCATTTGCCCTCCAGCCAAAATTGCCAATGAACCCCACACTCACAGGAAGATTCAGTTCTCACTAGAAAGTTTTTGTTGTTGTTGTTGTGTTGGTTTTGTGTATTTATTTTTTTAACTCAGAGCATTGAGAAACTCTGCTCACTTTGAGTATACACACTTTGCTTTTGCTTTTTTTGGTGTCTTTCTACAGTAAGTTTTATACAGTTACTGCCTGGCTGAATGGATACTTTGTGACTTCCTTCCCTTCCTCTGTATAATTCCTACTTCCCACCATAATACTAAAGTGGCATCTCATAGTTCATTCTGTGCTACTGAATCCCAATGCTACATGTGTCTATGGAGTCACTAACTGCTACATTCACTGAGTTTCCTATGTGTGAAGTATATCTTTGTGACACATGGCATGTTAATTGCCTAATTTCCTCTCTTGCCCAGGTCATGAGGAAAACTGCATAGCCCTGCTAACATTATCCTGCCCAGTGAGCTTTAAGGTGCTGCCCTGAATTTAGCCACCACATCTGTTCTCAGCTCATTGACCATGCTGTAATGATTGATAGGCACTTATTCCAATTGGTGAGAATATTTGCTTAATAACAGGTTCCAAATACCACTAACTCACTAAATGTATAAACTACTGCAATTCCTAGACGTTCAGCTTTAGTGGACAGAAATTGGTTCTGTCTAAATTACCAGGCCAGAAACTTAGAGAAGGAACAGTGACATATGAACAAAGCAGCACAGGTGGATCAACAGAAACAGTCATAGACTAAAATAGAGGATGGTGACACTTCACAGGTAGGGTGCAGCTAATGAAGGACACCTAAAATTTTGACAGAACCAGGTTTTCAAGAGACAGGAATGAGTTATACCCTTTGTGTCAAGGGCCTTCAAGCCCTTTAGCAAATGTCACTCTCCAAATGTTCTGAAAGGTGGTGACTGATCAACAATCACTACCAGAATTCACATGTAGAAAGTCACCAGTTTCACTTGATAGAGTTCCAGAGTAACAAGTGCAAGTGATAATGAAAAGAGCCAATGTGAACTGACAGGAATGTGAGTGAAAGGGGAAAGCAGATGGGCCATAGATGAAGGCCATGTTTAAATATATTTCAGTATCTCCCCAGTTTTTAAAAGATAAAGCTCAACCATTGCACCCTAACTCCCAATTTCTCACTTCATTAACCATTTCAGCTTAATTTGCTCTACCAAACTATAGAGTCAACCCAGGACTATCCTGGTATGAGGAGCCAGAGCGTTCTGTCCTCCTCACTGAGAACTCACCATAATGCCTTTTGTATTTAAGCTTATTAATTCTTCCTGATCTGATGGGGCCCTTTATAAATACTTTTCTTCTGGATATTTCTCCATCATCATGCTCTGTTTTCATGGTGCTGGGAAAGTGATGATGAAAAGTTTTAAGAAATGTTGTGAAGGCCAAAGTGGAACAGAAAACAGTTATTCCCTGTGTGGAAGCAGTATGTTGAAGTTGAGTGGTCAGAGTTGATGTCAAGGATAGATAAGATGAGTCTGAAAGGAACAGTGTTGAAATAATAATAATAATAATATAGGTAAGATTAAGGAGCAAGTCAGAGACAACATTAAAGAACCAATATAAAGTGGTTAAAATCATGGGTAGGCAGTAACAAATCATATTCTGGGAAGAGTGCACATTTGCCACTGCCAAAGAAAAAGGGAACATCTGATTGTACCTGAATGGTGCACTCCAGGGGTACTTAAAGACATACCTTGACCAGAAGAATATTCAGGTCATTTAGGGCACCATCGAAAGTATAAATTCCTTGTCTTTTCCCTCAGTCTAGCTAAGCTTCACTTCCACATTCAGTAGTGAGCTCTTGAGGTCTTTGGGACAGTAAACATACAGCTCCATGCTTTTATATGTTCCTTACAGATTGAAATTCCAAGGAACACACATACCTAGAGATAATTCTGAAGAGATTCATTTAGCTCAGTTTGAACTATGTGTTTATTTTTAAAACAATTACAGTGATCAGAATGAACGTGTCTCTACCTTTAACTTATGGAGTCCAGATGTGGTAATTCCCCCTAGGCTTTTATGAGGGATTCAGTCCCCAAGCCTAAGTAGCTTGTCTTACAGTACATAATGGTCTTTGTATATAATCTTTGAACCACCACTTGTTGTGCCCTTTGGATATGTCAAGGCTCAAGAAGGACCAAGAGAGAATTTATAACTTTAAAATTAAGTCAGAAAGAGCCTTGGGCAGCTCCAAGAAAAAGCTATGTAGGGATAAACCAATAACAAATAAATGCTCTTATTTTCTAAGCCATCTTGGCCTCTAATAAGCAGTCTACTCTGATCAGAACATCCCTGCAGGGCCTGCATAGGTGGGTTTGATTTTTATTAAGTGTGCTTCTCTTCCATAATGCTCCTTGCATTCAGGGCCAAGTACAAGAGCAGTGTAATACTGCTCTTGTACAGGCACAAAGCCAAGTACAAAAGCAGTGTTAGAGAAATCTGCTGACAGGTGGGACATATTTCAGTTCTCACAGCTGGACTTGGCCACTTGAAGGGTTGGGTGACCTTGAGGCAGTCACTTAACCTCTCTGAGTTTCCTATCTCCCCTTTTGATGGAGAATTAATACATTATTTTTACCTTCCATGCATGGAAAGATATGGCTAGAGACTTCATAGATGGCAGGGAGTCTGCTTGTATGCCAGATGGATGATTTATGTACTCTTAAATTACTGTTTCTGTCCAACTATGCTCACCTACTGCCCTGAATCGTCCCTTCTCCTGCAGCCCTGAGGAAATGAGCTGTCATTTATGGCTCATGAGAAATTCTGCAAAATAGTTCTCACTGAGCCTATGTATGGACTGGGGTAAGGGTATAAGGGAAAGTATATGAAAACAGAATAAAGAACACTGAAAAGAAGACCTTGAAAGATAAAAGACTTTTATTTATTTCAAGATTCAGGTTCAACCATGACACTGACAAGAAGGTGGGTTTATTTACTTATTGTCTAGTAGTGCTAAGGAGATATTCCCATGAATGATTGGATTAGATTCCCTACCCTGTCTGTCCTCTGCTTACAGAGCTGACTCAGCAGATAAGGCTGACATGAAGGAGCCTCAGGAACTTTTCTGGATGTTTTACAATTTAAATAATTTAACATGTAGATAATAAAAACAATTTAACTTTAAAGGGAAAAAGTTATCAGTTGTGACCAACATTAATGTAATTATTAATTAATGCATTCATCTACATCCCAAGTAACCAGATGAAGTGACTTATTCACTTAACAAATACATGTATCCAGACTGTCTTTCATAGTCACTCTTCCAGTCATTTGAAAACAACAATCAAAACAAATATAATGTCTCCACTTGTGGTACTTGCATTCTAGGAAGAAAATGATAAACAACAGAGACACAGAATAATTTCATACAGTGGTAGAAGCTATGGAGAGAACAAAGCAGGTATGGCTATATTTGTAACCCATTTGGACATGATTGTTAAGTTTATCCTAGGAAGGATTTGTCTGGAAATGACAATGAAAAGATTAGAAATAGTGGGCAGTTCAAAGGAACTGAGTATATGAGACCAAAAGCTAATAGGAAATCTTTCAATTCCTATCTGTCATTTAAAAAGAACTCTCTTCTGTTCTGGATGTGTCCACAGAGCTTACATGAGTTCAGTTTTTATTGAATTCCTTTCTTATCAAGACTCTCTTTCATAGTAGATCCAACAGTTTCATGATTCTGGTGAGGTCTGCAGCACAGCTTTACAAGCTGGTGAAGCAACTTCCCACAAAATAAAAAAGGTAGAGGATGTGATGACATTGACACAAGACAGGCTGAGACTAGGTAAACTGGGAGGCCAGAAGGAGACTCTTTTTATAATAGAAAAACATTTTAGGATTGGATTTTCTATTTCCAAATTTTGGTGTTTCCTCAGGCCAGTGCCACATGGAATTGGCAAAATCCATTTATGACCCCTAGGACCTGGTGAAGTAGACAGAAATAGCACTACCATATTCCATTCACAATGAAACTCCAGTTCCAGAGGACCAGGGGATTAGAAGAATAGTCAAATTTGGAGTTCTAGTGCAGAATTCAGGCAATTCAGTGTATTGTGCAAACTTTAAAGCTTACCAAAAGGAGAATATGAGACCTATGATGGAAGAAAAGGCATACAGATTCCAGTTCTTCCTCTCTCACTTCAGGAAAGTATATAATCCACACGTATCACTCTTTACTATCAAATTTGGGACCTTGTCTAAGTCCTAAAGATGATACACTACTCAGCCACTAATAGTGAAGGAATAAATAAATCCTATCTTCAATCTTGGGTCACCTAACATCAGGGTCCATTCTAACAGTTAATTATTTAACTTTGTATATCTTATGGTGATCCTGTTTAACCCAACTAAGGTTTTTCCAAGCCAATGATGTCCTAAGCACTATGTATTCACAAATCAGTGTATAAAATAGGTGTCCTGAAGTTGTGTTGCTAGTAGGCACTATGCAGATAACAGGTAGGAATGCAAGCAGCTGAGTATCAATACAGAATAAAATGCACTAGAAGAACAGAAGACACAGAAGGTGGTGCTTATTAGAAATAATTGGATCTTATGCAGGACAGTGTTAATATCCTGATGGGCAGCGTGTGTTTTGAGTAGAACTTCCTGTAGATGAAATTAAAGAAGCATAGTGGGTGTTGAAAACCACATAAGAAAATGTGCCCAGGCTTAGAGATAATTGGAGGCATCAGAGAATTAACTCTTGAAGTCAGAGTGCAGATTTTACTTTGAATGTGCAAGTAAATGGACACAGCTTAAATGAGAATGAGGCTCGTTAATAATAACAATGTGCATAATAAAATACCAAGAGGAACAATGAAATCATGCTCATATTAGGAAGTTTGTATCTAAAATGGAGAATCAAGGTTCATCTTGGTAGCAGAAAAATCTGAGAATCTGAGCTCTGGTTCTTATTCTCTCATTTTCTTGTATCTAAGGTGCCAAACCTGATGGATCTGGAGTAGTGAGTGGAGAAGATGCCTCAGGTGAATTAGCAAGGTCTTTTGGGAGGGCAAAAGTGAACACTTCAAAACCATTGTTCCCTGTTTCCTACCTTCAGAAATGCCTTTGCCAAGGTCCCTGAACTCAATATTTCATAATTTCTATAACAGTTCCTAGCTTACAACAGTCTCATAAGACAGCAGGAGGAAGAAATGAAACAATCTGTTCCATATCAACAGGAAAACACAGCCACAATATTGGCAACAAGAAAAGAAAAGTCCTGGCTACTATCTGGTATTTTGAGATACATTCTGGAAAAAAGAAGTGGTTCCAGCAACATCCTTCTTGGCCATCAGCCATGGTAAAATGAGTCCCTTCTGGTCCATTACAAATTAAATAATCATAATTCTATTCATCAAGAAAATATACGCAGAATGGATGCATAAGCCAGCAATTATATTAAGGGTCCCGACATTTCATTGACTTACTTAAAAGGCTTTATGGTGACTATTTCACTAGAGATTGTAAACATCCACTGTGGCAGCCAAAGTCTTCCAGCTTTCACCTGACTCCACACTTTCAGCATAATTATTATTCAAATGGCTTCATTGGAAGTAGACACTTCTTAGCATTTTTTTAGACGGTCTGCAATTACGACAAGTATAGGAAAGTACCAGTAGGTCACTACTTATTAAGCACATACAGCATGTCCCACACACTACTGTGCACAGGGAGTAGCCTTCCAGAATATGAACTTTTTCATCCTGTACATCTGTGAAAATACAGACCTACACTATACTGAGTGTTGTAATAATCTATATAATAGAAAGTGACAAGCCTCAGGGGGACTCTGCTTAGGTTTTAATCACAGCAGTAAGATGACTTCCCAGATGTTGATGTTATGGCTTTTGAGAGACTTCTGAAGCCAGGCTAAGGATCTATTGGTAACATTCCACTATGTGATGCTCACTGCTGATGTCTGCTTTGAAATCCTCTCACTATCCTTTCCTTCATGCCTCCCAAATGCTACAATTTTTATTATACAGAACCAGACTCCCATGGTTGGTAATGCAGTATGCTCTTTGAGAAAATGTCTTAAAAGTTAATGACAGCCTAAACTTACATGCTTAGAAAAACTATAACATGTTTGACAAAGAACAATCAAAATGTGATTTATGGTTTGACTCCTGAGTATTGTCGATGCTCATTCATTCTCTGACCACTTTACTTTCTTAATAAAACATGTTCCGTTTACATGTCATATATCATGAGAGGTTTACATACGTAATGTGTGTGTGATCAGTTTATGCTTTTTAGAGTAACTAGGAAGGATTTTAATAATGATGCATCCTGTCACTCAGGACATCCAGAGTCACTAGGTAAGTCATAGTATATTAACCAGGATTCTCCAGAAGAACAGAATTAATAGAATGAATGTGTATTACAGAAAAGGTTTGAAAGAATGTCTTATCCAGTTCAGGGTGGATGGTCTTACAGTGACTGTTTTTATGACAGAGATGCTGAGAACCCAGTGGCTCCTCAGTCTCTAAGGAGCCTTAATCTGTTGATGTAGGCTTGGAGGACCCTTGGAAAGATGCTTGTTTCCAGCCCATGATGGGAGGCTGAGTTCCAATGTTGTCAAATACTGGATGTGACAGTTGTATGGATAGGGACAGTGCATTCACCATCCCATCAAGGAGTAATGTTGGACTGGCAAAAAACAGGTTCCTTCACATCCAGGCAGGCACTGGGAGGTGCTGCCCACTAGACTCTTCAACTCCTTAGTTAATCTTTCTAGGAAATATTCTCAGAGACCCACCCAGAGCCTATCTCTTGCTTGATTCCAGATCCAATTTTCTGACAGCCTACATTAGCCATCACACATAGAGATCTTTCATTTGATGCCATAACTGGGAAAAACTAGGAAATGAATGTGTTTTACCAAGGGCTCATGGTTCAGATGGGTAAAGATATGATTCTGATTCTTGGATATCAACCAGTGGACAGCTGGAGAGGGGTCAACCAGGAAAGGAAATCTACCTTGCTAAGGAATTAGTGAATCATTATTTGTGCTTTTGCTTTCCTTCAAAATATGTTTAAAAACACACTACTATGTAAAAGTACCATATACCAGTCCAGGAAAAGTTAGTTTCCATACAATTGAAAATTTTGGTAGGTGCTACCCAATGCAATAAATAAAATAAAATGTTTTTGGAAGTCAGAAAGTTTAACTGTCTGACCAAAGAGCAAGCTGCTTCTTTCGCATTTTGCTTAAAGAAGAAAGTAGAAAGATGTTCTATGGATGAGTATTAGAGGGCTTAAATATGTGATAAAGCCCCTAAATATGTTTGTACTCCATGACAACAGCAGGAAGAGGAAGGATGTCATGTCAGTCCTGCTCATTCTAATCCATTTTGACTATAGTTTTCCAAAGCTGAAGTGAGGTGCAGCGCCAGTTTCTCCCACATGATGGAGACACAGGGCCACAAAAGGGTTGAGAACAGTGTGTCTTTAAAAGCATGCTTTAAAAGAACCAGGAAATGAGAGTACTTCAGACCACAGGCCACAGCTACTTAAGGGTCCACAAGCAGGTATCTATCCTAAGATGAAACACGTGACATTATTCTGAATCTCTGCTTGATTAAAACATTTTCCTCAAAATGTAGCTGATGAAGCAAGGAACTCTTCTGAATGATATCTACTTAAAAACAAACAAAAACAAAAAACAAAGCAACAACAACAAACAACAAAAGAGAATGGGTAAGTTCCCATCCTCTAGCTTTCTTGTTTTCTTTCTCTGTCTGGGTTATGACTGTGCTTAATAATGGACAGTTTCTTAGGAGTTTGTTACCCAGTATTTCAGTGGGACAGATAAGTGTTGAGTGGATCTGTTAGAAAAGGTGCAGAATGAGAAGGGGCAATAGTTGAGAAAACCCATCTATGCCTACCACTTCTCTGGTGTTCTGCTCATCTGTGAAATCTATAAAGACCTATGTGCCTGGATATGTGAGTGATTGTATGTGTATGGGTTTTGTGTGCAATTATGCTCATGTGCTATTGTATATACACTAGAGTATGCATGAGTATGTACATGTGAAACTGTGTGTACATGGATGTATATTGATGATGCTCATGTGTGATTAATTTGGCATGAATATGTGTATGACTAACCTCATGTATCATTATTGTGTATGTTGTTTGGATTATGCTCATGCATGACTGTGAATCATGCTTATGTGTGATCCATATATATGGGTGTGATTATACACATGTATGATCATGTGTACATGAGTATGCATATTATTTAAGCTCAGTGTGATGGTGTGTGCACATGTGTCTCAGTTCTGAGTCCTCATCCTCTTTCAAGCCAGATTTCCTCAGTTTCCACCATATTTCTATTGTTCTCAAATAGAAAATGAGTGGGACAGAGAGGGACTAGGGTCAGCAACTATAGATCAGAAACTATAGCAGAAATAAAGTGTGCAGGAAAGTCCTTGCTTTAGAGTATGGTTGTGATGTATGCAACTGCTACTAGGGATGATATGAGAACTGTTGCTAGAGGAGCTTGGTGCTGATTAGATACCATACATTCATCAGGAACTTTCTAAACAAGAATCTTTGTTTCACATCTGGAATGGAAAAAATGAATAAGGACAATGATGACCAGAAGATAAGAGCAGGTGGTATTAAAGAGATGGATGTTTGTTTGTATTTGGAAATTTTGCCTCTTCTCCTTTTTTTTTTTTTTTTTTTTTTTTTGTTTTGTTTTGTTTAATTTTACAAAGACATAACTCAAATTTTAAAACACAATTGATTTCCAGAAATCATTATTTCTAAACATCCTCAGTCAAATCCCACCTTGCTTTACATCTTTAGAGTTTGCTTTTTGGTTTTAATCTTACACAGGAATAAAAAGGACTGTTGAAATGTCCCTCTGGCTTAGACATTCTAAGCATAGGTTCTTGTCTTTCCTCCTTCTCCCCTCAGCTACCTGTTTTCTTATCTACTCATTTATGCCACAGAGGGCCCCCATTTGATTTTTCTTTTTTACTTATGATGCAACTAAGAAACATTTCCCACACATTGATATTTATAAAGACTATTTTCAAAGAGATACAAGTTGGAGAATCTGTGTGGGTGGGATTCAAGGAAGAAAACGTTATGAAATGTTGTTATCATTGTTATTTACTAACCTTTTATTAGAAGGTGTGATAGAAAACTGGCAAAACAACTCCCATCCTATAATCAATTATAGCTGGAAGACAATAAATATCTATTCAGTATTTCCTTTGTGTTCTCAGAGAGAAGAATATATTGATTACCTTTAAAGTTGGAGGACTTCTCCAAAGATACCAGGTGGGCAGTCAAAACTGGTTTTGCTAATACAATAATCTCTGTGAGCCTAACACAGGTGGAAGAAAATAGCAAAAATGATGAAAACAGTAATTTACTCTGGTACTAGCTGTTAAGGTTTATAAAACAATGTCATCTATCTACAGTATAAAACTGAATTCTTACAACTCCTTCATGAGGTAGTTATAAATTTAATGCATTTTATTGATGAAGAAACCAAGACCGAGAATCCTGGCTTGGGGTTAATATTTGGTCTACCATGTTCTTTCATATCCAAGGACAATTAAACACATATTTCTTTAGATATAAATATTGAGTTTGGGTGAGATGAAACAAAGTCAATCAGGGCTGAGGTAGGTACAGAGTTCAGAAACCTTTTGGTAAGAGATCTGTCTCAAGCTCTAACTTCACTCATTAGGTGGGAACTCATGGACATACGGACTCATCTAAACTTCAGTTTTCCTAGCTTGAATGTAGAGATACTGGCATGTGCCTATTAAGAATATTAAATAGGTACAGAGTTCAGAAACCTTTTGGTAAGAGATCTGTCTCAAGCTCTAACTTCACTCATTAGGTGGGAACTCATGGACATACGGACTCATCTAAACTTCAGTTTTCCTAGCTTGAACGTAGAGATACTGGCATGTGCCTATTAAGAATATTAAATTATATGACACATGTAAAATATCCACTCTTAACATGTGCTATAGTATCCAAGAGGGCCATAAATTCCTAGACATCTTTTATATCATCAACAAATACCAGTGAGAGAAAAATTTTGCATTTTGTCTACAAGTTACCATTAAATATTAACAGCTGCAGACAATAAAAGTGGAGTGGGAGAGGTCAGCTAAGATAAAAATGTAAAACATGAGCACAGTTAAATCTCTATAACTCCTGTGATGAACTGTGTGTGGTATCATGTCATTGTGATTCTAGAGGTGGGGAGAGAGAGACACATATCACCCAGACACTCTTGTCATCCAACTGACCTACTTGGGAAGTTACATGTTAGTGAAAGACTCTGTTTCAAAACAAAGTGAGCAGTGCCTACTTTGCATATGCATCATGCACACACCTCCATACCATCACACAAGTACATTCTCACACAGATACACACATGAATACCCACAAATAACTACATGTAACAACAATAATGAACATTTTCCCCTCATGCTTTCTGGCTACCATAATTTATGGAAAAGCTTTAATTGATTCTAGCTCAGCATCTACAGCATGTTGGAACTAGTATGTAGGTAGGTCTAGACTATAGTCCTCTGGGGGGGGGTATTTGATGGCCAGGACTGGGCGATCTGCCTCCCTGATGTTGAGCTGGTAGGTTGATGGAGACTGCAACAGGTGGCCTAATTTCCCCATTACCTGGAAATTTCCTCAATATTTCTTGAGTGTCAATGAAACATGGAGGTTGACTTTCTCTGGATAGAGTCACTCAAGGCAGCATAGTGGCAGCTGCAATGTCATTACAGTCAGCTTCAGGAGTCAGTCAAAGTTCCACTGTTTTCATGATGCTACTTGCCTTGTGTATGTGCTTTTATGGACTCCCAATACAGTACTTTCTATTGCCAGGACTGAATTAACAGCCTATGGAAGCACAGAGAATATTTGTATGTTTGGTCTGTTCAGACAGGCAGGAGGTACCCTGTGTATTTAGAGATAATTTCTTGGTTAAATTATGTGTTTTTCTTCTCATGTTTGAAGCAACAAATTGCCTGGCTTCTTTGCAGTTTCTTCTATCTCTCTCTCCTTCCTCAATACCTGCTGTGGAGATGAATCTCCTACTAAAAACAAACTCTAACATTCATAATCAGTCTGCTTATAAACTAACATTTTCTGCTAAAGTACTGTATAGAGAAGCAATAAGAAAGGGGAAATCCTTAGCTTGACTGCAGAATATTTCCCTGGGCTTCTGTTGCTAGGCTCCTGACTGACCTCTTGGCTGATTAGAGTCAAGTCTATTCTGCAGGAAAATTGTGAGGTTCTTTTCTAGGTATTTTTACCTACTCATGTTCTTTGAATCCATAAAATATCTATGCATACTTTTAGTCAGGGAAATGAAATAGGTGTGGAGTCAATAGTTATCTAGTAAGAGAAATGCAAGAGAGAGATATTTAAAGGCAAGAAAAGTGGCTTAGGGGAACTGAGCATAAGGGAACTTAAGCACACATAAGTGACAATCAGAAGAAGGCAGGACATTTCATGTGAAGGAACAAACATGGCTGGAGACACTGGCTGAGATTACAGGACTTAAATCTCACTTGCACTAATAATTAACTCTTTGACAGTGGGGCTCGGTTGGATTTTTCTGGGTGAATTGAAAACAGCAACAGGACTCACTAAGATGATGAGACTGCAGAGTTGAATGAAATTTGAAATTAGAGTGTATTATGTATCTTTGGATTAAATTTTCACTTTTTGGGGGACTGAATTAGAGAGCTAGGTTGAGTTTATGTAAAGACAAAAATCACCAAGACCATTTTAACTTATGAAGCTTACAAGTGCTGAATCATCATTTTTGTGGAGTGTATTGTGGGACTGTCCTATTATTTCAACTTTTATGTCTAGAATAACTAGAAGAACTGAGCTAAGATCACAGGGACCTTGTCTCTTTCATTCTGATGAATGTTCATCTCCACTATTGTTTCTGGTTCTTGAGACAGTACAAGGCTGCAAGGCAGTGATTGATGCTTCAACCACCAGAGAGATTTTTAAAATATGTGTGTGTGTGTGTGTGTGTGTGTGTGTGTGTGTGTGTGTGTGTGTGTGGTGAGTATGCATGAATGTAGGCATGTTTGCATGTGTGTATGTATGCATATTTGGTTTATTTGGATTCCAATGTGTGTGGTGTGTGAGGGTGTATGTGTACTGGGTGAAGACTGGAGTCAGATGTCTTCCTTAGCCAGTCTTGACCTTACTTATTGAGCTAAAATATTTCATCAGTCTAGCTACCCAGCTTACTCTCAGGATTCCATATCTCTGCTTCCTGAGCACTGAGATTAATGAAGGTTATTACACTTTTCCCATTCTTTACTGTTTGTTGGAGAATTGACCTCCAGTCATCATGCTCATGTGGTAAGTGCTCTGTCTGTTGAGCCATATCCCAAGCCATAGAGAGAGCCTTTCACAGGAGTGTGAAAGATTTAAATCTGCCATCATATTTGCCATGCTTGAAGATCACTGAATCCTTTGTTCTCTTTCTCTGAGAAGATCTTTTCAAAAGTGAATGATAAGCAATCAAGTTCAATTTCCCTCCAAATCAAGTGCATGGCATACAGCTTAAATCGGGAAGACTCGCCAACAACGAGGCAGACTTCTGCAAAGTACTTTTGGGCAAGTCAAGTCCCATAAATGTCAGTAGATTTTTTTTTTTTTTTTTTTTGTCTGACATGAGAGGCCTGGACATTGTATTGAGAGAGAGAGAGAGAGAGAGAGAGAGAGAGAGAGAGAGAGAGAGAGAGAGAGAGAGAGAGAAGCAGTCCATGGTTGGGAAGTGAGAGCAATAAAATTCCTTAGGAAAATAAACCTTTGTGTTAAATTTTTTAGGGCCGATATTGCAAAAGAAGAAATATAAACAACAAATTTTTGCCTCTGCAGGAAAACCTGTAAGCCTGAGAAAGAAAGAAAAAATATTTGTGATTGATTTTTCAGGAGGAAGGCCACAGAGGTCCTGTTGTGGGTGACCCTGTACAGACACCCCTTAGGGGAGGGTGTGAGAAGGCACAGACTCAATGACACATAGCCCTGAAGAGGGGTGAGTAGCAGACTCATTTATTATCAAAATTAGGCCTGCCTATATTCAGCCTCTCAAGGTCCCATTGGCTGTGCTGTCCTTCCTTAATTGGCATCTCTGTCAGGCTTTTCTGCATCAGCAGCAGTCTCTGGGTATAGTGGTTGGCTCAGGTAGGAAGTGCCTGCCTTGCATGCTCATGCAGACTGGTTTGGGCAGAGCGACTGTGGCTTGGGTTGGCTGTCCAGCAGTTTCTCCTTTAAGGTCCTGTAAGGAGTGAGGTTTTTCCAACTGCCGGTCTTGTCCTGCCGCTGTGCCAGCCGCAATTAACACACAGAGACTCTGTATTTGATATAATGCTGTTAGTCAGGTACTAGTTTCTTATCGGCTAGCTCTGTCTTAATTATTAACCCATTTCTATTAATCTCCACATGGTCTTATCTTACCAGAGAGAGAAGAGAGCCGGCTGGCATCCTGCTCTCTCCAGACTCTCCATCTTGACTCCACCTTACAACTTCCTCTTTCCTCCTTGTCTCCTAGTCCCGCCTATCTTGTTTTCCTATTGGCTAACAGTGCTTTATTCATTAACCAGTATGAGAAACATATTTACAGAATGACATCTCCCATCAAGGTCCCAAGGGTTATTATGTCAAAACAGTAGATACCCTGGTGCTATTTCTTCTCCTACGATTTAGTACTATCGATTGAACCCAAGACTTCGTGTATATTGAACAAATGCCTTAAAATTGAGCACCATCTTCAGCTCTATCATTAGCTCCTCTAGCTTCTTTCAAACATGTGACAACAGTATGAGGGTGCAGTCACTTCTCCCCCACAACTTAAAGATAGAAAATTTGACAACTGACAGTTAAAGTGACTCACTTGTTATCCTAAAACATGCAGTTTAAGGAGCCAGTGCTTAACCATCATCCCTGAACAAGGTGAAATGAGTATGTATGTCAAAGACTCCTGTGGAAGTTTTTCTGTTAATAAAGATGATTTTATTCATCTGTAATCACAATGGTCAGTAGAAAGCCTGTCTTAGAATAAATTTTCACTGCTTATTCACTGAGTGAAAAATTTAAAATCTCCCCTGCTTCTGGAATACAACAAAGGGATATGTTGGCTTCATACAGAATATAATTCCTTACCTCCAACCAGGTAAGCTAGGTTGCTAGAGTTAAGGTTAGTATTCATACAACAGAGTGTTCATGACTTTAAGTAAGCCCTTATGAGTAAGTGAAACCTCTACAAACAATTAGAGGGAGTAATCAGCAAATTACAGAGTCCAATATTTACTGGAAAGCCTAATCACAAACACATAGTATATAAATGACACAGGTTTCTCGATCCTTTATTAAATCCAGTGGTCCAGAGAAGAGAAAGCCATGGTTACAACCTCCAAATTGCAGGATGTCCTCACAAGCTGTGCACTAATTAGACTCTGATAATCTGTATAAATTAGCATTTGCTAGTGATAAATATCACACATCCACATCAAGCCTTACATAATACATTAGACTTAATTGAATAAATGCATATATTAGGGCCTTATAATGCATATTTGCCATAATGAGTTATTTTCCATGCACAAACAAACAGCAACTCTGACTAATCAGCTGTGGCAATAGTTCTATTAAGGCTCTAGTTACTGTGAAGAAGATCTCAAGAGGCAGTGAAGAAGAAGAATGAAAATTATTATTATTTTTTTTGTGGTAATGTTGGATGGATCTGGTAACTCCTCAGGAGTCTCTAATTCTTTGAAACCCTGGTCTTCTTTGGTGCTGTCAAATGTATACTAAACACTTCATTCTCAGAATTTGTATTTGAGCCTCTAATATGTTTTCACTAACTGGAATTTTGGGCATGTGCCTTTAATTTCTTTTTTCCTAGTCCCCCTATGAGTTCAATCAGTATATTCATCTTATCATGTAGGGATGATTAGAAAGAGTTCCTGGGACTAGAAATGTAGCTTAGTGATGATGGATGGAACATTCCATGCTTGCTAGATAATATTCTATCACGAAGCAACACACATAGAATTTTTATACAGGGCAAGGATTTTATACAGTGACTAGTTTGTAGGAGATGCTTGTTAACTAGATAATACTAAAATCATCGTCATGAACAAAATTAAACACTTGCCATCAATTTTCTCATTTATCCATGCCAAGAAATCTGACAAAGTACATACCAGTATGTCCTTATTTTAAAACTGAAGGAAACCACTGTATAGATTAAATTACTCATTTATTTATCCATTTGATTAATTGTTATTGGTGATGCTTTGTCTTGTTAGGGGTCACAATGGTGAAAATGACACTTTATTACATTGAAGAACTTACAGCAAAGTGAGTATAGGGGAAAATATCAAGATGCTACTAGCAATTACAGGAGTTGCAATAATAAAAGTTTACACAAAATCATATATACAAAACTCAATGCAGAACCCAAGAAATAGCATCCAAGTCATCCTCTGAAGGTCAAAGTTCTAAGATAGGTCATCAGAGCTTAAGTGTGAAAGAGGAAGAGTGATGATTTCCCAGAAATGTGGATATATTTTGGAAAGAGGAAATACTCGTATCAGGGAGAGTGTGGGTCTGTGAGTAACCCAGACAAGTATGAGTAACAAAAACCATTCAATTCTGCAAAATAATGTTCACCATTTTTTAGCACTACTAATGTTTGGAAAGACAATTATCAGCCATCTTACAAGACTTATATACTCAAGGGTACTAAGTAGTGTTCCTTCCTCTACTTAACTCAATGTTAGGGTCTTCTTTCTTCCAGATCATATCTCAAGATGTCTCATGTCTCTAAGGAGATCACATTTTTTGCTTCTGAGCTTCACTGATCTCAGAAGGTTATTGCAGGGGAAGGAGTAAAAAGATAAGGCTAAAGCAAAGCCTTGAGGTGATAAACACCATCTGACATAATAAAATGACTCCAATTTTCCTTATGACGTCTTTACTTTCCCATTTTATCAGACTGTGAACTCATTAGCTTCAGTGATCCACATTGTACCAGCAAGGCTTGCTATTGGATTTTAGGGGTTTGTTTTTGTTTGTTTTGTTTTTTGGTTTTCTGTTTGTTTGTTTTTGTTTAGTTTTTGAAAACCTCTCCTTGTCTCAGGCCCTTGAGAATGATTTTGTTATTGTTACCATGCTGTTCTTAGTCCCTGGAAATGTGTCACAGAGGCCCATGAACACATATTGTTTTTATAGCTTTTCTGTTTCTTGACAGCAGAATCTTAAATAGATAACCAACAATTCAGTGCTTGAGCAGCTTTTCTAAAGCTGTGCTTTTTTGGGGGGGAGCAGTCTCCGAGGTCATGATAATCAATATGGTAAGTCATCCATATGTGTTTTCAACATGCCTTCATCTTTGCTTGCAGTTTCAAACACTACTGTAGTCATGCCACACACAGCAGGAATCAGTCTTTCAGAATGCCACTGCCTTCCCTCTAGAGTATTCCATTACAGCCATCAATTTTATAACACAACTCCTTAAAGTAAATCAGAAAAAGATGAAAAAAACACCTCAACATTTCCCATCTCACCTATGTATAACCCATCTTTTTGCATAAGGAAAACAATTCTTCCTCCACAGTCCATCCACTTTCTATAATATTTTTCTCTGTCCCTCTGATTAGGGCTCTTTATTTCCTATGTTCTACAACATAAAAATCTGCAGAACCAACAAAGCAATTATATAACAATCTCTGTACAGAAGTGAGGTGGGAAGCCTAGGCTTCCCTCTGAGGCATCAGAAATGGTCATGCTAAGCATTTTGACCTATACTTAAGATGCAGTCATTTATTTGGGAGCTGCCCCTCATCTATCAAAGTACATTGGATAGTTTGTTTCACCGTCTACAACTGTGTCCCTTCTGGTCCATATAGTAGTCCCCTATTTCATAGTTTTCTATGCAGCACAGCTTCATCTGTTGTTTTACATTGCCATGAATTGTTGTCAGTAACCTGCCATCTGCCACCTTCAGTCCCTTAGGCCATGATTGGCAGAACATTGCCACCTTCCTGAGGAGTAAGAGAGGGTGATACTTATTTTTACCACCATTACAGTGGTTAGTCATATGGCATGTCCAGTTATAAAGGACTTAGTCCCCATACTTAACAGCACTTAGCAATGAGAGACATGAAATTTCTTTTGTAATATAGTCTTCCATTTTGTTAATGCAGTAACAGATTTTTAGAAAGAAGTTCCTGTTATGACTTAAAAATTATTTTGTTTGTTTTTTTGAGACAGGATTTCTCTGTATTGCTATGGAGCCTGTCCTGAAACTAGCTCTGTAGATCAGGTTGGCCTCAAACTCACAGAGATCTGCCTGCTTCTGCCTCCTGAGTGCTGGGATTAAAGGCATGAGCCACCAAAGCCTGGCATGACTGAAAATTTTATTCCCTCTGAGTACTAGACTTTGTTCTAGGGTCATGTGACCCAGTTGTCCCTGTTTTTTAGGCCATAGATGAAAATATAGCTTTAGATTTCTATGACAGAAATACAAATCTATGTATCTGTATCCATGTTCAGATCCACCACTCTCTCAATGTTTGTCGGAACCTTTCCTAATCACAGTTTGTGTGTTTCTCAGAACTTGGTATTCATTTAATTGATAGTTTTGGTAAATTTGCAAACCATGTGTTATCTCTGCTTTTTTAATGTAGCATACCTACAATTATTTACATGAACACATACTTCCTCTTCCTTACTTTTGTGTACTTTTTATTTATCACTATTTTTTTTTTTTTGAAAATAGGTATGTCTTAAATAAAGCACGGGTTAGCCCATATGTTGTTCTCCTACCATATAAAACAGCAAGTAGCAGCTAAGAGCAAAGATTACCCTGTGCAGAAATCAAACATACTTATCAGAAAGAGAATAAGTAACATGAAATAAGATGCATGCCAAAAATATAAACATGTTGTGGTGATGGGCACTTGCATAACTGTCCAGCTTTTGGGATTTTAGAAGTTTAGGTGCTTTATTTAATGTTTCTTGAAGCAGAAACCTATGCGTTTAAAGCAAATATACTATTTTTAAATTTATGTTACAATAATTTTGTGCAAGAATCAACTTATCTAAATCATTTCCAAAATAGCCCTCCTTTCCACAACCTCTTGAACTTCCAACTATTTTCATCTGTCTTTGTGCTCTTCTCTTCCCCCTTCCTCTTTGTCCTCCTTCTCCTTTTCCTCCACTTCTTTGAATCCAATTAGTATTGTCTAGTTGTGTGTGAGTTTAAAATGCCATCAACTGTGAAGCCTGAACAATATACTAAAGTGTACTGCTGAAGAAAACAGCTTCCCCAAGTTACCACCAACTACCAATAACTTCTCAGTAATGGGTGGGGCTTTGTGAGCTCCCTCACTCTGCTGGAGTATTGACTGACATGATCATGTACAAATCTTGTTTCTAAAATCACATCTACTGTGTGTTCATGAGTGAAATAGTTCTATCATATTTAAAAGACAATAATTTTCAAGATACCATAATTTTTTTCTGCAGAGTAGTATTCCATTGTGTAGATGTGCCACATCTTCATTAACCATTCTTCAATTGAGGGGCATCTAGGTTGCTTCCAGGTTCTTGCTATTACAAATAGTGCTGCTATGAACATAGTTGAACAGATGTCTTTGTTGCATGGATGTGAATACTTTGGGTATATGCCTAAGAGGGGGATTGCCGGGTCCTGTGGTAAACCAATTCCTATTTTCCTGAGGAACCGCCATACTGATCTCCAAAATGGCTGTATGAATTTGCACTCCCACCAGCAGTGGAGGAGTGTTCCACTTTCTCCACATCCTCTCCAACATGAGTCATCATAAGTTTTTCTAATTTTAGCCATTCTGTCAGGAGTAAGATGGTATCTCAAAGTTGTTTTGATTTGCATTTCCCTGATAGCTAAGGATGTGGAGCATTTTCTTAAGTGTCTTTCACCCTTTTTGATTTCCTCTATTGAGAATTCTTTCTTCAGTTCTCTACCCCATTTTTTAATAGCCTTATTTGGTGTTTTGTTGACTAGTTTCTTGGGTTCTTTGTATATTTTGGAGATCAGCCCTTTGTCGGATATAGGATTGGTGAAAATCTTTTCCCAGTCTGTGGGCTGCCATTTGGTCTTGTCTACTGTGTCCTTTGCCTTACAGAAGCTTCTAAGTTTGAAGAGGTCCCATTTATTAATTGTTGCTCTCAGTGTCGGTGCCCCTGGAGTTATATTCAGGAAGTGGTCTCCTATACCAATCTGTTCAAGGGTACCTCCTACTTTCTCTTCTAAGAGGTTCAATGTGGCTGGATTGATGTTGAGGTCTTTGATCCATTTGGACTTGAGTTTTGTGCATGGCGACAGACATGGGTCTATCTGCAGTCTTCTATACACCCTCAACCAATTGTGGCAGCACCATTTGTTGAAGAGGCTGTCCTCGCCCCATTGTATAATTTTAGCTGTTTTGTCGAATATCAGGTGTTCATAGGTGTGTGGGTTAATATCAGGATTTTCAATTCGATTCCATTGGTCTCTACCTGTCTATTGTTATGCCAATACCAGTCTGTTTTCAGAACTATAGCTCTGTAGTAGAGCTTAAAGTCAGGAATGGTGATGCCTCCTGAAGTTCTTTTATTGTATAGGGTTGTTTTGGCTATCCTGGGTCTTTTGTTTTTCCATATAAAGTTGATTATTATCCTTTCAAGGTCAGTGAAGAATTGTGGTAGGATTTTAATGGGGATTGCATTGAATCTGTAGATTGCTTTTGGCAAGATTGCCATTTTTACTATGTTTATCCTACCTATCCAAGAGCATGGGAGATCTTTCCATTTTCTGGTATCTTTTTTAATTTCTTTCTTTAGAGCCACAAAGTTCTTACTATATAAGTCATTCACTTGTATGGTAAGAGTTACCCCAAGATACTTCATGTTGTTTGTGGCTATTGTAAAGTGTGATGCTTCTCTGATATCATTCTCAGACTCTTTGTCATCTGAATAAAGTAGGGCTACTGATTTTTTTGAGTTTATCTTCTATCCTGCTAGTTTGCTGAAGGTATTTATCAGCTATAGGGGTTCCCTGGTAGAGTTTATTGGGTCACCTATGTAAACTATCATATCATCTGCAAATAGAGACAGTTTGACTTCTTCCTTTCCAATTTGGATCCCCTTGATCTCCTTATTGCTTTAGCTAGAACACAATGGAATACTGCTCTGCAGGAAAAAAAAAATAATGGTATCTTGAAATTCGCAGGCAAGTGGATGGCACTTGAAGAAACCATCCTGAATGAGGTAACCCAGTCACAAAAAGAGGAACACAGTATGTACTCACACATATATGGATTTTAGACCTAGATCAAAGGATCACCAGCCTATAATTCACACCACCAGAGGAACTAGGGTACAAGGTGTATTCTAAGAGATTCATATAAAGTCCCTCACAGAGCTCGTAATGGACAAGTCCCCCAGAGCTCAGGGGAAATGGGGGGGGGCAGTGAACGGAGAGAGAAGTAGGAGAAAATGAGGGGGAGAAAAGGAAAACATGTGCGACCAGGAAGATTTAGCCTGGTTAGGAATAGAAGACAGGAAAGAGAGAGAGACACACACACGGGGACACACACGCACACACACACACACACAGAGAGAGAGACAGAGAGAGAGAGAGACAGAGAGAGAGAGAGAGAGAGAGAGAGAGAGAGAGAGGGAGAGAGAGAGAACATAAAATGGGGAGCCAATATTGGTTTGAAGATAAAATTGAACACAACGAAATGTCTAGAAAACTACAAGGCTGATGCCAACTAACAATTTGAGCCTCCCTGGGAAGGCTAACATAAATGCCCTTCCCGGAGAGTGAGATCAACAACTAACTTCTCCATGGAGCCCTCAACTAATGCCTGTTGAAAATAGGAGCAAACACCCATACATAAACACTGAGTCGAACTAGAACCCAGAAGCAGATGGAGAGGACAAGACCACGTGGCAGAAGCACATAGAGACAGCTTACCTGAACAAGGAGGAGCTAACGGGCCCCCAGACTGATAGCTGGGAAGCCAGCATGGGACTGACTCAGGCCCCCCTGAATATGGGTCTCAGCCAGAAGGACTGAGCAATCTAAGGGACCTCAGACAGTGGAGCAAGGATGTATCCCTGGTGCACAAAAGGACCATGCGAACACATGCCCCATGGAGGGATAACTGCCTTAATCTAGAGACAGGAGAGAAGCCCTAGTCCCTACTTCACATGACCTGTCAGACATATATGACCCCTACTGGATGACATTGCCCTACATATGGAATTGGGGTTGGGGGATGTGAAGGTGGTTAGAGTGCATGTGAGAGGGCAGAGAGGGTAAAAGGGAGGGAAGGAGAGAGGGAGGAAGGAAGGGAGTGAGGGAGGTAGGGAGGGAAAAGGAACTGGGATTGACATGTAAAATAATAAATTAAATTAAAAAAATGCTTTGACTCCAAAATTTAAGTTCAAGGACAAGTTACTAGGGAAAAGGATTTCTATTTTTTGTTTCCACAGAAAATGAAAAGATGTGGATTTTTTCCAGACTAATGTGGTTTAATCAAGCCAGACCACATGGAACAGAATACCAGGTGATCCTACATTCAAAACAGCTGGACCAAGCAGCCTGACAGACTACAGCCAGGATTTCTGAATCTTCTTCCAATCTCCCATGACAGCGCCCCTTACCAGCAGGAAGTAGTTTGGAAAGAACAACGCCCAAGTTCCCAAGTATTGTCTATAAATGTTTGTTTTCATTTAAATGGATTTGGTTATATAAAATAAAAAAATGTAAAAAAAAAAAAAAAAAAAAAAGGAAGATACTAATTTTCAATAATCTTTCCTAATTTCTTGCTTTTACAATCTTCCAAAATGTTTGTTTTGAATTCTGAAGAATAGAGGGTGTGATGTAGTTATCCTATTTAGTGTTGAACAATCCATATTTTATCTTTTTCATATATTTTCTTTTAAAAATAACTATTTTGATATGTTTTAAATAGAACATTGTGATGAATTTTTTTTGTGAAAATAGTAGAATTCTATGTTTGATTATTTGAAATTGACATAAGCATCTGAGCAGGTGTCACACCATAATCTGTTATGGCATTTGTGCCCTGTATATAAGCATCCCCTAATTGCTTTCATGTATCTTCTTTATGCAGGCACCATGCTAAATTGTCCCATCTATCATCTTACTAGGTCCTCACTAGAGGCATCACATTCAGGTAGGTTTTGGCCTTCTACTAAATAGTTCCATTCATGCTACTTCTTACATTTTATATCTATATGAGATTAATTATTGTACAAGAGTCATCTTTTTTAATTTTCTGCATTTAATCCTCAAAATATTAGAAATCTGGAAGGCCTTATTTAATTCATAGGTTTATGTGTTAAGAAAATTGGGGTCTAATGAGAATAATGTTTTTAATTACTACAGAAAATGAATGGATAACTTTGTAGACTACAGTATAAAAAATGTTAGGGTGTGCCATTGCACTATCATTGAAGACCAGGATGAGGAAGCCCAAGGCTTCTACAGGCTGTTTTGTTTTACCTTTATCTGGGCTATGGTAGGTATCTGTGTACTATCTTCTTACTGTACAAATTTTCAGTTGTCCTGAAAAAAAAAGACACATGCTTTAATTTACAAATGTTGACACTGACAGGTAATAGAGAGGTGAAAGCTGATTAGAATTTAATGTGACAGATCACTTAATTAATGTTCAAAAATTAATTTTAGATACGAAGCAACATGTGACTGTAAGTGCATGCCATTTGTTTAAACTTCATATAGTAATTGAAATACATTTACAAGTATTATTTCTATCTCCTGAGAATAACTTAAAGACTTTTCATAGACTTTGTTTAAATCTTTTAAAAATTGCAATTAAGCCTTACTTGATTGCTAACTAGAGATTTATCTGAGGGTAAGATTTTTTTTAAATTTCTAATGAAATATATGAATGAAGAAAAATGACAATCTTTCTTAGTATTTCTTTTGAATTTTCTAAAACATATGCTATGGACAACAGTTAGTAAGGATGTTTAGTTTTTATTATGTGGTTTTTATCTTACCTCATTCTTTCTAGGTTGGCAGACATCACTGTGACTAACAAAAAGATCTGTCCATAAAAATATATCTCTATGGGAGCACTGAGTTTGGGAAAAAGAGAACATACATAGCTGTAGAGAATGTTTATTGGAAGGAATAAGCATATGTGACTTAGATCATGAATCCTGAATCATATATTTTTATTTGTCCTTATCCTGAAGATGATCATTTTTCAATAGCCTAGAATCCAGAGAAAAATAATATCATCTTAGGAAAACAACAATCCCAGAGTTGGCATCCATCTGGGGACAGACACTTTAACATGCTATAGGAATAACTATAAATTAGAAAGGGGTCTGAGGAAGCAAGCTAATGATCTAGCTTATGACCTTGCAACATCATCTCCAAACTCTTATTTTTTTCAAGGGACATAAACTAATAATTAATCTAAAGAACGTCTAACATAAAGGGATACTAGGAGAGCTACATGTAATATAACTCTTTGAAGATCATTTTAGAACTTCATTTCATTATGTGTCATTCACTACTCATCAAGATCAGATTTGCAATATTTTCCTTTCTTTCCCACCAGCATGAAGATATAGATAAGAATGATGGATTGTGGTGCAAAGAGTAGGCCACCTCCCTACAGGATGTTTGCCACACAGGCCTTTGCTACCTTCAAATCAATATAGGCTGTCATCACGCCTGTTATTCGCTCATTAGAACTGGATAGTAAGAACACAGTTTTGGTTGTGGGACCCAGGCAAATCAAGTTGTAACTCATCTGGCTGCTACCTCCTTGTTGCTAGTCTTCATAGGAATGTGCTATGTGGAATGCTCCGGGTGAACTTACATCAGTGATCTTATTTAGTTGTTGATCCTGCATGCTATGCTTCAAATGAGCCAGAGAAGGCATGTTAACTGATGAGATAGTGAAAAGCCTATTTAGGGGCCAGCCAAGTGCTTTCTGGTTGTATTTAAGGTATTTTCCCTGGGATGGAATTTAGTCTAGTATTGTAAATTTGATTAGAATCCCTTAGCTGTTAAGAACAATGTTTCCATTGGGGAAGCTATTGCTGTCTTGCAAAATGGACTTAATGTGATTGTGAGACCACATTTTAAATACTTTTGATTATCCCCATATTGCAGGACTACAGTCAGCCTTCGATAGAGGATATTATTTTTGCCATAGGTGGTGGTTACTGCAAATGTGTATAACTGGTCAAAATTCTGAGAACTGACTGTTGATGGAGAAGTCCTAAACTGGACATATATAACACATCTCCAAGTTTCACAGAACTCAGAACACAGAAACTGTGGAAATATTGAAGAGCTAGAGAAATTTGAGTGTTGTACAATGCATTCTTCTAGAATTGACAGGGCTGTTTCACTCTTTAATTTTCAGGAGCTTCAATTATCAGTATAAGATCTGCATAAAATTGGAACCATCAACGCTTTGTCATAGAAACATGAGAGGATCATAAGGTTTCTTCCTTCTTCGAGGACCTAAATGTGGCTAAGGAGTGCTGAGGAAGGAAACAATATTTTCTTTGGTGCTAAAGTGCCTGTGCATCTATTCATATAATCCCTCACTCACATATATGTGAGCAACCCTAATTAAATCAATGAGCCACAAAAAATAAAACCAGAAGAAATACAGAAAACAAAGAAGACATTATTAGTTAGGAGTGGAAGAGGAGCAGGAAGAGGTTATGGAGGATAAATATAATCAAAATAAGTGATAATATATATATATATATGCATATATATATATTTCATGTGGATAGAATTTCTTATATATAATGAAAGCCATGACTAAATATGATTAGCATATGCCATTAAAATTTAACACACACACATACACATACACATATATATGTTTCTGTAATAATGTATACCTGAGGCAGAAATTAGGGTTGAAGTTAAAGATCAAAAAAGCAAAGCAGCCAGCCACTAGCTCTTACCTCTACCTCAGACTGAAATGGGTGATTCTGTCTTCACAAATCCCCAGAGTACAATGATTTCCCTGTCTGGGAGCTAAATCTCACATGAGGTATTTTGCCTCTTCCTTTTATATCTCCCTAGTGTAGTATCAAAGGTGTGAGCTCTGTTACTCTTTAAACTGATTTTCTTTTGTGTAGGTCAGGGTGGCCTTGAACTCACAGAGATCCATCTGCCTGTCTCCTGAGTCCTGGGATTAAAGGTGTGTATCACCACTGGCTCGATGGCTATCGCCAGCTTTGTATTTTGATCCCCATTGACTTTATTAGATCATAAACAATATGTCACCACAAATTTATCCTTTGAACTGTATTTACTTTGGTAGGCATTAGTAGTAAGACAGTATCTCAGGATCTCATCATAGAAATCAAATGGTAAACTGAGACTATTCCTCAGGAAGAAGGTGAAGAATATTGACCCATGGCTGGAATGTATAATGTATTGGAACCAGTTCATATTACATTATAATTATTTGTCAAGCTGACCCTGGGAGGAAGAGTTACATCCTTGAATTATTGATACAAGTAATTTTTCTACATTAACTACTGAATTCTATGTATTGTTATGGATGAAGATGGTCCTATGATTTTCTCTCTAATGACTGAATCAATGCAGACTCGACTAGGGGCTGAAATCACTGCCTCTAGGAACATAAGAAAGCAGATTGAATATACATCACATTTTGGAAGAGCCATAAGTTTTTACCAAATTAATTATGTCTTAAATTTATATTCTGCTACATTGCATCAAGGTTCTTCTTTGGTACTTTGTTTGTTCATCCTTAGAGAACTCTGCTTGTGTTGGAACAAATGCAAGAAGACAGCTTGGTTTTTGAGAGAATATAAGTGAGAATACCACTTAGCAAATATTTCCGGAAAGCAAAATTACTTCCTTTATATCCTTTGCCAATGGATGGGTATAGGTGAACTGGATATTTCATTTTTTGGAGTTGTATTGAGGTTATGAAATAATCCTCTTTTAATGGCAGTTTATCTACTGTTTTTGGTAGCTAGTCTCAGAAAACAAAAATTTGCTTCCTGGGCCCAGTCTTTAAATTTTTCAACTTTTTAATATGAGCTGAAAGCTTTGTTATATCTCCTGTAAGGATATTCATAGTTCAGGCAAAAGATGTCATTGTTAATATGGATGTAGTATGTAATATAATACTCATTAACATCATGCATAAGAAGAATGTTAGAACAGAAAGAAAATGCTTAATGACTGAGTATGTATTTGTTTATTTATTTACTTATTTATTACATTTTATGGTACTTGGATTTGAATCGAGGACCTCATTCATCCTATAAAACAAATAGTACTCTACTATTGTGTCATACTTCCAGATCTTCTTTTAGTTTTTATTTCAAAGTAGAGTTTTACTAAGTTGCTTAGGTTGGGTTTTTTTTTTATTTATTTTTATTTTATTTTTATAACCAAGTCCATTTAAACGAAAACAAACATTTATAGACAATATTTGAGAATTTGGGCGTTGTTCTTTCCAAACTACTTCCTGCTGGTAAGGGGCGCTGTCATGAGGGATTCGAAGAAGATTCAGAAATCCTGGCTGTAGTCTGTCAGGCTGCTTGGTCCAGCTGTTTTGAATGTAGGATCACCTGGTAACTGGCTTGATCAAACCACATTAGTCTGGAAGAAATCCACATCTTTTCATTTTCTGTGGAAACAAAAATAGAAATCCTTTTCCCCAGTAACTTGTTCTTGAACTTCAATTTTGGAGTCAAAGCATTTTTTTAATTTAATTTATTATTTTACATGTCAATCCCAGTTCCCTTTCCCTCCCTCCCTCCCTCTCAACCTCCCTCACTCCCTCCCTTCCTCCCTCTCTCCTTCCCTCCCTTTTACCCTCTCTGCCCTCTCACATGCACTCTAACCACCCTCACATCCCCCAACCCCAATTCCATATGTAGGGCAATGTCATCCAGTAGGGGTCATGTAGGTCTGACAGGTCATGTGAAGTAGGGACTAGGGCTTCTCTCCTGTCTCTAGATTAAGGCAGTTATCCCTCCATGGGGCATGTGTTCGCATGGTCCTTTTGTGCACCAGGGATACATCCTTGCTCCACTGTCTGAGGTCCCTTAGATTGCTCAGTCCTTCTGGCTGAGACTCATATACAGGGGGGCTTGAATCAGTCCCATGTTGGCTTCCCAGCTATCAGTCTGGTGGCCTGTTAGCTCCTCCTTGTTCAGGTAAGCTGTCTCTATGTGTTTCTGCCACCTGGTCTTGTCCTCTCCCTCTGTATCTGATTTCTACTTCAACTCAGTGTTTATGTATGGGTGTTTGCTCCTGTTTCCAACAGGCATTAGTTGAGGGCTTCATGGATAAGTTAGTTGTTGATCTCACTCTCTGGAAAGGGCATTTATGATAGCCTTTCCAGGGAAGCTCAAATTATTAGTTGGTATCAGTCATGTAGTTTTCTAGACCTTTCTTTGTGTTCAATTTTATCTTCAAACCAATATTGGCTCCTTATTTTATTTAGGTTGGCTTTAAACTTATTCTGAACCTAGACAGGCTTAGAACTTGGGGTCTTATACTTTATCCCACCATGTAACTGGAATTGCAGTCTTCTGTTACCATGCTGAGATTGCTTATTTCTTCCAACCTTCATTAAATATCTTCATGTGGCAGGCTTCATGCTAATAATTGGAGGGATGTAGAAGACTGCTACTCTGTTATAATTCCAAGTTTAGAGCAATGCTATATACATTTAATAAGTTCCATATACTGATATGATGTGCTGGCAGCTCCAAGAATGCATATTTCATGACTCACCTCCATGCTTGAGTGAGCTTTTTGGAGATGCAGTTGCCTCTTAGTCATCTATGTTCCTGAAAACAAGTTCAATGATCTCACTGGTTCACCAAGCTAGATTTGGATAGGATCGTTTCTGTGGTCTGTACTCAGTACCTTATCTAGAGTGAATAGATTTTCAGTCACATCTGCTCAGAACATGTCAAACAATGTCATGATTGAATGAGCAACACAACAGTACTGAGAAATGGGACTTCTTAAGAGAGAGGCAAGTTTTTTTGTAGTAATGATCTTACAGAAAAATTACTTTGACAATCTCCTTAGGATTTATCATGTGCTCTCTTGTCCTCCTGTCTTCCAATGTTGAAAGGCACAGCAAGAAGAGACTTGTTGCCAGATATGGATAGCTTAGCTATGAACTTTCCAGCTTCAAAACTGAAGGAAATAAATCTCTATATGTCTTATAATTTACCCAGTTTCAATAATTCTATGATAGTGACACAAAACAGGCTGAATGCCTTTACAAACTTTACTTTTCTTTTCCACAAGTGAGACCACTAAAATACCTACCTTTTAAGAATTTGGAGGGAGAATGAAAGGCAGCAAGGTGAATAAACCCATTAGTGAAGCATTTGGCACAAAATAAGTGTTTAAAATCCTATTCCTCCTAATGACTAATATCTCATTCTGCTTGGGCAGAATCTTTGCCTTATGTTGACTCTGACATGTGGTATCAATTTGATCCAAGTGTCTGCTTATGCTCCATATAATAAAAGTGATGATAGCTATCATAGGGCCTGGTGAGGAGCTGGCGATTATTTACATTGAGTTCGTGCATCTGTGTCATCTCCTTTTATGCACCACAAAATGCTCTCACTGTGGGAGAATCATCAGTGAATGAGAGTGACATATGAAATGGAAAGGTTTCTGGCAGAAAGGAGAAACTTAAATGCAAGCTAACCTCATGGTGCCAATGATTATAGAAGATCAGCTCGTGTCTATCAATCAAAATTTGTTACAAAATAAATAATATTAATACCATCTATTAAATTTATTATTTTCTGCACCAGACATATTTATCCTGTTGTACACACATGCATTTAATACACTGGAACCCATAAGTGTTTACTGCAGGTTACACAGACCACATGGATCAAACATTTGAATTTCCAGGCATTTACATGTATTTCATCTTCCAGGGAACTTTGCTGTGGATTACAGCTCTAGCCTTTGAATTTCTACTGAACAAGAAACCTGGTGGAAAATCAGACCTTTGTTCCTGCAAACCTGTTTGCTTACACCTATGTTTACAAAAAATGATGATGCCTTGCAACATTATTTTTTCTTTCATTGACTTTTTGCAATGTACTTTTAGGGAAAACCAGAAGAGTAATTTTGGTCTAAACCCTAATTTAAACAGATGCTCCAGCAACTATGGTATCCACTTCTTTCCTAGATTCTTCAGAGTACATTAAGGAGGATTTGTATAATAGATTTTAAGAAGTAGCTTATTAAGAACCTACTCTTAAAAAAAAAAGAAAGAAAGAACCTACTCTTTAGACTGCCTTACGTAGAGAGAATATATCTCTTTTTAATGCCTTAAATCTTCAGCTAAAGCCAGGCAGTGGTGCTGCAGGCCTTTAGTCCCAGTACTCAGGAAGCAGAAGCAGGCGAACCTCTGTGAGTTCAAGACCAGCCTGGTCTATAAGAGCTAGTTCCAGGAGAGCCTCAAAAGCCACAGAGAGACCCTGTCTCAAAAAACTAAAAACAAAACAAAACAAAACAAAACAAAAAAACAAAAAACCTTCAGCTGAGCTGTTGAGTCACCTAGAAATGTTATGCCCTGGTATGGGGCTTATGTGGAAGCCTTATATTGCAAATGTTAATTTGGTGACTCCTCATTTAGCAAACCATCACATAGGGCACCCTGTATGTGACTCATATACCCAACTGACTCGGATAAGGACAGGAGAGTAAATTCATTACTTTCTCAGACCCTGACAGAGTAGACCTCACTGATTCACAAAAGCAAACCTTCTAGGTCAGTGGTTTTCAGGGAAGGACCAAAGTAGGTACTTCTTGGGTGGAGGTGGTAGGAGGAAGCTCCTGATCTTTCTCTGTGTTGGGCACAGCTGTCTTCCTAACACATGCTTTACATTTGGGTTTTCAGCACCACTTCATTGTGAAAGAGTATCCTTGGGATATTTCATGTATTTATGAGTGGAAACTATTCTTCAGGAAAATCTCCAGGGTCTTCCTCTGGCTAAATACTTCCCTTGTACTTAGTAGTTATGACCACTATGGATTTATATCATTACTCCTAATTTAGAGATGAAATTAATGAGTGGTTAATTGGTCAATAAATAAGATTCCCTGGTACATTTTCCTTAATAGCACTCTCTTAAGCAGCTTTGTTATATTAAGATCGATACTGGGCTCTTTGAAAGTTTAATATGCATAGACCACCACTGTTTATTTTATTAAAATGCAGATTTTGATTTGGCAAATAGGGATTTCTGATATTTTCCTGGTGTTATGAATATCACTAGGTTGTGAACCATCCTTTGAGCAGAGAAATTCAGAATACTTGTGGTGTGTTCTGTAAAATGACAACAAATTCTTACCCCATTGCTAATTTAATAATAGCTCCTGTGAATAAATTCTGTAACTGCTACAGTTTTATTATACAAAGACAGCTGGGGAGAGGGCATCTCAGGCTAATAATTCCCATAGTAAGGGCGATTCCACGGTATCAAGCACATGAATTTCCCGTTAGTGGTACAGACAGGCATTTTGTGGGTCACTTGCTCTATGACAGACAATACGCTAAACACATCAAACAGTCAACATCTTTGTAAGGCCATGCTCAAAGGTCATGTAATAGTTGAGGAAATGAAAACAAATCTGTTTATGTTGCAAAAGCAAAGATAGTATTATAGCATTGCCTAAACCTCTTTGATGATGATGACTCACTCTTTATTTCTTTAAATCAAGATTTTTTTGCAGCCACTCCCATCGGCTTGCAGATTATAGTAGCTAGAGTACGGAGTTAATATGCAGCAAATCAGAATCAGGCCTCAAATATCTGATTTTGCGATGTCTCTTTTCCATTGGGTGGTCATTTATTTCTATGGAAACATTATATTCCATCTATTAAGTGTAGTGGATCCCTTTCTTTCCTTTTTCTTTCTGAGATTACAATTTAATTTCAACTTTTCTCCCTTCCCACCCCCTCCAATTCTCCTATGTATCCCTCCCTGCTCTCCTTCAAAATCATACCCTCTTTTTTTCATTAATTGTTATATTTCTACATTCCTAAATATAACCTGTTCCGTCCTTATAATGCTACCTGTATTTCAAAAAGTGTGTCAATGGCGTAGTATGGTATCATGGCTTTCAAATTGGTGTTTCAGTATGATTTGGTGAGTTTAAACATTGTTTCCCTCGATGGAAAGTAGACCATTTAAATAGTGACCCCCCAAACCAGGAGTGGAGGTAGTGCCTTTAATCCTAGCACTGAAGAGGTAGAGGCAAGTGGTTCTCTGTGAGTCTGCGGCCAACCAGCTCTGCACAGAGAGTTCATGTAAGTAAAGGTGACACATTGAAAGAAACAAGCAATGACTCCCCAGTGATCTGAAACATCATGTGTCTTTAGCATGTACTGTATAGTATTGTATTTGTAGTTGGAAAAGCTGTGTTCCCTGAATCTTTGTAGGTGGATACAGAAAATGTTCCATATTAATTAATGTACATTGTTTTTCTATGGGAAATACTGTATTGCTTTCATTAGATTTTCAAAGATTTATAACTTCAAACCTTAAGCAGCATTGATATCATGTTCTAACTCTTAAGGTCTTAGGGGTGTTTTGTTCTCTTGATAACACTAAAAGAGGCTTCTTGAAGATGACATCATTCTACGCTCATTAAATCCTCAGAGGCCAGACTATTGTGTTTCTGGACAGTCAAGACAGCATTGTTGTAGGAGATAGGACTTGGGTCAAGAAGGCTGTCAGTTGTATTTATTGTACACTGAGAGGATAACTGTTTTCCTATACTACAGCTTAGAACAAAATGTTGTACTCTAGGGAGACAGTAAGAAGGCAGCTGAGTCTTGGGAATTTTTTTAGGATTTAATAACTACATGGAAAGGATGGAAAGGGTGTGTCTGCTAGAATGACTCAGAGACAAACAAAAAAAGTCTTAGAAATCTGCATTTTACAAAGAGTTTTTTGACACATTATTATTCAGTTTTTTTTCTCATGTCCTATGAATTTTTTAACTCACTAGGGTGCATTTTTAAATTTTCAGGTACCTGGGCCCGTACTTCCTGTCTTGCCCCCCCAATCCTACATGCACTTGTTGAATCCAATGTATTAAAGATCACCGTCACTCTTTATAAAAAATTTTTCAACAAATAACTTTCCAGTCTCTCCATTGTGCATGTGTGGTAGTTTACATGCAAGTGGATCTCATAGGTTCATATATTTGAGTGATTAGCCTCCAATTGGTGGAACTGTTTGGGAAGGATTAGACGGATCTTTGGAGGAAGTGTGTCACTTTGATTGGGTTTTGCAATTTCAAAAGCCTATACCATTCTCAGCGTGCTCTTTCTGCTTCCTACCTATAATATGATTGTCAGCCCTCAGATAGTCCTCCAATGGCATGCCTACCTGTTGTCATGGTCTCTACCATGATGGCCATGGATTCTGTCTGGAAATATGAGTCCTCACTTAAATGCTTTCTTTTGTAAGCTCCCTTGATCGTAGTGCTTCTTCACAGAAAAAAAAATAATAATAAACATATAACTAAGATGTCATGGAATAAAACCTAAATTAATCTACCTAATGGATAAGATCCTCTGTGGTCTATCGTTTGTTTAACTTTCCTGGTTGTTCTTGGCATAATTGTTACACAGCCAATCCAGATAACTTACTACTGAAATGTAACAAAAACAGTAAGACTTTATCTGATAATATATATGGAGACAGACAAAGAGCAACATAAAGTGTGAAGACTTGGTGCATTGTACAAGTGAATCTAAAATCTGCAGGCCAACATAGAAATGGTAAACTCTAGGAAAAGCTAATGTTGCAGAGTAAGTCTGAAGGCAGCTGGGAAGAATAATCTGTTCTTTTTGTTGAATTAATCTTTTTTGTTCTTATTTTAAATCTTTCAACTGCCTGGGTCTGAAACATGTACACTATACAGTGCTTTATTCAGCCTATAAACTTAAACATGAATGTAGTCTAAAATACCTAACAGTGACAGACTATCAGTGTGCCATAGCCTAGCCAAGTTTACATAAATCATTAACCATATCATGAGCAACTACATCTTTGGATATTGACCTTCCCATCAAAATTTGATTCTGCATGGTCTAATTGAAATATATCTTCATTCATGTCTTTTTCTAATTTTTCTCTTTGTATATATCCCCACTACAACACTTCCTCTAGCTTGCCTTATATCCATATATAGTGTACATACTTTCTACTTCCTTAGGTTTGGGGAAAATATTTGCCTATGTAATAATAGTATGCTATTCATATTATTTATTACAAGTGAATTATATTGGCTTATACCGTTTTTTTGTTTGTTTGTTTGTTTGTTTTAAATGTTTTATTCATCTTAAACACCAACCGCAGTTTTCCCTCCCTTCCTACTCCTGGTTTGTCCCTCTCCCCACTTCACTCCCATATATTCCCTCTAAAGGGTAAGGCCTCCCATAGGGAGTCAACAAAGACTGCTACATCAAGTTGAGGCAGGACCAAGCTGCTTGCCCCTATATCAAGGCTGAGCAAGGTATCTCATCGTAGTAAATGGGCACCAAAAAGTCAGTTCATGTACCAGGAATAGATTCTGGTCCGACTGCTAGGGGCCCCACAAACAGACCAAGCCATACAATTGTCACCTAGTTCAGTCTCATGTAGCTCCCTAGCTGTTGGTTCAGAGTCCATGAGGTCACACAAGCTCGGGTCAGCTGTCTGTGTGTGTTTCCCCATCATGGTTTTTACCTCTCTTGCTTCTGTAATCCCTCCTGCCTCTCTTCGTCTGGATTTCAGTCCAGTACTTGGCTCTGGATCGTTGAATCTGCTTCCATTGGTTACTGGATGGAGGTTCTATGATGACAATTAAATTAGTTACCAATCTGATTACAGGAGAAGGCCAGTTCAGGCACCCTCTCCACTATTTCTGGCAGTCTTAGCTGGGACTCATCTTTGTAGATTCCTGGGAATTTTCCTAGCATCAGATTTCTTCCTAACCCCAATATAGCTCCCTCTATTAAACTATCTCTTTCATTGTTCTCCTTCTCTGTCTCTACCCCAATTCGCCCATTCCATTCCCTCAGCTCATGTTCTCATCCCCCATTTCTTTATGTCTATTCCCCTGCCCCCAGTTTACCCAGGACATCTCCTCTCTTTCCCTTTGCCAGGGAAATCCATGAATCTCTCATTGGGCCCTCTTGTTAACTAGCTTCTCTGGGGCTGTGAATTATATGTTAGTTATCCTATAGTTTAAACTTAATAACCACTTATGAGTGCATACACACCATGTTTGTCTTTCTGGCTCCACGTTACCTCACTCGGAATGATTTTTTTTTTCTAGTTCCATCCATTTGCCTGCAAATTTGTTGAGGTCATTGATTTCTTATAGCCAAGTAATACTCTATTATGAAAATGTTACACATTTATCTTACCTATTCTTTGTTTGAGGGACATCTAGGTTTTTTTTTTCCTTGTTCTGGCTATTGTAAATAATGCTGCTGTGAAAATAGTTGAGCTAGTGTCCTTGTGGTATGATTGGCCATCCTTTGATTATATGCCAAGAGTAGTATACCTGGGTCTTGAATAGATTGATTCCAAATTTTCTGAGAGATCACCATACTGATTTCCAGTGTGACTGTACAAGTTTGAGGAATGTTTCCCTGACTTGACATCCTCTCCAACATAAGCTCTATTGGTGTTTTTGATCTTAGCCATTCTGACAGGTGTAAGTTATCTCAGAGTTGCTTTTGATTTGTATTTGCCTGATGATTAGGAATCTTGAGCAATTCCTTAAAAGTCTTTCAGCCACATGGAATTCTTCTATTGAGAATTCTGTTTATATCTATACCCCATTTGTAATTGGATTATTTGGTATTGTGTTGTACAGTTTTCTGTGTTCTTTATATATTTTGGAGATCTAAAAGATGCAGGGTTGTTAAAGATATTTCTCCATTCTGTAGGTTGCTGCTTTGTCTTATTTACTGTGCCCTTTGCCTTAAAGAAGCTTTTCAGTTTCCAGAGGTCCCATTTATTGATTGCTGTTCTCTGTGTATGTGCTACTGGTGTATGTTCAGGAAGTGGTCTCCTTGGCTTATAAATTAAAAGCACATTATAAGTCACCTTAAATAGCTTCCTTTGCGTTGATAAAGATTTCAGGCTGAATTGTTCAGGTGAGGTGCAGGGTGTGCTCTAGTGCTACAGCCAGTGAAATGGTGGGGCAACTCATCAGTTTACAAGACCTTAGGGTCAGCTCTCCCACCTGCTGGCTGAGGAGCTGGGGAGGTGTTAACTTCCCCTCACTCATGACACAGTAGAGCTGACCCTGCTGGCAACAGGGCTGATTAGCCAGCTCTAAGGGCATGAGTGTGGTAGGGCTAGCCACTATTCATATGTTATGTGATGGTTTGGGTGAGAGAGGGAGATGCCCTCCTCTTGCCCCTCAACAATAGCCACCTGCAATAGGTGGGAGAATGCACCCTACACCTGGCCTGAGCACCACAGTAGTGCTGATACACTATTCAGGGGCATGGGTAAGCCTGTCCTGAGGTCATGGGAGTGGAGGAGCTGTGTCTGAACCCCTTAGTCCACCAAGTGTTGGAGACAATGACAGAAAGATGCTCTTCCCAATGTGTCCTTATCACTTGAGGCAGATGAGAGAGCTGACCTTTTCCCTCAGGAGAAGCAGCATTCAGGAGAGGATGCCCTGCCCCTCACCTGGTAGCACAGTAGAGCTGATCCTGCTGACTGAGCATAGGCAATTCATCCCTGAGAATGGGAGCATGAGAGATCTAGTCCTATCCCTCATCTACCATATGATGGTAAAAGCAAGGGGGAAATGCTTTGTTCATCCAATCCACCACAACTCACCACCTAAATGTGTGGGAGAGCTGGCACAGAGGTCATGAGAACCAGTGAATTGGCCTGACACATTACCTGCTATAGCATTCTGGAGAGCAGGCTCTGCACCTTGCCTAGACAATACAGTAGTGCTGACCCTGCTGGCACAGCCATAGGATGAACCTGCTCTGAGGTCCTGGAGGTGGAACAGCTGGATCTGCACTCCTCATCTGCCATGTGGCAAGGGCAACAGGAAGATGACCTCTTCTCTTGCCCCTTGCAACCATGGTAGGCTAAAGAACTGACCCTCCCACTCACCAGATGCAGCATTCAAGAAAGCAGGTCCTGAACCTCACCTGGGAAATACAGTGTCATTGACAACATTGAATGGAACACAGGTGAGCTGGCATCAAGAACATAATCATGAGTGATCTGGCCTTTCCCCTCATCTGTCATGCAGTGGAATTGGCAACAGAATGAAGAACATCTCCCTTTGTACCCCTTCAGGCCTGTGGCAGAAGTAAAAGCTGGCCCTGAGGTCATGAGAACAAGAGAGCTAGCCTTGACTCTTACCAGCTGCAGTACTCTGAAGAGTGGCCCCTCTCCTGGGCAGCACAGAAGAGCTGGCCCTGGTGTAGGTGTGAGCAAACCAGTCTCAAGGACATGAGAGCAGGGAAACTCTCCTTAGTGTTTACTATACAGGATGAGCTATTTGAGATGGTGCTGTGGAACTTACCCTGGTGTTGAGATTGAGGTAAAACAGATGTATTGAACAAACCATCAATCACTCAGGTCAATGTATTGGCCATCCCTTCCTCCACCCTATCTATGATCTGCTGGAGCATGTGAAGTGGTCAGTTCTGCAGACCCACAATTGTAAGATCTCCATGACACAGGACAACAACAGAATATTTAAGAGAATCCCCAGTGAACATCCAGTATCTGTGATATAGCAAAAGCCAGAAGCCTTGAACTAAACCAATGCATTGCAATGAAAACTTGCAAGTAATGATATATGAACTAAAGGGTATACTGTGTGAATCACTGTGTCTCACTACAGCTTCCAGGAAGAGATTTTTCTTCCCTCCCCCATTTTTTTTTTCTTTTACAGTTCATATTGTTTTATCCTGGGGTGGGGGTTGCAAGAACAGAGGGCAGATGGGAAGGGATGTGGAGATGAGTAGGATCAAGATGCATGATGTGAAATCCACAATGAATCAATTTAAAGTTAAATTAGGAAAAAAGATTGCAGACTGAACTAAAATTGTAGCTTGTAACATCTGACCTTCTGACCTAAATCCTGGTCCAATTACTTTTCTGCATTACAACCTTAGGTAAATGACTTAGCATTTCAGTGCTTCATTTTTTTTATGCCTTGAAGAATATTGATTGTTTCACTGGGTTAGTGTAAGAAGTCAATGCATTCATACATAAAAAGTACTTGAGATATAAAATGTGTTTGTTAAGTATTTGTTGAATATATTGTTATGACTTAGAGAAGTTTCTATCAGTTGCAGGAAAGAATGATATTTTGCCTATTATCAAGATTTTTCTGGAAGTATATCAATTATGTTGAATTGGATGACTTACTCTTCCCTTAGTCACATCCTCAAATCCCTTGGACATTCTGTATTTTGACTCTTCATGTTTGCTATGTTTTATTCTGTGGAACAAAAATGAGCCACTAGAAGGGGTAGACAGTAGGGAGAGAAGTTAAGATTGTTAATGATTAAAATGTAGGATGTGATAAATAACATTTTATAATTAGAAATGGACAGACAGATATTGCCTGCTTTTCAGTTTATTTATTCTAAAAGTTTATTCATCATTCTAATCATAAAATTATATTTCTTTACTATAAAAAATAGAGCAATATTCTTTATTTTTTCTATTGTTGATTGTGTTCTCTCTATATATAAATATATGTATATGTATGTATATATATATATATATATAATTTTTTCTTATTTTACATATTGATATTGATCCCAGTTCCCTCTCCCTCCCTCCCTTTCATGCCTCCCGACACCCTCCAGTCCCATTCTTCCTCCCACATTCCATAGGGAGGATGATACCTTCCAGGAGTGATCATCAAATTCTCTCAAGTCATTTGGAGTAGGGACTAGCGCCCCCCCCCCCCCGCCGCCTCTAGGCTAAGGGAATATCCCTCCATGGAGAATGTGGTCCCAAAGTCCTTTCCTCAACCACGGATACATCCTGGTCCTGTCAGAGGTCCCTTCAACTTCCCAGGACTTCTGAGACCCATGTTCAGGGGGTCTGAATGGTCCAGTGCTGGTTTCCCAGCTATCATTCAGGGCGTCCATGAGCTCCCCATGTTCAGGTCAGCTGTCTCTGTGGGTCTGTAGCCTTGTCTTGGCCACTTTTCTTATCACTCCTTCTGTGCAACTGGATTCCAGGAGTTTACCTCAGTGTTTAGCTGTGGGTGTCTGCTTCTGCTTCCATCTGCTACTATATGAGGGCTCTATGATGTAATATAAGTTAGTTATCAATCTTATTATCAGGGAAGGTCATTTAAGGTAGCCTCTCCACTGTTGCTCAGATTGTTAATTGGGGTCATCCTTGTAGGTCTTTGGACACATCTCTTATTCAATTTTCTTACAATAGGACCTTGCAATTCCACTCTTAGGCATATACCCAAATGATCCACATCCATGCAACAAAGACATCTGTTCAACTATGTTCATAGAAGCATTATTTGTAATAGCCAGAACCTAGAAGCAACCTCGATGTCCCTCAACTGAAGAGTGGATAAAGAAGATGTGGTACATTTACACAATGGAATACTACTCTGTGGGGGAAAAAAAAAACAATGGAATCTAGAAATTCTCAGGCAAATGGATGGAACTTGAAGAAACCATCCTGAGTGAGGTAACCCAGTCACAAAAAGAGGAACATGGTATGTACTCAGTCATATATGGATTTTGGACATAGAGCAAAGGATTACCAGCCTATAATTCACACCTCCATAGAAACTAGGATACAAGGAGGAACCTAAGAGTGTCATACAAGGCCCTCACAGAAGGGGAAAGGAACAAGATCTCCTAAGCATATTGGGAGTGGGGGAAAGCAGTGAGTGGAGAGGGGGCTAGGAGAAAGAGAAGGAGTAGAGAGTGGAACATGTGGAACCAAGAAGATTGAGTCAAGGGATGAATAGACAAGAGCAAAAAAAAAAAAAAATAGAGGGAACTATTACATGTTTGAAGATTGTGTTCTTATACTATTGTCTACCCTTCCCTTCTTCCAAAGACAAATATGGCTCTAGGGAAATGTCCTGAGATCTACACACATAACTGAAATTTACAATGGAAAGGCTAACTTAAATGCTCTTCCCCAAAAATGAGATTGATGCTTACCTTATATGCTATCCTAGAGCCTTCATCCAGTAGCTATTGGAAGCAGAAGCAGACATCCACAGCTGAATACTGAGCTGAACTCTTGGAATCCAGTTCCAGAGAGGGAGGAGTGATAAGCAAAGGGGTCAACACCAGGCTGGAAAACCCCACAGAAACTGATGACCTGAACAAGGTCGAGCTCATGGACCCCAGTCTGATAGCTGGGAAACCATCATAAAACCAACCTAGACTTCCTCAACACGGGTGTTAGTTAGGAGGACTGGGCAGTCTATGGGGCCTCTGGTAGTGCATCAGTATTAATCCCTAGTATACAAGTAGACTTTGGGTGCACATTTCACATAGAGGGATACTCTCTCAGCCTAGACACATGGAGGAGGGCCGAGGCCCTGCTCCAAATGAAATGACAGACTTTGAAGATTCCCATGGAAGGCCTCACTCTCCTTGGGGAGCAGAAATGGAATGAGATGGGAGTTGGGAGTGGGACAGGAAAGGAAAGGAGGATGAGGGAACTGGGGTTGGTATATAAAATAAGGTTGTTTTAAATTTAAATAAATTGTTATCATAAAAGGAGAATTAAGCAATATATCTTTATGTGTTGTCTATATACATCAATTTTTAAAAAAAAAAAACACACTTTAAAACACATTAAACTATGATGTTATAGCTTTACATGTTTCAGAGAAACCTGAAGAGTATAGATAAGCTGACTGCTATGGACCCTGTGTTGAAAACTCTCTGGAAATCTCCTTCTCACTGTAATACTCACTCTCAAATTGTTATCTCACTACACCTACACCTGCTTCATGTATTTAATGTTAACTTTATATGACAGGAAATAAAGAATCATAGCCTACATCCATTTTTAAGTTTTATTTACTTATTTTAACATATTTTTATGAATTCTTTAAAAGTCTCATATAATATGCATGGGTCTTGTTCAACTTTTTGTCATTTTTTCTTTTAAAACATTGATTTATGGAGCCCAACTGTTGCTGCCTAAATACTCACAGGTATAAGACAATTTGCACGAAATAATTAACCTACCAAGATTCACACCCTAATAAAAACTGACTCTCTCCCCCAGAAATTATCAACGGTCCATAACTTTTCAGTTAGGGGTAGGGTCTTATGAGACCCATCCTCTCTAGGTTACAACATGTGTGCAGGCAATCATGGCTGCTGTCAGTTCACAAGTGTTGCCACCTTGTCATGCTCTGTGGACAGTTTTGCTCCAATCTGCTGTGAACTATTTCCCCTATTCCATAATGTTCCCCAAGCTTTGCTGGGATGGTGGTAGTGGCAGTGGTGATATAGATATCCCATTTGTAGATGAGCACACCACAGACATGTTATGTCTGTACTTTGATCACGTGTGAGTCTCTGAATTAACCATTGTGGACTACACAGTGAAACTTTTCTAATGAGAAATAAGAATTTGGAATGAAGTATAATGCTAGGTCAATTTAATCAAATAATAATAGAGGGTTAGCTTTATCCTTGGGGTCAAATAATAGCATATGTTTAGCAATCATTCCTTCACTGTGTCATCACAAATTGTGACCCTAAACCAACCAATGTCATGCTTGAGAATACAGTCTTATTCAGTTATATACTCATGCTTTGTCTTTTTGCTTAATCATTTTTAATTGGATTTTGTTCATTGGTTTGTTGAAATTAAGATAAAATCTAACCACAGCCCAATCTTATCAAAAATTTACTGTGTAGCTTCTACTGGACTTAAACTTGGTGCAATCTTGCTGCTTTATCCTTCCAAGTGCTGGGATTACTGGCTTGCAGAGTTTAATTTTCTAAAAGACACTGTGATGAATATCCTTGTATGCTTATCTTTAGAAACTGCCTATGAATCACCACATGATTAATTTTCTAGAGAAAAGTTGTTTTGTTTGTGTTGCTGATCTTTAAAATCTTTAATTTTTTTCTTTGAGGGTGTCATGGATGTGTACGAAATACTTTTATTCTAGCCATCTTCCAGTCCTTCTGCCAATCTCCCTCCAGGCTCTCCTCTCACATCCCTCTGCCATCATCATGCCCTCTTTGTTGTTGCAATAAAGACACCAAGTCTAATTAGTGCTTCTAGTATGTTTATTTGGTGTAAGATCAGCTATTGTGACATGAACAAACTGTTAGAAAAGGTCCTCATTCTAGATGAAAACAGACTCTCATTCCCCAGGTAGCCGTCAATTTAGCTAGGGGTCAGTTTCATGGGTTCCTGCTCCATTCATTCTGGAATTGTTACTATCTTGATTTTGTAAAAGTGTTCTGCAGGGACCACTGCTACTTTTGAGTTAATGTGTGCAGAAGTCCTGACATGTTGTGAAACCACTGTTTGCCCAGTCCTAGATGGCATATCTTCATAACACCATCTCTTTACCAGGCCCAGGGATCATGACAGAAGAGTGGGTACAAATGCTATAAGAGATAGGAATCCAGGGATGACTGATGACAAGCAATTTCCAGATATGCCTGTCTCTTTGAAGTGATGCTTTTGGTTTACAAGCTTTTCCCCTACAACATACACATCTTTCATACTCTTTTCACCAAAAATAGCATACAGCTTGATATATTTTGGGCATATCCAGCTTCTTGAACTGTTACTGAAGGACTTCCAGGAATTAAAATTGGTGGTTACATTTTGCTAATTTTAAGTTTTCCCAATGTTAGTTTCTTAGACATTTCTTAATATAGGTTTAAATTTTGGCAGATCCAAATTTGCCACATTCCTCAAAGCAATTTAACAAATATTACATATGAAACTGAAGAGAGATATGCCTTGTTTACACTGAAAAATTTGATAAAATGCTGATGGATATGATGTATATTCAGGTCATCCATTGTTTCATGTCCTATCTTTGTCTGTCCTTTCATTATATAGAACTATGTCAGACCTCAGACAAAGAATTTCCCTTAACTAATTTTCCAATTGTTTTTGTTAAAATATTCAGGTCAGATATTTTCAGAAGTACATATTGGTCAAATGTGTTGATTCAAACCGTTCAGATTAAGTAAGAGTAAATAAGTTCTTGAGCTCAGACCTGCTCCTTGTTCTTCTCTCCACATTTCTATTTAGAAATAATTATTTTGATTCCAGGGAGAAAAGATATTCTTGAAGAGTTATGGAATGACCTTAAACTTAATAACTCTAGGTGAGTTAATGTGCAAATAACAACAGATTTACAAGTAAAAGTAGTAAGGAACATGTGGAATCCTTTTAGTTATTTGTAAAATAACCAAAATCATGTTAGAGCCTTCATCTAAGATGAATATATAATGAAAATGTTGTAGATGTATACAATGGCATTTTATGCTGATATAAAGTAAAGTAAAATAAGGAAATTTGCAGGAATATTGGTGGATCTAGAAATCATATCCAGTTTCCTGAGACTCAGAAGGAGAAATACTGTGTTGTGCCTCATATACCTTGATATTTTGTATATGTGTGCATATATGTGGTAGGTGTGGTTTGTGGTTTAAGGTCATGAAACTGGAAAGAAGAATATAAGAGAAGGAAGAAGTTTTAAGGAAGGAGGAAGAGGCAATAGAATACATGTGGCAATATGTTAGGTTGTTTTGTCCCTACAGGTCTTGTCCCACTGCCTTGCCAGCCCCAAATAACAGACAGAGACACTGTATTATATATAATTCTGTTGGCCTGTTACTAGTTTTTTATCAGCTAGCTCTGTCTTAAATATTAACCCATTTCTATTCATCTAAGTATTCCACATGATCTCATATTACTGGAGAGAGGGGCTGGCGTTCTTCGCTCCCTCCTTCATTTTGAATCTCCTCCCTACTTCTTCCTCCCTCCTCCTAGTCTTCTAGTCCCACCTATCTTGCTTTCCTAATGGCCAACAGTACTTTATTCATTAACCAATATGAGGAACATATTTACAGAATGACATCTCCTATCAGCAATACAAAGAAAATGGTAGGTACTACTGGTAACAGATAGGCACAACCAAGGCAGGGGATGGAGGAAGAAAGTCAGAGAAAAGTATCATCAAATGAAGTGTAAATAAAAATGCCATAATGGAAGCTATCATTTTAATGTTAATTAAAACAAATTTTAAAATATAGTGAATATTCTATAAACCTTAGTTACTAGTAAGTTTTACTTTCTCCCTCTCAGTCATATTTTGGCATAAAAATATTGAGATGTGCCAGAGCTTGACAAAGATTAACTTTATTCAGAGTGCTTAATGTTATAATTCTTTTCAAAAATTTTAATCACATATACAGCCATATGTATATATGTGAAAATGCTCTTGATTATAATTACCACTTTCCTGGGCCTCTGTTTTAGAATTCAGTGTAGCTAACAAATGGAAAGAGTAGGTCAGCTTATGTTAAGGTGAATTGCAGGAAACTTTTCATAAGCACTGTAATTCAACCAGGATGCTTAAGACATGACATCCAGCTAAAGGAGAGCTGGAGGGAACCCTCATGAGAACAACACTAGAGAAGATGGCAGATGGATGGAAATCCACTTTTAATTTGTTGTAAGTTGGGCAGATATATTGACATGGAATATTGCTCAGGCATTTGTATAGGATGAAAAATTAAATTCCTGTTCCTAGAGACTCATAAGGACTACAAACTAACCATATTTCTATTCATTTTTTAAAACCACTTTTTTTGCTTATTTCCCAGAAATACCTAATTTTTAGGAGTTTAGAATCAACTTACAAGTAAGCTGCCCTCCAAAAATTATAGCTCCTGATAAGTCCCTTCTTCCTACTGTGCCTTTGACACAATGGCTCATGACATTATAGGGTAAATCTTTCAATTTCTTCCAGCCTTAAGTTTTGATTGTTTGTTAATTATTAAAATGTGAGTATTAATGCTTGACATTTTCCTGCCTCTTAGAGAGTTCTTCTGAAGATATTGCTATATAATTGCTATTAAAGAAAATCTAAGCTACATGTTTTTATACACAGGCAGAAATTTTCACTTCTAATTGTTACAAAGTAGAGATTCCTTCATTATAAACAAATAAAGCATAATATAAGTCAGTCTCAATCTACTGTCACTGTAATGTGATACTGATGGTGACAGTAATTATTAAGTTGGTATCTCGACTTTTATGAGTTCTTACCAGGTTTTCACATCATTCTAACCATTTGAATACAAGAATTCACTGTATCCGTCCAATACGAGTCTTATATTACAGAGTAATGAGTGTAAGAAACAATGATAAATAATACAATCATGTATGAACTTTCTGCTTCTTACATTTAATTATGTTCACATGCATTTCACTGGCTTACTGAATCATATACTAAATCTCATATTGTTAAAGTGGAATAGAATAACTGTCCTTTACTGAATAACGGCAAAGATTTGTAGGAAGGAAAAGAACTCACAACCCAATAATTCAACTAAGAAAATCCCCTGTCATTGAAATAGCAGCTAATTTCTACATAGTGGAACATAATATGATTTGCCTTATGGGATGGTATTTGAAGCATTTTAAGAGAACAAACATTGTTAATATAGGAGTTGCTTGCAGTTAAACTCATTGAGTAATTGTCTGGCTTTGATTTTCCAAGAGTTCATGAAACCAAGTGTAGTAGTAGTTCACACTGACAATATCAAAAACGTGTCAGAAAGATTAGACATTCCAGATCATCTTCAGTTTCAAAGTGAGTTGGAGACTAGGATGAGACACATGAGACTCTGCTCTTAAAGTTTGCAAAACGTTAATGGGTACATATATCACATCTGTTTGCTACTCACATTCTTAGACATCACCATGGAGGATAAATCTGGACTAGAATCATCAACTGAGGATATTTCACAAATGACATTTACAGTAAAGTTTTATAATCTATTCTGTGCATAAAATTTTACTTTTATTTTATTATGCAAATACATGAAAAGTTATTAAACAATGCCTAAAACTAGCTTATGCTATTAATATTCACTGAAATGATTGATCTCAAAATTGTGAGACATGCTTTCTTTTGTGCTTTTTACTTCTTTTTATTTAACTCAGCAACAGGTCGTTAAAAATACTCAACAATCCTTACACCCCATTGACTATCCAACAGTGTTTGTAGCCTTTGTATCTCATAACCAAGAAATAAAAATTAATCACTTCTTATTGTGCTGTATGTTTCTTGCAATGTAGAATTTTCCAATGAATTAAAAATGAGTTACAAAGAAGCTTTAGAGATTTAGTGGTAAGTGCGCAATAAATACTTGTTTTTCTACCATGCAGCCAGTGTTAACTGCCAAGCATATATTTTGGATGAGAATATCTTGCTAATTAAAGGGACAGAACTTAGGTACAAAGTTTATTTTTACACTATTGGCCAAAGAATAAAAGAACGAAGCCTGAGAAGACTTCTGTGAGTGAAACTACATAGTAGAGGATCGTTTAGTTCATTTGTTCAAGCAGAGAACTACCCTAAAAGTATGTGAGAATCTTACCAGTAATTAAAATCATTATTCAGTTCTCAAAATATTAAGGAAAATATTTCTGTTCATTAGAGAGGTCCCACATGGGCAGAAAATGAAATATTTTGAACCCTCCAAATTAGAAGTGAGTGACCTCAAACGTCAGGGAAAATCCTTTGGAGTGTATGTTTTTATTGTATTGTTTAGGAGAGTAAGAATTGATAACTATGAGTGCAATAATAAAAAATAAAATAAAACAAAAGTTAGAACAGGTCAGTAAGTTGACATGGAAAGTAAAGGTACATGCTCCAAACAGTGACAACCGAGTTTGGCCCATGAAACCCACATGGTGGAAGGAGAAACTCTCACATATGGTCCTCTCACATCCGTATGAGAACTATCACACACACACATACACACACACACGGGGGAGGGGGGAGAATGCCCACAAATTGTTCTCTCACCTTCATAACTCTATATGAGAACTATGACACACACACACACACACAGAAAGAGAGAGAGAGAGAGAGAGAGAGAGAGAGAGAGAGGGAGAGAGAGAGAGATGGAGAGACAGAGAGAGTCAGAGGCAGAGAGAGATATTTACTTTGACATGAACACTAGATAACACACAAATACTGCACATCTCATGCCATAATTATACAGAGATTCTACATATCAATTAAGAAATAAAAGAGTAGGAAAAGTACAAAGGGGAATAAATAAATCAATAAAAGAGAATTAGAAAGAGAAAAATCCTTCCAGCTCTATAGTTTCCTGGACTTGGGATTTAAGCTTGGAACTCTATGATCTACTCTTCATTACGTCAAACTAGAGCAGAACTACTGAATCCTGGAATATCTGCATTGCAAGCCCCAGATTCAGGGCCTAGAAGGCTTCTTTAAACTAACTGATTTGATTTTTCCAGGAATAATCTATCACAATGTGTACACTGGGACCATGTTTTACACGGGTTCATTTAATTTGATTGGATGAATTTCATTCACTAAGTTGACCAATAGTAGCCTGAGATTTAAAAAAAAAAAAAAAAAAAAAAAAAAAAAAGATGAAACGATGAGATTGCAACTTCCAGGTGATTCTCTAAAGTTCATAGTTAGTGATAAAGCAGGAAAACAGGCGAAATGATTCAGATTCTTTTAATCCAGGACCAATAGAATGAGATTCTATGCACTTCGCTGAATCATACCCCTAATTCTTGTCTTTGAAATGCCATTTTTCTCACCAGCAAAGTGAAATGATTAGACTATTTGTTTGAATTGCTTTTCATGGAAAAAAAAATTATTCTATTTTCATCATTTGTTATTTTTACTTTATTTACTTATTTTTATTAGTTTTAAAATCTTTTAAAAATTTTTGTTATTATTTCATAAAATACTTCCTGACCACAGTTTCTCCTCCCTCCTCTCCTTCCAGTCCATCTCGTCAACTTCTCTCTCCTCCAGATCCACTCCTTCTCCTTTTTCCTTAATTTAAAAAAAAAAAAAAACAGAGATCCCAGGGATCTTTACTGAACATGGCCTACCATGATACAATAAGATTAGGCAAAAATCCTGATATCATATCAAGGCTGGACGAGTAGTCACAGATATTTAGGAAGTTATTAGATAAGACAACTTTTAAGAAATTTACATACATGTTGAGCAACAGCAAGATTTACTGCTGGTTTCATTCCATTCATGAATAATTAATTTTCTGGAAGAAAAACCTTTTCTCCCATGGCAAAGTAAGCTATAGAAACATACCTATCATGGACACAGAGTTTTGTGCAATATGTTGAGTTTAGATGAGTGTCATTGCTACACAATTTGCCAACACCAACTTGGTTCTAGAAACCATCACTTTGAGTTTGAATTGTAGAGAATTTTAATATCAGTTCTTGACAGATAATCAACATTTTTGTTCTCCTAGTTATTAGTATTATCTTATCTTGACACAATCTTTGTTCTGTCTCACAGCCACTGTGTTTAGCTGTCTCTGACAATTAACATTTTTATACAGCTAGAAAAGATGTCAGGTATCATCTTGTTACATTTCTAACGAAACTTGAAAAAGTCCTCAAATAATGTACTCAACATTCGATAGAAATGATTTGTCAATGTGCAAGTTTTGTTTTACATTTGTTGTTTTCATATTGTGTGTGTGTGTGTGTGTGTGTGTGTGTGTATGCGTGCCAGTGTGCGTGCGTGTGTGTGTGCATATGTGTGATTTCCAGGGACACTGGAGAGGGCATCACATCCCCTGGAGGTAGAGTTCCACATGGTTGTGAGCTTTCCTGTGGGCTCTGTGAACTGGACCTGGATCCTCTACAAGAGAAATAAGTGCTCCTCCACACTGAGACATCTCTCTAGCTCACTAATTTGTAAGTTATTATTTTCAAAGTCTTCTCTGTTTCAGGATGCCAAACAGACATTTTAGTAATATCTATTGGAAAAGGAAAACTCCTTAGTCTTCCCTCCTCCCTTCAAGGCCCATGGAGAATTTCATTATTAATCATTTATGTATTATCTCTATAGTGCCTGCCTCTTTATTAATCTCCTCCATGGAATCTATTGCTATTAATCATCAGTCTTGAGCCTGAGTATTACCAGTAATTATTTCCAAATGTTTGTTACCTGTTGGTTTATTTACTTGTTTCCTCCAGGAGTACAGACTATTTTCAGGCCCCTGACTCTGAGGTAGAAAGGTGTGTGTGTGTGTGTGTGTGTGTGTGTGTGTGTGTGTGTGTGTGTGTGTGTAAGAGAGAAAGAGAGCGAGAGGGGGGATTTATAACTTTTTCTCTTAGATCCTAATTCATCATAGCATGTAGTAAAACCATTTAAGCTAAAGAATTCCAATGCTTTGTTGCTTTTGAGAGCCTAAATTTTCTATTGCATATGAAGATGTAAAAGTAGGTATAATCTGTGATCCTTCTTTAATTTATTGTTGTGCCTTTCCCAATAATTCTTTGAAGGTGTTTATAAACTAGTTGATTTGATTTCTCCAGGAAAAAGCACAGTGGGTTCCTTTAGGGCTTTATTTTGTTTTGTTTTGCTTTACTTAAATTCATTAGATGCTTGGGGAAATCAGAAACAAATGAGACCAAAATACATAATCAGTGTGATGCGTTCTTATTCTTGTTAAGTGTAACTACACAGCTGAGGCTTTGATAATCCCAGTTTGGGGCAAGCCTAAGTATAAAGAAAATTTCTTTTTTCTTAATTGTATTTTATCTACAAATGATAGCCATAGCATACCGAGTACAAAATAGAAAGTGGAATAAATATTCTATCTCCTTTGAAGACTGTAGCTTACTAGAGTATGGGTGTCTACCATCATATTTTCAGACATATCACTTGAAACAAACAAGTTTCTCAAGTGAAGGAAAGTTACTTTGTTGAACGTCACATATCCCTTAACCCCCCCACACACACACACACAAAGTGGCTCTTATATGTGGGTTCCATTAATTCATAAAACTTCACCAATGATGCTCAGATGATTCACAGAGTTGGAATTTTAGTTTTTCTCTTTTGACTCCAATGTCTGTGTACTCTGAGGTATTAAGTTTTGGTTTTGTTTTTTGTGGGTTTTTTGTTTGGTTGGTTGGTTGGATTTGGTCTTTTGAGACAGGATTTTCTGTATTGTTTTAGGGCTTGTCCTGGAACTAGCTCTGTAGACCAGGCTGGCCTCTAACTCATAGAGATCAGCCTGCCTATGCCTCCTGAGTGGTGGGATTAAAGGCATGTGCTACCAATACCCCACTCGAGGTGTTAAGTTAAAACAAGTGTACATAAGCAAATGTGTAAACAATACTATCTAATGTTTTCATATAGGCAGTTAAAGGTGGGACATAAATACCACTGCTGTAGAACTAAGAATGCTTAAGACACTTTTAGAGGAGTTATGCATAACTATAGATGCCTTGGATATGAACAATATATAGAATAACATATTTATGTCACCAAATGTTAGGGGAAAAAAGAAGCAAATACATTGCATGTCCCATCTTATTAATCGATCTGACAACATTTCCTCATTGAACTTAATGGAGACAACAGAAATTTTAGTGATGGTTGCTTAAGAAATCCTGGCATACCCTCTATGATGTGCTGTCGCTTATCAAAACTAATGTATTTATTTGGTCAGAGTTGGTTTGTTGACTGACTGCAAGACTCCATATCAGTACTTTAATATCTCCAATGGTATTTCAGGAGAGAGAATACATGATGCTACTTACTAAAATTTTACAATTTATTTTGAAATATAACAACAATACTTTAGAATGTATATCCCAGACAATTCTATGGAAGTTTCCAGGTTGTTAACTCAGTTACTCTCCCACCTATTCTGTGAAATGACAATTATTACTACTCTTTCTATGCTATGCTATAAAGAGAAATAAGGGAGAGAGAAAATAACTAACTAGAGCAAAGATAATGGTTTGATTAGGTAGAAAAGTAAAATTACAAGTATGAAATATGAAAATTTAAGAAAAGAGGATGCAATAACACTGCACAATAACAGACACTACAGAAATGAAAGGATTATGTATGTAAGGAGAAAATAGAACTGACCCAGAAAAATATAACAGAATCCAATTCCATATAAACACAGTAAATAATAGCAGAGTCTAGGACAGCTGAAAGATTCGGGAATTTCTTTTATATAAATAGCTAATTGTAGTATTCAGCAAGATAAGATATAATTTGTAAAGTAGGAGCTGAATCGTGATATTCTGTGAAAAATCTTAGAACACAGGCTACATTTCACCCATTTTTGAAGATATTGAAGATTTGTCTTGAGTGGGTTTTAGTGTAAATGGAAGAAAGCTCTATTACTAACACTGAGGTAACAAACACATCCATCATGTTAACATTTATCTCCACAAGAATTCATCTTTTTATCTTTATTTTTTAACCTGTATCCTAACTTCAATATCGTGGCAAAGATACCTCCTCGCAAGTTATTTAGAAGTCTGGCCTAATTTGGAGATTCTTTATGGTAAATGCAAAAGTGATGAATTCTGTGATCTGAGAGAGGTTCAAAGGGTTCAAAATTTCCATTGTATAATTAGATATTGGATTTTCATTCATCCCATGTAAAATTCGGACTCATTTTATTGTTAAATCATTTGTTATTGTAATTTTATGTTTGCATTTGGAGCTGATTCCTTCTGAGAGCCTGTTTGTAAATGAAGATTTTGTTTTATGCACACAAGGAACTGAATTCCCTCCTTCCCAAAATTATTTAGTCTACCTTTTCATTGTCTTGTCCTTTTATTCTTACACTGCCTATTTAATTGAGATGTTAATGCCTTACAAATTTAAATAAGATTTCTCAGTAGACCTGGGGACTAGCAGCATCTTTTTGAGAGGAAACTAATCTAATTATCTAGACTAAAAAATCTGGAGGCAGAAGAATTTCTGAACTGAGATGTTATGTCTGTCTAGCATCCGTTGCTTATTAAAAATAAACATTTTTGAGTTATAGGTTCTTTGTTCAAGTTGATAGTAACCGAAGGAAAAAAAAGAGAGAAATTTTCCTTCAGAAGCTGAAGTTGCTTTTGATATCTTATAGAGGTAGTCATTTTCTTATTGTATGTTATTTTTATTTAAATAAAAATAGATTTTTCTTCTCAAATTTAAAATTCCTGAAAACTTCTGACTCTAATTTTTTTTTGCTGCTCCCCTTTGATTAACATGTTAGAAACTCTGATCATTCCTTTATAGAATTTATTTATAGATTTCTGATCTTAGGCTCACTAGTGGCTTAAAATGACTGTGAACTTTTCGTTCTCTTGCCCACACTTTCTAAATATTGAGGACATTCTACCACACCTGGTTTTTGCAGTGTTCATAATAGGAAGCAGGTCATTGTGCATGCTAGGCTAATTCTCTACAACTAGAGCAGTACCTATAGGCAATAAGTGAAATAATTCAAGTGAGAATATTGTGGTTATGTTTAAGGTCTACACAAGCCAAGAGACTAGAGTCTTAGCTTTCTGGTTCTCACTAACTTCTTTCTTTTCCAAGTTTAAGTGGCTGCTTTTCTTTATTTCTAATCTGGTTAATTGTTTATCTCATTGTTGCAAAAGATTAATTCAGTGTCAATGATTCCTATTATAAAAAGGAGAGTATGAATATAGTATTGTGCCAATAGCCCTCTGAAAAACATATATATATATTTGTTTATGTATGCATGACAAAGAAAAGAGAAACAACTTGGATTTGTCTTCTAAAATGTCAGTAAAAATTGGCTCGGGGAAGAACAGAAAGCCAAGGGCCTCTGTATGAAAGAAATGAATGATAACCTCACTAAAAAGATATAGATACGGGTCCCATAGATGTTTAATGAAATAACCATTCTGTGACTTAATATCAGTAACAATTGTTTAGCCAATGGCTTAGGCTTCTTAATGGCTACCTCTCTCTTAATTGTTAACCCATTCTATTAATCTGTGGAGACACGGCCTTGTCTTACCAGAGAATGCCTGTGTGTCCTATCTCCTCAGTGGGACAGAGTCTTTGTCCTTTGTCTTGTCCCTGCCTCTTTGTTTGAAATTCCTGCCTGGCTAAATTCTGCCTGTCCATTGGCTGAATAAACATTATTCATCAACCAATAAAAGCAACACATACTTGCAGCATATAGAATGATCTCCCACATTATATTGGCATTTCTCAAATTGTTTCTATTATTTCATCTACTTGTTATCAGTATGAATTCTGGGTGTGTGCTCACAAGAATTGAGTGTTCACATTTTTTTCACTAAGGAGATAAAACTCTATGCTACAGGCCCAGACTATCTTACAGCTCAATCACCCATATCCTAACTTGTAAGGTAGATAGTTGTTCTATGATGAGACAGACAAACTAAAACAAACAGAGGCTGCTATTATCCTGATCCACTGTGATAGTAAGGGATGCTACTCAGAGTGAAATATAACATTTTTTATCTCTGTCTGAGATACATAGCCTTGTCTCAAGAGTATCTTGTCTTGGTATTTGACCTTCTAAGAGGCTAATGTTAGTTTTTGGCCAAACCACTGCTAAATGTCACACCCAGCTTTCTTAATTTTACTCACATATAACATTACTTTTTATTTTCAATAATGATAATATTGATAGTAAGTGATTTTTCAGAGATGCCTTCTGGAATGCACAAACCATAATTTGATTACTAATACTTGACTTCTTTGTACACTCTCCTCTTTAGTTTTCTAATAAAAATATAGTTTTTATGCTTTGACACAGAAGTCCTCTCTCTACTTGTCATCTCTTTGTATTATTGTATATTAGTATGATTAATGTTTGTATAGGATGGACTTCTCTTTAATGCAGTTTTTATGAGTGTCACTTAAATCTGGAGGTAGTCTCCACATACTAACTGTAGTGACAAATTATACTTTAATTAATCCCAAGCAGTTCCCTTACCATTGATTACAAATAAATAGAAGTATAGATATCCTTGTCTTTTTTACCTTATTTGTTGAAATATTGAAGGCAAATATTTCTAAATGTTAAATATGAATCTCATGTCTTCACATGAATGACAGAGTGGTCCAGTGTGCAGAATTCCAGCACCATTACTGTCTCCCATGCAAAGAGTGATGTAAGGTGAGCTTAAAGATGCTGTAGGTCAGCACTGAGCAATCTGTGCCATATGCTGCCCCTCAGATTTGCCATATGGATCTGAGTTTAATGTTAAACTCCCCAGTCAGCACATTCAAAGGTGAAGAATTTTGAGAGGATGGAAATACCAACATAGAAGCTTGCTTCCAAGAATAGAAAGATTGTTATGTGGCCAGTCCTCTAGCCAGTGCTCTAGCTAAGCTGGGGCAGTAGCAGAAATAAGAATTTGTGATTGGTAGAAGTGAAGCAAATGCCTAGGGACAGGATATGGAACAGCTTTGCCATTGGCTGCATGCCCTAGTTTCAGAGTCCCAAACAGTGAGTGTATTCTATTGACTGAACAATGAATATTATTTTTATTGTTTTTTTTCTTAGCTGTGTCACTTTTGAACTTGACATTACAGCATCAAATCATCTTTTAGTTTTTGGTTTCAGGCAGCTACATTATAAATCATTTTCCAATACTTGAAAAAGTATCTACTGTGTTTCCCTTGCTCCTTATCTCTGCTCTCCTTTCCTCCCTCCCTCTCCCCTCCTTCCCTTCCTTCCTTTTCCCCCTTCTTTCCTTCCTCTCTCCTCTTCCTTTCTCTCAGTATTTATTTCTGTAAATTAATGTTTATTTTGGGGTGTCATGATATTTAGATACCCTAAATAATATGCATATAATTAACACAAGTTACTTTTCCTGGTGAAATTTCTGATTGGCAGAGAAACAAGTAACATAGATCAGTATGCATAAGAGCTAGTGTAACACATCCAGTGTTGAGCAAGATAACTCTGATCTACAAGTTGAGTATTTGGGACTGGCAGTGGGGGTATCTAAGAAGAAAGTAGAGAAAACTAGTTTAAACTGAATCCTTTAGGATACTTTCCCCCTCAAAAATAAAAAAAATAAACACCTTAACTAAGCAATTCTTTCTTCAACTCTGTCACAGTAAGCTTCTTATTCATATGGCATGCATTGTAGGGCCCTGCATGGACCCCTGAGGCACCTTGAGCAAGCCTGAAGCTGTTGGCTGGAACATCATGGACCAGAGTAGTTCTTGATACTCTTCTTGATTTGCTAACACACATCTGCTGAGGAGGAACTAAGCTCGAGAACTTGCACACTGATTTTTGATTGTTTTCCACTGTGTTGTGAGTCAGTGGCTCAGCCTGCTCCTTCCCCTCAATAAACCGCATTGGCATTCAGCATTCCAACATTCCTGTTGCACAAATGATCTTCTGTCTTGTCTTTTATTTAAATCTCTAGGCCTTTGCCCAATTAGTGGAACAGATTGTAGCATAGGTACTACAATGCATAAAACCAATGATTCGATGATTAAAACCAATTCCAGGCACTAAACTTCAACAAATCAAGCCACAAGATTTCCATATCTATTCATCATGGGTGTGCCTACTCCTTGTGGAGATCAGAGGAGGGAATTAGATTCCCTGGTACAGGAGTTACATAGTAACATAGGTTACTGTATGGGTGCTGAGTATTGAGTTCAGGTCCTATGCAAAAGCAAGCAATGCTCATATCTGCTGAGCCTCTTCTAGTCCATAATACCTTTTTTATATTAATTTATATAATTATATTAATTAATTTATTTTTATTTTATGTATCGATTCCAGTTCTCTCTCCCTCCCTCACTCTTTCCCTCCTTCCCACTCTCACATGCACCCCGACCACCCGCCCCTCCTGTTCCCCCCACACACACTCCACATGTAGGGTGATGCCATCCAGGAGGCGTCACCTAAATCTGTCAAGTCATTTGGAGTAGAGACTAGGACTTCTCTCCTGTCTTTAGTTTAAGTGATTATCCCTCCATGGGGGATGTGTCCCCAAAGTCTATTTGTGCACCAGGAATACATCCTGGTTCCAATGTATGAGGTCCCTTAGACTGCTCAGGCCTTCTAGATGAGACCCATGTTCAGAGGGTCTGAGTCAGCCCCATGCTGGATTCCCAGCTATCAGTCTGGGGGGGCTCATTAGCTCTTCCTTGTTCATGTCAGCTGTCTCTATGTGTTTCTGCAGCCTGGTCTTTTCCTCCCTCTCTGCATCTGGATGCCAGTTTGGCTCAGTGTTTAGTAGTGGATGTTTGCTTCTGTTTGAAGAAACCATCCTGAATGAGGTAAACCAGTCACAAAAAGAGGAACATGGAATGTACTCACTCATATATGGATTTTAGATATAGAACAAAGGATAATTCACACTGCCAGAGGAACTAGGATACAAGGAGAATTCTAAGAGATTCATATAAGGTCCCTCACAGAAAGGGGAAGGGACAAGTTCTCCAGAGCACATGGGGAGTGGGGGGGCAGTGAGTGGAGAGGGAACTAGTAGAAAGAGGAGAAGAGGAAAGCATGTGGAACTAGAAAGATTGAGTCAGGGGAGTAGAAAAGAGAAGAGAAGAGAAGAGAAGAGAGAGAGAGTATGAGAGAGAGAGAGATCATAAAAGAGGGAACCTTTATAGGTTTAAAGAGAAAACTGAACCTAAAGGAATGTCCAGGGACCTTCAAGACTGACCCCAACTAACAATTTGAGCAACAGTGGAAAGGCTACCATAAATGCCCTTTCCTGATAATGAGATCAATGACCAACTTATCCACCATCATGGAGCCATAATATCTTTTTAAATCACAGGTATCTCTAACTAATTGCATGATTTAAAGTATTATGAAACCAACCTAAGATAAGGAAAGGCACATGACATAATAACTACACATACACAATAAGAAATTTTCCTCAAGTATTAATATAAGCCAAAACAGCAAATATTAAATTTACCTACAAAGGAGGAAACCAAGGGTCACAAAGCTAAGTTTCACTTAATATCCCATGGATGGGAAGTGATAGAGTGGGTATCTGAAGCAAAAGCATCATGTTCAGTATGTAGTCTACATTTTAGTAATTGCTCCATGTTATGTCACTGAGATTGTTGGTCCATTATGTCACTGGCTATTTTGTTGTAACTAGTTCCCTGTGTTCTATCCCCTGATTCTACCCTAAGTAATTCTACCAAGGTGGCCTCTGTGTCATTCTCCTTTTAGGATTTGAGAAATTTCTATGTCCATATCCATCAATTCTGAAGCACACACATGCAATTCTATGATTATTAGAACTCCTGGAGTTTAATACAAAAGATAATAAAGGCCCTTGGTTCTTGGTAGAGAGTGAGACAGAGTGGTTAAACAAGTATGTTAATTGCTTTGGTTTAAACATAATTTATGTGTGTGCCTCAAGAATTTTCATGGTGAAATTTAATATATAATATGAGGTAATAGGAGGGTGTAATTGTAATTATCTTGGTGGTAGTGGAACTTTCAGAGTTGTTTGGTCATTTGGATGGCACCTCAACAGGTAGTCCTGTTCGCTTTATAAAAGAAGAAAGAGGCATGCCATGGATGGATTGCTTAGTGCTTCTTGATTTGAGATCCTTAGAAGGGGGAACTCCCATAAACTAGTTTTCTAACTTATCTTTCCTATGGTACTATGGTATCAATTATAGAAAGCAGACTAAGTGAAAAACAAAAACAAAACAATATATGCAGTAGAAGACTAAGGTCATATCATTATGGCTAGAACAAAACTAGATACTTGGGAGTGAAAGAAGTAACCTAATTCCATTGAAAGTATTGTTAGTTCTAAATAACTCATTGGACTATATAGAAATCAATTCATAGACACTTTCTAATGTTCCATTTATATTTCTGCAATTTCAATAGCTTTGCATCATTTTATAGTCTTTTCACTTATGTATGCTCATATTCTTCTGGTGTGAAAGGTAGGAAAAAGCAGGGTGTTCCACCTGTCACCCATTGGACCCTACAATATACAAGTTCCATTCCACCCCAAAACCCGTATACTCCGAGGCCTCAGAAGCTTCCTGAGACATAAGACAGTGACTTCACGGAGTGGATGAAGAGGAGTGGCTTCTTGAGACACAGACTGTACCAACTTGTCTGAGAGAGGATTCCTGAGACAGAAACACCAACTGCAACAATCAGACCAAGAGGAAAAGATACTGCCTGCACCTATTGGAGGAACAGATGGGAAGAAGCCAATGTAAGAATACATTCAAGAACCTAAAGGCACCACCAGAACCTAGTGATACTATAAGAGGAAGACCCAAATATCTTAATGCAGAAAAGGCAGAAGAAAATGACCTTGAAAATAACAATGAAGATGATAGAGATCCATGAAAAGGAAATGAAAAATTGCCAAAGAAATGGAGGAAAAGACAAACAAAATATTGGGTCCAAATCTAAGCAGAGAATACTCATGAGAAGAATTTCAAATGGTTGCAGGATAGTTAAGAAAGTGCTTGACATCCTTAATTAGCAGGGAAATTCAAGTTAAAAAAAAAAAACTCTGAGATACCATCTTACACACCTGTCAGGATGGCTAAGATCAAAAACGCTGACAACAGCTAATTTTGGAGATGATGTGGAGAAAGAGGAACACTCCTCCACTGCTGGTGGGAGTTCAAGCTTGTATAGCCACTTTCAAAATCAGTATGGCAGTTTCTCAGAAAATTAGGAGTCAATATACCTCAAGAAGCAGCCATATACCTAAAGATTGATCAATCGTGTCACAAATATGTTCATAGCAGTATTATTTGTAATAGACAGAAACAACCTAGATGTCCTCAACTGAAGAACAGATAAAGAAAATGTGGTACATTTACACCATGGTATATTACTAAACTGTAAAAAGCAGTGACATCATGAAATTTGCAGGGAAACAGATGGAATGAGAAAAACCATACTGAGTGATGTAACCCAAATTCAGAAAAACGAACAGTATATACTCACTCATAAGTGGACATTGGATATAAAGGAAAGGGAAATCAGATTATAATCCACAGCTAAAGAGAAGCTGGGTAACAAAGAAGAACCTAAGAGGGAGGGACACAAGGATCACCTTGGGAAGGGGAGTTAGACGAGATCTCATGGTTAAAGTGGGGGCAAGGGTGGACATAAAGGAAAAGGAGGATGAGAATATGAGGGAAAAGGATGGCTGTGGGGAGGAGGGATGGAGTGTAAGAGCAATAAAAGATATTTTGAAAGAGTGAGCCACTATGGAGTTAGGGATAAACTTGGTGCTTGGGAAATTCCCTAGAATTCACAAAGATGACTGCAGCTAAGATTCCTAGCAATAGTGGAGAGGGTGTCCGAACTGGCCTTCCCATGTAATCAGATCGATGTATACTCCAAGTATCATCAGATAGCCTTTATCCAGTAATTGATGGAACCAGATGCAGAGATCCACAACCAAGCACCAGGACCAGCTCCAGGGAATCCAGTCCAAGAGAGGGAGGAGGATCTATATCAGCAAAGGCAGTCAAGATCAAAATGGAGAAATCTACAGAGACAGCTGAACCAAGCTAGAGGAAACTTGTGAACCCCAAACTTAAAGCTGTGGAGATTCCAGGCGATTGAACTAGACTAGGCCCTGAATATGTGGGAGACAGTTGTGAAGCTGGGACTATCTAAGGGGCCCCTTGGCAGTAGTACCAGAGTCTGTCCCTTGCAGTAGCCCATTCCCTATAACAACATGCCATGCTCAGCCTTAATGCAGAGGTAGGGGCGTGGTCCTCCCCCAACTTAATGTGCCAGACATTGTTGATTCCCCTTATTTGTTGGGAGGAGAGGATGCAGGGGTGGGATGCTGAGAGGTGAAGAAGGTAGGAAGTGGGTTGGGAGGGAGAACTGTGGTTGGGATGCAAAATGAAATTTTTAAAATGAATAAATAAATTAAGAAACAAAGGTAGAAAATGAGTGACTCGTTCATGGAAGTAAGCAGCTTTTTACTGAATAAAACAATGTACTAATGTCATTACCAATTTCCTTGCAAAATATGTGGCATAACACCCTGAGTTACAAAGTGAGGTGCTAGTCACTATGACATACAATAGTGTGACATGCAAGTCTAGCCCAAAGTTGCATCAGAGCCCAGTTAAAAGTATTTGTCATCAGTCACCTTCTTGAAAAGGAAGTGAGTAGACGTTTCATGTTTCTCCCTTATCAGAGGTTGATAAAAATAGAAGAAATATAATGAGCAGTATCTACAAGGGATATGTATAAAGAATTTGCCCCTTTTTTATTAAAAGCATCTTGAGCACTTATGATTGACAGATATCAGTGGACATTAGAGCTGTAATTAAGGATGTAGCAGACACTGAAGTCTTCACTACCTTGTATTTCATTGGACAATGTATAAAATGAGACACAAATAAAATACTATTAGTTTTCAGGGTTATTACCGTAATAATTGATGTACCTGATGTGTACTGAATTTCTACAAGGTACAGGATGCTATGATAGGAATGGGGTATACAGAGATAGAATATATTTAGGGGTTGTCTTGGTAGATCTAAAAGCCTAATGGACAAAGAAAATCTTCTAGAAGAGGCTCAGAGAACTAAAATAACCTGGTTAATGTCATATATGATAATGCATTATTCTCATTAGTTTCATAAGGAAATACCTACACAAAGCACTCTCAGGAATATTTCTCCTTTAGTTCGGAAATCTTTCCATGAAGCTGTATATAAAACACAGGCATCAATGCCTCATGAGGAATAGTCTAGAAGGGATTATTTTATTGTTTCCCACTTGACCACTCAGGGGCTTCTTTCCCAATAGTAGAAAGAAAGGACATTTGTATCCTAGTAAGTGGTGGTGTAGTTACTTCTGTCCTAAATTAACACACATTTGTTTCTCTTTGGTGACATGTTTGTGTGTAGAGGGTGTCAGGGAAGGCTTAAGGTCCAATGAATATCACTAAGACATTTAAGACATATTCTACATAGTATGATTTTACAGGGAAAACTTGGACTGAAGAAGAAATAGTATGAAATTTGACACTTGTAAAGAAGTAAGTCTGGATTCTTGAAGACTGATTTACAATGAATCACACTAGCCTAGATAATGTGACATAGTCCATGATGGATGAAAATGAGCAATTATATTTTAGAATTATCCATTTGCAGTTTCTAGAATTTGGCACAATTTCTTATTTTTTCAATTGTGTAAGAAGTTTATTATTATTATTATTATTATTATTATTATTATTATTATTATATTTCACATTTATTTTCTTTCCTACTATCTTCATTGTGTAGCATTAGATACTTAAAATAGTTTTTTACATTCTTTTATGGGTTTCTATTTTATTATTATTTCTTTTGTATTTAACTTAAAACAATCTTATTTTGCATAGTAGCCCCACTTCCCTCTCCCTTTTGTCCTCCCACTCCCCCACCATTTCCCAATCCCACCCCCATCCACTCCTCAGAGAGGTGACCTCTTTCATGAGGGATCATCAAATGGCACAATTTCTAAATGTGTGTGGGGGATTAACAGAGTAGGAAATTATTAACTTTGAAAGATAGACTTTAATCTTTTCCTTTAAGTTAATTGAATCTGTGTGTCACATGCCCCTGTGTATTCACATGACTGTGTCTGCATGTGGAGGACAAAACAGGACTTGCATGTCCTACTATGACTTTCTACTTTATTTCTTTGGGAGAAAGTCTGTTGCTGAACCTGTAGGTAGGCTGGTGGCCAGAAAGCCCCAGAGAGCTTTGGAAAAGGAGTATCTGAAGAAATCTGTATCTGATTCATTCGGTTCTGCTCTTCTGCAGCTTAGTTTTAGATAAGCTAGATTGGAGGTGTTTATGGCATATCTTGGGTTTGTCAATTAAGACACTGTTCCAATGAGTTTAACCTACTTTGCTTTTGTTTTATTTTTATTTTTAGAGACAGGGTTTCTCTGTATTACATTGGAGCCTGTCCTGAACTAGCTCTATAGACCAGGCTGGCCTCGAACTCACAGAGATCTGCATGCCTATGCCTCCAGAGTGCTGGGACTAAAGGACTATGACACCAACCCCTGGCAAGTTTAGCCTACTTTCATTAATCAGAAACTTATAGTGAACTTGCCTTTTTGAAGATATTGTTCTGAGAGCTTTACAACAAGTCTTTGAGGAAGTGTGATTAGCCTTATTTTTTATTGTTTTGATAATTGCCATAGTCACTTTTTATGGGATATGATAAGAATCAAAGCTGTTATTAATTTAATTCAATCATGCAAGATAAGTGCAATTATCTTCTTATTTATTTAAAGAATATTTACTTTTTGTGCATATGGGTGTTGACCTACATATTTGTATGTGTATCATATATAATATTCATGTATGGCCAGAAGAGAGCAAGTTTCCTAGAACTGGAGTTACAGATGTTTCAAACCCCAATCCTTCAGAAGAGCCAGCTATTGCTCTTAAATACTTAGGTATCACTCCAACCCTTTGTCTTTATTTTACATAGTAGCAAATGCTGAGTTGGTAACTATGTAGTCTGTCTGAATCATATATCCTTTTCTTTTCCTCAGAAGCTACTGATAGATTTCTTAATCAGAACAATGAAGGGATACAGTCTATCCCTGGGAGTGGTGACAGAACATCATTTTGTAGTGGGACTGGGTTTTACAGGGTAGAAAAAGGAATTTGGGGGAAGGGAAGATTCTTTCTGTAGGTTAGTTCCCCCAGTCTCAAAGTGATAAATACAATGGAGGGTGATATATTTGAAGGGACACTAGCACACTCACTGGAGCCTGTGGGTCTAGCAGGCCTTGCCGTTCTTCCCTATTCCCTCTGTCTTGCTAAAATCAGATTACAGTCTGAAAGTTAGTCACCAAGTTCTATACCCTTTTTGACCACTTTTTCTTCCTCAGGCTGCCTACCAAAGTCCGGAAATCAGAAGCCCCCTTTGCTTCACCTAATTAACATGCTCAACTAAAATTAAATACCTCATCCTAACATGGGGTTTCCCTTTTATCTTTATAAACCACTATTTGCCTATGTGTCTTGTCAAACTGTTACCCCTCTATCTAGAGCCAGTCCTTTGTTCCTCTAGGACAAGTACTCCTTCCCCCTTCTTCCTCACCTCTCTCTCCTCTACCACCACCACATCATAGTCCATTCTAATATGGACCTTATTCTCCTCTTAAAATGATACCCGCAAGGTCATTTGTTGCTGCTCTCTGCATGAGTCAGATAGCAGCCACTTTAACTTTTCTTCCCCTGATTAATAAAGGATCTCTGTGAAAACAGATGCCTGGGTGTGGTTTGTGCTTAATTCAGGGTCCATGAAGAAGTCCCTACTGTGCAGGGGTCTCCTTCAATATTTATCAGAAGTTTCTGGGACTATAAATGATCCGGGAGAAATCACATAGATTTCTAAGAATAAGCAGTCTAGATATGAGTTTCTATAGTGTGTGTGTGTGTGTGACAGAGAGAGAGAGAGAGAAAGAGAGGGGGGGGAGGGAGGGAGGGAGAAGAAAGAAAATGGGTTCAGATTTACAGGTCAGAATGTATAGCTTGGTAAATGAAGTCATTTGAGTAATGTTACCTGGCCCTAAACTTGATCTGAGTATATGTGATTCTGAAGCCTTTCTGCATCCCTCATGGTGTTTCTTCAGAACCTTTCCATTAGCTTCATATGTGGGCATTTCTTCACCAGCAATGTTTCATGTGGAATTATGTAGTGGTGTTCTCTGAAATTCATATGTTGAAGTCTTCATCTCTCATTGCCTCACCATGTGACTATGATTTAATGAGATAATTAAAATAATGTTATATGGGTTTGCCTTAGTACAATATAAGCAGTATTATTTTTAAAAGATGCAGGGGCTGTGGAAACACCTCAGTTAGTTAAGTGATTCATATGCCAGAAGACCTGCAAATCCCCACCACCCACATTAAACAAACAGACAGATACTTTGCATGTCCCTGAAACCCCAGCACTGGGGAGCGGTGAGTAGATGAGTAGATCTCAAGGACTCACTGGCCAGTCAGCCTAGTCAATCAATGAGTAGGTTCAGTTAGAGACCCTGGCTCCAAAATTACAGTGGAGTCTTCTGAGTTTTACCCTCAGCTCACTAGCCTACTCTTGGGAATGTTTTCCCCTTTGTAATAAACTGTGTCTGTTTCCTTATCTAATAGCAATAATTATAGCAGGAATTAATAATTAATAGTATCAGAAGAGTAGGAACAAACAGGGAAGGAACCCAATAGTGAACTCTGATAATCATACACACACACACACACACTTGCATGTTCATACACATAGAGGTACACACACATGAAATATTCATTCCCCCATGAATAAGCATGTATACACACAGGTATGTATATGTACACACATACAAGAAAAGATCAGGACACAGACACATCCTGATCCTGGCTTCTACACTTCAGCATTATGAGAACATAAGTTTCTGTAGTTTGTAACATCCAGTCTGCGGTACAGAGCCGTCAGATACTTAGAAGTCTAGCTTGACCACTTCTGAAAACAAAACAGGAATGTAGACGTTGTTCGAGGCAGATACACTGGCGAGTATCTGGTTACTTTCCTACGTTCACCAAGCCCAGAGGTCAGATGACTTCCTGGGATTAAAGCCAGCTTCCTCTTGCTGTTCCTCCACTGGCTGGTCGACAAACACCTTCTTCCTGTTCTTAGTCTTCTAACTTGCCTCCTGCGATAGGGCAGATGAATTCTAGAGAAATGGGAAAAAAAAAGTGAGAATGCTAAGGTTGCCAGTCTCACTTCCTCTCACCCTTTAGCCCAGAACATCTTTGAATATAGTACTTGCAGAGAGGCACCCGCCCAGAGAAAAGAGGTCGGTGCCCCAGGGACTCTGCCTTGCCAACAGCTACAGTTAGTTCATCGTGCTTTCTCATGGCCTCCTCTGGTTGCGGAAAATGCCAGGATGATGCCTTCTTTCTGCCTGCCTGGGACACTGATGATGGCTTTGTTCTTCTCCCTGAGACCTGAAAGCTTGGATCCCTGTGTGGAGGTATGTGTCTTAACCATCTCCTTTCCTGCTAGCCTCCCTTGTTTCTCAAAACTGCCCCGAGCTCTGAGCTTCCTGTTGTGTGTTCTGATTTGTTTACTTTGCACAGAGGAGTTAAACTAACTGAAAATCGGAGAAGCTGTGGGTAGGGACAGAGAGACTCAGTGTTAGCAGGGCAGCAACAGGCAGCCAGTGCAGTGTTTTGTTCCAGTTAGACTTCTGAGCTTGAAATTAGTACGACTAAGCATATTGTTTCTGTCACCTGCCTGAATGACATCAAAGAAGTTACTGGACCTTTCTGATGCCAGTTTTCACACTGTAAAAGAATTACCGTGGAGAAAACTAGTGATATCAGATTTTACTGTTTGGTACTGTGGACACTCAGCCTTCAGAAATTATTCCTTCCCTTTCCAACTCAGGTGAAGGTGGCTGTTATTTCTGTCTAAGTAGCATCTGTGAATGACAGAGTGGTGGCTCAGCTGGTTCAGTAAGTTGCTGCCAAGCCTGACTACCTGAGTTCAGTCCTCAAGCACCACATGGTGGAAGCAGAGGATCTACTCCTTTAAGATATCCTCTGAGTGCCTAGTGTCTGCCCTGGCACATGTGTGAATGCATGCAAGTGGACACACACACACACACACACACACACACACACACACACACACACTTTGCTAGCTGTAACATTTTTTTTCCAAATGATAGAATTTTCTGAGAATTTTAAATTCTGCCACTAATTTTAGAAGATAATGAAATGAAAGGGAGGAAAGGGGAAAGAAAAAGAGAGGACGAAAGATAGAGATGCAGAGAATGAGAGAGACAGAGACAACAGACTGAGTCCGAGAGCAGTGTAAAACATCAGCTTAGTCAGTTACCCCCTTCTTGGTGAAATACAGACTAGTGAGTAATGTGACTCATGACTAATTCTTGTTTTCTCACTGCACAGACCACACAATTATCTCAGAAGCTCACAATAGAACTGAGCAAACAGGGAAATAATTTAGGGTGAGGCAGGCTCAGAAGACAGGTATTACCAGTTAGAGTCATGGTGTTGACCTGAGAGAAAATACTGTAGCATAACGAAGACTAACTCCTTGCTATCTTGGAATCTTGCCTTCTGATTCCTTAGTTATGTGTACGGAGATAGAGTTTCCAATCAGGTTCATACTGAGATAAAGTCCCTTGATGTATATTGTATTCTGCCAAGCCCCAAAGGCTGCCTCTCCCTTCCATAAGCCTAGGTCTCAGTTCAATTGGCCTTGTCTCCAGATGACTAGTTTCCTAATTTACAGTCCTTTCTGTAACCACACTTTCGTCTTCATTTGTTTTCATTGGTCCAGGGGACTGAATGTATGAAATTACTCCTTTATAATCTTTTAATAACTCTTTAATGCCACAAAGACTGCTTTTTTCTTACAGAGTATTTACACTGCTTGACCTATTCACTTCACCCTTCCCCTAGATCAGAGCTGTCTTATGGTCAAATTTTGGGATCTGTTTACATAATTTAAAATTTTCCTAGTGGTCAAACTGAAAGAAAAAATGAATGAAGTTAGTTTTAGTGATATATTTTACATAGTCAAATATAGTCCAACTGTTAAGAAGAGTTTATGTCCCATTTTTGGTACAGAATATTAGAAAGTCAGCAATATTTTATGTTTGCCAAAAATTTTGATGTATCCTACACACATTGTTCACATTCAACAGTGACTTATAGCTACAGCACTGGAATGTAGGGTTTTGATTTCAAGATTTAATTTTTAACTTTCATTTTATGTAGATCTCTGTATAAGTGTCTCCTCAGGGGTTATGTAGATCTCTAGATCTCTATACAAGTGTCTCCTCAGGGTGGGTTTTTTTTTTTTTTTTTCTTGATTGTCACATGGAGATCTCTGCCTTTGGCCTTTCAGTATGTGTTTTCATTGATCATATCATCTCATACTTTTGTCTATTTTTAAGTTATTTATCCTCACTTTCCTACTGGCTTTATCACTATGCCACCAGTGTCTAGATCATAATAGGTTTTCAGTTTGTATGTGTGAAGCAAATGAAAGAATGGCTGCTGGACAAAGTCTGATGCTCTTGTTGTGTTCAGGATGTAGCTACCCATGACTTATGCTCTCTTCACTTGCCTGTTTGAAGTTAATTCATTTGAATGTGTTCCCACCGTTTACTTGCTTATATTCTTTTCTTCCTATGATATGCATTTCTTCCCTTTTCCACATGTATAGATGTTGCTCACCGTCCATGTTATGGATCTATTGCCTGTGAACCAGGCATGCTTTGTAGGTTTGAGTCCCTTTCTTTTTCTGTTAGCTGATGTTGAGTACAGTGACAACTGGATTCTTATAGCATTTATTTTTGTACTGTCCATGTCCCTTATCAAAAAAAAGCTTACCATTTGTCTTAGATGGACCTCTGTTCCACCAGGTACAGAAATTTTCTCATTCATTCATCCAACAAATAGCTTCTGGGCATTGAAAAGTCACCATGCACCTTTCTGAGCCTTGGAGACAATGTAGCAAAGAAAATCATCAGAGCATCAAAGCTCATGGTCCAGTTCATCAAATGAACAACATTTGGAAAATAATTACATAAGGAACACAAAGTTGCATGGTGATTGAAACCTGTAAAGGAAATAAAAGAGGGCAAGTGACACCTTATTCTATTGGAAGCACTGTCTTCAAGCACTGTATCATTTAAGCACACATATATGAAGGGGGAACCTACCTGTATAAATTCTCTCCCTATGTGCATTACCCCATCTTTTTATTTTCTTCATATTTAAAAGATGTTTTGGAGATTAGCATAAAATATGTAACATGTGAGTAAAATGTGGATATGCAGCATGAGATTAATAATAGCCAATGATAATTAACATTAATATTTATCACTTTAATTATAGCAAGCTTTGAGATGAGCTCTGATCTCATTTAGTCCTTTGAGAATTCTATTGCTTTTAAATGAGAAAAAACAAAATTCATTGGGTTAAGCAAATCGTTTTCTGGAAGAAGTCATATAATTATAAAATTAGGTGGAAAGTTATAGAATAGGGTTTACAGTATATGTGAAAAAATAGATAAAACTAAGTGGGGACAATAACAATACAAAACAGTTGGTCTTGATTACTGCTTTCCATCACTGAAATCCATGCACTCTAAGACTTCCTCTCATTTCTACACCAAGTTGCTAAAGTCAGTAAGCCAAAGAAGAAAATTAATTACTAAAATAGGTAGTAGCTAAGAAATGTCTTGATGTCTTTACTGGTACTTTTCATGTGGTTGTATATAATTAGGATAAGTAATTAAAATGATAGTAAATTTACATGAAATTATGTATTTACAAAAATATGTGCATTTCACATAAAACAAATTAAATCCACTGAAGTTATTATAAAGCAAACAAACAACAAACATTGTCTCACTCTCAAGATTCCTTAGTTGCCTGTAGTTCTTTATAGAGAGTTGAGAACTCCTGGGCTTTTTACTCTATCCATGGTAGCATGTCTATTTGTTGTCCTTGTTTAGCTCATGTTTAGGCAGTCATATTAGTGAGATTTTATGAGTGTAGTTTCTGACATTATTAGGAGACACAATATCACAATAAACTTGTTCCCTTGGCTCTTATACTTTTTAATTCCCCCCTTTTACAATGAACTCTGAGTGTTAGATGCAAGAGTTTTATTGTAAACGTATCCCTTGAGACTGGGATCCAGATTTATGCATTTTGATTGGTTCTTGTAATTCTCTTTGTTTTTGCATGGGAAAGATTCTTGCTAGGGAAGAGAACACTAATTGGTTATCAATTACCAAATGGTCATTCCTAAAATCATAAATATATATATATATATACATATTTATATATGTATATATATATATATATGAGTAATATTATACAAAGTGATAGGTTGTACTTATGTAATCAGGGTTATGTTTATATACATATTCATGTAACAAAACAATTGATAAAAGAGACCATAGATGTGAAAGAGAGCAAATAAAAAGTTCTGAGAGAGGACTTCAAAGGAGGAAAAGGCAATGATATAATTATAATCTCAAAAATAAATAAATAAAATGATAAAAAAATTACTTTGTACCAAGTGGCACAGAACATCTGTTATGAACCCGAGGATTTAAAAATTGAGAGCCCTTTAACACCTGATTGTCTTGTTCCTCATTTAATGATAATTTTCTTGTAGTAGAAGGTTAACACTATGAGAATTCAAGGAATACTTTTTTCCTAATATATGGAAGAAGAGATTTTATAAGCACGAAGTGGTAGATAAATTAATGGGTGAAGATAGATGTGATATCTTACACTTACAATATCAGCACTGGTGTGCTAGGGGCAAGTAGATCAGGAGTTCAACTTTGGCTATAAAGTAAATTTATGTTCAGACTGGGATAAATGGGTCCCTGTTTCAAACAAAATGAAACAGAAGGACTGCATGGATAGAAGGGTAGACAGGAGAAGGTTGGTGGACATGCTTGTATACCAGTTTTGCCACCCTATTATTTGTCTTTAGGGAGGAGTGGGAAGACATGCAATTGGGAACAGACATTTGTTATGTCATCTTTACAGGTGGATCCTAACATTAGCTACCAATGCATGGATCAAAATCTCAACAAAATCCCGGAAAACATTCCCTCTTCAGTCAAGTACTTAGATCTGAGCTTCAACCCCCTGAGGACATTGGGAAGCCATAGCTTCTCTAATTTTCCAGAACTCCAGTTGCTGGATTTATCCAGGTAATAAATGAGCTTTTACATGCTGCACAAGGTGAGCTAGTTGTTTTTATATGATTGCATTCTTGGCCAAAAAAACATAGCTTAACTATCTCAACTTCTTTCACTGATTCATTCAACAATGTATTACTTGATGTATACCCTACTTTTATTCACCAGGTTTCAGTTTGATGGACAGCTAGATAAGATTATTTAAGGATAGTTCTTGTGCTTATATTAGCTTAAATTATTTTATTAGATATTTGTGGACCACATCATATATGTTGTTCCCTGAGCTACAGAACAAGCATTTTCAGATATATACCCCATACTCCAAATTATCAAGTAGGATTAATATCCAGTTCATTGAGTTAATAAGTTAAAGCTTTGTCCCTGTTATTATACACATAGCACAAATCTAACACATGTTAAAAACTCTGATACTGTGGTTTACAATAGTGATTGATAAACTATGTACAAATAAAGACAAAAAATTGAGTTGATTAGAAGAGGAGCTATTTTATTATTTGTGGGAGAGGATGGAGACATGAATGGGAGCAAAAGATGCCTGAAATAGTGAAAGCAGAACAGAGAGTAAAGAATAAGAAAAACATTAACTTAGGAGAAAGTTGCCAAGATCCAAGAAAAACATTTGCTATTGGCAAGAAACTGTTGCTGAGATTTTCTTTTCTGATTACGTTTGTTGCAACACAATATTTTTTTTAATTTTTTCTTATTTTACATATCAGTCCCAGTAACCTCTCCCTCCTTTTCTCCCTCCTTTCTTCCCTCCCTCTCTCCCACCCTTCCATGCCTCTTGACCACCCTCCCATCCCACCCCTCCACTCCACATTTGGGTGATGCCTTCCAGGAGGGGGTCAACAAAATCTATCAAGTCATTTGAAGTAGGGACTAGGCCCTCCCTCCTGTCTCTAGGTTAAGGTCATATCCCTTCATGGGAAATGTGCTCCCAAAGTCCTTTTGTGCACCAGAGATACATCCTGGTTCCACTGTCAGAGGTCCCTTAGACTGCCCAGGCATTTTAACTGAGACCCATGTTCAGGGGGTCTGAGGAATACTACTCTTTGGAACACCAATTTTTACCAATATCTTAAGTGGGAAGCTGAATCCTTGTTCTTTGACAATTTCATACATATATGTAGTACATTCTATTATTCTTACACTCACCAACACTTAGTTCCTTCTGAACCCGGTAGCCCCGACGCTTTCCAATACATCCCCTTCCTATATTCATACTTTTTTATTTTGTGACCCACCTATTTATGTTTTCTGTGTAACAATAGATTTAGAATAAAAAGCTAAAGCCAACTGTCCCTCCCCCAGAATCTAAAGTTTAACAGGGAATAAAGGATCCCATGATCTCCTCCCTGATCCATGACTTACTATTGGTCGGCTTAGTGTTGTTGAGGTCCAATGCAGGTAACCACAGTTGTTGTGAGATCTTATTTGCAATGGCTGCATCATGCTGAAAGATAGCCCCTCTTCTCCCTGTCTTCTGGCTCTTACATTCTTTTTGCTCACTCTTCCTCAATGTTTTCTGACCCTTAAAGGAGGTATTATACATGTTTGTTTCAGGGATGAGTACATAACCATCTTTTGTTCCTGGCATCTAGAACATCTAAGAATACCTGCATTCTCTACTGTTTGCTATAAGGAGGAGTGACATTTGTTAATTGTATAATAAATACAATTATTTAGATAATAATATGTTGCCATGCTAATTTAACTAAAGCACATTAATATCCACCCTCCCTCCCATCCCAAATATTAGTGTCATAGATCTCTCTAATCACTGTTTTATGACCAGATTAACAATGCTAGGCATGGGTAACCTCCTATGGGAATGTACAAAAATCAAACCCAAGAAAGGTTTGTTACCCCTAAAATAGGCCAACATTTCATCACTAGACACATCTTGCCTGGTAAGTTCGTGTTATAGTTCATAGTGTTCATAGCTAGATGATACCAGTAATAACTTCTTTCTCCCAGCAACCTCTGTTTCTCAAAGCTCGTTGTCAGGGAGGGAAGCTTCCAGCTCAGCTTCAGTTTTTCATTAGTAAATTGTAATGATTGGGGCATTCTTAAAATCTGAAGTAGATAAAGGACCTTCTTTTTTCTTCAGGGTATGTAAAACTACAGAAATGAATCACACGTTTTTATTCTAAAATGCCTTGATAAAGCTCAATATTACGGTATTAAAGGTCTTCTGCAGAGAAGTCATTACTGCCAAAAAGTTAGCAACTACCCTATGTATTACATTCTTTCCCTGGGCATAATACAGTATTACAAAGGGGAAGGGCAACAAATCAGTAGCATGAGGAAGAATGGAGCTCATTTTTCATCCAACATGTATAGCTATTTGTCTTGATGCATGTAACTTTTAAATGACTCACAGTTCTTACTCATATTAAATGAAAATGATAAATTCCCCTGCTTGGTTAATTATTGTTAGAGACTACATGTAGTAAAATTATTTAGTAAGTTTTATACGTTTAAAAATGTTATTATAATCATTCCATTAGGTTTTACATTTTATTTTTTTCTGGGAGATTTGAAGAGAACTAAGTTAGACAGGAGGGTAGAAAAGAAGTAGACAGAATAATTTCTCAATAAAAAGAGGCTGTGATTTCTTACTAATGTCCTGTATAACCGAGCATTGATCTACAGTACAAATGATTGTTTGCTTAGAAAGAACTTAGGTTCCTCTTCCCTAACTTATGGGATAGTTTGCATTAGAGCCTGACAGACAAGCCTCAGTGCCTTTCCAAGTATGTTTAATGTGTAGCAACTGGACTGGGCTTCTAAGAGTGATTTGTAATAGACCAGGTAGCTCTTAGAAACATATGTGCTAACAATCTAAGCAATAGTGGAGAGGCTACGTTTAATGCCCTTCCACAATAATGAGATTGACGACTACCTTATATGCATTCCTACAGCCTTCATCTAGTAGCTGATGGAAGCAGAAGCAGATACTCACAGCTAAACACTAGCCAGATTCCTGGAATCCAGTTACAGAGAGGGAGGAGTGATGAGCAAAGGGGTCAAGACTAGGCTGGAAAAACTCACATAATCAGCTGAGCTGAACAAGGGAGAGCTCATACACCCCAGTCTGATATCTGGGAAACCAGCATAGGACTGACCCAGACCCCCTGAATGTGGGCATTAGTTAGGAGGACTGGGCAGTCTATGGGGCCTCTAGTAATGGATTAGTATTTATCCCTAGTATAGGAATGAACTTTGAGAGCCAATTCCACAAATGGGGAAGGACCTAGTCCTTGCCCCAAATGATGTTACAGACTTTGAAGATCCCCCATGGATGGCCTCATCCTCTCTGGGGAGCAGAAAGGGGATGGGCTGGAGTTTTGTAGGGATGATAAGGGAGGATGGAAGTGTGAGGGAACTGGGATTGACATGTAAACCAACTTCAACTTCGTTTCAAATTTAAATAAAAAAAAAAGGAAAATAAGAAAAGCAAAAAAAAAAAAAAACATGTGCATGTATGAATTTTCCTTTCTTGTGTCTAAGAAAACTGATTTTTGAAGGATTTGATTGACTTGTCTACAGTAATAGTGGGTAATGCTGTTTATCTCAACAGACTAGAGCATCAGCTCCTGTCTCCAGCTTACAAGTTCAAAGGTTTTGTTTGTTTGTTTGTTTTTGTTTGTTTGCTATTGTGTCACTCTATTTCTCTAAATTTATGAGCTAGATATTATGAGATAGAAACAGAGAAAGACCCCTTTTTCCTTATCTGCTATATATGAAAATATATGTATGATTGTAGGATATGGCATCCTATAACTGAAAGAGGGAGCTTGAGAAAGAATCAAACTGAGTTTTATCATTTAGAAGTGGGATGATGGAAACCTGAAGATAGGGAGCTTTTCTGTTCTGCCTGGTCCCACAGACGATTCGCCCCAAGTTAATACACAGACACTACATTAATTATTAAATTGATTGGCCAATGGCTAGGGCTTCATACTGGATCACTCTCTATTAATTATTAACCCATTTCTATTAATCTGTATGTTGCCATGAAGCTGTGGCTTACCCATAATCTGGCATGTTATGCCTTAGGCAGCATGGTGTCTCTCTGACTACTTCTTCCTGCCTTCCTCTCCCAGGCTTCTCCTTGTCCAATTGCCCCACCTTTACTTATTGCCTGGCTACTGGCCAATTGGTGTTTTATTCATCAGTCAATAAGAGAAATATTTATACATAAGGACATCCTCCATCAAAAACCCACACGAAATATGGGTTCCAAAGATTATGCGTGTAACCAGAAAAGTAGATACATACAACCCTTATATGGTTTTTCTCTTCCAATATTCTTTTTACCATACCCCCCCACCTTTTGGCAAATTATCAATAAGTGACAGAACTGATCAGATTGATCTTATTACCTATGAATATCCCAAAGAAGATAGGAAAAGTAAGGAATACTCTAATAGATTTGGAAATGACTCATTTGCAAACTATGTCTGTCATGCACATCAGTGAAGAATATCATGCATCACTGTATGTCAGTTGCATGTGAGTTCTGTTGCTAGCTTGTCTCTATGGATGCTGTATATAGCACAGCTTACATTTATCTTGGAATAAAATTCATAATATTTTATTGAGCTTTTGAATCTCTGTCTGTAAACCCCCCTCTTTACAACTTAATGTTGCCCTTCCTTGGTTGCCACAGAGACTGTGTTTTAGATCCAGTTTTGGCCTGCCTGATGGCTACTTTGGCTTTTAGACCTGCTGTTTGCTTTACTTTTTTTTTTTTTCCTATTTATCATTCAAAATTCTGCTTAAATCTCAGACAAGTCTATTTCTGTTCTCTAAAGGGGGGGGGGGTCAATTCTTGTGATGTGAACATTCATAGCCCACTTTCTGCTTCTTCCACAAAGCTTACTCATGTCACCAATTAACATTTACCTGTGATAATGACAGATTTAAAATACCAGCTGTCATGGGACTGACTCAGATCCCCTGAGCATGGGTCTCAGCTAGAAGGCCTAAGCAGTCTAAGGGACCTCAGACAGGACAGTGGAACCAGGATGTATTCCCAGTGCACAAAATGACTTTGGGGCACATCTCCCATGGAGGGTTATTCCCTCCTAGCCTAGAGACAGGAGAAAAGACTTTGTCCCTACTCCAAATGACTTGACAGATTTAGATGACCCCTCCTGGAGGGCCTCACCCTACATGTGGAGTGGGGGATGGAGGGGAAGGTGGTTCGGGGTGCATGGGAGGGTAGGAAAGAGGGAAAGAGGGAGGGAGAGGGAAATGGGATCAATATGTAAAATAAAATAATTATAAAAAATAAAATACCAGCTGTCATATATGAGTAACTTTTTGTAAATATTAATTCCATCCTTGACACTTATGTGTAATTATTTATGTGTTTGAAATCGACTTTCACCAGTCATTTATCATGACTACTAACAACCACCCATATAGTCTGTACCCATTAGATGTACAATCACAGCCATGTGCAGAAAGAAATGCCTTAACTTCAGTCTAATGCTCTCCCAATTGAGCTATTTCAGCAAAGACAAAACACCTTAATATAATCTAAGATTATTACATATTCTGTCAAACATTTGTTATGTGCCCCAATTATTGATCTTGAATTGATTTCCTCCTGATGGATTTGCTGACTTGCAACTTGTGTAGCCAATATGAGAAGGCTGAGTCTACAGAGCTTCTTTCCTGCTCACTCCATTGTCACCTGCCTTGCTTCCTATGTTTGTTTCTTCACAATCCCATGGTCTATCACATCTGTTTTTAATGTGGTATTTCAGGAATTGTTATGATATTATAGTGCTTTATTAAGCAAGAATACATAATTGGTATCTCTTTTACCCTTAGGTGTGAAATTGAGACAATTGAAGACAAGGCATATCAGGGTTTACACCAGCTCTCAACCTTGATACTGACAGGAAACCCTATCCACAATTTATCCCAGAGAAGTTTTTCTGGACTACCAAGTTTACAGAATCTAGTGGTTGTGGAAATAAAACTGACTTCTCTAGACAGCTTACCTATTGGACACCTTATAACTTTAAAGAAACTCAATGTGGCTCACAATCTTATACATTCCTTTAAGCTACCTGAATATTTTTCCAATCTGACTAACCTAGAACACTTGGACCTTTCTAATAACTATATTCAAAGAATTTACTACACAGACTTACAGACTTTACGTGAAAATCCCCAGCTCAATCTCTCTCTAGAGTTGTCCTTGAACCCAATTGACTTTATTCAACCTGGAGCCTTTCTAGGAATTAAGCTCCATGAAATGACTCTAAGAAGTAATTTTAATAGCACAAATGTAATGAAAACTTGCATTCAAAACCTGGATGGTTTACAAGTCCATCGGCTGATCTTGGGAGAATTTAAAAATGAAAGGAAGGTGGAAATGTTTGACCGCTCTGTCATGGAAGGACTGTGCAAGGTGACCATTGATGAGTTCCGGCTAACGTATGCAGATGAGTTTTCTAATGATATCACCGACTTCTATTGCTTGGCAAATGTTTCTGCAATCTCTCTGGCAAATGTGTATGTGAAGCACCTAGAAGACATTCCTAAATATTTCAAATGGCAAACCTTAGCAGTCATTAGATGTGAACTCAAACAATTCCCACCTCTGGAACTCCCCTTTCTTAAAAAGTTGATTTTTGCTACCAACAGAGGGGCTACCAGTTTTGAGGAAGTGAATCTGCCAAACCTCACTTTTTTAGATCTCAGTGGAAATGGTATGAGTTTTAGGGGTTGCTGTTCTTATTCTGCTTTGGGAACAAGAAGCCTGAAACACTTAGACCTCAGCTTCAATGGTGTCATCAGCATGAATTCAAACTTCATGGGTTTAGAACAGCTGGAATACTTGGATTTTCAACATTCCACTTTAAAAAAGGCCACAGAATTCTCAATGTTCTTACCCCTTGAAAAACTTCTTTATCTTGACATCTCTTATACTAACACCAAAATTGACTTCAATGGCATATTTTTTGGTTTGACCAGTCTCAACACCTTAAAATTGGCTGGCAATTCTTTCAAAGACAACACACTTTCAAATGTCTTTACAAATACTACAAACTTGACATTCCTGGATATTTCTAAATGCCAACTGCAACAAGTATCTTCGGGGGTATTTGACACACTCCATAGACTTGAGTTACTAAATATGAGTCACAACAATCTACTTATTTTGGAACCATTCTATTATAAACAGCTGCACTCTCTCAAGACTCTTGATTACAGTTTCAATCACATAGAAACATCCAAAGGAATACTTCAACATTTTCCAAAGAATCTAACCTTCTTAAATCTTTCTCATAATTCCTTTGCTTGTATATGTGAGCATCAGAACTTCCTGCAGTGGGTCAAGGACCAGAGGCTGTTTCTAGTGAACACTGAACAAATGACATGTGCAACACCTGTAGAGATGAAGGGCTCCCTGGTATTGGACTTTAGGAATGCCACCTGTTATATGCAGAAGACCATCATTAGTGTGACAGTGATCAGTGTGCTTGTGGTATCCACCATAGCATTTCTGGTCTACAAATTCTATTTTCACCTGATACTTATTGCTGGTTGTAAAAAGTACAGTAGAGGTGAGAGCATCTATGATGCCTTTGTCATCTACTCCAGCCGGGATGAAGACTGGGTGAGAAATGAGTTGGTAAAGAATTTAGAAGAAGGGGTGCCCCCCTTTCAGCTGTGCCTCCACTACAGAGATTTTATTCCTGGTGTGGCCATCGCTGCCAACATCATCCAGGAAGGCTTCCACAAGAGCCGGAAGGTTATTGTTGTGGTGTCTAGACACTTTATCCAGAGCCGCTGGTGTATCTTTGAATATGAGATTGCTCAGACATGGCAGTTTCTGAGTAGTCACTCTGGCATCATCTTCATTGTCCTGGAGAAGGTGGAGAAGTCCCTACTGAAGCAACAAGTAGAGTTGTATCGTCTTCTCAGCAGGAACACCTACCTAGAGTGGGAGGACAATGCTCTGGGAAGGCACATCTTTTGGAGAAGGCTCAAAAAAGCTCTTTTGGATGGAAGAGCCTGGGATCCAGAGGGAGCAGCAGAGACAGAAAACAATCAACAAGAAGCAACAACTTCCATCTGAGGAGAACAAAACTCTGGGTCTTACACTCATTCTATTTACAAGTATTACATGTTACAGCTCATCATGGGTTCTGTTGTAGGCAAGGGTCCTATGATGCACAAGGTACCAAGAAGCTGGTAACATAATGGACCTTACAGAGAAGAAAGTGATAATACTCTGATAAAACTACATATCTTCCAGGTATGTTCTTTCACCAACTCAGGCAAAGAATCATAATCAGTGCCCACTGTATCAAACTGAAGGAAAAGAGGCTAAGCTAAGCCCCAGTGAGAGCAAAAAGGAGCATTAGTTATCCCTAGGCCCTTTGACTATATAAAATATATCATGTACTGTGTTTCAATTACCAACTGAACTGAATCTTTGCTTACTTTCCCTTTTTACTACTTAATGCAATTTAAATTCTACTGACTTTCTGAGTACCTGATTCAAAGTTCATCTTCTATTTTATGTCATTTTCTTTTGAACCTATTTCTTCAGGAAACCTGATTAATACATGTTCACAGACATCCTAGGCAGTACTTAGTATGCTATATTTATTAAATAAAAGTTCTTAATATACTTTTATTTTTATAAACTCAGTTATCACTTTTCATGCCTTCTTTATATACGCATATCATAAATAAGGTTGTTAGAGATATGCTAGGAATGCCCATATTTAACTATAATTTTTCAAGCAAGTGTGTAAAATACACTCTGTCACTTTGTCACTGGGTGTCATTCTTAAATTATTACCTACTAAGTTATGGATGTCACAGAGGCAGTGTTAAAAATAATTTGGTTGATGGGATATTTTTAATCGAGGGAATAAAGCAGAGAGGAATGCATGTACAGGAATCAGATAATGTGGTCATTTCTTTTTGATAATTCTGGAACCATAGATGCTCACATAGCTGAGTGGCAACACAAGACATGTTGCAATTAATGTTTCTTTTCAGCAAGTACACTGTTTATTTGACTGGAAGATACTTTCAGGGAGTTATGGAGATCTGAGGTCCTTTCCTCTCATCCTTCCCATTGCTAGACATGCTTTATGAGATGAGTGGACATTGGGAGTACACATTGCTACTTCTTGTTAGGTATCACCTACTGGGGAGGGAAGATTTTATCATTATGAAGACAGGGCATTCAAAGAGCTTCTCAGAAAAGTTCATTTTAATGTGTCATTACAAGAAAGAACAGTGATGACATTCTTAGGGAACTGCAACATTAAAAACACTATAGGCTTTCACCTTATTCAGATCAGCATACCAGTGTATATATACTGGCATATACACTGTGTGTGTGTGTGTGTGTGTGTGTGTGTGTGTGTGTGTATGCATGCATGCCTGCACGTGCACACATAGGTATGTTCACTCAGCACTTGTATATTGCTGGTGGGAGTAAAAAATAGTTGAGCCATTATAGGAAACGGAGCAGGTTTCTAGTTAAAGGAAACCAAAATAGAACTGTTGTAAGATCTAGCAATAACAATTTTAAAAGCAAACAAAGAACTCATGGGATTCCTTTGTTCATTATGTTCAATATGAACATTCCTATGTTCATATTCGTAATAGTCAAATTATGAAGACAACCCAAATGATCATTGGCAGGTTAATTCATAGAGGTAGTATGCTATATACATGTAATGGAATGTTATTTGACCTTGGAAAAGGAGAAATCTCGTTATTTGTGAAAATATAGAAATGGAGTTTCTTTATTCTAAGTGAAGTAAGTTAGGGACAGAAAGAACTAGAATCCTGGAAACTTCTGATGAGGTAAGTAAGGATAGAAATAAATGATATACAAAACAATAGAAGAGGAAGATGAAAGAAAGCCCTGTACAAATTACTTTAAATAATTTTGCTTGAAATAAACTAAATGGTGGCATGGAGTTATTAACATTAGTTTGGATACCTTAAATTTTTGTCCATACCCATGCAATTATTAGTCTCTTGTTAGCCAGATGAGGTAGCAGATCAAGAATTAATTTCTCCATTTTCATGATATAAAACCTGAAATTCAATGCAGTAAAGGTCTTGTCAGTCAGCTAGACAGCACACAAGAGGCAAGGCCCTAGCCTGGTCCTTCTTCCCTCTCAGGGAAACTACTGTGCACTCTAGCCTATGCTTCAAGCTGGCAAAACAAGAAGTGAAACCCCCACAGTTCTCTACGCGGTTAGTGCCAGTCAGGGTTTCTCAACTTAAACCATGAATCATTAAGCAAATACATATGCATGCATGCATTATGCATGGAGTGGTTTATTTATAACATCTTTTTCCATAAAGAGCTTGGGGGAGCTTCCAACAAAGTATACATGAGCAATAAAGTTAATCAGAAGTAGCAAATATGGATAGAAAAAAAGAAATGAAAGACATGGGAAGTTTTGACAGTGCACACCAGGTGCCTTTCCCGAGAGATCTGGAATTTTGGAAAGTATAACTTTCTGAAATCATTTTCAAAGCTTACCAGCTGTGTGATTTGGGCTTCACTTGTCTGAGAGCTAGGCACCTTATAAATAATATGAATATCAGTATATTAATTTTAGGCTATTATAAAATAAAATATATATTTAATGTAAGTGGCTTTCTCATGGGTAGTCAGAGAGAAGCACTGAATAGCTTTCTCAATGACAACTTTTTGATCACAGTTGTTTTCACAGCTTGTAGGACCATAGTAGTTCCTGTGACTAAAGGAGATAGTTTCTTTTTTTACTTGCCTTCTACTGATAGGTGTTACCTGACCCTAGCTTCCTCTTAGACTCTACAGCCTTTTGAGAAATCACTAGTGGTGTAAGACCCTCAGAATGAGGAGACTTCCAGGTTCGGTCAATACCCCAAGAACTCAATGTCCAGTCCAGTTGCTGCAAAACGCAAGAGGCTTTAATGAACAGGAAACGTTTGCACAAACATGCTCCTCCAGCACGCAGGCTAGAGAGAAGCCCCCTCCCCTGGGCCCAGGTGTTTTTAAAGGCAACCCCACAAGCTTAGGGAGGGGGTGGAACCCTCTGTCCATTGAGTATGTGACACTTGGAGGCCGGATGGTCTGCTATTAGGGTCAGCAGACCTTAGGGCCTCAGGTGTGCTAATTAATCTTGTCTGGGCAAACCAGAGTTACAGCTATCTCTTTGTTTCCTAAGGACCCCATTTACCACCTGTTGACTCACAGGAAAGGAGGGGGCAGTGTGAATTCTTATCTCAGGGCCTTGTGAGAGGAAGCTAGCAAATTCCAAGGAACAGATATTGGTTTCCAGGTTAGTCCATCATTAACATTACTTTTTAGGTCTTTCAGTGGGTTCCTGGGAACTCATGAGTAGACTTGACATGTTCCTGTTCCTGGTTGTTTTTTTGTTTTTTTTGTTTTTTGTTTTTTTTTGTTTTTTGGAACTGAGGCCCACACATTACCACCACCTTGGCTTCCCTGGTTTTGAGCACCATGCCTGACAAAGTACATAACAATACCTGTTCATGTGAAGAACAAGTGGTTGAAGAATGCACTTTCTCAAAAAAAAAAAAGAATGCACTTTCTCTTTGTGTTGATGTTCTTTGTCCTCTGGACCTCCAAGTTAAGACTCTAAAGTACTATAGATTTTAGCTGTCAAGTTTATTTGCACAGCTTTGAAATTTCCTGCCTGTCACTTGCATGAATATTCTTACTTGTTTGCTTGACATTATCTTTTCCAAAATTATGAAGGTTGGGGAAGAAGAGATCTCTAACAATAGTTTTCTTTCTTGGATACTTTAAAGTCCTATTCTCATAATTTATGTGTGATATCTGAGGAAAGTTCTCATGCGATACCAATTTGATGAATACTCCCAATATCACATTAGGGAACTAAGGCTTTAAGATTTTTATTAACATATCCAAAGCACACAAGGCATTAAATGGCAAAATTAAAAATCCAACTGACTACATCAAATGGTTTCTTTATGTTTCTTTTCTTTTGGGGTGAAGATTTGAATGTTATTATTCCCTATTTTTATTTATTTTATTGTATACTGTATTCAGAGTGCAAAAGTAGATTCTGGTTATGAAGTTAGTATCAGAGGATAAGTACTAGGCTGAAAGAGGTGCCAAAAGGGGAGCTGGGGAATATGTGAAGGTAGTATTTGACGTTACCAATTTTCCTCTTATAACTATGATCTGTCTCCACATTTCAGCTCACTTTTCTGATAGAATAAATTTCTTTCCATGAAGCTTCAACTTATGCTAATGTGCCAGGCTAATAGGACCAGCTGTTTCTGTCTTTATTCAATTTCCCAACATTCATTTGGGGATTTCTTCTGTCACATGGTTTTTAATTGGGCATTCTTTCAAACATTCATTAAATGGCTGAGTCTTCTCACTGGAAACTAACTCAATGAAATCAATAAGCTGATAGGGTATGAGGACACTGATTTTGCATTGCACCTTGATATGAAATTTAAGTTGGACTGTGAAGGAGGAGAGTATGTCCATTTCATAGAGTTTCCGACTCATATCATTCCTGTGACTTCTTTAATTTTGTGAAATTGAAGGATATGAAGCATTTCAGTTTAGTGCCTATAATGTAAACAATTTATTTTGCAAATGTACTGAAAATTAAGTGATTAGAGAGTTTGTTTTATATATCCCCACCATCAATTATTCTAGTTATTACTAAAGAAGGAGGTTGCAAAGTTTTAAATGAGATAATGTGCTTTCTTTCACTTAGCAGTTTTAGTAAATGCAAAGAGTTGACAGGTTCAAATTGTGGTTGTGTCATATCTTCACAAGGTAATTTAAAACAGGTTTCATATTCCAATTTCAGTTTGATTACTTAGGCATTAGGACCATTGTCTACTACAAAGTAAGGCTACTTTTAAAGACAAATGAAAGTGTTTTGGGAAGACTCAGCACAGATCTTAACTTACCTTATTAAAGGGGCACATGCAAGAATGAGAAAGATCACAAGCCTGGCATACAGTTGATTTATTGGCCTGGGATCCTAGAGATCTCCTAAGCAGGAGATCTCATACATATTGTCTCAGCCAGTATGTTGTCTCTCAGACAGAATGGAGAAACAGGGCAAGGAGGATCACTTCTCTGAAAGACAGAAAGTTAAAAGCTCCTGTTTCTAGAATTATATCATACAAAGGCCAAATATTGCTCATTCCTAATGAAGTAGGAACCTATGCCCGGAGAATATCCTTCATGATAGAAACTGAGATATAATTTTGGTAATCCACTTATAGAGATATCTTGAAAGTTCCCAAAGAACCTGGCAGCCCAGGTTCCAGCACATAAAAGGGGTAATGGCATCTTGGTAGAGTTCACTTGGTCAAAATGCAGAAATGTCCAGAGAGAATAGACAATTTTTCCTGTGGTCACACAGCCTATAATGTATAAATAATAATAATAATAAATTCTACCTGAAATAATGTATTAATAATAATATTAATATATTATATTTGGCAAATATTTGACATGTACCTGGGACAGTTTTAATTTAATTGCATGAATTACCTTCTAATACAGCTGTTACTAACACAGTCATTTCACATAAAGTGAATCTGAGAGCAAGGAATAAATTGTCCAATTGGAAGGGGCAGAGTCCAAGTTGGCTTGATTTCCAGGGCTGTCAATTTTCTACCACACAGTACCGCTACTGCAGTGGTCTGAGCTTTTTTGCTAGGGGTTGTTAGAACAGTAATGAGAGAATCATTGGGACAAGTCAGTAACTCCCATACCATCTAGAAATTGAAAGTTTCAAAGGCAGAAAGTGTGACTTTTCTTGATCTCTATGGAAATGAAGATGATTCTTCCTGTGACAGTGCTAAGTGATGAGTCAGAGTGTAAATGTGCTTTTTTTTTTTTTTTTGGCACAGATTGTCCTGTTCTAATAGTGTTGTTTATAATTATAAAATAATGTGTTTCTGAAAGGCTGCAAGCAATTCTGGGAATGACAATAAGAATTTAGAAACAATGTGGTATTTGTGTGAGAAGTGCTTTGTTGAAAATTAAACCTGTGTTTAGGAAAAAGATCATGTTGTGTTGTTTGCACCTAAGAAACTATCATACTGTGTAATTAAATCAAATCCAGTTAGATTCCAATTTGAGTTTCTGTCTTACCTGAAAAATAGTATGGCACCTACAACAAACAAAATATGACTGACCAGAAACAACCCAGCAAGACTAATTATTCAAACTGTTCCTTTTTCTTCTCAGGACACACAACAGCTATGGAATTGTATGGTCAGTTTTCTCTCACCCTGAGAATTAGCTTTGTTTGTAGTGTAAGGCCTTTCTTTAAGGTCTTTCAAGATTCTCAGTAAGGAGTAACTTTTCCGTTCAAGAGATTTCATTGGAGGCACTATAAGAAAATAAGTGAAGAATTCACCCTTGAGGATGCTATGTTGACCTCCTTGCTTAGGAGCGAGGGAAAAAAAAAATGTATTCTTCAAAAATTAGAAAAATTTTGTGCTCTAAGACCTTGAAGGTAAAAGAAGATATGCAGTTTAATTTTTGTATATATGCCTCTCTTAAAGTAACATCTATCATAATGTCTTTTAATATCCTTTATTTGTGTTTTTTTTTTTCACCAAGGACTTGGGAGGTTTAAAGATCTTGCAATGGAAGTTATAATAAGACTAAGTCAAGATGATCAACTTTACCAGGTTTAAGAATCAGTCCTTGAATTTAGCTTTATTTAGTTATATCTGTCTACTCTTATATATCTGTTTTTATTATCTCCTTGCTAGAGGTTTTGATTGAGAATCAGAGTTTAGAAACTGTATTTTTAAATTTTTCTACATTCAATTTTTTAAGTATCTGTGAATGACTGTTATAATAGGAAATGGGATAATGTACCATATTTAATATGGCCATGGATTCTGTCCTTGAGATTTACTGCTAAGGTTCATGAGAGCCAAAGAAATGTCAACAGAATAGAAGGGATTATGTTAAGAAAAAGGAGGTGTCTTATCTGATTATTCATTCTTTTACATGTATAATTGATTCTTCTCAATCCTACCAGGTAAGACTCATGGAGAAGAATCTGTTCTGTTTGAACTGATCTTTCTACATCCATTTAGAAGTTATATATAATCTAAGCCATTTATTCCTCTTTGTTTCTACATAGTATGTTGCCTTTGTCATCCCCCTTGGTGGTTAAGATGCAGTGTAGGCTTATATCATAACAATATCATGGTGTGTCATGAACTCCCTGAGGCATCTGTTGACAACTTTAATTTACTGGTTTATCAACCCTAAACATGTCTAACTGAACATTGAACTTGGTACTGACTTATGAATATTCAACAGATGGCTTTCTCTGGAAAACACCAGGCTCTCTTGTACAGACTTGCTATATAATTGTCAATCTTCACTGGAATCCCTTTTCATTCCTGTTCAAGGGAGGTAAGGCAGTGAGCACTAAAGGTAAAATTCAGTTGTTTTGGCCTTTCAACTAGCAACCCTGAGTCTATGGCTCCCCGGTGAGAAACACCTGCTGGAAAAAGTTACTACTTGCAAAGAGGACCTTTGAAATGTACTGCAGGGATGGATCTCTGTTTAGTCCTGTGCTCAGCCCACTGCAGGGTCCTGCTGAGTCTTTACTCTTCATCATCTTCTGCAGCATTGGCTGAGGCCTGAGAGCCAACACTGCTAAGCCTATGGAGTATTCTACTGTCCTTCACTGAATGAGGGGCTGACAATTATGGAGTTCAGGATGCAGGTTAGCCACTGGAAGACTTTTTCTGAGCTGAAGTATCACAGGGAGGTAGAACCACTAGTATGTAGGCTATGGTTTGCTTGTAAATAGATGGGTGAATTTTCTTTAATGGTTATATGCTTGGTATTTCTAGTTATGATGATTTATGACTATAAAACAGTGACTTTATAAAATACATGTTTATAATATGAGCATACTAGAAGGCAGAAAAGGAAGGGCATGTGAGAGTGAAAAGATGTTTAGTAAATTTGAAGTTATCACTAGTGAAATTTCCAAAGGGAAAGAAGCAACATACTGTAAGATGATGGGCTGAAGTTCAGGTCATCCCTCTTATATTCTGGTGTGGTCACCTCTGCAAGATTAATCTCATCAGTAAAAATTTTGAGGATGAGGTACTACATGTCTTTTCCTACAATACCATTCTGAAAATAGAGTAGTGATTCTGCCATGTACCTGTTATTCTATCTGTAAACTGTTGTTCTAACATTTGGAACCACATGATATTATACATGGAATAGAAGAGCCTATCAGGGGCTGGAGAGATGGCTCAATGGGTAAGATTCCTAGATGCACTTCCAAAGGACTTGCTTTCAATTTCTAGCCCTCACAACTGTCTGCAATCCCAGTTCCAAGAGATTCAACACCCTTACATAAACATACATACAGGTAAAACACCAATGCACACAAAATTTTAAGTAAACAAATTATTTTAGACAGAAGAATGTTTCATTAAATAGTAAAATATTCAGCTTTTAACAGGTTCTATACTTTTCTCAGTTCCTAGAAAGGATTTAGCTAAGATCAGTTGAGTGGTAGACAACATACCACAGAAGGAGGAGTTAAGATGTTTGCTGGTGAACTGTGCAACCAGTGGTAGCTTGCTAACAAAGGTGAGTTCCTGGAACTCTTCATCATGTATTCTGTTTCTTTGTCTACACGGTGAGCTTTGAGAGTCAAGTAAGACTTAAGAGTCAAGAAAATTCATAACAGTGCAAGTGAACTGTCATAAAAGAAATGTATCTCTTTTGCCAAATTGTATAATCCTGTGAACACCTTCCATCATGCATATGCAGTTAAAAAGCTTGTAAATTAATCATCTGCACCATTTTTATAAGATTATCTGATAGTTTAGCAATTTTTATACTCGGCCACTTTGAATAATCTTATGGATAGAAATACAGTTTGCCTAAATCTGAGCACGTCTTGGACTAATGCTTGCAATTATCTTTGTTTCCCACATTTGACATTTAAAGTGATGTATCACAGGCTCCTACATTGCTAGCTATGGAAGCACCAGCCGACCCCTTGTGCTTCTCACCATCTGTGAAGTCTTGTCAGCTCAGAGTAAACTCTGCATAAATTTCACCATTAGAGACTGGTGATATCAGAGGTTCTGTTCTTTCTTTCTTCCTGCTTTTTAAAAATGTCATCTCTTGAAAGTGTCTGTTTTAAGACAGACAATGACTGTCTTCTAGGACACACAGGAACTTCCTTTCCAATGTCCTTCCTGAGCATGGAATATGTCCTCAGTCATTCTTCCCTTTGACCTGGTCATCTGTTTCTGCATTTCCCTCTCCTCTGGCATCCTTCTTGCAACAACCAGAAGGTCAGTTATGGTCTGTAGCCTCATGCCATCACCATCTTCTTTTCTCTACATTTATTTTCCCTTAGTATGTGTTCATGTGTGCATGTCACACTTATGTGGACACTTATGTGCAGATCACTTGTAGAGAGCAGAGAATAATCTCATTTTGTGGGAGTTGGTTTTTTCTTTCCATCATATGAATTCCAGGGATTGAGTTCAGTTTGTCAGGCATGGTAGCAATTACCTTTACATTTGGATCCATTTTTCTGCCCCCCCCCTTTAAACTTTTTTAGACACTAAGTTCATTCTTGCTTAATAATCATTCATGGTCTCTGTCTCTCTAACTTCTCTTTCTTTTTTTCCTCTCCTCTTACCCTTATTCCATGGCACAAGAATTCCAACTTCCTTATTTGTTGGTGTTTGTTCCCTCTTTGCACTTTTCCTTCTCTTTCTGTTTATGAACTCTAGTAACCTTTGCTTCATAGGGCAAGTAATATGCATTCTATTTTAGTGTATTGGAAAGGATATTTCCAGGTCTGGGAATCAAACAGGTGTATGTTGATTCCATGACGCCCAGTTTCTGCTAAATAGGGATAGATCTGCCTTCTGTATTTAGAAGCAGAGAAATTCATTGATGTTAAGTTCTGGTTTTTGTTTTCCTCCATGTGTTTGTCATTTTGTTCTTCCTAGCATCTGACGTTTAGGAAGAAGCAGCTTAGCTAATAGAACAATATAAGATGTATGTAGAGGCAGAGATAAATGCCAAATTATGCATCCTCCCAAAGTTTTATAGAATTTCAATCTTTACACACACACACACACACACACACACACACACACACACACACACACCATGGTGTTAAACCAGCATGAATGTTGTAGGGGAACTAAAGATTACAAAGGACATTGTAGTAAAGCTGAGCATACTACAGTAATAGCTCTGTGGATAGGCCATGACAGAATAAGAAGGGAATTCTTTAACTTAAAGAATAGCATGAAAAAAAAAAAAAAAGAATAAAGCTGAGAAAAGAAAAACAAGGAAACATAAAAAAAATCCAGCTGAAATATGTTCTTAGCACAGAATAGAGAGAACAGTATAAATAGTTGTATAGCTGCCAATAGTTGTTTTATACCATCTGTCACTGTCATTTTCCTGTTTTCATTTGTTAACCCATCAGTTAAGGATAATATATTGAGCACTTATTCAAATACACAGTACCTGGAGGAAGTAGTCACTCACAAACACTAATGTTACACAATGCAGAAAACATAACATGAACAAAAGCAGATTTAGCATTAAGTCCCCTTGTTTTGTGGCCCAAGATTGAGGAAAAGTGAGTCTTTATCTTGGTGAATGAATCTGTTGTGTGATACTGAGGAAATTCTAAATTTGTTTTGTTTTAAAGACTTTCTTGGAATTAAGTAACTCCACCCTTTCCAGAAATAGGCAAACCTTCTGCCCTATTACAACATCAGAGCTGGAGAGTCACTGTTGTAAAGAGTGTTTCACTGCCTGTAATGTTGCTGACACTTGTGTAATGGGGTGACACAATATCCTCTTCCCCCATTTTTATGCCTCTAATTCAAAGAGTCATGACATGGCATTTATCCTCTCCTAGAGGAGATAGTGCAGTTAAACAGAAAACATCACTTGGAAATCATCTGCTATCATTCCAAAACACAGATTTTTTTTTTTTTTTTCATTTTTAAAGTGGTATCCCAGATACCACTTTTCCCCTGCCACCAGGGAGATATGAGTTGATCTACAGGGACATTGTAAGGACTATGGAGAAGTAAATGACCCCTGGAAACAGGTACACTGACACAAGCAGATCTCTCAGCAGACTTTTAGTTCTTTCTCATGTTATGAGGACAGTAAGAGGTGTGGCTTGGAACCAAGTCAACCCTGTCTGTTCCTGTGCCATGATGCTGATTGATAAAGTAGACACTGGGACAGTAATAATGTTGGTGATAGTAGGAGCAGTGAAATGTTACCAACACCATCTGCCCAGATAATAATAGGAAAATGGGGAAATGGAGGAAAGAGGTATGAAGGAGGAAATCATCTGGAAGAGTTCTGCTTAAACTGTTTATATATTATTCAAGTGTTTTTGGAAGGGCCAACATTTATGATCATCACTCTTAAGCTATTTCAGAATATTTATCCTTTATTCTTTCCAAAATAGGGTTTTCTTCTCCAAATGTAAAATATGAGAACTAATAACAAAAATTATTATTTATACTAAATGTTCCAGTCTCTAAGCACTTACCATGTCCCAAGAACAGTGTTAGGTGTTTTATACATACTATTTTCTTTAACCCAATAGTTAAACCCTTAAAATGGATGTCCTTAGTGTTCACATTTGGCAAAGAAGAAAATCAAAGCTTAGGAAGGTTAAATTCATATGTCCAAATTATTTTTCTAGTGACTATTAGCCAGTAAGATATAATATGGAAACTTGTATGTGCCTTATTGTAGAGTCTGTGCTATCACACTTTAGCTGGCCTGACTATTTCACCCTTGCCAAGATGCTTGACATTTCCTGGGAGGTGAAAAATGCTACATGAATTTACACAGAGGTTTCCTACACGGAACTTCTTAGGGAACAGTTTTGATTGGATTCAGCATCATCTTTGCAGTATGTTGAGCTATTATTTTACAGTGTGCTTTCATGAAATTGGATGGCATATACAATACAATCAATACCATGCCTACATAAAACTTAAATTTCTAAAAGTATTGGAATGAAACATAGGGGAAATACTTTAAGATATTGGTATAGACAATCATTTTTTATATAAGCATAGGACTCTTCAAGCATAGGATATAAAATTTTAAAATTTGGAGAAAGGATAACATCAAACTCAGAAGCTTCAGAAAAACAAACAACAAAGTGGAGAGACACTAGGAACTAGAGAAAATATGTGCTAGTGATTCATGTTTCAAAAAGTTTATGTAGAATAATATATTTAAGGAAATAAAAAGTAACAATAATAAATCCAAGTCATCCAAATAAAAACAGGCAAAAAATTTTTGAAATAAAATAAACTTTTTAAAATAAACACAGATGTTCAATAAAAAGATGAAAATGTGTTTTATAAAAGTAGGCAACAGAGAATTAAAACTAGCTTGAGATTGCATTTCATTCTTGTTAGCATGGCTATTGTCAAAAAGATAAATAAATAAAGCTAAAGAAAAATAACAATAAATAAAACAAAAACAAAACTTCTGCAAAACCCCAAGCAAATCAGCCAACAAACAGATGAGGTAAGGATTGTAAGAAGAAGCATTTCAATCCTATTGAGGGGAATGTTAATTAGATTGGAAATAACTATTGTAGTTCCTCAGTAAAAAAGAAAAAACCTAAAATCAAAGTATCAAGTGGCATATCTAAACCATTATTGGTAACCTATTTAAAAAAAATCCAAGCCAGCTTACCATAGAGACACCTTCATATCTATTTTTATTGTGAAACTAACACAATAGCCCAGATATGTCCATCAGTGGATGGTGAATAAAGAAAACATAGTAAATAAACACAATGGCTCACTATTTAATTATAAATAAGAATAAGATCTTGGCATATGCAAGAGAATAAATAGAACTGGAGGAAACCATGTTTAAAAAAATCCAGTCACAAAATGACAATATTTCTGCTTTTTCTCTTATAGGTAGAAAGCACAAATTAAATTTAAAATTTGTTGTGAAAGTACAGCAATTGCTTATAACTAAAAAGCATTTTGGAATATGGGGTTTATAAGAAGACAGTTCACATGGTGTGTGGCAGACATGAAGATACCACAGTAAATCCTATTAATTTTTATAACAAAGAAATTAACTAAAAGCAATTTTGCTTAATTTGTTTATCTCTAATTTTATTCACTGTCCTGTAAATAATGAAGTTTCATTCTTTGTGATTGGAAGAAAATTCCTTTGTGTTCACATATCATATTATTTTATTTTTCTCCATTGTTCCAATGTTGAATATTGTGGAAGGCATTTCATGTGCTTTCTCTCACATGTAACTCTTACATTTTATAGAGCTACAAAAATAAAATCATGTTTTCCTATGTAACATGAAATCAATGACAGTATAAAAGAACAAAATTAATCAAGGGAGAGGAGAAAATAGGGGAGGTTTAGGGGCTATGAGCTAGACATGCTCAAATATATATATACATATATATATGTATATATATATATTTATGAAAATTTCTTTAAATGGTATAGTAACAGAAACTGTAAAAAAAAAATAAATGCAATTACATTCTGCAATGGAAGGAAAAGAATTCTTATAATAAATAAGAAATTGGCTTAAATGGAAATCACATTGTTTGTCTCTACCATTAATGATGCTGGAGTGGACAAAATGAGGAGGAAGACTAGGTTCAAGGGGCCAGATAATAGGCCATGGATATTATATCTTCAACAGCTCCTTTGAATGTCACATAGATTTCTGGTCTCTTAGACTTAGAGTAGAAGATACTAAAATCTTAGCTCCGTTCTGTAACGGATAGAGTAAGACCTTCAGGGCCAAAAATGCAATCTGTTCTCTTTCAGAGAAAAGGTAGCAGGTGAGATGTCTCCTGTGGCCTGACCCAACAACTTGTGCTCTACTCATTTTTTTCTCAGTAGCTAGAACCCTGGATATTTATAGAGAGAGCTGTGATGACAACAGACAGAAGGTAATTTAATTTGAGCAAAGGCCTCCAGTGGCAGAGACAGGAGGCCTTCCACACTAGCTTGTCTAATAAATGCAACATTTATTCTTTTTTATTCTCTAACAAAGACTCAGCCTTATCACATCTCTGGTAGCATTTACCTGAATAACAGGGGAAAAAGAAACACAACCTAGGCCAACCATGACTTGGGGGGGTGGGGGGGGGGAGGCAGGGTAATATCCTTTTCTTGAAAAATGAAACACAATGAAAATTTACCTCTTAGTTCCCTGGGGTGTTCAAAAAGGATAGTGGGGTTATCAATAATGATCATGTTTTCCTCTTCCTGGGAACTGCTAGTCATACTCCTTTGAATCCCCTGAAGTCCCAGTAGAATATATTAGCCAGTAGACAATGGGGCAGGCTCACTGAGATTGTAGTAAATGCTAGTGCACCTTATATGTAAATATGTTTTCTTTCTCTCTCTCTCTCTCTTCTATCCATGTACTTCCCTAACTTCTGCACTGTCTGCTTACCTGAAGTTTAACTCTGTATCTCAAAGTTTCGGAGATATAAAGTCAAGTGTGCCTGAGTCCTAATCCTAATTGTTATTACCTCTTCCACAGTTAACTTAGAGAAAGTCAAATAGCCTTTCTTAACCTTAATAAACTCACACATTGTCGTTGGAATATGAAATGTTCCATACTGGTTCATGTGTCTGAAAAGTTAGTCCCCAAGTGTTCCTGTTCTTGGGTACAGGCCTTTACCTAGGACCTTACTTGAGACTGCTTAGGTCAGTATCACTTCCTGTCCTCTCTCTATTTTCTGACTGTAGATACCTTGTTACTCTTGCTACAATGCCTTCCTCACTATGGTGGATTATATCTCTTCTTACATTGTTCATCGAATAAATCCTTCTAGGTTCTGTCATGCATTGATCCCCCATGACACTTCTACTGATCTTTTAGCCACCATAGTGTCTTTCTCTGATGTTGAGGTTTCACGTGTGGATTTCAGAAAATACAAAATGAAAACTATCAAAGCTTGGAATGACTAGACTTTGAAAAGTCTCCAGGGAGAAGCCGCCCTGCATCATCAAAGCTTGATTTAACATATGAGATAATACAAGCTAGTTAAGAAGACTAGACACGTACCAGTTACCTGGAGCCCAGGATGAAATGGTTTCTTCCTTTCTGCTTATGGGCTGTCTTTCAGCTCCAGGTCCTACCTTTTTTCCATTGCTAGTATTCAAAGCTTATTCTTCCTTCAAAACAAAAATGTCTAACCACATTCTCGTTTTGAATTTTTTACCAATAAAAGTCATGGATGCTTCCTTTAACCTTTGATAACCTCTATCTTGACCTTCCTGAAATATTTGTCATGTATTTACTATTATTTAAGCGATTTATGGCCACTTCTTATCTTCTCCTTTAATGAATCTACTTAAGTGTAGATTGAAGTTATTTTCTCACTGACTAGCCTAGTTCCTGAAAAATAACAGATACACAATTAACATTTGACAAAGCAGTGGATTCATTTTAGATGAATAATCTAAGATAATACCTTCTATTTTATAAACCTTGGTATTCAGATCTCTGTGTCTTTGAGGCTTTGAAACTACTCCCCCACACACACCTTTTGAGAAATATTCCTTTCTATCTCATGTCTGCCACCAATTTGCTTAACTTTGCAAATGACTTATGTAGTAAATCTCCATGGTATAATGAACAAATCACACCCACATTCTTATAAAGAGGCTTGAAGGATTAGGGTTCATGTATATAAAGTGTTCAGTGGGCCACTTTGAACATAACAAGAGCCTAAAATCTGTGTTGTTGGTTTGGAAAGGAAAAGGTAATAATACAAACAGTTTTTTTCTCTTTAATCTGCTTTGTGTTAGGTATTTAGTCTCAGCAATAAGAAATATAACAAACATAACATGTAAACTGTGAATAAATTTGGTTACCTTCTTAGATCAGGGTGGAGATAGTTTATGAAGGCAGAACACTGCCATATAGGAGGACTTCAAAAAAGGCTAGGTCTCTACTCAGTGACTGACTGAGCTGTGATTCCAGTGGCTTTTGTTCCCCTTTAATCAATCAGCTACATCACCACCTGTGGGACAAATCAACTAATTTCTTCTTTCATAGAAACAGAGAATTAATAATCTCTTCCCTTCCTAAAGCAAAGGGCTTTATTATCTCCCTTCACTTAATTTCTATCTTGTCAAATCATTTCCATATTTTAAGCTTTTAGGGATTAGTTAAAACTTCACCATGTCTCAGACCAAAGCAGCTGGGATATTGTGCTCCAGCTGATAGATAGAGTACTAAGCTCTACTCCATGTGTTTTATGCATTTCCAAGATGCCAAGTCATGAGCTGACTTACATACTAAATATACCCTTCATGCTGCTGACTGTTAGAGAAAATAGCCATGGATGAACATTACATTGGCATGGCCAAGAGTGATTTAAACATAAAGTTCTCATGGGGACTGTTCCTCACCAAAATTGCAAAGAATCTCCTTAGAAGGCAATAAGCCCAAACTGTGATCACCCTTAATTGTCAATGACACCCCCATGTTTTAGAGGCTGCACCTACAAGTGGGGCTGGCCTGAACCTAGGTGCAAAATATTACAAGATTCAGTTTATAAATTCAGGCCAGAGGGTTAATTCAGTGGCCACCAATATCAGGTGATTATCACAATCTAGTAGAGAAGGTTAGTAAAACCTTCTTTGAAAAAGAAGGTATTTGTGGTTCACAGTCATTAAAAAGGATGGACTTTGGATGCCATTCCACATAGAGGGATACTCCCTCAGCCTAGACACATGGTGTAGTGCCTGGGCCCTGCTCCAAATGATATGACAAACTTTGAAGACTCCTCATGGAAGTCTGTTTCCTGGGGAGCAGAAAAGAAATTGAATGGGGGTTGGTGGGGAAAACAGGGGAGAGTGTAGGAACTGGGATTGATATGTAAAACAAGCTTGTTTCAAATTTAAATTAAAAAGAAAGAAGAAGGATTTCAAGATACCTCAGTTAAGAGCAGGACATGTGCTTTCATTTAAGGCTCCCAGGTGATTTTAAGACTAGGCAGATTCAAGAAGCACAGAGCTCATCTACATTATACCACAGGGAAAATATACAGATCTCCACAATGTATTTTCAGCCCTCTTCTATCCTATTACCTCTATAAGCTATGCTCGAGTAGTCTAGCATTTGAAAGTTTTGTCTCAATTAATTCCCTGGGATAATTAGATAGAGGCATTGCTTTCTCTAATACTTTCTATCTCTGTTCATGCTTCACATACATAGTATCAGTTTCCCAAGTCCAGTTTTTAGCTAGCTGTTCTTTTGGAAGCCAGTATGTAGAAAATAGTCTTCTTGTCACAGGCGCTGTGCAAATCATTTGACCTGCATTGATTCACTGGGCACTATGGACTTCCTCTGAGAAGCATTGTTATTACCTTCATTTTATAGACAAAATTGCAGCAGAGAAGTCAATTGATTGGCCCAAGATCCTACTAAGTGGCAAAACCAGGATTGATCACTGACATGCTTGCTCCAGAAACTATTCTCTGTAATGTGCTATCATGCTTCAGGGGTTCAATGGTAGGGTCTGAGTAGCTGCTATCCAATTCTAAGTTCAGACATGTAGCCATACAGGTCATACATAGTCACCTCCAACATCTGTGTTTTCTGTAATATAGTTAAGACATTTCTCCATTTAAGTAAACTTATTCCTACAAGTATGGTTCTTTTCTTTTTTCTTTTTCTTTTTTTATAGGTATGGTTCTTTATGTATGTTTGAAAGAAGGCAAATTTCATTTTAAAACAAGCCATTTGCCCTTACCTGTGTAAGACCCTCAGAATGAGGAGTCTCCCAGTTTCGGTGTGTACCCCTAAGAACTCAATGTCTAGTCCAGTTGCTGCAACATAGAAGAGGCTTTAATGAACAGAAAACGTTTGCACAAATGGGCTCCCTTAGCACACAGGCCAGTGAGAAGCCCCATCCCCCAGGCACAGGTGTTTTTAAAGGCAAAACCCACAAGCTTAGCGAGGGGGCGGGACCCTCTGTCCATTGAGTATGTGATCCTTTGAGGATGGATGGTCTCTTGATTAGGGTCAACAGACCTTAGGGCCTCAGAGTGTGCTAATTAATCTTGTCTGGGCAAACTAGAGTTACAGTTATCTCTTTGTTTCTTAAGGACCCTATTTACCTCCTGCTAACTCACAAGAAAGGAGGGGCAGTGTGAATTCTTGGTATCTTGTTATCTCAGGGCCTTGTGCGGGGAAGTTAGCAAATTCCAAGGAACAGATATTGGTCTGGGTTAGCTTTCCAGGTTAGTCTGTCCTTCATTTCAATTGTGGTAGGGTGGGGTTCATTAACTTTACTTTTTTGTCTTTCACCTGTAATATAACTAAAATCATATGATTTCCTAAATAGATGTGGGTAAAGTCATTGGTGTTTAGCTACCAGTTCTCCTGACATGAGAAAGGAAGAATTAAGGACTATGATAATATTTATCAAATTTTTGCTAACTACCCATTATGGCTGATTTCAAAATACCCACATGACACTAGGTATGTGGAATGGGGAGAGACATATACTACTTTTATTAATAAGAAGTTGACATATCTCTTCCACTGTCTTTTGCAGTTTCACATCTTTAAAACATTTATTTTTAATATGTTTAATTATGTGTATATGTAAATATATCCATGTAAGTTCAGGCATTCATGAAGTACACAATCATCTCCTTTGAAAACAGAATTATAGGTGGATATTAGTAGCCCAACATAGGGCGTAGGAACTGAACTTGGGTCCATTGGATAAGTAGTACATGCTTTTCACCACTAAGCCATACCTTCAGCCCCAAAAAAATCTTCCTTCTTAATAACATACATTGCATTCCTTTTCTAGATAAAATTTCTAGGAAAATTTAGTTATGAATACCGATGTTTATGGAGTGATCTCTATATCCCAGACACTGTAAAAAGTAATTACATTCTTTAACCCTATGTATTTTATAGGTTAATATCGAAGAAGATATGTGGTGTTTCATCTTGATCCAGTTGACTGGATTGAGAAGCACCGAGATTACTTAAATTCACCTATAAACACTCCTACAGAAATGCTTCCAAAATGAATTAGCCAAGAAGACAGATAATCATGAATAGGTACAGCATAAACTTATATGATGGGGACCCATATGAAATAAAAGGGGGAAAGGAGAAAGCGTACAGCCAAAGATTCTTTCTCTGTGCTTCCTATCACCCTTGTTGTGAGCTGTCCTGCTCCATTGTTCTCTTCCCTTTATGCTGCAGTGAATCCCTGCTACATCTTTGGTCATCAGTTGTTTCCTTTAGCTATTTTATGTGAGGAATACAAGCTGCTACTGGAATTTCCTAACTCTAATTGCCCTACTCTGGACACTGGCACACAACAACAATGCTGATGCCTGCAGGAGATAAAATCAAAGAGGTGAGTCTGGGATTCTGGGCTTAAGCATATGCTAGCCAGCAAAGTGGGTGGAGGTGGGAGGGAGAACTGTGGTTAGAATGTAAAGTGAAATTAAACAAAAAAAAATGGGAAAAAAATCTCCAGCACAAATAGATGCAGGACCTTAATCAACATATTCTCTCTGGCATCTGAAATATATGTCTAAATTGCTTGACTATTAGAACTTTATGTAAAATGCACAAATGGTCAGTAAACATTAGTTATCAGCCCCAAGATCCTTCCTGCATCATTTGTTTTCTCAGTCCACATTCCTTCCTTCTGCTGGAGTTGGTTTTTGCCTCTTCAGATGCCACATCTTTTGTTTTCTATCTGTATTATGTGCCCCCTACTGTGGTTTGTGATTGCTGTCTGTGAGATTCTGCTTCCATTCTTCAAGGCTCTCTTGCTAAGCCTCTTGGCTTTTCTACTTGTCTTTCTATTTTTTATCTCATCACTTTGTAACTTCCTCAGTAATGCACTGTTCTTTTTGGGATGTTATCTCCATCACCTATGGGACTTTCAGTCTCAACTCTTTGATTTTGCCTCTATTAATTTTGTACAATTCCCTTCCCATTTCTCCTGTGTGGGTTTGAGACACAGCTGCCTTTACTAGTGTATGCTCTACTTGCCTCTATATCAGAGGTAGTCACTGTCCTCTTTATTTCCAGCATCACGTGTATCCCATGTTCCTGCCTTCCTTCTCTCTCAACTCCCTAGTGCTCTCTCTGCTTCAACCTAAAACCTACTTCCTTTATCTTCCCATGTCCTCCCTGAAGATTTCCCCTTCCTTCTTTTATTGCTCACCATTATTGTTTCTCTTTCATTTTTGCCCGAAACTACTCTGGCTGAGTGTATTTTCTCTTTCATGATGCAAAAGACTGAGAGGCAGTTTCTATTGATATATCTATTCACACCAGAAGGGTAACATTCTTTTTTGAGGCTGTATACTTGGTTCTTGTCACCAACTTGTGGGAAAATAAAACAAAACAAAGGAAAACACAACACGTCTGTCTCCACACTGAAGTCTCTTTAATGAGCTTCTGCACAAAATAAAAGTGTGAGGTAGTGGGAAACACCCAGAAGTGGCTCAAGCTTCAGAGACAATAGTCAAAGTTAAATGATTGTTCAACAAAGACATTTACTTCCAGGTCATAGCCTCCCCATCAAGAAAACGAATGGGCAACAGAGTGGAGCATATGTTAATGGAGATTTAGTGATGACCAGGTCGAAGTTTCTTTGGTAGTTCATCTTACTGTTTGGGTGATCTTAGATTACCCTAGTCATGGATATGCATTTCTTCTTTGGAATAGAAAATCTCAGCAGTGATGGAGGCATTCAATAGGACTGAGTAAGTAAAATGGTTAACAAATTGCCAAGCCAATAATAAGTACTCAATATTTCTACTTATTGCTGTGGTACTCTTGAGATAACATGTCTTTGTTTGTTGTGTATAACATAAATTAATAATGCCCCAGAGACTGATATTGGGGTTCAAACTTCAAACTGAATATCAGAAAAACAAAGCACCTGGCCACTAGCTCCCACCTCTAGTTCTGGGCTGATCAACACAAGAGCTTTTCACCAAGTCTCAAACTGCTGACCCTCCTAAATGTGGCCAGAGAATCAATGTCTCTCAGAGACCTTGCTTCTGTCTTATATACTTCCCTAATATTGGGATTGAATGTATAAGCTATAATTCTCTTTTAGACTGATTCACTGTTGTGTAGATCTGGGTGGACTTGGACTCACAGATATCTGTCTATCTCTTAATCCTGAGTCTAAGGATTAAAGTTGTTTGCCTCCACCTCGTAGCATCTGGATGCTAAAATTAAAGGTAGCTGTTAGTTATATGCCCAAAAGCAGTATATCTAGCTCTTGATACATGTATTTCCAGCCTCCTGATGAACTGCCACACTGATCCATACTGGCTGTACAAGTTAATAGTCCTACCATCAATGAATGATTGTTCCCTTTACTCCACATCTTCATCAACATAAACTGTCACTGTTTTTATTCATCTTAGTTATTCAGACTGATGTAAGTTTAATACTCAATGTAATTTTGACTTGCATTTTCCTAATAACTAGGGATGCTGAACATTAGGTACTTTTTCAGGCATTTAAGTTTCCTCTTTAGACAACTTTCTGTTTTTAGTTCTTTACATATTTTGGATAGGAGACATAAGGAGTTTTGGCTTATTTTTTTCATTCAATTGTATTCCCTCCATGTTGAGGAAGCTGGTATAACCCAAATGTGAGACTTAGTTTCATACTGGGCCCCTAAGAGGCTCATCAAATTTCCACCTCTGTGATAGATTTTACACTCCAGGCTACACAATGAGTTTGACATTAGTCTGGGATACATAGTAGGGACCTGTAGCAATTTCATCAAAATAAGAAATTGAAAATACCATATTTTTAGTTTAAAGAGCAATATAATGTGATATAGCATAAATCAGAAGTTATTCTTTAGCATAAATACACATACATATTATAACTCTTTGAAGGCATTATGGCACTCTGCCTTCTGCACTGGATGCATAGGTTTGCATGCTTGTGTCTCCTAAAAATGCTTGGGCATTTCGCTAAGAGAACATGGACACTAACATCCAAAGAAATTTTGATGTTCTGTTTTAGCTGGACAATTCAAGTTGAGCACAGTTGCCATTTGCACTGGTGTGGCCATGTTCTGTAAAGGGCTATTCTACTCACTGTAAGGTATTTAACAGAGTTTCTATATCCTATTTAATAGAGCCTAGCAACAAATCTAGTGAAAATACCTTTGGATATTTCAAAGTACCCTTTGAGAAGAAAAAAATCATACCTTATTGAGAATCACTGTACTAGAATAGAATAGTCTTTCTAGATAAAAACATATATAATCTAAATAAAAACATGAAAAAGGCTCCATATGTGACTTTTGCTGAAGTTGTTATATGAGCCTACAGAGCTCTTTCTGTATTAATATTAACTTAATTAAATACATAGGTGTTATTTCTATCACCTATGTATTCCAGTTGCTATGAATGGGCCTAGTTGGCCTTTGGAATTCTTCTCTGTGAAAAACATTCCCTCAGATTATCCATTTATTTAACTCTAATGTGAGCTTTCCTTTTCTATTTAATAATCTATTTAATAGCTTATCCTCACAAGTCATTTAAAAATATATATCTAATCCAGACACTTAGCATTTTTCTTTCCTGTTTGATTCTGCATTTTCTCTCTTGCTCTCTCCCTCCCTCTATTTCTCACAAAATACCCCTTTGTTATCCTGTAGATTTTCAACTGTGTAACTTTCCCACAAATTATGAATGTTTATATACTATACTATGTTATTTATACTATTTAAGTATTTACTTTATTTATGATTTATGGCTTACTTCTTTTAGAAAATAAGCTTCATAAGGACAAGGATCTTTGTCTTGATGGTTGTTCTTGAACATATTCCCTTATATTTGCACAGCAGGTGCTGCATATACGTGTGTTAGGTGGAAATGAGGCAGAACTGTGTTTGGTCAGGCCTTCCTTGAGGATCTTCTCTCTTCTGACTCTGAAATTGTGGTCTGCAATACATACCCTTTTCCTTGTAATCATTGCTGATATGGGGAGGTTTTTGTGCTTTTTTTTTTTTTTTTTTTTTTTTCATGCACTCCTATCCTGCCTGCCCATGTTTGTCTTTGTACCTGCTCATGCCTCTTTGCCCCTGGGCTGCCTAGAGCAGCATAAGGGAAACTCTACATACAAGATCTGAAACAGCTGATTCCTCAATTCCTAGAGTCACTCTAACTGTGAAAGGAAAGTTTCAAAAGAGGCTTGAAACACTCTGACCTTGCATTGCTGTGAAATAAATGAGTGGTGGGGAGGACAAAAGAACACCTTCCAGATCTTCATGTAGGGAATTATTTACCACCCGAGTTGCTAAATAGAAAGGCCAAAATGTGGGTTGCAATGTCATCCTCTCTATACTGTCTGGGGAGAGGCAGAGAAGGTATCTTTGCAAATAGCAGTGGTGTGTGGGGACACCAGGAATCCATGTCTTGCCTGAGAGACAGCCCTTGCTGACCCAGTTTCAGCATTACAACGCCTGACACAGCACTGCAAACCGCAACTTTAATAACTTGGTGACATACAAAGGAGTCTTGATGCAAAGTGGAGCTGACAGAGCAGCAGAGGAAAAGTTCTGTGTCTTGCTGAGCTGTGTGGGGAATCCACTCAAGGTGACTGTAACCTTCCCAGTCCAGCAACAGTCCAAGTTTGCACCTGCGAATAATAAAGCATGACCTGTTTTCCAGGAGGGCACCAGAGTATGGGTGGCACATAGCCACAGTAAAGGGAACATGCTTGGAAGGACAGGCTGCTACAGACTGTTCGCTTTGATATCATGCCCTCGATACCCCTACCATTCCCCTTTTCATTCCTCTGCCCCTGACATCATTCAGGCATCTGCCGATGATTATCATGACAGCTGCATAGTGTCTGTCAGACCTGAGACTCCTCCTACTCTTTCTTTTTCATAGCCAAAAGTGTCATCATCAAAGACAACAATTCCTGCAGAGGAACAATTTATGCCCGACAGAGTTTACTGAAGTGAGTTCTCTAAGCTACCTTTTAGCTTCTTCCACTCACTCCTATTTATTCCTGGTCACCTATAGCCTCTACTGCCTCCATCATATCAAACTATTTTCCCCATTGCAGTTTGTTGAAAAGATACCATGCCTTTCAATCCCTGATATCCTCAGGTCATGACCATACCGTGATCATCTAAATGCCCTCTAATCTAAATGCTCAGAATTTCACATAACAGTCATTTTTAATGTTGAACAGCTCTCAATCTCTGCATGATTGTCTGTATGAAACACAGAATGCTCTATACCTTCTGTGTGTCACTATTCCTATACATGCCCCATTGCAAATGCTTTGTAGGATGAGTCTTATTAAAAGTGAATTTAATGAAACTTTATTTAACAACTATTTTTTTTGTCCTGTACCAGAGTGTCTGGTTCTTTGACTTGTTTTTCATAACATACGTATTTTTCCCATGCCAGCCCCCTTTCTCTCATATTTTCCAGGTTCTCTTTAGAATCAGTGGGGGGAGAATTGTACCTTGTACATGTGAATATTATCATAATAATTAGTAGCTATACTAATAACATTAAACAGATGTTCTTAGCCCTTGGAAATGGGTGTTTTGACCTAAGTCAAATGATTTGAATGAGTTATTTTCTTATTTTTCATTAGCAATAAAGTACACAAAGTAAAATATCGTTCTTTTCTGTCTGTATATATTGGAGAGGGGTGAAGAGTCATGTATATACAAATCTCAATTCAGTGTGACTAAACGTAAGATGGGCTATTGAACTACTGAGGAAACACCCCTTACCTAACATGAGACTTAAAATGCTTGAGAAAATATCATATATAAATTGTTATCTACATGAAGACTTGGGACCTCAGAAGAGTTCCTCAGGTCAAAAGTGTGGGCAAGAACAGTTCTTGTGGTACACATAGCAAGAACAAAAGGCACAGGGGTAAACTAGCTTGCAGTATCAGCTACCTTAGAGTCCTAGACATTTTTCCTTTCCAGGGAAATGTATATTAAGAGGTCAAATCCTGTGTCCAGACTGCAGTTCAAATAGAGCTATAGAATGCAGAGATTGCTGGAGATAATAATTGGCAGGACAATCTCTCTGGAAGAGTCCTTGAGTGGATCTGGAAGGAAGAACACATTGTGGATACATAGCACAGAGGAGGGGAGATGGATATCTATATGCAAATTATGTCCATACACCTACATCTACTTTGTAAGCATTTAAACCTTAAATTGACTTTCACTTGCCTTTTACTTTGGTTCCCATGGTAACCCTGGCCACTTATTTTCTTTTAACCTCCTTTTCATTGTTTTGTGATGAGGTGGGTTGTATGAGGGTTAACTAGTCAGGGGAAGACAAGAGATTTTAAAGCAACTATTTGAACTATTCTTTTTTTTAAAGAAAATTGCTAACTTTGCAATTTAATGCAAACTGTCTCTAGTATATTTGCCCTGAAGGATGCTGTAGGGAGAAACAAGAGCCTTTTCGTTCCCTCCTCCCTGACTTCTATTATTACCGTGCACTTACTGCTAATACAGCATCTAAACTTGCAATCTCTGTAACTATGGCAATAAAATGGGTGAGATGCCTTTCCATTATGACGAGAATTGTTAGGACTTCACAAACAGCACGTGCGTTTTCACAGGGGAAGAGAAAGATAGACTCTGGGGAAAATAGTTATTTCAACTCCCTATGGTGCCTTGGACATCCTGATCTATCAGTCCACAGCCACATTGATAATTATCACCACCACCACCACATGCAAGAAGATACAGTTGCAGTATTTGGTGGATGTTATGTACATCCCAAGTTGGGAGAACATACCTGTGCACTATGTGGGGGGGGGCGGGGCAGAAAGCTAGGTCTGTGAACAGCTTGAGGTGGCAGGTGGTAGACAAGAGAGCAGGTTCTATTCCATGAGCCCTGAAGGACAAAATAGTATGTTATGCCTTAAGGCTATGAGGATTGTAAGGTTTCTTTTGCCACTACACTTTCAGCTCCTACCTTACAAAACACAAACAAACAAACAAACAAACAAAACAAAAAAACCACTACAGATTCAACAGCAAGAAGTATGCAGTCTGCGTTTGAAAACAGTTTTACTCATGGACATTGATATCTGAATTATAATGTTTTATGCTTGTCATTGAGAAAAACACTGGTATCATTTCATAATGAGAACACTGGAGACTCAGAATAGCAAAAGCATGGCAAACTGATTCTGCAGATGCTGGGCATCCACCTGGACAAGAGGTATACATGGTTGGTTTGCCAGTTGCAGGATCAAAATTCACATCTTCTAAGAATATTTCTATAGCAATTATTGTGATGATCCAGAACCAAAATAGTTCATTGGTAAGAAATTTATACTATGTGCAGTAGTTTCCAAGTCTAGCCCAAACTGTTTTCTGTCCTAGTCTCTGACTTGGCATTTATTTTGGACTAAGTCACATATTCATACCCAACTGGCTTGCCTTGGTGCTGTCAGTTATCCCAATGACCACAAAATTCCTATCATTAGCTGCTATTCTCAACCTTCTATTTTTCTTTCCTATCTCCCCCAGGGTAATTGGGAAGGGTTCCTGGGAACTCTGGCCTTAGTCGGGAAAAGAACACCCTAGGTCTGCAGGGGGAGGATCACTCTCTTAATCTCCAAGGAGACAAAGGATGTTAAATATTCAGACCAGTTACACAAGGAATAATGAGAACTATGAATACAAAAGTGACCAATTTACCTCTTACAGAGCTTATTCTAGATGACTAAATACTTCTTCCACAAGGAGAGAGGGCTCCTTGAGGCCTAGGGTTTATTATTCAGATTGAGTTGCTTTATTTTAAATACCTGGGTACAGCTCTTCTGAACAAAGTTACAGTTGACTCCTTGGAGCAGTTTAGTCTCACTTGCCCTTGAGTTTTGGGCAGGTAGTGTAACCTTGGAGAAACTAGTTGCCCTTTCCAGACCTTGCTGTTTCTGTTGGAGTCATGTGAATGATTGTGTTCTCCACATCCAGAGATTAGCCTTACTGTCCCTCCCACATTTCTGCTAAGGAGCACACACATCTGTTTTTTGAATCCATTACTTTGCAAACGTTGATGAGATTTTTCTCTTTCTATCCAGTCCCTGGGAAATTACTGCAGGTCATTCTTTGGAAAGAACATTAGCTGTTCCTGTGCTAAGCAAATGTATTCAGCCTCTCCCTATCTGATTTCTCCTTTTCTCATTTGTCAGCAAAGGAGAAACATCCTGGCTATTAATCAAACTCCTGGTTGTGGATAGCTTTAATTGCAGAGACTATGGCTAGATGAGAAATCCTCAACTTTTCCAAAGAGGGTTGGCTGTCTAGCACAGAAGAGAAACAATTAATTACCTGCTTTTCCTGTCTACAACAGAAATGCAGATGAACTAACAACGTTGTGGCTGGCACCAAATTTTCCCTTCCCAAGGTGGAGAAGAATGACCAAGATGACATTTATGAAGTGGATGCCCAAATGGAGTTCATGTATCAGACTCTGCTTGGGCACATACATGTCTCTGTTTAACATCTTTATTTTAATATGGATGCTGCCTTGCTCCATTCCTTTTTGAGGGAGGTGGCCTGGGATGTTCTCTAAAGAGGGTTGAGTATAATATAATGTTCCATTTGGAGGTGAAGTGGATGGAAGGGTATAATTTTTATAGATTAGACTTATTACCTGTTTCCCAACTGACAGATAACTTTTGATAGTATTCACATTTTTATATAAGAAGAAATAGCCAGGGAGCACTGGCACACACCTTTAATTCCAGAACTTGGTGGGTAGAGGCCAGTGGAGTTCTGTGAGTTCGAAGCCAGCCTGGTCTACAGAGTCAGTGCCAGGAGAACAGGAGAGGCTCCAACCCTATTCCCAGAGAAACCCTGTCTCAAAAAACAAAAACAAAACAACAACAACAACAACAACAAAAAGAAATAAAGAAATATATAAAGGAGGTCTCTGTTCCTTTAGGCTTCTCTTGGCCTCTTTTCCATATGTTTGTGTTCTGATGTGTTAGTTTTTATTTTACCATATCATCATACGATGTCATTTCATATATCATATTCCCTTAGCAGCCTGTTTGTTTTCTGAAAGACAGGGTAGGGATGTATCTTGATAGGAGGGGATATAGGGATGAATTGGGACAAATAGAGGGAAAAAACTGGTAACCAAGATGTATTATATAAGAATAAAATATATTTTCAATAAAAGGAAAAAGTTAAATGCAAAAAAGAGAAGAACTACGTGAGAGGTGGATCTGTGACATTGTGGAATGGAAGATTCCCTATATGTAGTGACAGTCATGGCAGAGGATGTTCAGGATGCTCTAAGTCATCTTTATACTGGACCAGAGGCTTATTCAAACATCCTCTCATAGTGATTTTCCTTTTTCAGTGTCTCTTCTTGACTGATAGCTCTGCCTTACTTACAGATTTTCAGTTAATAAATAATATAGAGGAACTAGTGGAAAGAGGAAGAATTGGATCCAAGTTTGCAAATTTTTGTCAAGTCAGATCATTTTCCTACTTCAAAGATTTTGTAAGTGATAGTTTGTTCTAAGCCCAATATGGGTGATCATGGACCTCAAAAAAGGAGTTAGGTGACCTGAAATGACAGACATATCTCACTGTGAAAGTATTTTGCATGATTGTAGGCACAAAACAAAAGGTAGGCATAGATCAAATCATTTACTAAATGCATTGGTTGGTGGGGTCAGGTGTGTGAGATTGCATAACACTAATGTCTCTGCTATACTCTCAGCTGTAATCTGATGACTTTCATAGCTTCTGGGTTGGTAGAAGCTAGTGGTCTGCTAATAAGTATTAATATATTTGAAAAATTCTGATAGTCACAAGAATGCTAGGGCAGGCAGCAGGAGAGGTGATAAATAGCTGTTAAGCTAACTAAAGACAGTGGGAGATAATTTTGGCTGGACATTTGCAACATTCTAATTCTCTACAATCACAGAACTTCTAATCAGTGACACTGGAGGTGACACTATACAGATGTACAGAGAAAATGAGCCCAGTTGGACTGACCTGTGTCTTTGTTTACTAGATGAATGTATTCTAACAGGCCATATAAACTTTTTTTTTTTTGCCTCAGTTTCTTTATTGTATCCTCAGAGGACTGAAAGAGAAATGCCAAATGATCACAATATGAATATAAAGAACTAAGATATTTACCCATCCTTCAAAAATGTGGTAACAAATACACTTTGCATTTATTTATTATGTGAACAAAATAATGTTAAAGATGTATTATTATTTTTTTAAATTGTGTGTGTGCGTATGTATGTGATTATGTGCACATGCCCACAAGTGCCACAGAGGACAGAAACACTGATTGGATTCCTTGAAGCTAGAGTTACAAGGAGTTGTAAACCACCTAATTTGAATGTTGATTAGTACTTGCTTTTAACAGGTGAGGCATCTCTCAACCTTTATTTTCATTGGTAAATGTGGTTCTAATAAGCTCAGTGGTTAGTCAATGTGACAATGGTTGCACAATGGGAAAATGCCTGTCAAACAGTGGATTTGGTCACTGTTCATCTCTCCTTAGTGAACGCTGGGCATCACTTGTACATCTTTATGGCTTTAGCTTGTCTAACATTACTGACTGCCTTCCAGTCTTCCTTTATTTTTCTGCCACAAAGGTGACTATTCACACCGTTTCACTACTATAATCTGGATTCCTAGACTCCTGGGACCCAACTTCTCTTATTCCTTGGAACATTTTCCAAAGGGCCTTGTGCATCCTCTGTATTTGATTGACACCATCCCTGTATTGTGTGGTGAAATAGTCAATGACCTTGTTTGTTTAATAGAGTAATGGTATTTACATAGTGGTTTGCTAGTCTCCAGCACTCCAGTCGGGTAGAAGCATGGTCAGGATGACCTTCTTGGGGGTAAATAAATGTCACATTTACTTGCCAAGTTTCAAGACTTCTGAAGAGGAAATGTGTTTTCCCCTAAGAAGCTGCCACAGTCCTTGTCTGTCACTAGCTTCTTATTTCCCTGATTTGTTTTTACCTCAGTTCATGGTAAGCCCCCAGGATATCCATATTTCTTGGAATTATCTCTTCCCGTAGTCAAACCTTAGACTGCATTGAGCCAGGTGAGGGGGGTAGAGGACCTCTCAGTTCTGAGGTTAGAATTTTATTTATTTTGCCCTTGAAATGTTTTGGGTTCTTTAGCTTTTTTTTTTTTCTCCTCCTTTTTTCCCCCAATCCCCTGACTCTGCTCTGTTTTATTTTGATTTGGTTTGTTTTTATTCCCTTGTGTGGATGAGGCAAGCACAAAGGCTTCAAATGAACAACTTTGAAGAGTGCTGGGACATCCTGTGGCCACCATGCCCACAGGAGTCTGGACTTGTGTGGTGGTTCCTTGGCTGCCCAGGGTCAGGTCCCAACCTCATACTGCACTCCTCTGTGTGGAGACCCTGCTCTACTGGAGCCCACAGGGCAGCTTGCATGCCCACAAACACTTCTGAGCTGCCTTTTAAGTCCTTCACAGCTTTCAAAGTGGGACTTTGAAGGGGCGGATCCCCTGACTCTGCTAAGCTAGAATGCAACTTATCTTTGCAGGCAGGATTCTCAGCACACCTCCTCCAGGGCCTGGACTGTCTGACTGATTGTGCTCAGGAAACAATAAAAGATGGGGACACACTTGTGGATGAGCTGGGTGTCTGCCTTATTTACCGCAGGCATTGGACTCGCAGAGTTTGCCAGGCCATCAGGATGAATGAGCTGTTTGTTTTGAAAGCATTGAACAGTTTTCTTTGGGATATATATGTATATTCTTTTTTCTTTGTTTTCACTCAGCCTCAAAGCCCATGACACAGCTTTACTTAGGGATTGGATACAGCAGGGGATGAACTTTCATACACAGAGACGGATGATTCAAACCCTCTTGGAGGTGGGCAAATCTGATTTCTATTAAGAGGGAGGAGTTGCTGGTATTCTTGGCCTACTCCCCTCTGTCGGTTTCTTGTCTTGAGCATGCAGTCTTGCAATGTCTCAGGAAAAGAGGTGGCAAAAATCATCACGGACAAAATGGACTATGCAACCAGGCAGACTTTCTTGAAGATTCTGCCAGCTAGTTAAAGTGGTAAAGGTATTGAGAACATTGCAGCCTCTTTTCACCACACCACAAGAAGGCCAACCTTGGCTTTTGTGTATTTATTTGTACTTCCTCCGGTTCTTGCACACCCCTTAGTTCACGGAGACATAACTGAGTTTGAAGATAAATAATCATCCAAAAAACTATCAGTACTATGGAGGCCGGGGACATCTCCATCATTTCCCAAAGAGTCCTCTTTATATCCACAATTATTGTTGATGTTGCTAATTATTATTATTTTATTGTATTGGTTTGTCTGAGACAGAGTCTCCTGTAGCACAGGCTGGCCTTGCTCTTGCCACAGATCTAAGGATGATCTTTAATTTCTCATCCTTCTGCATCCAAGTACTGGGAAAATAGATATGCAAGCACTACTAGCTGTAGCTCCTTTTATTATCATTATGTTGTAAGCACACAGAATTATGTTCTTGGTCAGTTTCTAGAATGCCATATGATACCTTCACCTAGGAATTGTGAGATTTTCAACAAAGGGCCCTGGAAGTGCACTAAGCCCTTGAGTTCTTTTGCTCCAAGAATAAGTATACAACAACTAGCCGATCTGCAGTGTACTTTCCACACACAGATCCTTTATATGCTGCTTCCCCTTTTATTTCCAGCAAGTCATCTGAATATTTTATATTGTATTTCTTAAGCCTAACTGGTTCTGTGGCACCCCTATCTTTCAGAACACTAGAACTTCTGTTTCAGAAGCACAGTTCCACCTGTAGGGCATCCAAAGCCATTTGGCAACCCATACTAAGGTAGAAAGTAAATGCAAGTATCTGCTTGAATGGATAGATGGTGAATCACTCTGAGCCTGGGAAAATATATTGGGGTAAAATTTCCCAGACAGGGAATATAGGGGGTGTCTTGTCTTCTGATTCTTACCAAAAGTTTTTGAGAGCTTTCATAGTGTTCAAAGGCAGCACAGAAAGTGAAAAATTCAGAACACAACAAAATGTAGATTTTCTCACTTTAAGTGACATTTTTTCCAATATAACACAGGGTAAATTGCTACCATCCTTCTCCTCCCCCTTTTCATCCCTCTTCCTGGTTTGAACACTATCTCTTAATTCCTTTTCTCAAATATTTGTGTCTTGAAGCCTTATCAGACTGTGACAGGCAGTCTTGGGCAGACAGCCCATGCTACACACTGTGAATACTACAGTTTCCATTTTCGCATGAAGGCCGTGTTATATATCCAATCCCTTCCTCCTTTAGCAGGAGAGAACTGTTAATTATGAGAAGCTCAAAGGAGCTATGTTCCAAAAGACCCAGTGCCTGCCTTTGTGTCTAGCCCAGCCCAGCAGAGAAAGGTTAAATTGTGTTTGTAAGCCTTACAAGAAAAACTTTAATTGAGGCATAAAGGCAAGTGCCTTAATCTTCCTCGGACCCATGGTTCTCCCATCACCTGCATTCTAGTCCTGACAACACAGTTTGGAGCTAAGCCTAAAGTTAGACCTGTGCCAAATGCACCTCTCAGGATGCAAGGTGAAAATTTTGCTGTGTATAATTTATCCATTAAATAGGTGAGCTGCAAACCAGCTGTGATCTCTCTACTCCTCTTCCCATACTGCAATGCACAGACTGTGTCCTTAGACTTCAACTATTATCGTGAATAGTTCTACCCTTCTTTTCCAGAAGCATCCTCATCTGTCACTTCTGTCCAGCCAGTGGTAGACCCTGATCTCAACTGTTGCCTCACTGATGTGGCTGGATTTCAGGGATTTTCTGTTGTGTCATCTTTTCACTCATTGCCTTATTTTCTTCTTCATACAATTACCCGTGCATTTTTAAATTCAGTCATCTATTTATTACATTATTAGTTTTTGATTAGACAAAAGAGTCTATCTGAATATAAGGGAAAAAAAATAAGGCTGGGAAACCCTGGAATAATGGTGTGAAACCTGTCCATACTCTGAGAAGTAGAAGGAAAGAAAAGAGGAGTCACATAACTGGGGCTGCATCCTGCCTGTGCCAGCTTTGGGTAGTGGAATTACAGGTTAGGTTGCAGAGGTAAAGAAAGATGTGAATTACAGTCTCAACAATGTTCCTTCTCAATGTGATAAGTTTGGATGAGATCAATAGTTGCTGAGAGCCCTGTTTACAAATGTATAAAATAAGTAAAAGAGAAGTACTTGTTTTAGGAAGCACCCCTATTTGTAAAATGCTTGGGATACACTCGGAAAAATGGAAATGTGTTTGCCAAAACCCACATAAAAATTGTCAAGCATAGATGGAAGCTTATAATCCTATCAATGGAAAAGTAGAGACAGATAGGTTGCTCTGGTTTTCTAGTCAGCCCACTTAGAGTACTCAACAAGTTCCAGGCCAATGAGAGATCCTGTTTGTAACAACTAAGTGGATAGCTCCCAAGGGACATCATTAGAGGTTAGCACACAGTGCAAACATCACACACACACACACACACACACACACACACACACACACACACACCACTGCTGATGACACCACTACCACCAAAGGAGAAGTCTGTGTTTCAGATTCATCATGGGAATAGGGAGAATGTGTGTCAGTGTGTAAGTTCTGGTGTGATAGATTACAGTGGTCCAATTTTCATTCCAGGTACTGCTGCTCATTTCTAAAGAGAATAGTAGGTTTGGCCCAAACAAATACTACCCTTGGCAAGTGCCAAGTCACACACCTGAATATCCTCATGAGATAAAATCTGAAAACTGGGTCTTCACTGAAAAACCTTTCAATGCAAAATGAAAGTGTTGGGTATTTGGGTTTCTGCCACTTAATTAATTATCACATGCAATGAAATGATGAGCCATTGTCTATAGGGTAGCAGTGGAAACATATGGTAAAGGAGATAAAATCATGTGAAAGTGTAGATGAATGCAGCGCATCCTTATTTAGATCAGCAATACCTCACCTTAGTGCCTCTCCAACCCCTGTTTAATGCATCCATCCACCCCATGCATACATCTCTCCTCCATCCCTTCCTTCCTCCCTTTCTTCCTTCTTTTCTTCCTTCTTGTGTCTGTCATAAGTTTACAGGGCTACTGGATAACTAATAGAGGTGTGTTCTAAACTCCCTCTTTATTTCTATTGATTTCTATGGTAATTTAAAAGGTATTACCTGTTTATTTTCTTTTCTTCAAGAAGTTCTTTTCTGTCCAAGAGATGTTCTCTTAGAAAATCTGATAGATTCAAGCAAACCCCCTTCACCTGGAAACTAAATATATCAAGACATAGCAAGACTATCAGAAACTTATAAGATTACCCTGTTACAACAGAATTGGATTGTTGTCCAAATGTGTCAGCATGCTAAAGAATAATGTCTGGCACATTTTCCAGCCACATAAATTGATTTTGATGCAAGAGGTAAGGTGCAGTTTAGAACTAAGGGATAAAAGAGGCTTAGATAAGGGGACCCTTAGACTCTTCTCCCCACATGAATCCCAATCTTCCCCAAACTTCCCTTATTTCTTTTCCATCAGGATTGTATCAGCTGTCCATGTACATGAAGCAAGGTGGGATGAATGAGGGAATGGTGTGTTTCTGGCTCTTCAAAAAGGCCATCTTCCCTTCCTTTTATGCGTATTAATCTTATAATTTCATCACACGGAGCTGAGAGATGAACAAAAATCTCGTTTCTACATATAACTGGAAAGCAGACTGTAAGCACTCAACCTCTTCCACTGTGTAAGTCAGGAAGCTGACCAAAGCACAGACAAATGTGGTTACTAGAAAACATTCTAGAACAGGGGCAATTCCCAGCTTCATGGTGAAGTTGGGCAAACTGGACTTTTCTGAGATGTTTTCTCTCTGTTTTTCATTTGACCCCCATTTATTAAGTGAGAAAAAATCTGCAGAAGAAGGGAGTGATTATGGTTTCCTGTAGTGAACAAGAAGGGCAATTAGCCCATCCAATGGGTGTAAGCATATACTATACTGTGAGGCATATATCTTTTCATTTTGGCTTGTCAATAAAAAGAGACCATTTAAGAAAAAAAAATCCTGTAGTGTGGGATTGCTTCTTACAACCTGAGCATCTGTTTGCATAAAAAAGAAAAAGGTTTTGGTGTGTTTCCTCATGTGATACTAATCACCCCCTTATACAGAGAGAAGCAGGAGCCAATATGTGTAAATCCTTAGAGTTCCTTATTTCAGTGTACCAATATTGATCCAGTGTACCAACCATAGCTTTTATTTGTATTTTTCTTGTGTAGTGCTTATAGATTGATCTCCAGAGGCTAGGCAAGTGATTTGATAAAACAAACAAACAAGCAAACAACCCTAAGTCCCTATTGCCTAGGTGTGTGATTATTATGTCTTCAGTAATGACATACATGTTTGCAAAAGATAAAGCGTTGAGGTCATTTCAACAAATGATTTTTAGTAAAAATTTAATATTGTATTCCCTATAGCATTTTAGAAGGAATGTGACAGATTTCTTATCTGCTCCCTCAGTCTTTCTCCCATAAAGATGGCTGCACTCCATCTTGGCACAAGGACAGAGTTCAAAACTGTCCTCAGCAAGTCATAAGACCTAAAGGTCAAAGGTGTGACTACAGTAGGATGTTTGGCTGTCTTATTCTAAAAAACAACAGACCTGAATGTGAGCTGTGGCTACTCCAGACCCTCAAGGCTAGGGAACAAGAAGTTAAAGCTAAGATGTGGCTATTGAACCCTCAGAAAAAGTGAGGAAGAAAAGCCCATTTGTTCTGTATACATGATACTGTATTCCCCTTTTAAGTTAAGGTATTTCAGAGTGGTGAAAAAGAAACTTGTGGTATTTCAGTACTGACTGATTTGCCATCCTGACTTTTATTCTGTGTCCCTGTCTTTTCTTTTTTATCTATAGCTAGCCTTTTCCTCATCCATACATCTCTACTCTGGTATTAACTTCTTTCCCTCATCCACACACCCCCACTCAGGTAGGAACTTGGGGCCACTGAGCTGCTTCTGGTTGCAGCCCCACAAAGAAAGCTTCCAACACTAACCATTGCTTTTATTTGTATTTTTCTTTTATAATGCTTGTAGATTGATCCCCAGAGGCTAGGCAAGTGATTTGAAGGAAAAAAAGAAAAAAACCTAAGTCCCTATTGCCTAGTTGTGAATATGCTATCTCTACAGTAATGTCATATATATTTGCAAAAGATGGAGTGGTGAGGTCAACTTCTTTACAAATGATTTTAGTAAAATTTTAATATTGCATTCCCTATAGCATTTTAGAAGGAATGTGACAGGTTTCTCATCTGCTCTCTCAGTATTTCTGACTTAAAAATTTTCCTGTAAGTCTGTCTGGGAAAATGTCATGTGTTTTGTCTTGTTTTTACTTCTTTGCTTATTGTTTTTTGTTTGCTTGTTTGTTTGTGTGACTTTCTTTTTAATTCGGTAGTTCCAAATACACAGAAAATTCTAAATGTCTGAAGGAAACAATATGGTAGTACAAAATTGTGGGGCATTAATTCCTAATAGAACAATAGTCTGAACGTGTTGATAAATGGTGGCTGCACTAAGGGCAGAGGATTGGTGGGCAGAAAATGAAGTTTTAGGTGGTGAGGATGGGTACTCAGCAATCTGCAGTCCTGTTTTCCAAGATAGCTTTTTCAGGACAGTTTCTGTAAGTGAGGAACTGTTGAGCTCTCTAGGAATAAAGGTCTCTAGTTCTCTTCTGAACAAAACCAAATCAGCACCAGATTGGTCATATGGGACAGGCCGTATGGCCATAACGTGCCTGTAGGATAATGTCAAATCATTTAGCAAAGACCTTAAGGCATTTAACATCATGACCCTAATTAACCTTCCCACCTTTATCTCTTGGAACCTCCAGTCTTCTCCACAAATAAAAACTACTTTCCCCTTTTAAAATCCACCTTTCTATGGCTTTACTGCTTTATTTACCCAGTCATGCCAGCCCCCACAAATTCCAAATGCTAACCTACTCTTCTTAACATTACATTATTTTATTAGTTATTAGTTTGCCCACCCTCTTCACACATCTGGTTCTACATCTATATTGTATGCTTGCCACTTGTCACCTAGTGATTTGGGCTATTCCATTTTCTCTTCTATATTTGGGACCCCAGATGTCATCTGTTGTTGTTTTAATGAAAATGTCCCCTTTGGGCTCTTATATTTGAACATTTCCCCCCCCCCCCAGTATGTGGCATTGTTTAGGGGAGGTAATGGAGAGATGCAGCCTTGCTGGGGGAAACACAAAATGGAATGGGGCCTTGAGAGTTCATAGCCCCATCCTATTTCCTGTTTGCTTTCTGCCTGATGTTTATTTTTGAGGATATGATCTCTCAGTTTGTTTGCTGCCATGTTTCTCCAACATCAATAGTGGGCAGTTATCCCTGTGGGATTCTAAACCCAACTAAGCCTTTGTTTCTATAAGTTAGCTTGGTCGTGATTTATCTCAGTAATAGAAAAATAAGTATATTGGCCAAAGACTAAGTGTCCTGCTTGTGTTGTTATTAGAAAAGCTAACCTCACGTGGTGTCTTTGACCATGTATTACCCATTCAACAGGCAGATTATCTGGAAAATATTGATGATTAATTAAATCATAATTACCAATAGGTCACACACTAGTGACATATTGAGTACCTTGGTGTTCTTTTCAAATGACTAAGCAGCTTCTACTTTCAGTACTGCCTGTGTAAGGTTTATGATTTGTGCTTTTCTACCACTTCTTGGCTGTTAATCTATTCTACTTTGAAAGTCCCAGCCTCTTCAATGGGACATTAGCTCATTATTATCATCACTTATTCAAATACCATCACTTATAAGAATCCTTCTTTGGTCTTGAAAGACCCGCAGAGCGTGCAACTTCATGCTCCCACGCAGGAAAGGCGACACCCCAAATCATTCACGAGAAGCGGTCTTGATGTAAAAGCATAAGGTCTTTTATATTCCAAGTGCACTGGGGTCCACAGTCTTGCGCCACGCAGGGGTAGAGGACTGAGGACCCTGAGTACAGACTCGAGACAGGTTTTATAGGGTTACAACAAAGCCTGTGCATTGGAAACCAATCATCTCATAGCATCCAGAGCTCGCGAGGTGCAGGCCAATCAATTTAAACCATCCAAACCCATGCTTTATAGACCAATCAGTTTTCTACAGCCCTGGAGGTCTGCATTTGTGTGGGCTCCTGGGTGGGGTGACAAATGGCAGTTAGGTTAGGTCACTGGGGCAGGGGTTTCACAAGCAGTTTACAGAGTCAGGTAAGTGGCAAGGAGTGTGACCTTTCACCTATTTACTGACTGAGGGCAAGGTCTGGAATTTAAGGTATTTAGTGTTTTTAAACTTCTAGCTTCCTGGGGTCAGTGGAGAGTAAGGCTGTATTTTTCCATCCTTACAGTCTCAATTTCAAATCTTGTCAAATCACTTCCTGGCCATAACTGCTTCCCTCAACACAGTCACCTACAATGGTGAGCTAGTGGAGGGAATAAGTGTTTTGTTTGATGTTTGCCAATTCCTTTGGTGCAAATACTCACATTGTGTCTGATTTCAAGCTGCTACCCTAACTGGAATATACACAAATTGCTCTTGAAAGCAGGCACTAGCTGTCACCAGGACAATCTGGGTGTGTGTGTCTAATCTTCATCTTTCTCTGAACGTGTTACAACTTCATTAGACCTTTCATTGTTACATATATGTACTCTTACATCCTGTGTATATTTACAAATGTACTTAGGCTCTTACATGAACCTGGACATTTGTAAATCTCCTCTACCAGTAACATTCCTTCATCCTTCCTATTTATCTGTCTAAATAATATCCATTCATATATATCTTGCCAGTGGTTTAAATAACACTTTCAGCAGAAATTTTCCCTATCTACTACTAGAATAAGATAGACAATCTCATTGTTTTACTATTCCTTTGCATGGGTGAAATGTTTATATTTTATATTTTCTTTATATGTACTATTTACCAAGCAACAAATTTTCTTTTCCATTTTACTTCATCAGGAAGGGTGCTCAAAGTTTATTTAACTGTTTGGATACAATTCTTTCATAACTAGACCCTGTGTATCTTGGTTATGGTATTTTTTAAACTTTGCTTTGGATCTTCTATGTCATGTACAATTTATGTATTTATTAATTTAAAATTTTACTTATTGCTGTGTATGTGCATGGTTTAAGGGGAACAGGGTCTGTGTCAGAGAATGAATGTGGCAGTCAGAAAACAATATTGTGTAGGTGGTTCTCTTCTACCATCTTTATATGTGCTCACGGGATTGAGCTCAGGTGTCACCAGTCTTGTGCAGCAAGTAGTTTTCTTACTGAGCCATCTTGCTCAATGATGTATCTATTTATCATTTATATTTATATATATATATATATATATATATATATATATATATATATATATATGGTATTTTGAAGCTGTGTCAACATTTCAGGGATTTAAATAGGATATAGAGGAGAGACATGATTCCTCAGTATGGTCTGTTTTTCCATCATTGAAGGACTGATCTCTTCCTGTCTCAAAGTGGCTCATGTGAGTCCTCCTAGTGTTAGGCAATAAAGTGAAGGGATTAGGACCTAGTCTTTGGGTCACATAGGCACCATTGATAGCTGTAGTTTGTCATCATTTTGCAGTGCGACACCAGGCAAGTTAACTGGCATCTCTGATTAAAGATTATTTTAATATGGTAATGCTAAAGGGTTCCTCTCATAATAGTTTTAGGGACTGAATTAGATAATGAATACAAAATGCTTAGCATAGTTTCTAACATTCCTGGCAGTGTTCAATTCCTGGCAGTTCTCATCATAAATAACGGATAGTGAGGAAGATGTGAGTCATGATAAAGCCTATAGACCGAGCAATCTGACACAGGTCAGATTTGCAGCAAGACCAGATGTCCTTTTTTGTCCATTTAGTAAATAATGCTCCTTCCATACCCATCTCCAAGACACACACACACACACACACACACACACACACTACATGCTAGCAACTGTCTTGCTAAGAATACATTAACAATATCTTCAAGGATCATGCTTATTAGACTCTCCTTCAAAATTTTCATTAATGAAAGAGAAGTTTTATTCCAGAAAATATGATTGGTACCATTTCTTTGATTTATTGTTCTCTACACATTCTCAATATGTATAGGGGTGGGCAGGTAAATACATAGAAAGAAGACTATTGCATGTCAAATACAAGGAATGCAGGGCTCTTGGCTGGCCATTTGTAGCTCCAATTTCTCTTCTCAACTGCTTGGGAGACACAATTTCCACTTGTTAAGCTAAGCCTTTGGGTATGCAAGGGATGGTACCAAGCCCATCCTTTTGTGTTTCTCAAATAAGAGTCCCAAGTTATGGCTGTTACTACATCATTTGTATGTATGCTTATTCTCAAAACTAGTTATCAAACATATTGAGGTTATGGTCTGTGTAATATGCTGCCTTTGTCAACTTTTCACCAATTACTGATATGTATAAATCTCCTATTGCAAAAAACTATAATTTTCCCAAATCTTTAAAGTGCTTTAAGCTCCCTATGTAAACTTGCCTTGGCTTGTGGAGTATCTCAAATTGACTTCTATATTTCTCACAGACCCAAATCAAGAGTTATCATTTCAGCTAATTGAGCAACCAATTAGAAACTGCCATTTGTTTATTCTCCCATTAGTGGCTGTTTATTAAACATTTGCTGTGTTTCCAGGCACAGTGTTCGATGTTATACATACAAATATCCCTGAAATGATATGCTTACTGGAAGCAAGGAGCACATGTTTTGCTAGGTGAACTAACTATAACTAAATAGGAGGAAGTAATAGTATTTACCATTTATAGTATATGTTGTAGAAATAAGGCCCTTATGTTTACAATCTCCAAAGAAATTAGAGAGAGAGATAAGATAATTCTTTTAAAGGTTTAACATTTACTTTAATTTTTTGTTTAATGGATGTTCTACCTGCATGCATCCCTATGCACCACATGCATATAGTACAGATAAATGTTAGAAGCTGGTGTTGGATTCCTTGGAATTGAAGTAATAGACAGTTTTGAGTCACCCAGTGTGTTCTAAAAATTGAACATGGGTCCTCTGAAAGACCAGTCAGTATTCTTAATTACTGAGGCATATTTCTGGTCACAGAATATTATTTTTATAGACAGAAAGTGGTTTTGTTAAAAAAAAAGTTTGCTTAATATTTTTCAGGTATGATGCTAATGAGAATTAGAGATGACAACTACATAACCTTATTGTTTATGCTTTCCCACCTGACTATGCTCGGTCATAGTGTGTGTGTTTGTGTATGTGTGTGTGTGAGAGAGAGAGAGAGAGAGAGAGAGACTAATGTGACATGTAGGATGTCTTTCTGAGCAGTTGTAAGCATCTGGGATTCTACATATCACAGCAGCCACACCAACAGTGGCTGAAAACTATAGTTTGTAAAAAGAATGGATACAAGGCAATCATTCAATAGTATGCGGAGAACTGGCCTGTGAAAAAAACACTAGTGAAAGCCAGGCACGGATGACACACAGCACTGAGGAGCTGCCAGGCATCTAGTTTAATGCTAAGCATCAATCAAGGAATTTGGAACTGGCAATCCTAAAATAGCCTGGTGGATAATTTTCTTAGTCATAGGAACTTTTCTAAAATTCTGTCTGCCTGTTATCACACTGTGTCCCAACAACATCTTTCTAGGTCTTCCGTGGTTTGCCAGCTACTACTCTACTCTCTTGAACCTTCCTCAAATCATCAACCCTGCTGGAGTGGTCTCTTGAGCAGGTCAATTCAGCATATTTTTATTCCATTACTTTGCTTTCCTAATTTAACAATAAGTACATATGAATATAAGATATCTTAAGTAGCAATATTAATAACAGTTGACTTGACAGAGCACAATTGTGACTAAGAGAATAAAGACTACTTTTCTGCATACAAACACATATACACACATATATAATATAGTTATTTGCATATATGTGTATGCTTCATGATATACATACATCCATATATATATATATATATACAAATATAGATACATCATATTTATCTAACTGCATATATGCCATTTTATTCACATACAAAATGCACACATACACATGCATATATATTGTTTACATGTAAATTGTAGTTAAACATGGAATATTCTAGATAATGTCTGTAGTGATGACTATTAGACAAATGATTTGCCTCCATACTAAGCAGATATTTTTTTTCAAATTAAAGGATGTAATCTTAGTCATCTGTGTTTCTCTGAATTCTTACATCATGTCATACACAGTAAATATTAAACAAATGTTTGTTAAATTGCTTGCTTCAGATAAAAAGATTGGATTAAACAAAGTTCTTAAGAAGAATTCTAATCTGTAAGCTACGCACACATTCTAACTGAAATTCCAAGACAATGTTTGTGTATCTCCGTGTCTGGCATCTTGGTGTAGGATTTTAGATTCTGTGATCTGACAGATGCAGTGTCAGAGATATTCACCAGGAAATACTAGTTAAAATTCTGGAAGGAAATTATTTTTAGCATGTCTTCTGACCTTTGCTGTGAGTCATAGGTTGAAGGCTTAATAGGCAGAGACCAAAGCACAGCTCAGGGATGTTTATACTTTACAAAGAATGCAGACTTTGAATAAGAATCCAGGGAGATTCTCACACAGCAAGTCTTTACTTTGGGTGTCATGCATGAGCTGGTTCTGTAGGCAATAGCTTCTGCCTAGGAGCAAGGCTATATTGGTTTTCAGGCCTCTTCCATGTGACATCTGCTCTAGCAGCCAGGAGCTAGGTCAGAGGCTTCTTCTTCTTCTTCTTCTTCTTCTTCTTTTTTTTTTTTTTTTAAATTGCTTCTATGTAGGGTGATCCCAGCGCAATGAGCAAGAGGAAAGAGGGGGGGAATGTTGCATGTAGGTGTTTAAGTGATGTCTTCGGGGCTTGGGAAAATGTAATTCTGTTTGAGCAGTTTTCTGGCAGTTCTGCAACTCACCCCCCTCCCCCGAGTTAGGGGCCGAATGAAGTCATTAGGCCCTAATCAAAAGCAGCTAATCAGGAGTCAGTGGGAACTCTACCAATTATTCGCGGCTGGAACCCAATGAGCTGAAGTACCAAAGGCTGGATGAATAAAAGTAATGAAATTATCAGTGCTGTGTAATGCTGCCTAACCTCAAGGAGGCTTGTGATTGCTCAGCCTTTCCTACCCTATGGGAAGCAGAGGACCCATGCCAAAATAACTGGATCATCTGGGTAGCAGCTTTTGAGTTCACTCTGTGCTTCTTGAAATTTGAGATGTTTGTGAGGCAGCATTTGAATTTGGATGCTGTGTCAAAGAAGATACAGGTTGTGTTTTTCTAATGAAATAACAGTGGATGAGTCCCACATCCTGTACTTGAACTATGTTGCATTTTATGTCTAAATTTGCTATGGCATTTAAGTAGAAGGATTCAGTGCCTGCATTTACTCAAAATAGTACTTCCAAGTTTATTAGAGCTTCTGTTCCTAGTCATTCACATGCATTGGATTACAGCTTTAGAAACTTTATAAAGGAGCCTGGCAAGTCAAACCTCTACACTTGCAGCTAGGAAAATCAACACCAGAGACGAATGGAATTCATCATGATATACCTTTCCTGCAAATCTGTGGTAGAATTCAGACTAGAGCTGAGGTTATGCCTTTGGGTCCAACATTCCCTTGGCATGGGTACTTTGTTGTCCTCTTTAGTGGTTATTCATTCTCAAGTGCTATTGGTTGGTCCACTGTGATTTCCAGATTTATTGATGTATCCAGATTGGGAACATTAAAAAGATTTTAGACATTTTTCCAGAGCCTACACTTGTGACCAAGACTAATAGTCTGGACCAAGAGGCAGGCTGGTGTTTATGTTTGTAAAAAGAATGATCATATGTTTCTAGGGGAACTCTTCAAGTGATATTTATCTGACTACAATCTGTGTTTGAATTGAATAGAAGAAGTAGTGGTGTGAGAATAGATCTTAGTCGATGTCTATGATATATCTATGTGATATTATTCATAGATATTTTTATTTATTTTTATATCCTTTTGTGCTAAAACTAAGATAGTTGATTACTTAACAATTAAGACATCATTCATTGGATCTGAGATATGTACATGTATGTATGTATGTGTATGTGTGTGTATGTGCATATAAATATGTGTGTGTGTGTTTGTGTATAGAAGTTCATCCAAGATTAAGCATTCTGTGTGCTATTCAGTTTGTTTGGAGAATCTTTGGGAGTTTGAGGAAGTCTGCTAGTATATATATTTTCTTCTCCTTTTCTTGTGTATGTGGTATATGTGTGAATGGTGCATAAATGTGAGCGTCTAAGTACACATGTTTGTCAGTGCCCATGCAGCTGGAAGCCAGAGCAGGATGTAAGGTCTCTTTCTCTGTCACTCTCAGCTTTATTGCTTAGAGATAGGGCCTTTCACTCATCCAGAACCTTGCCTTGTAGTCTAGTATGACAGATGAGCAAATTCCAAATCTGATTGTTAAAGGCATGCACAGCTATTCCTTGCTTTATATAGGTGTTGGGGATTTGAACTAAAGCTTGCAGAGCAAGTGCTCTTGCCCACTGAGCATCATACCAGCCCCTGCTTTCATATTTGTGCAAAATCTTTGGAATTTCTATTTTGTATATTGGGGACCTGAAAATAGAATGATCTTCATGAAAATGTATTTGTGCCATCAATCTGGAATTGATGATTTAAGCAAATGATTTGATAATAAACATTTATGAAATGAGGGAATCTCTGGTTTTGGAATTTATATTTTTTACACAGAATTGTTGAATACCTTTAAATATATTTTTTAAAGCAGAAGGATTGTAGACAGAAGTTTTTGTACCACATAGTCCTTCAGTCATTCAGTCCCAATTAAACACACAAAGGCTTATATTAATTATAAACTATTTGGCCTATTGCTCAGGCTGATTACTAACAAGCTCTGACAACTTAAATTAATCCATAATTCTTATCTATGTTTAGCCATGTGGCTTGGTACCTTTGCTCAGTAAGGAGTTCTCATCTTGCTTCCTCTGTGTCTGGCTGCGAAGTCACTCTTTGCTTTTCCTCTTCCCAGAGATCTCATAGTCTGGTGGCCCCACCTATACTCCCTGCCTGCCTACTGGTCAATGAGCATTTTATTAAACCAACACAATGACAGATCTTTACAGTGAGCAAGAACACTATCCCACATCAAAGGATTCTGTGTATTTATATGTTTACATACACACCAAAGGATGGCATAGGTGCAGAGCATAAGTTCATATTAAAAATTAAGGGGACTCAACTGAAGAATGGATAAAGAAAATGTGGCACATCTACACAATGGAATACAATGCCCCTCTGCAAGGGGGACAATGGAATCTTGAAATTCGCAGGCAAGTGGATGGAACTTGAAGAAATCATCCTGAATGAGGTAACACAGTCACAAAAAGAGGAACATGGTATGTACTCACTCATATATGGACTTTAGACCTACAGCAAAGGATCACCAGCCTATAATTCACACTACCAGAGGAACTAGGATACAAAGTATATTCTAAGAGATTCATATAAGGTCCCCCACAGAAGGGGGAAGGGACAAGTTCTCCAGAGCACATGGTGAGTTGGGGGGTGGTCAGTGAGTGGAGAGGGAACTAGGAGAAAGAGAAGGGGAGAAGAGGAAAGCACGTGGGATGAGGAAGATTGAGTCAGGGGAGGAATAGAAGACAGAAGAGAAAGAAAGAGAGAGAGAGAGACAGAGAGAGAGAGAGAGAACATAAAAGAGGGAACTATTATAGGATTGAAGAGAAATCTGAACCTAAAGAAATGTCCAGAGACCTACAAGACTGACCCCAACTAACAAGTTGAGCAACAGTGGAAAGGCTACCACAAATGCCCTTCCCTGATAATGAGATCAACAACTAACTTATCCACCATCATGGAGCCCTCATCCAGTACCTATTGGAAATAGAAGCAAACATCCACAACTAAACACTGAGTCAAATTAGAATCCAGATGCAGAGAGGGAGGACAATACCAGGCTGCAGAAATGCGTAGAGACAGCTGACCTGAATAAGGAGAAGCTAACAGGTCCCCAGACTGATAGGTGGGAATCCAGCATGGGACTGATTCAGACTCCCTGAACATGGGTCTCATCTAGAAGGCCTGATCAGTCTAAGGGACCTCAGACAGTGGAACCAGGATGTATGCCTGGTGCACAAAAGGACCTTGCTGACACATCCCCCATGGAGGGATACTCCCTCAACCTAGAGACAGGAAAGAAGCCCTAGTCCCTACTTCAAATGACTTGACAGATTTAGATGACTCTTCCTGGATAGCATCACCCTATATGTGGGTGGGGGGGGGTTGCATTTGAGGGGGGAGAGAGGGAAAGAGGAAAGGAGGGAGAGAGAAATGGAGGGAGAGGGAACTGGGATTGATATGTAAAATAAAAATAAATTAAGGGGATTTTGTAGTGTATTAATATCACAAAACAAAATTAACAACAAGATGTTTAACTATCAGTGAAAATGTGTATATGAATGGGCTTTTATGTGTACTCAATATTGTATAATGTTGATGGTAACAGAAATTCTTATAAGATAATGAAGGACAAGAGGAAAGAATATTTAATCCTTTTATAGGATTATATAAGAGACCTTAAGAGAATTAACCAATTAAAAGAGGTCAACTATAAAGCATTGAATTATGTTATTTTTCTTTAACCAGATCAGTGAACTGAGGGGAGAGCAAAGGTCATACACATCTTGTGGTGACAATAACCCAAATGGAAGGAAGGAAGGAAGAAAGGAAGGAAGGTAAGAATGAAGGAATGAATGAAGAAAGGAAGGGAGCAGTTAGGAAAGAAAGCATGTTAACTGTATTCTGTTAAACATTGTCTTTTTGTATGTAGCACATGCTTTATTGTCCCAACATCCTTAGTCCCCTACTTTGCGCCCCATGACTAACCGTGGCTTCTGATGGCCAAATCAGTAAGAACTTTCATTCTCTTACCTTGACAGTTTAGAAAAATGACTTAATGTAACCTCCCTCTCATAAGGGACAAGGGGCAGAAAATGATAGGAAGAAGTCAAAACCTCATTTCAGGTGAGTCAGAAAAGAAGTCCCGGGGTGCACCCAGCTTTTCCAGAACCTTTTCAAAGAGTGGCTCCAGATGTCCTGATATTACATGTTCTACCGTGTGTTGGAATATCTGTTTGCTTTGTTCTATCTGGCTTTGCACAGTACAATGGAGAGATGAGAATATGGTTGTTCCTATTCGGCTACATCAGTAAATGTTTCTCAATAGCTTATCCCTCTATCAGCTTTTCCTGTATTCTTTCTATGATTATTGAAGTGGAGTGTATACTGCTGTTGCTTCTAAGTGTCATTGTGGTGGTAGGAGAATCACTAGTAATATTTTGTAAAGACAGATGTAGAAATGTTGTACTTTGTAATTGAGAGTCTGGGTCTAACCTCATCCTTTTGAACATATACTGAACATTGTGACTTATTTGACCAAAAGACTGTGTGAGAACTTAATTTCTGCAACTGAAGTGGGGTATCTCAAAAGAAGCCTGTGCCTTCTACACAGGGCTTTTTGTCCTCTGAAAAACAAGTCACTATTATGAAAGAGTCCAAATTGCCTCAGAAAGTTGCACTGGGTGATCTGGGAAACACTCTGTGCAGTTGCTGGAGCACAGGCATCTGACAAGGGGCATTGTTTCCCCACACAAGTGACACCCAAGTTCAAACAGGAGATGAGTGAAGAGGTTATCTTGGAATTGGATGCTTGGGTTAATGTCCCACAGGTCAAAAACATACCTTATACTTATATTTATACTAAAACATTTGCTAGCTGTTCTGTCCCTGTTTATTTCCTATCAACAGCCAATGGAATAGTAAGAAATACCTACTGTATACTGAGCCACAGCTACTAGTCAAGAGAATAATCTCGGGCTGTTATTTTACTTCTATCTTTACCTACACACCTATAGTTATGTATTTGTCTCTCTATAAATTTTATATCTAAAAGTTAATTTGTGAACCTTTAGATTTTACTGTTTGCATTGCAAACATCTGGAAACTGAGTCAGTCAACTGAAATCACACAACTAGAAACTGACAGAGAACTGACAACTCTTCCCCCTTCCTCAAAACTCTGTGCTTGTCAATAATTAGGCACACACTCTTTGTTTTGTTTGGAATAGCTTCCTTCCTATATTCCTCAGCTTCATTTTTTATCTTTCTTGGCCTAGGCCTACAGTTGTAACAATTTCATATTGAGTCAATATAGAAATCAGCCAGAAAATACTATTCTGTCTTCTATTAGTTACACAAAAACAATCAATTTATCTGTTTCCCTCGTGCCATTTTCTTTTCCATTGAATTAGTTGAATGATTGCCTTGGTGGTGTGTTACAAAGATGTAATGGGGTGACAGACACTAAAATGAATATCATAATGTAAGGTTCTGAGGCATGGCATGCAGGAGCCAATATCACAGCTAAGATGTAGTACTGAAAATGGGTTCCATGATTTATCATCTTGTTCTGGCTGTGTCTTTGGGCATAGACTTCAATTCCTAGCTCAACAGGACTGAAGACAAGGAACCGATATGTTCATGAAGTTCAAGGCAAGTGGAAGGGAACACAGAATCTTAGAGCCACACAGCGACCCCATAATCCTTTTGAGAATGGTATGCCATGAAAATTTTCATGGATATGAGGTGAGTTCTAAAGAATAAGGATTACTATTGAACAAAGAAAAACTAGACATTTTATGGACGAATGAACAAAGCAGTTCAGTGGCCTGAAAGCAGGATTTTCCAAGGATACTGAGAGAGGAGTTCTAAATTCAAAATAAACAAGAAGATTTTAGATTGAACTTTAAATCCAAGTTGGAGTTGTTATTCCAAGGTCAGTAGATTGGTATGATAGGGTTAAAATTAGCTTTTGCAGATCATCTGTATTTTAGAGTAATGACTTTGGGGCCTCTGGAAGGATCAAGAATGGAGGTGGGGAGATAGAAGGGCTTTTAATATTCTAGAATAGAGCAATGGTGGCATAGCCTTGGGCATAAGAAGGAACGAAACAGGTGACAGACTGACAGAAATGAATACAAGTTGGAAAAGCATGAATTTGTACTTCTACTGGCTTAAATGACAAGTCATATTGGTACTTTACATGAAGAAGCAGGACAATGAAGTAGAAGTTTTCCTGTCCAGGGAAAATGGGTGTCATAGGAAGGACATCAGATATCCTTGGGAAAGATAATGGGTCCTGTCAAAGTAGGGAGACAGTAGGTTTTGTGGTACTAGGTACTAGGCATTAAACCATAGGTCCACAGGAGCATTAAGCCTATCAGGCCACTGCAGGCATATAAGCATTGGTGATGGAAACTACACTCTATGGGTGGTGAACCTGCCTGGCAAAATTAGGCTGGTTTTAACATAAAGTACTGCTGGAGTGAAGTTGTCAGAATAGCAGAGGGTGGGGAGATACTCTGTGAGATTTCAAAAAGTGAAGATTGAAGCCATTTTTTTTTTTTTTTGGTGGCTGGAAATGAGTCATTTGTCAGGAATGCCAAGGTGCTGTCAATTCCTCAAGAGAGATGATGGGACACCCTGGGAGGAGGGCTGGTGAAATGTCAACCTGCAGTCACCAGGGGCCATGTGTGGGGTAAGAAGTGTCAGTCATATCACGTCCCTGTCCTGACCTGGGTTAAAGGGAAACCAGGGTCACAGCACAGTGCTAGTTTAGCCTTGTAACCATGGAACCTTGTTATCTGCCTCTGTCAGGAGAGAACTGACATGCTCAACATTCTCACAGAGAGTTCAGAGCTTTAATTTCTCAGGGGATTTTCAGTTTAAAAAGAACAGTGAGAGGGCAATACTTAGGGAAAAGAGTCTCAGAGGTAAGAGTGGCTTGCTGGTATAGGAGGAACTATTTTTGAGCAAGGACTTCCCTAAGGTCACTGAGAAGGACCACTTAGGTCAATAACTCTTCATTATCTGCTTTTAAGTCTTTCAGCCGTCTCTGAGTCCAAAACACTTAGAAGTAATTCCAGAAAATGTTGACTAGCTATAGATATGAGGTCTCTGCTGTATTTTAAATGCTTGTTTGAGCCCTGGCAGTGGACTGCTCTCTGGTCTCTTCCTGTTTCCATTGCCTCTGCTCCAGTCCTTACTGCAACCACTGGGACCATTTTTAATTGAAAGGTCCCCTGTTCACCATGATTTCCCAGGCTTTTTTTTTTTTTTTTTTTTTTTTTTTTTTGTTTGTTTGTTTTTACCAACCTGTGCAGATTCTATCTCAAACCATCAACATAACAGCCATGCTGCCATTATTGAACCAGAGGACCTATCTCACCTGGTAGGTCATTATTGTATCTTCCAGGGCTCACAACTGAGCAAAATTGCAGATGATTTTCAACCTGCAACAGGATGTGTAGCAATTCTGGTACTATGAGTCTAACTAGGAGGTAGAAAAATTCCCACTCTACTCCAACTTGATCTGCCCATATCCTGCAGCCAAAGTATTCAGTGTGTTCAGCAAGAAAGTCTTAATATTGAACTACACAACATTTCTTTTGTTCTCTGCTCTTTCACCGCATTAGTTACTTTTAGTTTCCTGAGCACAGGGAGATTCATCTCTATCATTTTTTTCTTGGATAATTTGTATTCAGTTCATCCTTCAGTCTAGCCAAATGTCACTTCTTCAGAGAGGTGGTCCTTGATCTTTGTTTCGTTGAAACTATTATGTTTCAGATTATTGTTTTGTAATATATGTTTTGTAATATGATGGGAGATGTCATTATGTATATATGTTTCTCATACTGGTTACTGAATAAAGCACTGTTGGCCAATAGGAAAGGAAGATATGAGGGACTAGGAGACAAGGAGGAAAGAGGAAGTAGTAAGAAGGGGTCAAGATGGAGAGTCTGGAGAAAGCTGAATGCCGGCTGGCTCCCAGGTAAGAAAAATACATAGATCAGCAGAAATGGGTTAATACTTAAGACAGAGCTAGCCAATAAGAAACTAGTACCGGGCCAAAAGAATTATATCTAATACAGAGTCTCTGTGTGTTAATTGGGGCTGGCACAGCGGCGGGACAAGTCATATATGTGTATATATGTCTTATTTTACATATCCATCCCTGTTCCCTCTCCCTTCTTCCCAAGCCTCCCAGCCCCCATCCCTTCCCACCCCCCCCCACTCCATAGGGAGGGTGATGCCTTCTAAGAGAGATTATCAAAATCTGTCAAGTCATTTAGAGTATTGACTAGGGCCTCCCTCCTCACTCTAGGCTAAGGGAGTATCCCTCCTTGGGAAATGTGTTCCCAAAGTCCTTTCCTGCACCAGGGATACATCCTGGTTTCACTGTCTGAGGTCCCTTAGACTGACCAGGCCTTCTATCTGAGACCCATGTTCAGGGGTCTGAGTCAGTTCAATGCTCGTTTCCCAGCTATCAGTCTGGGGGCCCATGAGCTCCCCCTTGTTCAGGTCAGCTGACCCGGTGGGTTTCTATAGCCTGGTCTTAACCCGCACACTTGCCCTATGCTTACCAAGGTGAGCCCAGCAGGACCAAGGGTGAGGGGTGTTTTGTAATTCTTACAAAAAATTTTTGTTAGATTGATAATATTATCACCTCTCCTCTATTCTTTTTAAGTACATTCAGCCAGGATATTTACCTATGGCATGTATTTGTATTCTCCAAAAATGCCTAATGTAAGTGCTGCACAAATATTTGTAGAATGAATAAATATATGGCCACATGAATTCACAAATGAATAGTAAGCAATACTCCAGCTACTTTGGTGATAAAAAGCTGGGACTTCTCTTGCCAGACACCACAGAAGTACCAAGTGACATGTATAAAAGAAAATCAAATACACTTACCAACAACTTTCCATAGATTTTCGGCATTGTTTTCCCTTCATGCCTTCTGCTCCAGTTAGCTTTAAGAGGTGGAAGTTACAGAATGCTTCCCATTAGACCACTGGTTCTCATCATCTTCATAAGAGCTTGTTGAAATACAGATCATCTAAGCCTCCTGCCTCCAGTGCTTCTAATTTAGAAGGTTCGCAGTGGCTTTTGAGAATTTACATATCTGGGGGGAGGGGCTGGAGAGATGGCTCAGTACGTAAAGTGCTTGCTGTGCAAGCATAAGAATTTCCATTGGGTCTCTAGCACCCACATCCATATCTGGACTTTTGGCATGTGTTTATAGTACTAGCGAGGGAGAAAGAGGTAGCTCCTTCAATGAACTTAGAGGTCAACCAGTCTTAACAAAATGGTGAGCTCCAGGTTCACTCAGAGATGCTTTCTCAAAAACTAAGATGTGTGGAAAAAATATTTAAATGAAACTATAAAAATTTCATGCTCCATCCATTGTCCTAAAGGGTTTTTGACCTTAGCTCTGAGAATGCTTGGTAAGGTTTTTCAATTTAGAGTGATAATAAGTAATAGAAAGTCAACATAGTATGTATCTACAGAAAAATTGTATTCTGTTAAAAACTTTTGTTTCAAATGTGATGTCCAGAAAACAATGATAAGTAATAAAGTTCAATCTTTATAGCCTATCTTCTGATTGGGGATATGCCTTTACATATTGTTAATATGTGTCATTTAACAAGTGTGGGATATTCCGTGTGTTGATTATAATTGTTTCTTATCTACTGCAGTGTTCTCTTTTCTTTTCTTTTTTTTTCTTTTTTTTGATTTGGTAATTTTATTATTTATGTATGAGTATTTTGCTGGTGAGTATGCATGTACACCATAGCATGCATGGTACCTGTGGAGGTCAGAAGAAGGTGTTAGATCCCTTGGGATTGGAGGTACAGATAATTGTGAGCCACCTTACTGGTGATGGAAATGGAATCAGGGTCCTCTGAAAGAGAAACAAGTGATATTCAATGCTGAACCAACTTTCCTGCTCCTCTAGTGGTTAATCTCAATTGTCAACTTGGTTGGTTCTTGAGTTAACCATAAGACATACCTCTGGATGGGTTGCGAAAGCAAGTTTAGGAAGAATTATCTGAGGGAAGAATGTTTTCTTCCAGAGTAGGCACAACCTCCCAGGTCCAAGGGAAAAACAGCCTTGCTTGCTTGTCTAGTTTTACTTCTTACCGGAAAATCTATCTGACTCACTGGTGCTGCTATTGCTGCTACTGCTATCATCTTCCCCTGTCATTGGAGCTCAGCTTCCAAAACATTTGCCTATGTGCACTTTGCATCAGCAGCTCTATAGGACTCCTAAGGGATTTTAATGCCAGATTGGGATTTCTGAGGCATCCAGCCCTGTAGACTGAGAAGTTACTAGGTTGTCAACCTCTGTATCATGCAGACAATCATTACTAGTTTGCCCAATCTTTATCATGTAAGCCACTCTTTTAAAATCATGTTGGCCATATTCCACTAGAGGCTCTCAATTATCATCACATCTATTCTACAAAGATATCTTTGTTAAAAAGTATTTTTGAGAAAATGGATATATTTGACACTGGGATGTGGAAAAATCAGTGCATTTATTTATGCATACTTACACATAGGTATAAATGTAGCAAAGAAATGTGTGTGTGATGTGTGTGTGTGTATATGACATATATGTGTGCAGACATCAGTGAAGATGTAGCAAAGATGTGTGTGTACATGTGTATATGTATGTAATGTATATACTCTAAACTCTAAATTTTTATACTGCATTGTCTATTTGAATTAAATTATGTTATGTGAAATAGGACATATTACAAAAGGACTGTATCTTTTCATACACTTGTGAAACATATACACATTATGCAATTAGATATTGGCATATGCCTCACTCTCATTAAATAAGCTTTATTAAAATTTTAAAGGAATAACTTCTGAAAGATTGAACTGAAAACTGCATGGAACTTGAGTGATATTTTTTTCCTTTGTGATGAAGGCATCACAAACCTTGAGCAATTCACTAGGTTGATTTAATTTGCCATCGCTCTACTATCTTTCAGAGTATCTACCTAAAATCTCTAGTTGAACCCTGCTAGAAATTGATGAAATGTTCTTCCCTGAGTTACATACACACAGAGTTCAGTTTCAGCATGAAACTCTCATTGATAGCCTGCATCCTACTTAAGGGGAATATAATGTATTCGTTTCTCTTGATCTGTACAATTGCTTCTGCCAGACAGAAATAAAGAGGGCTAATGCACAGAGCATTAGCCCATGCCTAGGCTCTAGGCTCTAGAATTGTGATCTGAGTCTGTCCCTGGCAACCATAGTTTGCTAGAGTGAAGTCAGCATCCACTGTGGAACCACTTGCAGTGGCAGAATGTCAGGATGGAAATAACACACCTCCACAGCCCAGGGCGTCAGAAATAGTTTTAAATAATGCTTGCTCACTTAACTATAAGGAACTGAATACGATCTTTTTCTAATACACTTCAGGATAATGATCTTATACCTTTTTGTTTTGTTTTACTTTTCAAGACATGTTTCTCTGTGTAGCTTTGGAACCTGTCATGGAATTCACTCTGTAGATCAGGCTGTTTTTGAACTCACAGAAATCCATCTAAATCTTCCTTCCAAGTGTTGGGATTTAAGGCAAGCCCCAACTCCCTGCATGATCTTACAGTTTGAAACACTGCTTGGAGAGGTCTTTCCCCATCTCCCCCACCCCCTTGTGTCTTCTATGATTCTACTTCTGGACATAACTTTCTTAATTCCCATACTTCAGAATCTTATGTTATTTGTCTAGAATCTACTATCTACATTTTGACTTACACCTGCTTCCTGTTCAGGCATTTCAGTCTTGGCAGAATTTGTAGAAAGATGGAAGGGGCTGGGGTTTTGGATACATGAAGGACATTAGTTTGTTCAACCTGAGATTTGTTTCTCAAGAAAAGGAGGAAAGGGGGAAGAAAGTGAAATGGGAGGCAAGAGGGGAAGAGAGAGAGAAATTAAGATTACTGTTTGACTTTAACTCTTTACAGCCTACTTTCACCATGGCAAAAATGTAATAATAATAAAGATAAATCGTATATTAATATCATATGATATACTTATAGTAAATGGTTTAGTATAACATAAGGAGGTAATAAAGGATTATGTTTGAAAAATCAAAAGCTTTGAAGCATATAAATCATTATCATTAGATTTAATGTTAAGAGAATAGCAAAAGCAGTAACTAAAGCCCTTGAACGTTGAAAGTAATAAAACAAAAACTGCCCTTGAACTTACAACTCTTAGAAATCTGATTACACTTATCAGAACACCTTTATGTTCTATTTATTTCTGAATTCTTAGTAATTTCTATTATACTTACACAGCATACTATGTTTGAATCAGCACAACTTCTTAATACCTGTCAGCTATTTTTAATAGGTTTTCTAAGCAGCAAAGATTAAAAGCAAAATCACCAGCAGGAATAGGGAAAAGCCAGTTTAAACTGTTCAAGAAAATCACATTGTTCAAGAGTTCATAAAAGCTATTTAACCAAATCTGATTGCTTGCCAAGAATACACAAATCATTCTTATTTATATTCAGATCTTCGTATCTCAGTAAATCTGCATGTACTATGATGAAATTTATAAATGAACTAATATAAATTACAATGTATGAGACTTAATATTTATATCAATAGGAAATTGGACTAGATAAGGGTAAGTTTGACCAGTACTATCTAAATCCTCTACACTGCAGACATTACTAGTGGATTTCAGCATTTTCCTACTGAGATAAGAAACAGTCTTAAGATCCTTGCTACTGTTCCCAGCAACTCAATCAATCAGTCTAAACTCAGTCATGACAGGATCTCTCACATTTACATTATTAAATTTTAACATTTTAGAGTATATAAATGGAATGAATTTATGTAATTCTTGAGCAAAGCTCATTTAAAAAAACAAAAATTAATCCCCCAACCCTGTCATGCGCAAACAATAGTTTTCTATTCTTTGGAAAACATACATTTCAAATTTAAGTTGGTATTTTTTCAGTCAGCTGCCTGTCTTCTTGACTTCCCATTCTGGGAATGGTACTGGTGTCTCTCAGTAGGAGATGCCAAGTAAATGAAGCTTGCCCAGCAGGAAACCCTGTTTGGCAATTCTAACAAGGCTTGAAAAATTGTTTTTCTCATTAAAAACAAGGGAAGCTGCCTATCTGGTGCATTTAAAATTTCTGGGTCCCGATTTGATGGGCTGCACTGCTTGAACAAAATATTGAAGCATAAGGAATACAAATGAAAATCAAATACTTGGCAATGATGGCATTAAACATTCACTTTGACAATAGGAGATAAAAATCCCATTTTCTTGCAATGAATTGCCTGGTGTTGATAGACTTTATTCCCATGAGTTGGAAGTCTGTCTCCAGGATGGGACATAGCACTCACTAGCTCCTACCAGTTGTCTGCATCCTTCATGTCTCATTTCTCTTTGATCATGCTGATAACTGCTAAATTCTATTTACCTTTCCCCACATGAGAGTGCCTTCCTTGAATTAACTCACTTCAGCTCTACCAGCTATCTTGAGAAGGTAGCACTACTATCTTTACACAAACATGGAAACAGAGACAAAGAAAGATGAGGTTGCTTTCTCAAATCCACACTGTAGTAAGTGGCTCACTGTGCACTTTAATACTTGTAATCTGTCTCCAGGATATAAGATTTTTGTCACCAGATACTCCACCCTCTTCTCCTGTTTTCTCCTTCTTTCCCACATCCCCTTATCTAGCATTCTTTATCCTCCCTTTTCTCCCCTACTCTTGCCTTTCTGCTTTGCTTCAACACCTCACACTATGCTTAGGATTGCTTTTCAGTTCCAAATAAAATTCTGTTCCTTAAGTAGAGTTTAAAAATAAAAAGAAGAAAACCGAAAAGAAAAAAAAAATTTACCCTTAGTTTATTTTAATTCTGTTCTAGCAATTAACATTTTGGCAATAAGTTATTCTTATGTTCATGTCTGCCACACACACCCAGGCACCAATTTTCTGCAATTAAATTTATACCTTTACTCTGCTTTTCTGCCCTATGTGCGTGCTTACATGTCCACGCTAAATACATGCATGCACGGGACATGCACATTTTTATTACTAGCTCACAATTTGAATATTTGGGGGTTGTTGGATTTTGTTTCTCAATCATAAACAGTATATCTAATTCCACCATCATCCTCTAGAGAAGACCAATAAAATTTGACTCATGAAGAGAGAGAGAGAGTGAAAAAAAAAATCCAGGAGGCAAAAGTAATATGGGGAGAAAATGAAAGAGATTTAGTGCCGCTATCAGCAGACCGTTGTGCTGTCTTTAAGAGTCTGTTGAAACAACATAATAAAAGGTAATAAAGATTGGATTTATAGCTTACCTGGTGGAAATAGCTTCCTGTTTGTATCCTACCCATTTGCAGTCTGTCTTTGTCTTGGACCTGGGGTCTTTTCTTTCAGAATCCCACTACCCTATGCCCCTTCTTTGGACTTAGGAGACATCAGTGACCATTCAAATCAAGTTGACAGGGAAGGTCAACATCATTTTGCTCTCTCTCTTTCTTTCTTTGTTCTGTGATTTAATGACCCAGTGTTTCTTTGGAAAGTTCTGTTTGGAACAGACAATACAAACTGACTACTAAAACAGAGGACAGAAACTAGATCATGAACATGGTCATGCCAGCTTCCAGAGGACTTGCTGTTTCTACTTCATGTTCAAATAAGTCTCTGTAACATCCTCAATCATTTGCTTTTGAGAAACAGATGGCACCCATGCCCCAGGAGAGGCTATGTCAAGTATCAGAAGACAAAGGGACAATGTGTATCCACAAAAGCTCTGGACCATGCTTTGGAAGGAGGCCAGGACAAAATTAAGACTCATAAATGTGCATGGCTGGTTCACTCTAAATCTAATCTAACTATTTGCTTGAGTAAAAAATGAATTAACAGACTAGAGGATTAAGGGAAAGAGAAATTTGAAGGTTCAAGTTCATGTTCTAGTTACCATCCAGTGAGAGTTTTAATTTTCTTGGCTTTCAGTTTCCTACTGTATAACAGAGCTCACAATGAAGAAACTTCTGAAATGACTGCTCTATTATTGGAAAAGCTGGTGTGTGTGTGTGTGTGTGTGCATGTGTGTGAATGCCCAGAGGTATCTGGAAGAGTCTAGAGCAGAGAGGAAGAGAAACTGACTTGACCTGCCCAAGGCTATCTACAAGAGAGGAAAGAAAGCACAAGGGAATGTGAGATGGCACAGCAGGGGAGAATAGGAGAGTGTGAGACAAAAGGCGATAGAGAATAGAGCATAACAAGAGAGAAAGGTAAAAGTAGCTGGTGACTGCATGGGCATCACCATCCCTGACTTCAAACTCTTTATAGTGCTATAGTTCTGAAAACAGCTTGGTATTGGCACAAAAATAGACTGGTAGATCAATGGAATTGAATTGAAAACCTTGATATTAACCCACATACCTATGAACACATAAGTTTTGACAAAGAAGCTAAATTTATACAATGGAAAAAAGAAAACATCTTCAACAAATGGAACTGGCTTAAGTGGATACTGGTGTGTAGAAGACTGCAGATAGATCCATATCTATCGCCACACACAAAACTTATGTCCAAAGACCTCAACATAAACCCAGCTATATTGAACCTCTTTGAAGAGAAAGTAGGAGATATCCTTGAACAAATTGGTACAGGAAACCACTTCCTGAACACAGCACCAGTAGCACAGACACTGAGATCAAAAATTAACAAATGGGACCTTCTGAAACTGAGAAGCTTCTGTAAGGCAAAGGACAATTTGTCAATAAGACAAAATGATAGCTCACAGAATGGGAAAAGATATTCACCAACCCCTCATCTGACAGAGGACTGATATCCAAAATATACAAAGAACTCAAGAAGCTAGTTACCAAAACACCAAATAATCTAAATAAAAGTGGGGTGCAGAACTAGAGAATTCTCAATGGAGGCATCCAAAATGGCTGAAAGACACTTTAAAAAGTGCTCAGCATCCTTAGCTATCAGGGAAATGCAAATCAAAACAACTCTGAGATTCCATCTTACTCCTGTCAGAATGACTAAAATCAAAAACACCAAAGATAGTGTATTCTGGAGAGGATGTGGAGGAAGGAGTACACTCCTCTACTGCTGTGGCAGTGCAAACTAACACAACTATTTTGGAAAACAGTATGGCAGTTCCTCGGGAAAATGGGAATTAGTCTATCTCAAGATCCAGTAATTCCACTCTTAGGCATATAAAAAAAAAAACATGGACATTCATATTACCAGGACATCTGTTCAACTATGTTCATTGTGTCATTATTTTACTATCCAGAACCTGGAACCAACATAGGTACCCTTCAACTGAAGAATGGAGGAGAAAATGTGGTACATTTACACTAGAGTACTAATCAGCAAAACAAAACAACAACAACAACAAACAAAACAAAACCATAACAGATTTATGAAATTCACAGGGAAATGGATTGAATAAGACACACCATCCTGAGCAAGATAACACAGTCACAAAAAAGACAAACATGGCATGTACTCCTTCATATATGGATTTTAGACATAGAACCAAGGATTACCAGCCTACAGTTCACACTGCCAGAAAAGCTAGGAAACAAAGAGAAACCAAAGAGGAACATGCATGATCCCCTGGAGAAGGGAAGAGTAACAAGATTTCCCGAGCAAATTGGGAGCATGGAGGGAGGGAAGAGGCAGTTAGGAGAAAGAGAAGAGGAGAAGAGGAGGGGAGAGTTGGGCATGAGGGAGCAGGAAGACTGAGGCAGGAACAGAATAGAGGAGAACAAAAAAAAAAAAAAAAAAAAAAGAGATATTAGAGGGGGCCATTATTGATTTAAGGAGAAATCTGGCACTAGGAAAATACATAGAGATCTATAAGGATCAACCCAACTATCAATTTAAGCAATAGTAGAGAGGCTACCTTAATGGCCTTCCATGATAATGAGATTGTCGACTACCTTATATGCCATCCTAGAGCTTTCATCTAGTAGCTAATAGAAGCAAAAGCAGACACCCACAACTAAACACTAGCAGAACCCTGGGATTTAATTAAAGAGAGGGAGGAATGATGAGCCAAGGGGTCAAGACCAAGCTGGGCAAACCCACAGAATCAGCTAACCTGAACAGTCTGATAGCTGGAATACCAGCATAGGAATTACCCAGACCCCCTGAATGTGGACTGGGCAGGTTCTGGGCCTTTGGTAATGGGTCAGCATTCATCCTTAGTGTAGGAATGGACTTTGAGAGCCCATCCCACATAAAGAGATACTTTCTCAGCCTAGACCCACGGGGGGAGGGCCTAGGCCCTGTCTCAAATGATATGACAGTCTTTGAAGACCCCCCATGGAAGTCCTCACCTTCCGTGGAGAGCAGAAAGGGGATGGGCTGGAGTTTTGTGAAGTGATAGGGGAGGATGGGAGGGTAAGGAAACTGGGATTGACATGTAAAACAACCTTGTTTGAAATTGAAATAAAAAAAGGAAAAGAAGAAGAAGGAGAAGGAGAAGGATGACTGACTGGCTGGAGGAGTAAAAGCCCATGAGGTGAAAGGGGCCTAAGATACAGAAGGAGGTGAGAACAATGAAGATCCTAGCATGGACTTTGAAATGTATAAATGTATAACACATACTCTTGAGTAGAGACTGAGAGATCCTAGAGACCAGCATGGGCTTTGATATGCTGGTAGTTGCTACTGGTATATCTGAATTCGAGAGGCATAGTCCCTTCTATAAGAGGTAAAGAAAGTAACTCCTTTTTGGGGAAAACCTGTTTCACAAGTTCATCAGGATTGCTGGATTTTATTTAACTGACAGAAATCCTTCTATAGCCTAGTTTGAGCTTATTTCTGGATATGTGGATTGCCTGTGAGACCTAACATTCCAATCTTTTGTTGACGACAAAAGCAACATGATCTCTGAACACTGAATAGCTATAATTCCCATGTCTAGGAAGTTCAGGAGGCCAGTATGTTAGGAAGTGGGAAGGAAATTTGGAAAATTTAATCAGAAGCATCTGGTTTGCTGACTAAGCCTGAAGACACAAGAAACAAGCACATTATTATAGGACAGATAGATACCAGTGATCTGAGGAGATGGAGGTGATAAGGGTCCAAAGGAGGGCAAAGGATAACCTTGGGATTGATCACTGGAGACTAGTTTACAGGCTAGTTATTTATTTTGCTGGGCCAATTTGGAACCAAGTATATGTGAGGGGGGCACAGTAAAGATACTGCCAAATTGACCATTCCATTGTTGTGGGAAGTCTTTTTTTATTGTAAATAAAGGAAAGAATATCTAGAGGCATCTGGAAGAGTCCAGAGCAAAGAGAAAGAAAAGCAGACTGAACATGGCCAGAGATATCAATGAGATAACATGAGAAAGTATGGCAGGAGAGAATACCAGAGCTAGAGAGACAGCAAGAGTCACAGAATAGAGTATGTGGGGTGAACAAACCACATGGATTATAAGGAGAATACATAGCTGGGGAGAGCAGGAATATAGTGTGGCCCTTGGGATGTAGAACAGCTAAATATAATGAAGATGAAGGCCAACATGGTCTTTGATATGCAGATAGCTGCCACAGGTATATGCCAATGGAGAGACATCAGTCCCCCCCTTTTTTGCCGTAGGCAAAAGAAATAACTCCTCTTATAGGATGGAAAACCTCATTTCACAAGTTCTGAGGAATTCTGGCTTTTATTAATTGAAAGAAATCTTTCTATGATCCTCTCTAAGCTCATTTCTGGACACATTGCCTACCTGAGACCTAACTCCCATATGTATTTTGTGGGTTCTTTTCTGTCTCTGATATTCTAGATAGCATTATGATAGAGGGAAGAATACCATATGCTTTTTGCATCTAGGTTTTTGATAGCAGGTTCATAACTTACATATTTTTCCTAGAAAGGAATGCTCATTTACATCATACTATGTATGTTTCCTCACAGCTTTTTTTCTGGAATTGAACCTGTCAAGTAGCTGTGTCTAGGAAGGATCAAAAATTTTGTGAGCTGGAATTTATGGTGGTCACTCCTTTTATCCCTTGCCTTTGAATAGTATTTAAAGCCAAAAAGAAAGTTAGGATCTTCTGGTGGGAAAGTATAATTATGGCTACATGGTTTTAATAGCAAAGAGAGAGCATTACAGCAGCAAACTTGTGAGATCTTGAAGAGAGATTCAATTATCAGAACATCAATCATGACAATAGACTGACAGATCCTGAGGTTAGGATAGATGGTTTTACAGAATCCTATTGATGGTATCCCAGAAGTATCCCAACAAAGGTTGTACTTTCAGAACAGATCAGTTTGAAGAAGATGGAATGAGGGTTTTGGTCTTGGTGGTTTTTAAGGGTCAGGCTTTTCTAAGGACATGGGCTCTTCTTCCCCACTGGCTAGAAATCCACACATGGGAAGTCAGGCCAATATAACGACTGAGGAGCCACTGCTTTCACAAAGTGGTTCACAGCTGGAGTTTGGGGACAATTAATGATCTCTGGACCTACCTGAAGTTACTATGGAGATTTTGAGATCTTTGTTGTGGGGAATCTCATCATTTCCTTTCCTATTTTCCTATTTTCCAACTTATACAGTTCCAATTTTACTTTTTCTTCCTTCCTTTCTGTTTCTTTTCCTCTTTTCTTATCTCTGGGTTCCATTATATTCACCTTACCTTCCTTGCACTCATGTTTTCTTTCCCTGATTCATGTTCATCCTCAAACTTCTCTTGTTTTCTTCCCTTCTTTCCTTTCTCTTATATTTTCTTTACCTCCTTTGCTGTTTTTCTTTTATTCCTCCTCTAATTTCTATTTCTTTTAAAATGTCTTTTTTGTTCACTCTCTTTTAGATTCTTTCTCCATTGTATTTTGTTTTCTTTTTCTTTTTTGTTTTACACATTTACACTCATCACATACATCTTTTTCTTTCCCTCAATGTGTTTGCCAGCACCCTCAGGTTTTTTGTAGAGATGATTGAGGTGATTAAGTACCTTGTGATTTCATTACCTAAATACCATGTTGATGAGCCTCTATGTTTCCAACCTTCCAGTTAAGTTAAAACTCAAAAGCTCAATGTTAGTTCAAGGAATTAGGGTGTCTTACTTAGGTTTATGTTTCTGTGATAAAATACCATTGCCAAAAACAACTTGTGAAAGGAGGGATTTATTTTATTTTACAACTCTCAGCTCATATTTCATCACTGAGGGAAATCAGGACAGGAAGTCAAAGCAAGCACCACAGGCAGAAACCAAAGCAGAAGCCATGGAGTGATACTAGTTATTGGCCTGCTCCTCTTGGCTTCCTCCATCTGTTTTCTCATATAGTCCAGGACTACCTGCACATAGATGGCAATAGCCATAGTGGCCTGAACCATGCCACATCAATGATTAATGAAGACAGTTCTCTACAGCCTTGACTATAGGTGGAGGATTTTCTCCATTGAGATTCCTCTCTCCAGATAGTTCTAAATTTGTCAAGTTGACACAAAACCAAGACAGAGGCCCCTTAACTAGATCTGAGGTTGATTCTCACATCTGTCTAAATATCCAAATAGAATGTAAAATCATATGTGAGATGTCAGAATGCCAAGCTGTATTGATTGTCTTAATTATTGGGGCAGTTTGGCACTTCTAAGACTAAGGAGAAGTTTGCAGTGACAAGTTAGTCAGTTGTCCATTGCTGCCACTAGGGTCTGTCTTCCTTCCTTCCTTTCTTTCTTTTTTCCTTTCTTCCTTTCTTTCTTTTTTCCTTCCTTCCTTCCTTCTTCCTTCCTTTCTTTCCTTTTTTATTGTTTATTTCCTTATTTATTTACAGGTGACAGACTGAGAAAAATGTTAGGTAGACTTCTGTGAAAGGATATTGAAAACTGATAGAATTTTAGACTAATAAAATAAATATGCTACTTTCCCCCCATTCATAAAACATGCATGCAAAAATTATATAATTCCTAAAATACATTAGCCACAGCTTCCAAGTATTCAATGGAAAACTATTTTATCTGGAATAGTATTACATGGAGGGCCAGAGAATGACAGTTTTGTGATTTCCCTGGGTGTGCACATAATTTCTGTGGAATTTTCTAACCCTACACTTTAAGATTGAAACTATTATGTTTTGTAATTCTCCTTATATTGTGAATACCAGTGACCAATAAAGTCTCCCTAAATTCTGATGGCAGGTACTTTCTAAGCTACTTTGGATTTCCTGAGCCCTAAAGAAGCCACCACTGCAGGAAAATGATTCCAGTTTGCCTCTTCATGGTAGATTATAATCTTCCCTGGCTCTCCAAAATCATGTATATTTTTCTTCTGAGCATGGCTGACCTAGGAATGTCTGAGCTGTTTCTTAATAGAAGTTGCATGAGAAGTGAATGACAGTGATCTAAAGATCTTCTCATCTGCAAGCAAGCCCAAATTCTACCTGTCCGAAATTCTCAGTGATTCAAATACTCAGTATTCCCCTGGAGAGGTTGATCACCCATAGCCCTTTATGTATAAAAATAAAATAAAAACAAAACAAATAAAAGCAACAAACAAGCAAAGACACAAAAGATAGGAATGTGTGTGTGTGTGTGTGTGTGTGTGTGTGTGTGTGTGTGTGATGGCTGTCTCTGTGATTTTAATCATGCTTCATTTGAAATGTAGAATGTCCTTTGGGTACATATACAAATATCTCCATCCTAAAGCCCACCCCAAATGGTACCTCCTCCTTAGAGTTTTTTTGATAGCGTCCTGCGCGTGCACACTCACACTCACACACACACACACACACACACACACACACACACACACACACACACCTGGAGTCCAAGTGTCCTGGAGTCATGATATTTTCCCAGCATCTGAAACCTGTGCTCCCATCGCTTCATTTCTTTTACAGTGTGACCTTTCACTGCCTCATTATGAAGTGTTATCTAATATATAAGTTAACTTATGCCTGCCTTATAGATGCTTTAACCAACACTAAGTAGAGTGAAACTGAGACTACATGACTGCTGAAGTTATATCAGAAGAACCCTACTGACACCTCTAGCCCAAGCCTTATAAGGAGGATAAATAAAGAATCTCTGATGGACGATATCAGTTGAGCCCAATCTCAGTTCATACAACTGGATTTCTGAAGAATCTTATGCAACAGTAGACAAATAAACTGAAACTGTTTTAGTGTTTAAATCAGGAAAAAAAATAGGATGATGCTGTCAACCTTCAGGTAAAGCTATAAACGTAAATTAAAAAACTTATAAAGTACTTGGCAGTGCCTGACATTTAGAAAGCATTTATTGAGTATGATTCCTTCTTCCTCTCTAAGGATCCATGTGCCTTATATCTTCCTAAAACTATTGCTCTCTCACAGCAGGAGTTGGGTTGTAATCAAATTATGTCATGTTGGCTGATACACACACACACACACACACACACACACACACCTTTTGAAGATTTTTAAAATAAGTTAGCAAAATAAATAGAAGGAGCACTGGACTCATAGTTAGTAGGCCAAGTTATTGCCCATTTGATCTTAATCATTTTTATCTCCCTTGAGGAATCGTTTCCATTATTTTAAAATGGAAATGGCTTAGAATAAAAGGGATGGTGGACAACCGGGAAAGATCTGTCAACTAGTTTCTAATTTTTAAAGAACATTATTGTAAGGAAGAACAGACTGCCTACCTCTTCCTTCCAGGACTTGTACAGTCAGGGGCCTCAATAGAATTGAGCATGATAAGGCAATGAGGAACTACCTGGAGTCAGGTTATTCAAAGATGAGGGGAATGCTCTATGAACTAGTGACTGTTCAGATGTTGATGTTTGAAACTGAATGTCACCTTCCATCTGTGCTGTTGAGGTTGAGTGACACTAAATATTTTTAGTCTTTACATTTTTAGCTTTCATACATACATAAATACATACATAATTGGTACTATGGTGCTGTGGTGATATATTTATAATCCAATAAAGCCACTGAGGATCAAAATGCAAAGCTAGCCACAAGCCATAGAACCAGGCAGTAGTGATACACATCTTTAATCCCAGCAGCCATACTAGCTAACCATATAGCCAGACAATGGTCACACACACCCTGAAACCCAGGACTCAAGAGGCTTTCTAAGGTCACACTGAGCTAACTGAAATTGATCTAGTCTTAAAGAGAAACGGCTCACATAAAGTATCACACACTTTTAATCCAATCACCTGAAGTATATAAGATAGGAACAGATATTCAGTCTGGGGCATTTTGGTCTCTAGCCAAGTTCAGGTAGGATTGCTTCAGCCTGGAAAGAGGTAAGAGCTACTGGCTTGGCTGTTTTGCTTATCTGAGCATCAATTCAAACCCCAATATCTGTCACTGGGCTTTTCTTATTCATGTTACACTGTACAACTTGCATCTCTAGTATAGAGGTCACAAGAATGCATTGGGTTACCCAGGACTATAACTGTGAATGCTTGTGAGCCACCCTGTAATTGCTGGCATATGAATGTGATTGCTCTGAAAAAGCAGAAAGCACTCTTAACTACTGAGCCATCTCTCCAAAATCCAGATTCTATATCCTTAATTCTGTTGCCCAATGACTTCTTTGAGTTGTAGAATTCTTCATATCAGCAGAAGATCATTGGTCTTCAGTTTTCTTTTCTGTAACCACTCCATTAGTGGATTTGCGATGTGGAGATGTCTAGAACCCTGGTCTGAGTAAAGTAAACACCTGGAAGGCCACCTAAATAGCCTACCTTGTTTCTTCCAGTGCTGCAGAAAATAGGAGTAGGTCTGAATCAGTGAGTAAAGAATAATGATCAGGGGCTGAATTTTAAGTGCACTTTTAAAGCTGATTACTAGGTTATGACTAAGAGTCTGAAGGAGCTTTTAAGACAACATGAGACATGCAGAATAGGAAAGTATTCTGAAAAATATAGATGGTAAAGGCTATAGAAGTCAAAATGTAGGTTTGCCATTCTATAAAAACAGGTCATGGCGTATCAAGAAACATAACTGGTAAAGTTTACAATTAGCATTCAGAAGACTGTCACATGTAAAACTGATTCTCTCTTTAGGGCAGTGACCCAAATATTTAGTGGCAATACCTTATGAAACTACAATAAGTAATGCAGGGAACATGTGACTTTGGGATGATTAAGGGGCACAAATGACTTTCCAGTATCAGAGTCTTTAGGTCCATCTTCTTCTATTTCTCAATTGTCCAGAATTAGTGACACAGCCCTTCCAGTTATAAGAGGAAAGACAACCTTTCTAGAAGTCTAAAAGGAGACAAGGCTCAGAAATGTGTGATAATTAATAGTCATTACTGTAATAGAAAGAGGATGACACAAGAAGATCCAGGAAACTTATAAGAGCATAACATGAATAATAAAAACCCAGAGACAGATATTGGGGATCAAACTTCAAGCTGAAGATTAGAAAAGCAAAGTAGCCTCTCCACTATTGCTTAGATTCTTAGTTGGGATCATCTTTTTATCTTTTTAGATCTCTGGACATTGCCCTAGTGCCAGATTTCTCTTTTAAACTATAATGGCTCCCTCTATTAAGGTATCTCTTTTCTTGTTCTCTCCTCTATTCTTCTATGATTCAATCTTCCTGTTCCCTCATGTCCTTGACCCCAACTAAGAATCTAAGCAATAATGGAGAGACTACTTTAAATGTCCTTCCCCTATAATGAGATTGATGACTACCTTATATGCCATCCGAGAGCCTTCATCCAGTAGTGGATGGTGTCAGAAGTAGATACCCACAGCTAAGCACTGAGCCAAATTCCTGTAATACAATTATAGACAGGGAGGGGTGATCAGCAAACATGTCAATACCAGGCTTTAGAAACCCATAGAAACAGCTGACCTGAACAAGTGGGAGCTCATGGACCCCAGACTGACAGCTGGGGAACCAGCATAGGACTGAACCAAGCTCCCTGTACATGGGTGTCAGTTAGGAGACTTGGGCAGTCTGGGTCCTCTGGTAATGGAATAGTATTTATCCTATAATTTATAAGTCTAGTATAGTCATTCTTTGGCATAAGCTGTACCATTACAGTAGAGGATCATAAGAAGAACTGAGAGTCAATACAACTGGGAAGCTGCATAAACCCTTACATTGATTAAGAAAAATCAGACCATTCACTTTTTGGGGGAAAGCAGGTGAAATTTTTATTGAGCCATAAAAGTGTGTACTATATTTGAACTGACAGCATGGCTGCCTTTGTTGTTGTTGTTGTTGTGTTCCCACAACTGATTGCAAGTCTGACACTGGTTTTTGGGAAACTGCAAGTTAAAAATAGTCATGGTTTTCCCAGACATAGCATTATTTTTATGTTGGTCTTTATGGCCTGTCTATTTTTTATTCTTTCTGCTGCATTGTTGTGGGTTTTTTGTCACCCTCATTTCACCTTCTACTGCTGCAACATTGAGAGATATGTCACACATATTGACACATTGACGTACAAATCCACATATCCTTTATTTACTTGTTTATTCATCCATTTATCTTCTCTTTCCATATGTTATCCACTTTTTAAATGTAGAATGCTACATTTTCTGAGCATGCCGTTCTTGTCTGTAAGCACTGTTTTAAGTACTAAGGGGTTCTATGTAAACCTAGTGATGAGAGGAACAACAGTAGCAAATTACGAAATATGATGAGAGATGCTGAGAAGCAAATATACAATTGCACACACATATACATGCACATGCAATACGGTAGAGCATTGTAGGAATACAGTTGGGAATCTCTACTAACTTGAGAATCTGTGGAATCTGAAGGTAGGAAGCAGAACATTTCCTTCCGAAGAAATTGATGCTGCTGGTAAAATGAAAAGGAGATGCTATGGGGAAAGATTGATAAATTTAAGCCAAGCATATAGCAGGTACTAGGCACAACTTGGTTTTCATATCACATTTCTTTGATGCTGTGAATTTTGTTTTCATATTTTCTTCCTAAAGTACCTCACAGAAAGTATTTGTTTGGCAAAGTGACCTTGAATATAAGTGAATCCTCTGCCATTAGGCCCAATTTTATGTTTTGTCTCCTATTGCAAAGCTTCTGAGAGACAGATGTAAAGCAAACATATCCTTGGATTCCTCCTCTGTTTGTGGAAACAGCTAGCAGTGTGTCCTTTGCAGACTATTCCTCTGCCTCTAGGGAATGTCATCTCATGTAAATCCTGCAATTAGTGGCTCCTACCCACTCCATAGAGCTGCATCTGCCTTCCTCAATATGCACCCATTTGATTATGAAGACATAATCATGGGGGCTGCCACAGCCTACCACTTCATGAAGATAGAAGTTTTGAATAAAATTATGGTTTCAAGAGCAGGAGTCTCCCTCTTTTTCACACTGTTGTTTCCTGTCTGGCTGCACATTTGGGCTTTTCAGACACAGAATCATAGTCTTTTTTATAATTAACATAAAAAACCCTACAAATTAAGTAAGAAACAAAAATATATCCATGGTAATAAATGAGGAGTGTAAGGTTTGGAGAGATGAAACGTTTTACTGAGTAAAAGAATGTCTAAACTACTCTTAAGGTTTGGTGTAAAATCTCCCTCATAAGCTCATGTGTTTGAACATTAGGTCTCCAGATGGTGGCACTGTTTTGAGATGTTATGAAGTCTACAGAAAGTGGGGTTTCAGTGGAGTGGTGGCTCACTAAAGGAGGGGCTATACCCATGCTCTGGTTCTAATCTCGGTCTCTTTATGCTTTTTGATTCATCAAGGTCTGAGCAAGTAGCCTCACACTTCTGCTGTCAAAGCTTGAGCCTGTCCTCATGGCACACTGCCATGAGCTGTACTAAATTCTTCCTTTCTTACGGTGCTTTTTGTCAGTGATTAGGCCTCAGCAATGGAAGAAGTAAAGGTTACAACATGAATGCATAAGAAGGAACCAGTCACTAGTTATATAGGCATCTAAAGATGTTTTGGGTTTGATATATGACGTGTGCACATAGCCAGTGGGCAGATGAGGAGTTGCTGGCACTAGCCTTCCCCACCACAGGCACTGGAGCCTCCCAGAGTCAGCTTTACTTTTCTTAGCTAGTGCACTCCTTGGTTGCACAGTCACGGGAGGTGCCTCTGCTCCAATTGTCCTTCTGCATTGTCTGTCTTGATGAAAAATGACCAGTTATTATTTCTTATCTTTGTGTTTGGAGAGCCACAAAGAAATCACTAGCCACATAAAAATAGCTGCTGTTATTGTAACAGCCTTTTCATTGATGGACTTAAGTGTGCAGCATTTGGTATCGATTGCTAGCATCAGTCTTGGGGAGGACATACTGTAAGGAAAGCAAAGATAGTGGTGGGAACAGCACTGGTGAGGCTTCAGCATGACAAGCTGTGACAAGGAAGTGTTTTTGGGTTACAGAGGTACCTTGCTTTGCAGAGTAATCATGCACCTGCAGAGGGTATTTTCAGGAGTATCACACTATAAAGCAAACCTGACTTCTTAGTGCTGGGTTTCCTACCATGAGACATTTGAAATTTTAACTACCAATTTAATATTCAGCAGACTTTTTTTTATGTCTTTATTCTTCCATATTTCTAGTCATCCACAACCTTTAGCACTTAAAGGCAAAAGGAAAATCAATAATGAAGGTTCTGTTATGTCTTAAATGGGTCCTGTAATGTGCTAAAAGACATATTAATCTCTCTCTCTCTCTCTTTCCTTCCTTTCTTCTGGCCTTTTATGATTTCCTCTCCCTCCAGGCTCCCTGCTTGAGCTGTTTCCTCCCACTCTTTTTGCCTTCACAAACAAAAGCGAAAAATTCAGTGCCTTCGACACTGAAAAAAAAACAAGGTTCTAAGCATTGTGGGAAATCAAACACTAGTCATATCTTTAAACCCAGTGATACAGAATTCATAGATTAATATATGTTGGTATAAGTCAGAGGGGAACAAATGGGAAAGGGTTCAGGGAGAGTAGATGGTATTAGAGGCACAGAGATTTACATGCTTTGCCTGCTTTAACTTAGACCTCAGAACAACAGAAAACAAACCCAGCTTCATCTGCTGGTGGGACTTGTATCCCAGTAGTAGAATCTAGACCACGGTAAAAGTTGCTTCATTGACCTCTGTCTTTTATTTACATCCCTCAGATATTTGCATTTGACTCAAGTTTAAACTCTAAACCAGATATACACTAGTACTAATATCTACTAATGTGCCTAGCCTCTTCAAAGTTTGGTTAACTTATTCATAAAACAGCACCTACCAGGATGATGACAAGCTTTGCTGAGAAATCCTGCATGCAGTGGAGCCTAGCAGTCATAGATCCACATTCCCCTTTCCTACCTCAAGGCAGCATTCTTCTTTGGAAAGTCACAGACACTATTGGAAACCACATGCCCTCTGTTTAGCAGGTAGATAGGAATGCATTCTGAGAGGCTGTTCATGTGTTTGGCTAAAATTATCATAACAGTTCACTTTGGCAGAGAATCTAACTCAGAGCAGTATGGTTCTTAGAATATTAATCTTATTTGTTAACAGTAGAATCGATCTATCTGCAGGATTTATTGAGCAAGCAATTTACATTGAGAGCCTCAGAAACTCAGACATGGTAAATGCTACCCCTTTACAAGACATTCTACAGTCATAATTTTCTATCATGGTATGGAGGATGCCCCAGAGCTTTATAATACTTCCTTCTCTACCTCTGCCTCTTAATATGTATACACGTTAAATATTTCAGTTCAGAAAACAAAGCTTTTGTGCCCAGTATTCATAGCAAGCTGGTAATATTGACCATTCCAAAAGAAAGAACTTTTTGGAAACAAGAAAAAAAAATGATTTATTTGCTAAATAAGGAGAAGTTGTTGAATGAAGTTGTGGACACCTTGGGTGTGACGTAAGGCTGACCACTCCATTATTCCATTTTCTTGGGACAATGAAATGGGTATTTTCCAGTGTTTCTCTGAAAGGGAAAGCATTCTACCAATGAGTGCTTGAGAATGTGCACTCCAGACTAATCCAATTGATTATTTCATGATACAAGAACCAGGAATCTAGTGATATAGACTGAAATATGCTCAAGAATAGAAAGAACAAAGTGAAAATATAAAGTTAAGGAAGGAGGAGAGGAATGACAAGAAAGGTTACAGGGTCAAAAAAGTGTGGAGAGAAGACACAAGAGGCAGGGAAAGACAGGCTGGCTATCTATGAGAAAAACACAATTAGAGAAGGAAGAACTGAGTAGAGGTAAGAGAGAGAGTGAGAGAGAGTGAGAGCGAGAGAAGACACACACAAACACACACACACACACACACAGAGAGAGAGAGAGAGAGAGAGAGAGCATGAGAGAGATGCACAGAGAAATACATAGTTCCCACAGCCAGGAGCCAGCAGCAGGGGGCATCAGAACTCCATGGAATGTTAGAAGATTGCCAGTCTGGAGTGTGTTAGAATGGCGAGAAAATAGAAAACAAGAGAATAGGTCTGAGAAAATCTCCTTGAGTTTGCATTTAGAGGGAGGAGAGTTGTTATTCCTGGGGGCCTGCATTTGGGGGTTCAGTCAATTCCCCCAGGCATATTCTAACATTCTCATTATTATCACATGAGTACTTCAACGGTCTGTTTCCAATGATAGAAAAGACTGTGCGTAAGGGGTGTTTCAAACACTTAGGCACTGTATTAGATAGAACTCAATCAGTTGCAAACAGCTTACATAAGCTGAACATGCTTACGATGGCACCTTATCTACTTCACCTCCTCCCAAAACAGAATTTGTAGGAATATACCAAGATTGCTCCCAGATGAGGAAGTGATAGGTAAAAATTGGGCTTTGGGAAGAGAAGACTATCCGATGAATATTAAAGCACTGATAGGATTATTGTTTGTTTTACTTTCTCCCTTATTTCTTTCAGTCTCATTCCACCATCCTTTTCTAACTCTTTCTTTTTTTGGAGGTTTTATATGCTGAATCCAGAACCTTTAAGGCACATACCCTACCACTAAGCCACGCCCTTAATCCCTGCCAACATTCTCAGAGGAAGCTCATATTTTATTAGGGAACCCTTTCTCAACTTCCTATCTGAGGTTATAACGGAAACAAATGCTTCCGTTCTACTTTTAACTGTAAAGTCAAAAAGGTTTTGTAAACCTGAACATAGGGAACAAACCATTCAGCTACAAGGGTCTGTTAAGAGAAGCGATGATTAAAATAAAGATTGTCGGAGCCATGTCCACTTAAGTTAGCTAAGTATACCTTAGTACCACCTCCTGAAATCAGATTAGCGACTACCCTAATTGTCATCAGAGAGCCTTTGTCCAATAACTGATGGAAACAGAGGCAGAGATCCATAGTCAAGCACTGGGACAAGCTCCGGAAATCCTCTTGAAGAGATGGAGGAAGGATTGTATGAGCCGGGGTGAGGAAGGTGGTTGTCAAAGTTATCACAAAGGAATCCAGAGAGATAACTAACCTGAGCTCAAAAGAGCTCACAGACACTGGACTGACAGCTAAGGGGCTCACCTAGAACCTTTATATATGTAAGACAGTTATATAGCTTGGTATTCTTCTGGGTGTTCTAGCAATGGGAACAGGACCTGTCCTTGATGCTTTGCCAGGCTTTCGGGTTGCCTTACCAAGCCTTAATATGAAGGGAAAAGCTTGGTACTACCTCAAGTTGATATGCCATTCTTTTCTGGTTGGAGCCTATGGGAGGCTGCCCCTTTCTGAGTGGAAACAGAGAAGGAATGGATTGTTTGGGTGAGGGAGAAGGGAGTTGGGGGGAGGAAATGGGAGGAGAGGAGTAAGAGGAAACTGCAGCTGGAATATAAAAAAATGGATAAAAAATGGATAAATTGAATTTTTTAAAAAGACAAAAAATAATGAAAAAAGAAAACATTACATCATACAGTATGTTGTCTACATTTTTATATTTTATAGCCAGTGACATATTATCCATGTCTGTCATGTCAATAAATCCTATCCTAAATTAAAAACAAAGAATTAAATTGCTTGAGCTAACCTTGGCTTCTTTCGTGCTTTTAACAGAAGGCAGTGGCCATATGTCTTGCGATCTCCAGGACCAAGCATGGTGTTTGATGGAATAGAAAGTGCATCGCTGTGCTTTCCACTAGCATATGTGCAATTTAACACTAAGATGAAATGGTCCGAATATGATAGTTTAGAGCAGCACAGAGTTCTAACTTTGACCATGGCATTAAGGGAGAAATAGAGATTTGGACAACATTTTTTTTTTTTTTTTTTTTTTTTTTTTTTTGTCTTTGGACAGAACATCCTCAGCTACAAAATAGGGAAATTGATTACTTTAGTTAATTTTGCAACCTCCTTGAGGTCAATTCTCATTTGAGGAAGAGGGAGGGTAGGTGCTTTGACATTCTCATTGACAGAAGGTTTATGAATCCTTCCAAGTTTTCCTGAGATATGCCGTATAGGCATAGGATGAGTCTACGGGGGAGGGGCAAACTTATCAATGCCTAAAGACTGATGCAATTGCAGAATATAATTAGATTGTGTAAACAGTAGACATTAGGTGACCCCTAATCTGATGGGACCAATATACCTTTAGTTTTGAAAAATATTCCCATCATGCATCTAACTGAACCCCACACCTAAAATCCCATATAAGGATAAAAGGGAAGAATAAGAAATAAAAACTATTTAGAATAACCCCTTTTCTATATTTCAGTTTCCATGGAAAAAGCTGTCCCAAATCCTAGCCAAAAAACAACCTCCCCTTTTTTTTGCTTTGCTTTTTGGTTTTTCAAGACAGCATTTCTCTCTGTAGCCCTGGCTGTCCTGGAACTCTGTAGACCACAATGCTCTCAAATCAAGAGATCCACCTGCCTCTGTCTCCCTGAGTGCTAGAATAATAGGTAAAAGGTGACTACTTTCCCAGTAATAAACTTCCTCCTAATTCCTTATTTTCCCTCCTATCTAAATTCTTTCTTTAATGGAGATAAGAAGCTACAAACAGGAGGTAGAGGTCAAAATCTGCTCTGTTAATGAGACATCTCAATCCTCTACTACTTCAATATATTCACAGACCCTTTGATATGAATTTCTAGAGTAGATCATCTTCAAGGTGATATCTGCTTCAATTCAACTGAATTTTAAACAGTGCTACATGCTCAGTCAGAACAGAAAATTCTATGTATCAAGCAGATGTACATCTCTCTTTGCTTAAATCCCTTCCCCAAAAATATCATGCATGTTTCTCATTATCTCCCTCCTCTAGCTGACTCCTCTTCTCTCCACTTTTCTTCTTCAGACTCCTCATTTCCCCTCCGCTACAGGTAGTCAAGTGTGAGTGTGATTGAAGTTTCTTCCCCATCTGTGTTAGCTGCAGGAAGTATTGCTATCAGGGAAATGGATGGGACATATATCATCTCTTATCTACATCTCCAAGAACTCAAATGATTTCTCTCCTCTAACCAAAATAAATCAAAGGAGAGGAATTTTAATTGTAGTCACCAGGTGGTGAATTCAATACATTCACAGGAGTCTCTGTGCTTGCAGTGGTACATGAGCTTGTCTCTCCAGGCAGAAGGATAATGGGATTGTAAGAGTCTGGAGAGGGAGAACTCTGGAGATTAGAGCAGTAGCTCCCTGGAGAGAAGGAAACAGCCAGGCAGGACCTGTTAAATGGAAAGGCCAGAGAAACATTGCCTCTTGTCAGGGCTGGCTCCTTTGTGAGTAGTTTCACCATAGGACTCCTGGGGGTTGTTCACACAGGCATTGCCCACACAAATTGAGGATGGAGCCCCCACACTGGTTATTTCCCTCTGCTCACTATGTTTGGTGCAGTGGACAAAGTTCACACTCAGAACCCAGTGGTCGACACTAAAGGTGATTCTCCTAACTGTTGAAGAGTTTCAGTTAATGAGTAGTTACTGAATATCAAGTAAAGGCAGAGCACTGCTCTATAATCTTCTCATATATCAGGAATGGGAGGGATGAAGAGAGAGAGGGAGGGAATTGCATACACATACACACACACAGAGGTTAAACATACATTTTACATTGTACCCAATTGCTCAGAACTTACCTAAGAAAAATGAAAACATAAATGAACACAAATACACTTGTGCACAAATGACCATAAGTGTATTGAAAAGAATAACAATCTATACATTTACTAGGTCAACAGACATAATTACACCTGTCACAATGGAACTGTATTTAGCAGTTAAGGAACAGCAGGACTTCATCAAAACGTTTAAAAAGTCAGAAGTATTTTTGAAGAAAAGAAGCTATGAAATACATTTTGTATGACTCCACTTATAAGAAAAAGTCTCTCTCTCTCTCTCTCTCTCTCTCTCTCTCTCTCTCTCTCTGTGTGTGTGTGTGTGTGTGTGTGTGTGTGTGTGTGTGTGTTTGGCTTTTTAATTTTTTTTTTTTTGTTGCTGAAGCAGGGTTACTCTGTGTTGCCCCAGCTGTCCTGGAACTCAATCTGTAGACCAAGTCAGGCTCAACCTAACAGAAATGTACCTACCTCTGCCTCCTGAATACTGGAAATAGTGTTTTGACTTTTTAAGATAGGAGCTTACATTTAGTTCAGGCAAGTTTTGAACTTGCAAAACACACACTTCAGCTTATTGAGTGCTGCAATTGTAGGTATGTACCACCATGCATCACTTCAATAAATACTTTGTGAACATCAAGTTCCTCAAATTTCAATAGTAGGAAGATAATTAATAGTCTGCTTTTTCTGCATTCCATGCTTTCTGAACCTTTACTTCTTTAGAGAAATATTATCTTGGCTAAAAATAAATATATCCTAATGAATAGAGTAGTATGTTACAGCTTTTCCTCTAATAACCATGGATTCACAATTTAATTGGATTTCTCAATCCTATTTCATAAACAGGAATGACATTTTGAATATTAAGGTGACACATAATTTCTATCATCTAGGCATCATACAGTTCCATGAATGTATCTGATAAAGAATGAACTGACCACAGAACCTTGTTTGTATCTTTATCAACAACCATATTCAAACATCGAAGAGAATCATCCAGCATCTCCCGGTTTCATTAACAATACTTGCTGATGAGTGTTGGAGTGCCTGAAAAGGTTGAGTCAGCAGGTCTTAAAGGTCCACGACACAAGATACTTTCATGTCTGTAGCCAATTGCCACAAGGTCAAGGATTGAAGAAACAGGATAATCTGAGGTCTGCCATACCCTGTGATCAAAGACCAGAGGAACTTTTGCAGATAGTCCAAAGTGAGTTGTTCAGTTCTGATTTGGAGCTTTTGGCTGCTTTTATAGAGAAACCATTAGGCAAATGAACAGGTCTGAGTGTGACTGATAAGGCTTATGGAGAAAATGTGCAAGCCTTTCCAGAGAGGGTCCTTTGAAACAGCCACAGAACAATAGAGCTGCTGGCCAGAGATAGGAAAGACCTTGAAAAATAACAAAATGAGGGCTTCTTCCCTAATTCCATGCAGCTGAATTTTATCAGGATGGCCACTTGTGCTTATAGAAAACCATAATTGCTCATAGTGGAATGTGCATTCTCAGTGTGGCTGCACTTGCTGATCTAGTTTAAATGACAGTATCCTGTGCAAGCCATGCTTCTCACTGTGAGGCCTGCCTTGATTGTTCTTAGAGCTTTGTTGACATTTCCAAAACATCTGTGCCAACAGAATCTTCTCACCAGAAACTACCCCTTCTTACCAGAAGGAGAAAGCTTGGGGAGACAGCATTGGTACACCAGTGTCCAAGATGTCAGACTCAAAAGTAATTTGTGAAAGTCACATGATTAGCCCATCCTTCAGAGCTGTTTGTAAACCTTGCTGTTGATATTCTTCTCTATTGGAGCCCCTCTTCTCTTGGGTAGTAAACAGTATTGACATTGGAGCTAGGTGATCCAAATTTCCAACCTTGGCTCATTCTTTTATTTATTTCCCTTCATTGCTCTCTAGTTTATAAAACATTTCTACATTTTCCTAGGTATGGTCACCCTTTGACTTTCATAATTAAATAAATCAGCAGCCTTATGAAGTAAATTCTATTAATAAGATCATACAAGGAAATGATATATAAAAAATTAGGGAAGTTATTTAAATGATATGATCTATTAAAGAATTCTTATAATATAACCTGGCAGTAATTCCAAATAATAAAAGTAAATGTTTGGGCCCAGAAGATGTCTTAGAAGATAATGGTATTTTCTGCCAAGCCTGACAATGAGAGTTCTAGGAGTAGTACCTACATGGTGGAAGAGAGACCCAACTCCTATATGTTATTCTTTGATCTCTACATACACTCCATGCAATATATGTGTCAACAACAAATAATTTAATAAAAGTAAGTATTTTCTATGGAATGTGAAGTATAATAAAAAGTTTTCAGTGTATATATTGTAGTCATACAATATGAGTATTGTTAAATTGTGAATGTATGAACGATGCATGGTTTCAATGAGGTTAAGAAATGTCATAGGGATATGTGAAAGTAGATTATAGAGCCTAGATGTCACTTAGTTCTATGAGATCCTAGAGTTAGTGTCCTGTATTTTAGGTGTATCTATTTTTATTTTATATAATGGTTGTGTCCTGTTTGTGTGCATGGCCACCATGTACATGGTTTGTGATCTCAGAGGCCAGAAGGTAGTGTTAGATCCTCTGAAATTGGAGTTACAGATGGTTATGAAGTGCTATGTCAATGCTGGGAATTGAACCCTAGATCTCCATAAAAGCAGCAAGGGCCCTTAATTGCAGAACCATCTCTTCAGCCCTTGAAGTTGTCCTTTGCCAATACTTGTGTTATCTCATATACTTTACTAAAAATCTGTGAGTTTCACTGCACTAAAAGTATTTTTTTTTCTAACCATGGTTTTGTTGCTTTTATTAAGCTCATTTACTCTTATACTGTCTCCTATAGATAAAAATCCCCTGCTTGACTCTTATTCACACAATCCTTGACACTTGCGTACAGTTGCCAAGATAATTGAAGATTTTACTGAGATTTCAAGAAATGTGAAATTTCTGGCTAATGAGCAAATAACAGTGACTTGACCTACCAGCACTACCCAAAAGTTCTATCTCAGAATTTATAATAATTTTATACTCAGAGAAGAAAATGGTAATGAGAAACCAAGAGAACTTTAATTCTTACATTAGAAGACATTTCTCAGGTCTTAGGATTGCTAACTGGGAGGAGAAAGCTGGGTTTAATGTGTGAATTCATTTTTGATGAAGCAGTAGGAAGTTATGCATGGCAATTTCTTTTAAAGTAGAAAGCGAATAGATTAGGGCTATGAGAAAGTGAGTCCATTATTAATATAAAGAAACATTTTACATAGAAGGGAATTGACATCTCATAATTCAGCAATAGTAACTTTTGAAGTTATGAATATCCCATAACAGGAAGTATGGAATCATCAGTTACTCAAACTATTGTAGGTAAGATAACCACATGAGTACAGTGACCATGTGTCCAAGTTAGCTTTAGCTCTCAAGTTGATACAGCTGAGAAGGGAATCTCAACTTAGAGATTTCATGCAGAGATTTCATGCAGCCTGTGAGCAGGTCTATGGGGTAGGAGGTTGTGTTGATTTTTCATTTATGTAAAAGGGCTGAGTCCACTGTGAGTTGCACTGTGTCTTGGTCAGATAATCCTGGTAGGTATGAAGCTAGCTATCATGAACCAGTCAGCCAGTTAACAAACAGCAGTCCTCCTAAGTTTGTGCTTCAAGTCCCTGCTTGTATTTCTGTCTTGACTTTGCAGATGTTAGAATGAAGCTGAGATAGAGCCTTTTCCTGTGAGAGTTGCTTTGCATCATAGTGTTTCTTCACAGCAACAGAAAAGAAAGTAGAATGTAATGTTTAAAACATCTTCCTCACACTGAAACTATTTTGAGATGTAATGAGAAAATCATACAAATACTCTTATGAGAAAAGTACAGATAGCTAGGGATTTGTCATCAGTTGCACATACTTTTACATTTTCATTCCAATTCTAAGATTTTGTTATATAACCTAATTATAAATTCTTTCATTATTGTGAAATAAGTTGTGCATATTGATTTGAAAAATAGATAAAATATTTAAATGATCTTATGAGCTTGTCAAGTCTCTTGAAGTTTATATATAGGCTTTCTAATGATTCCACATGCCTGGGAGTTGAAGGAGACTGTTGGCTAATGTGCATATTCTGTGAAACCTACCCATGTATCTCAGACTTCCTTATAAAAAAATTGGTTCTAGAAGTTATTAGGGGAAGGTTCAAGCTTTCTTGGAATCAGCTTTAGAAACCTGAGTGCCAACGAGCTTATTGGTCCTTATCTGCATCAAGACTAGCCCATGTGTAATGAATTTAGTGTTTCCTACAGTGAAGTCAGTCTCCGCTTCCTTGTAGGGTTTGCAATATCACAACTCAAATGTACATGCATTTTAGATTAGAAGAGATTATGGGTACAATTCATTGTATACCATACTTAGGAAGAGACATTTCTGTAGTTTCTTTATTAAGTTCCACATGATTTGTAACTTTCAAAATGATAACTGCTTAAGATAAAACAAATTGCTCATTTTTTTTCTATTAAATAAATACTTCCATATTTCTTCTTTCTCCCTAACCTTGGAGGCCAACAATATGTTGTCTTCTTCTATAATTATGACCAATTATATCCCTTGTATACTGGGTAAATTTTCGTAATTTGCATTCTGTGTCTGTCTTGTTTCACTTAACAAAAGGTTTGTAATTTCTTCCATATCATTGTAAGTGGAAGAATTTTCTTGATTAAAGTTAAAGACATTGTTTGTATAATGTGCCATATAGTCTTTATCCACTCATCTGTCATTGTACATGTGGGCTGTTTCTATGACTTGATCATTGTAAATAATGTTATAATGCACACAGGGGCACATATGTGCTTTAAAATCATGATTTCAGTCCTGTGAATAAACTTGGAAGTGGGAATCTAAATAATAGGAGGGATATTTAAGTTATAGCTTTATATTTTTAGACTTTTAATTAAATTATATCACATTTCCTTTTCTCTTTCCTCCCTCCAGATGCACCCATGATCCTTTTACTCTTAAACTGATAGCCTCTTTATTCCTGATTATTATTGTTACAGAAATATATGTTCATGTATATGCATAAATATATGAATACAATCCACTGAGTCCATTTTTGTTGTGTATACATATATTTGTTTTGAAGAAATTTAATACTTCCAAGGAACCTGCACCAGTGTGCATTCTTACCCACAAATACTATGCAATTTTCTGCACCAACTCTTGTCAATATTTGCTATCTTTTCTTTATGGATACCTGCCATGCTATAAGCACGAAATCATATACCATAACTGATTTCAATCTATTTGATCATTAATGATATTTAATACCATTTATGTATCGTTTTTCCATTTGTATATATTCTTTGAAGACATTTCTCCTCATTACATTTGCCTAGCATTATAATCATCTTATTTTTCACTACTGGAAACAGAATTGGAGAAATATGATATAAAATTTGAATATAACTCTTTTATAATATGTTAGTCTCATCTATATGATTTTATTTACTTTTCACTGTTTAATTTTATATAATCCCATTTGTTTATTTTTGTTTTGTTGTCTCTGCATTTAACATTATATCCAAAATTTATTACTAAAACATTTCATGCTTTCTATTCAAGATATTTTCTCTAAAGAATTTTATAATTTCAAATGTTATATTTATGTCTTTTATTTATTGGAGTTGAATATTGGGTATGTATAATGTGAGGGCCCAATTCTTCTTTGCATATGAATTTTGTTACTTTTATTACACTGTGACTAAGTACCTGGCAGAAACAACTTAATGCAGGAATGATTGTCTTTATTCAATTTGAAAATATTCAGTCCTCTATGGAAGGGAACACATAATAAAGCTAAGTATTGGACAGGAAGCAGAGAGAGGAAATTCAGGAAGTGGCTAGGTCCAGATACAGCTCTCAATGACTCAACCCAGTGACGTAGTTTCTCAATGTATGACCTACATTTTATTTCTCCATCTACTAAAATGCAGCCATATTATGAATTCCTTAAGAGATTGATCAGCTGGTAAGGGCCCTGAGAGTTTGGTGAATTTCCAAAGGCACATGATGAGCAAGTCTGCAACAGGCATTTCTTATTCAACTATGCATGTTTATCAAGCTTTCTTAACACAATTTTGAAATGGGATTGGACATTCTTTATAGTGTGTTTGCATCCTTGTCAAAGATCAGTTAATTATATACTCATGGGTTATGTCTGGGCATTCTATTCTATTCTTGAGCGCTATGAGTCCTTTGTATGTCATCCATGTTAGCGTTCTACAGCTTTGCAATGTATTTTGAAGTAAGTGAACATACTACATTCAGATTTTTTCTTTTTGTTCAAAATTGCTATGCCTAGTCTGACTTTTTTGTAGGTGTCATATTAATTTTAGGATAATTTTTTTCTTTTTGTGAAAAAAAATCACTTGCATTTTGTCAAGGATTGCATTGAACCTGTTGGATACTTAAGTAATAAGGATTTTTCAACTTTAGCAGTACTGACTTCCATAATAGTATGCTTCCAAAGTTTTTTTTTTTTAATATCCACTTTTCTCTTTTTACATTTCTGTAGCATTGTCTCCCATTCAGTGCTTGACTTCAGTAAAATTACTTCACAACTTGGAGCTTCAGATTTCTTACACCTGTGTGTTAGAGTCTTTGAAAATGCAGCATGATGATTTGGAAATGGTCAGCCATGACCTTAACTCAGAGTATAAGTAGTGTTTTTGCTTAAAGCATGAGGAAATAAATTATATGTAGTCATGTTTCATGAAGATCATATTCTTAAAAAAAGATTCATCTCAGCATATGGCTCTTTAATGGCAAGCTTTATGACATATTTGGTTGGTGTTTAGATAAAAAGGGTGGGTCAAAGAGGGCAAGCTTGTTAAGGAAAGACCAATTTGTTTAATTAGCAGGCTTGGATAGAAACTATCCACTCAATTTTGTGTCAGCCAATATCAGCACCAGTGAGATCCCTTGTAACAAGTCCTATGCATTGTCTACACATCTATATTTTTGTTTGTTTTATTGTATGAAGGCCTGGAGATTGAACTCAGAGCCTTATGCATGTGAGACAAATGTTCTAACTCTAAGCTATATACCTGGGACATTTATAGTTAATCTGAGGTAGATTCTTGCTAAGTTACCTAGTCTTGAACCTGTTATTTTCTTCTTTCTCGTCTTCTTTAATGTATGGCATTGCATTCCTGCACCATCGGGCAATGCTCTAAATATTCTTAAGATTGTTTAAATCCCTTTGGGGATAGTTTTAAAGATAGAAAGGAATGCTATGGCCTCATTATTCATTGTATTCTTGCTTCATGCTACATACTGTACACATATTACTCATATTGGCTCCCTAGATATTATCAGTGAGGGCCTTTTGGATGATTATACCCACAGCCTGTGCTGATTGTTTAAAATGCTCAGCTAGCTAATGTTAGACAAAATATTTAACCTTTGGTTTTCTAACATCAAGTTCCTATTTTGTCCAATTGTGATAATTTTATTAATCATAAACTGTTGACAAGGTGTAGACATACCTTGGAAATTATTCTCTGGGTTTTCTGTGAAGCATTTACTTATTTTAACCACTGAGGTATAAAAACCCAGTCAGCACAGGCAGCACTATTCCTCAGCTCCAATACTGGACTGTATAAACTGCGAAAGAACATGAGCAACAGCATGTACTCATCTCTCTGTAGATGCAATGTTTCCCTGCTATGATGGCTGGCTGTTGACCTATAGGACAGAAAAACCCTTTTCTCTCTGAAGTTGCTTTTGTCAGAGTATTTTATCACAGCAATAGGAAAAGAATCTGAGACCTTGATGTACAATTTTCCTCCACTGAAAAGAAAGGGACATTGAGTTCCTATCCCCTTCTAACAAAGAAATTCCAAAACATCGAGTGCTGCCAGGAACAGAACCACATTAATACTCAGGAGGTGTTTAGTGATCCAATAGGAACTGAAACTCACTTGAGGCAGGGAACAGAACCATAAAAGTAAAAGGTTCCTTCCACATCATTAATCCAGTGGCTACACAGTATCTGCAAAGTTTTTCCCCTTCCTTCTGCATACGATGATGGTGGAGCGAAGTGGAAAAGAAAAAAAAAATCACACAGAGAGATCCCTGAGTTCCCTAGACCACATGCATATTTTTCTCCTTAAGAGCTGCTGACAAAGATTCATTTTAGCACTAGCATCCCATAAATTTATTTGCTTGTTAATGCACTTTCCCCAGTTTATGGTTTTATCCTTCTAATCAGGAACATCAAAATGTCAATCTGTCCTCAGGGGTGTATCAACCTCATGATCTGAGCTTGGTAACAAGATTAGGCTGTGGCCTCTTTAAGAGCATGTGTAGCATAGAGAATCAAGATATCAGAGAATTTCACTACCATTGGACAAGCATTGTAGATTCATAGACTTGAATTGTAGATTCATAGACTTACAGGCTGTTAGAGGAGCAAGACATTTTATAGTTTATCCTATGTTGTTTTCTGTCATTTTTAAAGCTGTTTTGTCTCTGAAGCGCCTGTTTGTATGCCACTGATATTAATAGGTGCAAAGATTCAAAGTCAGTTATCATTGTATATAATGTAACAGTGTGATGGGAGATGCCATTATGTATATATGTTTCTCATACTGGTTAATAATAAAGCACTGTTGGCCAATAGGAAAGGAAGATAGGAGGGACTAGGAGACAAGGAGGAAATTGGAAGTAGTAAGGAGGAGTCAAGATGGAGAGTCTGAAGAAAGCAGTATGCTGCCAGCTCCCTGGTAAGAGAAATACATAGGTCAGAAGAAATGGGTTAATAATTATGGCAGAGCTAGCCGAGAAGAAACAAGTAACAGGGCCAACAGCATTGTATCAAATACAGAGTCTCTGTGTGTTATTTGGGGCTGGCTTGGTGGCGGGACAAGATTAGGTGGCGGGGGAAAACCCCGTACTCGTTACAACAGTGTGCATTCTATTTAACTTGAAGGCAGAACGGAGAAATAGAGACAAGGTAAGACAGCACAATTCAACCTGGGGCTGAAAGAATTAGGACACTCAATAAGGACATAAAAATATTATTGTGATTCCATCATTATCACTGTGTTTTTTTTTTTGTTGTTGTTGTTGGTTGGTTTAAGTATTGCCTTGCCTGCTTCTTCTGAAGGGGCCAATGACCCTTGCCTTTTCCTTTGGAAGGCTTATCCTTCCCTACCTCTCTAACAATGATCTCTAAAGTTCTACATTAGCTATTTTCTCAATTCCTGAGAACATGCATCTTATGATAAGAATGGACTTTGATCAAGGTATGAGGAGACATAGACTACCATGTTGACAAGGCAGGAATGGGAACATAAGATACTGGATACCTTGTATGAGCAAGCAGAGTAAACAGGAACAAAAGGCAGAATCTAAAACCTCAAAACCTGACTGACTCTGAGGTTTTCTCATGCATTCCTGTTCCCTAAAATCTCTTCTGCCATCCAAATCAGCACCACTATCTTGGTAGTAAATGTTGAAACATGTATAACATGGGGCATTTCACATTCAAATGACAACAGGGTATGGCTCTGCTTACTGCCCCCATTCTGACAGGCGGCTTACTCCAGTTCCTTGCCACAGTGGTGAGCAAACACAGGCCCAGTTTGTCAAGGGATAGGGAACAATAGACTTTGCTAGGACACAAAGAAAGAGGAATCTTTATTCCCTAATATTGCATTATCCATTAGATCATCTATGAATAAAAGCCTGATTAGAACACTATGGGATAGAATGACAGAAACAAAGCCTGAGAGGCAACAGTGTGACCAGACAAGGATCAGGCTCCCTGTACTCTTCAATTCTCCAAAGCAAAACAGGGAGGCAGCGTAGTAAGGGGAAGCCAACCTTCAGTCAGTAACTGCTCTGAAGAGGCAAAGTAACTGAAAACTAAATGTGCAATTACCAGATGACCCAACCATTTGATTCCTAATTAGCATGCAAAAGAATTTCAGCACATGCACACAAAGTACCCTTATTCAAATATTCACAGAATCTTTATTTCCTAACAGCATCAAACTGACAATAACACAGATGTTTATTAATAGATGAATGTTTAAAATGTTATGTCTCAATAAAATGAAGTAGTACTCAGCAGTTAAAAACGATAAAATATGCATGTAGTATGAAATTCTATTTGGAAAACTCATAGATAATGCAAGCTATTGATAATAATGGGAATGAAATCAATGATTGCCTAAGGGATAAGGGTTGAGTTAGAATACAACTCCAATGGGTCATAAACTTTTGCAAGTGGGGTAATGTGAATTTTCTTCATTGTTGTTATATATGAATCAACAGACATCAAACTGTATAATGTAAAAATATGTGTTTTACTACTTGGTAGTTATGGCCAACTAAATATGCTAATAGTAAGAGAGGTAAAGCCTGTGTCAATCTTAATCACTAAGTTAGGCAGAGAATCTTATATACCTAACTGTTGATCACACACATTACACGAGTCTTTCTATATATTGCTATGTACTAAAATGCCCTAGAACCTAATTCTTAAACATTATGGACTTGTAATATTGGTTGGTCTCTGGAAAGGAAGCAACTTAGCTGAGCTATGCTGGATTCTGGGATTTAAACAAGAGGTCATTTTTAAATCAGGTCCATGGGTATACTTAGATCAGCTACCTGAACATTGAGGACTACCCTGTGTATGTGCTTTGTCTGGGACAGGTGAATACACAAAATCTACCTGGGTCTTGTTAAATTCATGGTGAATAAGAAAAACAGTTATAAAACAAACCAAGATGAACTGGAAAATGTATGACTTGATATGTTATAAGCAATATTCTTTTGTTTTCTTCATTAACTTTTTTAAAATTATCTATCTATCTATCTATCTATCTATCTATCTATCTATCTCCTCTCCTCACAGTCCATCTCACTTCCCCCATCTTCCCACCTCTAATTCACCCCACCTTCATTTGTGTTTAGGAAAGAGCTAGGCACCAATATGGTCACAGTAGAGGGTCATTGGAGGCTACATATCTGCTATGGCTAAGAGTCGTATGTGGGGTCATCCTTGCAGATTCCTGGGAGATTCCCATGCACCAGTATTTCAGTTTTTCAAGGCAAGCCATGACTAAATCCAACTTTAATGGAATAGAAATTAGGCTCTATTTCAATCTGAGAAGAAGGGATTTATTGGTGAATAATCGTGTGTGTGTGTGTGTGTGTGTGTGTGTGTGTGTGTGTGTGTGACAGAGAGAGAGAGAGAGAGAGAGAGAGAGGAAATCCAAGAAACCATTATTGTAATATAAGAACTGCATCTGCACCTTTGGACTTATCTGTTTTAAGAATTCTTATCTATCCTAGAAACATAGAATCATATGTGTCCCAAAATCTAGTAATACATAGAAGTTGAGCTTTGTTAATTGATTTTTCTTAAGTTAATCTAATTTGAGACAAGAATTGGACCAAAACATACTTATTAATATACTTGTCTGAAATTCTAAAGAGCTAAATGCAGAGTACACCTTAATAAATGTTATCCACCAACAATCTATCCCTTTCCTATTTGACAACAATTTCATGTGAATTATTTCATTCAAGTATTGTCACTCTGAAGCAAGGTTAGATTGCATATTCTTCTATTAGAGCAAGTAAAGTTTTATATTTCAAGAAAAGAAAAAGCATAGTTTAGGAAACTCTGATTTGCTAAATCAAAGACCTCATTCTTTTTTTTCAACTCACAATGACTTTGCTCAGAATAATAATACCAACATTAAAAAACATGACATCAAAGACATTTATGCTATTTCTCTCTCTCTTCAGACAAAGCTAAAGCTAAATTCCCTCTGAGAAAAAAATGGTATTGATTCTGAATTTTTTACAAACAATATCTGACACTCCCCTGTCATTGTGAGTACTTGACTGTTCTTAGACCTGAAAATTATTCTTCAATTTGAACAGTACAGCATATACTGAACAAGCAGAGGATACACAAAAGTGAGATTGGGAGTTCCTTAGGTTTTGCTGAATGTTTCTGAGACCTTTGGAAAGTACATAATACACAATGCCTTAGTATTTTACTTGACCAAATGAAAATGACAATAAATGGCCTGTGTGCCTGTTTTGGCAGTTAAAAATGAGAAATCTGAAAGCAGTTTATGAACCACGAAGTGCTTTAACACCTTACTTAAGTTACAGCCATCATAATAATGAACTTACTTAAGTAGAGAACCCACATCTCTATGAACAAAATATTAATTGTAATAGTTAAGAATAGAGAGATTTGTTGTTAAAAGTGAATGACATATTTGTGAAATCTCTTCTAATGTAGACTGTACAGACATAAATTATGTCTTCATATATGACAGTAACCACGGCTACATCTGGTAGGCCTAATACAAAGTCTGTCCCCAAGGTCTTTAACTACCTAGGGCTTTTCTGAGCAATCTGCAGTCCACAACCATCAAAATATCTCCCAACACTGGCTCTGATGTTTTTTTTTTTTTTTTCTCTTTCCACTAAGAAGTCTTTATTAACTCCTCTGCCTCTGCTGGGCCCTCGAGGCCAGTGAGGTGATTAATGGTCCCTGAATTATGATCCAACCAGAAGGGCTGTTGGTGGAAATTTATACTCCATGTGGTAAGCTAGAATTTTTCAGCCCAGGTAGTCGACATTCATTGCAGAATTTAATTGTAAGAGTAGTAGTTAATGAGAGCACAGGGGAAGAAGGTAGCACAGGTTCTGAGAATCTGGGCTGAAGGCCAGTGATCTCACCAGCAAAGTTACAGCTGGGAGGAATGAATCATGGAGTGGACAAACTGACACTGTAGAGTGGGATTCTCATCACTTTGCTATTTTATCAAGGAGAAAACTGAAAGCATACAGATATGATAGATAAGGATGAAGGGGACTCGAATGATGATTCATTTGTAATAAATTACTCACCATTTATGAATCAATGTATAGGTAGAAAAGTTTGTAAGCACCAAGCTAGTTTTCAAGACAGCACTCTAACATTAGATATTACCAATATATTTTGTGAGTAAAATGAACAGATGATATGGGAGATCAAGTAACTTATCCAAGATCATAAAAAAAATGTCTTAGTTTTAGGATGCTACCCAGATTGTATCTGACTTTAAATATCTTTGCGGATGTCATTGATACTGCTTCATTCAATACTCTTGGCTTTTATAATGACTGCATAGTTACCACAATCCAGGCACTCATAGTATATATATCTGCATAATCACAATCAAAATTTCTCAATAAAGAAGCTGTGATTTGGTGTAAGGAAATGTTTCCAAGGCTCTGAGGCCAAGAAGAAACAGAACTTAAGATTCAAACCAAAGTCTATCTGCTTGGGAGATAATTACTTCAGCTGCCACCATGACTGGCTGCAAATTCAGTGAATAACCAATGCTGTCACTATAATGCCTAATGTTGTGGTCCTAATACCATCTTTAAGATATTTAAGACTGTTGATGTTGTCTGATTTGATCATAAGAGCTAGTCAGTTTCAGTGTGGTAGGATTAGATGAGCTGAGGGCAACACAATGAGATTGTTAAAATGTGTTAATGTTTCTACTAGCTATCCTTAAATATAATCAGCCCAAGAGGAAGGAAGAGACCTTGTTTCCTTAACTGATCAGAGCGTCTACTGAATCACAGAATCAGTAGAGATCATGGTTTCAAAGTTTTAGACTCAACCACTGTCCATACTGGAATAATTGAGGGATTTGTTGCATTTCACTAGAATTAGGTGAAACTGGCTGCCAAGATGCATGAAAATGTCTGGGTGAACCAATTATGAAAATAAAGGACCAGATTTACTTGCCTATAAAACCAAACAAATGAATGTATTTGGTATGATTGGTGCAGAGTTCTAACAAGCCATTATCATTTGCACTTTCATATTTCAATAAAGTTTTATTTATTTTCATTTCCAATTATTTGCTTTTGTAAAATCATGTCTAATTCTGACAGAGCGAGATGGCTAGGGGAAGATTATTTGTTCAACACTAGCTTTTGTGCTGACCAGTCTTCTGAATGTGTCTTAACTTTCCCAGCTACCTCTACTATATGTATGTATGTATGTATGTATGTATATATATATATACATATATATATATGTGTGTATGTGTGTGTGTGATTTTCTTTCAAATTGTTTTATTTCAAATAGAAATTAAAAATGTATGTGTGAATTCAATGAATATTTGCTAGATACACAATATGTATCAAGAACTTTTCTTTTTTCTTTTTATTTTATTTAATTAAAGTTTTTTTCATTTATTTTAATTTTTTGTTTGTTTGTTCTTGCATATTATTGACATACAACTTACAATAGCAATCAATTGATAAATGGATAAAAATATGTTATATGGAAAGTAGCTCATGCCTATAATCCCAGCACTTAGGCAAGAGGACTGACTGCTTGTGTTTAAAGACACTCTAGGCTGCATAATGAGTTCTAGACTAGTCTGAGTTACACTGTGAGACTTTTTGGCAAAAAGAACAAGAGAATAAATAAAATAATAAAATAGCTTCAATGGAAATCTAAAGAAGAAAAATAAAATTTTACGCATAGATACACACATATATGCACACACACACAAACACACACACACACAAAGTGGAACATTCTCCTATAATATAAAAGGTTAGACCCTGTCAATTGCAGAAATGTAGATAACTCTACAGGACACCATGTTACATGAAACAAGTGAGACATAGAAATTCAAACATGCTGTCCATCATCATCAGAAGCTAAAAATGTTGAGCTCAAGATAGGAAAATAATAATTATAGAGGATAAGAAGGATAGTGAGTAGAGTATAGAAGAAATCTAGGTAGTAAGTACCAAAACAGGTTCCACAAAAGAAGTCACTCCCAGTGTTCTTCACATAGAAAGACTATACTTTTCAATAACCTATTACAATGTTCATGGAAAAGATGACCTTATAAGCTCCAAACCCATACATTGAGTTGTAGGCACTAACTACCCTGATCATACTCTCCATTCTATACATGCACTGAACTATCACACTATGCAATACAGATATGTACAGATGTATGATCTTTTAAAAGACAAAAGTTATTGTTTTATAGAGCATTCTTTAGCAAGGTAAGTTGCCTGTATCCTAGGTGGAAACTGAGTATCTACAGAAGGATTTTCTTAAGATGTTTTCTTAAAATGTGGTGTTTTCCTTCAGTCTTTTTGTTTTAAATGTTAATGCACAGTCACTGTAAAAATTCAGGCCATAATGAACACTTTCAAAAACCTATAATTAATTGGAAGTCATATCACAGACATAAAATTACCTGAAGAATTTTTTTTTCATAGTTCAACACTAAGTTTTGGGGGTCAATATCAATGTGAACTCTGGTATCTTAACTCTGAACCCCAGAATATTCTGCTGATATAGTATATCAACATATAATAATAAAAACAAGTAACATACAGAATAAAGAAAGAATATTCAGAGCAGTGAAGGAAAAAGGACAGGCAAGTTATAAAGGCAGACCTATCAAAATTACACCTGACTTCTCCATGGAAACCCTCAAGGCCAGAAGGTCCTGGATAGATGTTCTACAAGTACTAAGAGTCCATGGACGCCAGCCCAAGCTACTATACCCAGGAAAACTCTCAATCACTGTAGACAGAGAAAACAAGATATTTAATGACAAAATCAGATTTTCACAATATGTATTTAAAAATCTAGCCCAACAGAAAGTCTCAAAGCTGTAGGCAACAGACAATCCAACTACACCAGAAACCAAGGGTAAAGCAGGACAAATATATTCACAATTCACTGCCAACAACAAACCTAAATCAAACAAGCATCAACAATCAATGGTCCTTACCCTCAACATTAATAGTCTTAACTCACCTATAAAAAGACACAGGCTAACAGAATGGATACAAAGACAGAATCCATCCATCTGCTGCATACAAGAAACACATCTAAGTTTCAAAGATAGACATTACCTCAGGGTAAAGTGTTGGGAAAAGATTTTCCAATCAAATGGACCCAAGAAGCAAGCAGGCGTGGCTATCCTAATATCTAACAAGTTAGATTTCAAGCCAAAATTAATCAAAAGAGATGAAGATGGTCTTTTCTGTTCATCACAGGAGAAATCCATCAACACAAAGTCTCAAATCTGAACATCTATGCCCCAAATACAAAACACCCACATTCATAAAAGAAACACTACTAAAATTCAAACCTCACATAAAACCACACACACTTATAGTGGGAGAATTCAATATACCACTCTCACCACTAGACAGGACCACCAATCAGAAACTCAACAAAGAAAAAAAAAGAACTAACAGAAGTTATGTCTCAACTGGGGTTAACAGACATTTATAGAACATTCCATCCAAACACAAGAGAATATAACTTCTCCCTGCTCCACATGGAACGTTCACTAAAATCAACCACGTACTAGGTGGCATAACAAACCTCAACAGATACAAGAGAATAGGAATAGTCCCCTGTATCTTATTAGACCACCATGCTTTAAAATTGGAATTCTACAACATCATAAATCACAGAAAACCTACAAAATCATGGGCAATTGCACCACACCTGGGTCAAAGAAGAAATAAAGAAAGAAATTAAAGACTTTCTAAAATTCAATGAGAATGAGGACACAACATACCCGAACTTATGGGACACCTTGAAAGTAGTGTTACAAGGGAAGTTCATTGCACTAACTGCCCATATGAAGAAAACAGAGGATAGTCACAATAGAGAATTAATAGCACAAATGAAAGCCTTAGAACAAAAAGAAGCAAACTCACCCCGGAGGAGTAGATGCCAGGAAATAATCAATTTGAGGGCTAAAATAAACAAAATAGAAACCAGGAAAGCAATACAAAAAAAAAAAAAAATCAATGCAACAAAGAGTAGGTTTTTTTTTTGAGAAAATCAACAAGATAGACAAACCTTTATCCAAATTAGTGAAAAAGCAGAGAGAGAACATGCAAATTAACAAAATCAGAAACGAAAAGGGGAGCATAACAATGGACACAAAGAAAATCCAGTCATACTTTGAAAACCTGTATTCCACAAAAATTGAAAATTCAAAGGAAATGGACAAATTTCTGGATAACTATCACTTACCAAAATTAAATCAAGAACAGACAAACAACTTTAATAGACCTATAACCCGCAATGAAATAGAAGCAGTCATCGAAAGCTTTCCAACCAAAAAAAGTCCAGGGCCAGATAGATTCAGTGCAGATTTCTACCAAACATTCAAGGAAGAACTAATACCACTACTCCTCAAATTGTTCCACACAATAGAAATAGAAGGTTCATTGCCAAACTCTTTTTATGAGGCCACAATAACCTTGGTACCCATGCCTCACAAAGACACAAATAAGAAAGAAAACTACAGATAAATATCCCTCATCAACATTGATGCAAAAATACTCAATAAAATACTGGCAAACTGAATCCAAGAATACATCAGAGAAATCATCCACCATGACGAAGTAGGCTTCATCCGTGGACTGCAGGGATGGTTTAAAATAGGAAAATCTATCAATGTGATCCACCATATGAACAAATTGAAAAAGAAACAACATAGGATCATCTCCCTAGATGCTGAAAAAGCCTTCGACAAAACTCAACCCCTTTCATCATAAAGGTCTTGGAATGATCAGGGATACCAAGAACATATCTAAATATAATAAGAGCAATATACAGCAAACCAACTGAAAACATCAAACTGAATGGAGAGAAGCTTAAAAAGATTCCTCTAAAATCAGGAACAAGACAAGGCTGTCCTCTCTCTCCATATCTCTTCAACATTGTTCTTGAAGTTCTAGCTAAAGCAATAAGACAACAAAAGGAGATCAAGAGGATCCAAATTGGAAAGGAAGAAGTCAAACTGTCTCTATTTGCAGATGATATGATAGTTTACATAGGTGACCCAATAAACTCTACCAGGGAACCCCTATAGCTGATAAATACCTTCAGCAAACTAGCAGGATAGAAGATAAACTCAAAAACATCAGTAGCTCTACTTTATTCAGACAACAAAGAGTCTGAGAATGATATCAGAGAAGCACCACCCTTTACAATAGCCACAAACAACATGAAGTATCTTGGGGTAACACTTACCAAACAAGTGAATGACTTATATAATAAGAACTTTGTGGCTCTAAGGAAAGAAATTAAAGAAGATACCAGAAAATGGAAAGACCTGCCATGTTTTTGGATAGCTAGGATTAATATAGTAAAAATGGCCATCTTGCCAAAAGCAATCTACAGATTCAATTCAATCTCCATTAAAATCCCAGCACAATTCTTCACTGACATTGAAAGGTTAATAATCAACTTAATATGGAAAAGAAAACCCAGGATAGCCAAATCAGCCCTGTACAATAAAAGAACTTCAGGAGGCATCACCATTCCTGACTTTAAGCTCTACTACAGACCTATAGTTCTGAAAAGAGACTGGTATTGGCATAAACACAGACAGGTAAACCAATGGAATCGAATTGAAAATCCTGGTATTAAACCCATACAGTTATGAACACCTGATTTTTGACAAAAACAGCTAAAAGAATACAATCTGGAAAGGAAAGCATCTTCAACAAATGGTGCTGGCACAATTGGAAGAAGGTGTGTAGAAGACTGCAGATAGCTCCAAGGCTGTTGCCATGCACACAACTCAAGTCCACATGGATCAAAGACCTCAACATCAATCCAGCCACACTGAACCTCTTAGAAGAGAAGGTAGGAGGCACCTTGAACAAATTGGTATAGGAGACTGCTTCCTGAACATAACTCCAGAGGCACAGATACTGCAATCAACACTTAATAAATGGGACTTCTTCAAACTTAGAAGCTTCTGTAAGGCAACATACACAGTAGATAAGACCAAACGGCAGCCCACAGACAGGGAAATCATTTTCACCAATCCTACATCTGACAAAGGACTGATCTCCAAAATATAGAAAAAACTCAAGAAACTAGTCAACAAAACAGCAAATAACCCTATTTAAAAATGGGGTACAGAACTGAACAAAGAATTCTCAATAGAGGAAATCAAAAAGGTTGAAAGACACTTAAGAAAGTTCTCAACATCCTTAGCTATCAGGGAAATGCAAATCAAAACAACTATGAGATACCATCTTACTCATGCCAGAATGGCTAAAATTAAACAACAATGACAACTTATGCTGGAGAGGATGTGGAGAAAGGGGAACACTTCTCCACTGCTGTTGGGAGTGCAAACTCGTACAGCCATTTTGGAGATCAATATGGTTGTTCCTCAAAAAATGGGAATTAGTTTACCACAGGACCTGGCAATTCCCCTCTTAGGCATATACCCAAATGGTCCACATCCATGCAACAAAGACAAGTGCTCAACTATGCTCATAGCAGCATTATTTATAATAGCAAGAACCTGGAAGCAACCTAGATGCCCTTAAATGAAGAATGGGTAAAGAACATGTGGCACATCTACACAATGGAATACTACTCTGCAAAATAATAATAATAATAATAATAATAATAATAATAATAATAATAATCTTGGAATTCGCAGGCAAGTGGATGACACTTGAAGAAACCATCCTGAATGAGGTAACCCAGTCACAAATAGAGGAACAGTCTATGTACTCGCTCACATATGGATTTTAGACCTAGAGTAAAGGATCACAAGCCTATAATTCACAACACCAGAGGAACTAGGATACAAGGTGTATTCTAAGAGATTCATATAAAGTCTCACAGAAGGGGGAAGGGACAAGTCCCCCAGAGCAATGGATAGTGGGACGGGGGAAGTGATTGGAGAGAGAAGTAGGAGAAACAGAAGGTGAGGAGAGGAATGCAAGAGCCACTAGGAAGATTGAGTCAGGGTATGAATAGAAAACAGGAGAGAGACAGAGAGAAAGACAGAGAGAGAGAGAGAGAGAGAGAGAGAGAGAGAGCATAAAAGAGGGAGTCATTATTGGTTTGAAGAGAAAACGGAACCTAAAAATGTTCTAGATACCTACTTCCGCCAAATAACAATTTGAGCAACCAAGGAAAGGCTACCATAAATGCTCTTCCTGGAGAGTGAGATCAACAATTACCTTATCCACCATCATGGAGCCCTCATCTAGTACCTGTTGGAAGCAGAAGCAAACACCCATACATAAACGTTTAGTCAAACTAGAATCCAGATGTAGAGGGAGAGTATAAGACCAGGTTGCAGAAACACATAAAGAGAGCTGACCTGAACAAGGAGGAGCTAAGGGGCTCCCAGATTGATAGCTGGGAATCCAGCATGGGACTGACTCAGCTCCTCCTGATTATGGGTCTCAGCCAGAAGAACTAAGCAGTTTAAGGGACCTGAGACAGTGGAACCAGGATGTATTCCTGGTGCAGAAATGGACCTTGTGGACACATCCCACATGGAGGGATAACTGCCTTAACCTACAGACAGGAGAGAATGCCTAGCCTCTACTTCAAATGACTTGACAGATCTACATGACCGCACCTGGATGGCATTGCCCTACATGTGGAATTGGGGTGTGGGGATGGGAGGGGAATGTGGTCAGGGTGCATGTGTGGGGGCAGAGAGGGTAAGAGGGTGGGAGGGATGGGGAAGGACCTGTGATCTACATGTAAAATAAATGTAAAATAAAAGATAAATAAACACAATTTAAAAGAAATGATTAAATAATTAAAGAAAAAAGATGGGGAGAATCTGGATACTGTATGGTATTATATTGTCTTTGTATCGTTTGACTGCTGAGGAAATAACATCAACTGTTAAAACAAATGCTCCTGACCCAATCCAATTTATATATTTTAAACATACTTTGATTTCAATATTTAAGTCTAAGGACAAGTTGCTAGGGAAAAGGATTTCTATTTTCATTTCCACAGAAAATGAAAAGCTGTGGACTCTTTCCAGACTAACATGGTTTGATCAAGCTAGACTCCGTGAAACAGAGTTCCTGGTGATCCAACATTCGAAACAACTTGAACAAGGCAGCCTTGCAGACTACATCTAGGATTTCTGCATCTTCTTAGGATTCCTATGACAATGCCCCCTACCAGCAGGAAGCAGTTTGGAAAGAACGATGCCCACCCAAATTCCCAAATATGATTTATTGTTTTCATTTAAATGGGGTTGTTTATAAATGCTTAATTATCACAACCAATCTCTATTTTCAGATTTTTATATACCAACCACAATTTCTCCTCACATACTACCCTTCCTGCTTCTTATTTATACTCCTCCTCATCTCCCACCCCCCCTCTGGCTCCATTCACAAAGGGGCAGGCCCCACATTGGCTTGAACACAGCATGACACATCAAGTTGTCAAGTTGAGTCAGGACCAAGCACCTCCTCCTGCATCAAGTCTAGGTGAGCGAATCCAGCATAGGATACATTTTCCCAAAAGCCAAGTAAACACCAGGGGCAGATCCTGATCTCATTGATGGGAGCCTTATATTAGATCAAGCTACACTGTCACACACATGCATAGGGCTAAGGTTGTTCCCATGCAGGCTACCCAACTGTTGGTCCAGAGTCCATGAGCTCCCATGAGCTCAGGTCAGCAGTCTTTGTGCATTCCTCTGCCATGACACTCCTAGGTCATATAATCCTACTTCCCTTTCTTTGGCAGGACGCCTAGAGCTAGGCCCAGTGCTTGGCTGTGGATCTCTGCTCAAGAACTTTTCAAAAGGCCAAAGGCACAGAGATAATGAAGCAAATGAATAAGATGGAGGACTAAGGTGGGTTTTTGTTTGTTTAGCTTAGTTTTGTTTTTAATTTATGAGTGTATGGGGTAATGCAAGAATGAGAGGCAGATATAGAGGGACTGGGAAAATGACTGGGATGCATGATGTGAATTTTACAAAAAATAAATAAAGAATTGTGTTTAAAAAAACCTTACAGGTATTAATGTTGGAGCATTTATGAAGTAGGGTAATAATATAACTTGGGTGAAGTGGACAAGGGAAGAAGGTGGAAAAAGAATGCAGAGAAGGAAATATAAGTCAGTCAGATATCATGGAAATTTTGCTAGTTATACCAGATGTATGAGAGATAGCATGTTGCAATGGAGCAAATAAAAACTACAACAAAGCATGTGTCTATCTTTTTGACAGAATAAACTAAATTCCTTGGAAAGATGTTTGGAAACCATACAGATTTCTAAATCTGTATTACTTATGTACACACAGCTTTTGACATCAGTAAATTGTTTTACAAATTGTGGCAATGGATATAACCCAGGATTCCTGATTGCACAGATCTTTTATTGAACTATTCAGTGTCAGAGAGAGCGCCATAAATAGTACATTCACAATAAGAGAAGGGGGAAATATTGCACTTCAGATGTTTATTCAAAACTCCAGGGCAATTCCATTCTGGGCCGATCTGGACCACATGAATGACCACTTTCCCCATACCCATTTGTTACTACTGAAATGAGAAAATACCAGTTTGAGAAGAAATTCAAGCAAAGACACATAAGAGATGAAGTATTTTCTCCCTTGGGCTGTGGATTTAACTGTTTCAATTTGTCAAAATATAGGATTGCCTTGACTGCGTGTCCTTATTAGTTCAGTGATGCTTAAATAATTTGAAGCATGGCATTTTTTAGGAGAATGGTGCAAAAGTGAAGAAGAGAAGTAATAAAGGGAGATTATGGGAGAAAAGAAGGAGGGATGAATGGAGAAAAAGAAAGAGAGAAAAAAGACAGGATGGGGAGAGAGAGATACAGGGTATGAATTGATCCCAGGGTCATAGAGAAAGCAGTTTATCCATGTTGTTTAAGATAAAGTTGTGGTGTAACACCAGCAACAGAAAATTTCAGATAACTTTTCCTCTTGGCACATTTATCATTTGTAGCTTTTAATCAAAAAATGCAATATTTCTAAAATAGATGTAATGTGGGAGTTCATGCTGTTAAGATAAATGGGCTTTTGGAAAATTAGAGAAATATTTACAAATGAAGTTATTTCTACTCTTGTTCTTATTTTTAACACACACACAAACACACACACACACTTTACGGCCAGTATGAGCAAGGGTAATAGGCAGTAGACTTCCTAGACAAGCTGTACTTTTAGTGGGATATACCACTAACTGCTGAAATGCAATAACAAGCATTTCTCATCAGCCTCAAGGTCCTGGGCTTTTGAAATGCTGAAAGAAATATCAAGTGGCCATTCTATCACCTCCTGTCTGAGTGTTAGGGGTGAATACATTTCTGACATATAACAACTGAACTAAAGCCCAGTTGCTTCATATTCCAAGAAGGCATACAGCATAGCATTTGGAGTTCTTCCAAATGGTTAGGAGCAGGCCCAAGCTACCTCAATATGCTTACCTGGTGATAAATGTTGTCACTGGTACTCATGGCACTTACTGTCTGGTGCTTATGAGAAAGGACAGTGATTTATAGCTGAGTTATGTGTCTGAATTGGGTAGAGTTAAGAGTGTACTATGAAAAGCCTGAGGTTTCGTTTCTTTGGCTAAAGCAAACAACTATTTTTCTATTCTCTAACTATTATCAAATTTCTCTCTGACTCATTGCTAGTTTTTGATCAACCCTGCCTCCATTTTTTTTTCTGATTAGTTTCTCAAACTAGCCTGGATGAATTTATGCCAAAAGATAAAGAAGGAAGAGGAGAAAGAGGTATTACTTAAGTATCTTAATGTAGTAGACATCAATATCTTCATATTGTTTACCTGTCCAATTTTTATCAAAGGTAATTTATTTCAATTTTCAAATGATGACACTTCCCAGTGTTCACAGAATTGGTAGGTCGTAGAGTTACATTTCAAATCCAGTTCCATCTGACTCCCAGAATTCCTTTGTATCCTCCTTTACATACACTTCTCTATCTGCCATATAGATCTTCCTGCCTCTTGTCTTGGATAGTGATTTAATAAACACTAATTTTCTATTATGTGCTCGAGAATAAAGAATCAAAAATATATAAACTAGAATGGCCACTGTAAAGCAGATTCATGCTTGCATTTCCACATATGCGGGAAACCTGGAGTTGATAAAGACTGCACATCAGTAAGTACATCATAACACAGAACAGTTAGTCCTTCATTTATTAATCCTTTAAGCAAATGCTTATTAAATAACTAGTCTCTGCCAGCATTATTCTATGCTAGCATTTATCAATCCTTGCTGCTTATTAAAATAACTTGTTACACTTAACAAAATACTGATTCCTAGCTCATCCAAATAATTCTATTTAAAGCTCACTGGCTGGAATCCTGGAATCCATATACTTTAAAAAACATCCTTAGGAATGATAGGAAGAAGCTAGAACTGAAAAACACTGTTCCAGGCTCTAAAGGATATAGAAATGAATAAACAGGATAAATGCTGATTGGACTCTAGGTTATGTGTGGCCCTTTGTCATATGTAAGATGGGATAAATGGAGAGAGGAAAGAAGATGACATTGTAAGACTAGGCTGCACATACATCATGTTGAGCCTTAATTTCAAAGCTCTTTGGATGATTTGAAGCAGGAAGCTGATTTGAGAATAGACATACCTTCATATTTTGCATTTCTATAGTCTACACTGAGTGAAGGAAGTTTCTTTTTTGGAGCTAAACGATGCAGTGATTTGTGTTGTGCTGGTGTGTGTGTGTGTGTGTGTGTGTGTGTGTGTGTGTGTGATCAATTAATATCTAATCTAGCATGTATATTTTGTGTGTGGAAAGAAATGTTGTAAAGGAATAGTTCTGATACAGTAGTACATACCTATTCAGAAATGATGTGGGGGCCTGCCAGTATATGACATCTAATCTGGTGAAGAGATCATTGTGTAGCTGTTCTAGGTGACAGCTTTGCATGGTTTACAGATGCCAATATCATGAGTGAATATGTAAAAAAGTAGAAGAAGAATTATATAGGTGGAGGGGATGTTACTTACAAAACAGGGATGGATCATCTAATGCTCTTCTAGAGTTTTCAGGCAGCTCAATTTTTTGAACAAAAATGTGAGAAGGGCCAGGCAGTGGTGGCATACATCTTGAACGCCAGCACTTGGGAGGAAAATCTCTGTGAGTTCAGGGTCAGCCTGGTCTACAAAATGAGATCTAGGTCAACAAGGCTGCACATAGAGACCTAGTCATGAAAAAATATATATAAAAAAATAAATGTGAGAAGGAAAACTGTAGAGATTCATAGGTAGAAAAGGCAGCTGAGCTCAAGAAGCACTGTGAGCCATGAGAAAGAATGTCCTGGTTTGAAGTAATGCTTTCCCACAGGTAAAATAGTAAGATTTCCAATTTCAGCTACACTGCAGAGGTTACTTCTGGTACTCTGAAATTTAGGATGGTTGTTGGAAAGAACTAGAATCCACACATGTAGGGAGTGGCAGTCACAGATGACAAGCAAACAGAAAATTTCATTGAGTGGACCAATGCTTTCTTGAGTCTTCCTTCTCTGGTCTGTTATTCTAAAACCTTCAAAATACAATGGGGTTTTGAAGAAGACAAACATACCATGAATGTGTGATAACTAAAAACAACCCCCCAAACAAACAAACAAACAAAAAACAAAAGACTCAAAACCTGTAGAATGCATTTGCTCTGCCTCCACTCCTCTCTAAGCCCCTTAGAGCTATATTGGCTCTTTACAGTTATTGAGATGAATAAGCAAACCATATCATGTTGAAGCATTTGTAAACTCAGAATGTTTTACAGTTGGGCATCATGTTCTGTATTTATGAGCCTGTCTCAAATCATGAATAGGGTCTATGTAGACATCAGAATAAGTCCAGAATTTGGATGAATTTATTTTTCTGAGAAACAAACAAACAAATGTCTGTTTTGTATCTTTACTGCACAATCAAATAAATTATCTCCTTTAAAATACTTTCAATTGAAATACAATTGTACTACCATCTTCTCCCTCCCTTTTCTACCTCCAGGCCTTTCCATTTACACTCTCTTGAATTCCTCTCAAGTCTCCTCCTACTCTCAAGTTGATAGCATCTTTTTCTTGGATCAAAATATCTTCACATTTTCCATTTATCTTTCTCAGTTTTGTCAGTTCCTCGGTTCCTTATTAAAGTTTGAGTTTATATGGACCAGTAATTTTTGGAAGAAACACAAATATGGTCACAGTAGATAGAGAAGGGAGGAAGATAGATGTCAGAAGCTTGTTGTGCAACTTGTTTTGAAGTCTAAGCCATTATGAGACATAATCAGAAACCCAATTATTTACCCAAGAGCTCATCCCATGTTATGTCTGAAAACACAGCTTTTTCCATCTATGTCTCTGCAGGAAAGTCCTGTCAAGCTATCATAATGACAGATGCAGAGGAAAGAGGGTGGAGCAATTCAAGACCTCCTCATCCCCTTCTAACATCTCTAATTCAGAATTTGCTATGACAAGTAAAAAGTTTCTAATTCTTGGCTTATTTATAAAGACAACAATGCCTATTTTAATTATAGTGTTTTTCTACTAAATGTCCACTAGATACACAAAGATATTCCAAAGATTTTTTAAGTACTTGTATCACTAGCCCCATTATAAAGATAAGGAATTCGAAGCTCAGATAGAAGTGTTACTCATCTGTTGACTAAAGGCTCAAGGATTCCTCTTGCCTTGACATATTTCATTCTCAAACAATAACATTAAGTGAGTACCTACTATTCTGTCCACTGCTGAACACAGTGTGCTTTCAATAGCAGCTCTTCTTACTGCTTTGCCAGGCCTCCCTGGGAAAGGAAAATACATCTTATGGCTGAAGATTGGCCAGGGAGGCCAAAATGTGAGTGGAAATGACAGAAATATCATTGATTGGAAGCTTTCAGATTTTGAGTCTGTTTTGTCATGTCTCATTTTTCTTTGCCATTGAACTAACACAATCTGAGATTGAGGTTGCTCAGTCAGTGTGGGTGCCTAAATGAAAATAACAGAGGGAAAGTCATCACACCACGCAGATATGTAGAAATGAAGCCTGACATGTAAGGGTCATTTGTTACAGTGCTTGAAGTGACTAATATGGCCTTAGAAGAAACTGCAAAATGAAGAAACTGGGATCTAAGAAAGTGCAGGTGACAGAGAAACCTGAAGTGTACATTATTTTGGTCTGTATGATTTTGGCCTTCATGTTAATATTCTTCTACATTTTTAACACATGTGGTTTTACTATATTGAGATTGCTTTAAAACAATAGCCATTGGTTACTTTTTTAAAAAATGGAAAAGGTTCTTTCAGGCGGGTGGGGGGATAAAATTGGATTAGGGCAGTGATTGGTGACTTGAATCTGCATTAAAGTATACAGGCCATCATGGGAGGGTTAGGGAAGGAATTGAGAATTGACATTCCCTACAGGGTGAGTGTTATGAAACTCATAATGATGGTGGTTGTTCTCCAGTTTGAGTAGCAATTGTCTAAAAAATTGCCATTTCATTGCAATGTTGTTCATAGAAATATACAACAACACACTTATTGTGTTTAGGAATTTATTAGATAGAATTAGGAGTAGGATTAAGCACACAAAACAATATAGCAAGAAATGGCACAAGACTGCATATCCTATACCTGTACAGAAGGGGTGTTTTCTCACTTAATAGCCTGTGTTTCATTTGTTAATTGCTTCCAACATTTGCATCTAAAACTGAATGAATACAAAGAATATAGTAAGAATTTCCTTTCATATTTGAGCTAATGTCAGTATGTTCATCAGGCTACATTAAGGAGGCTGTTTCTGAGGAAATTTCAGACTTGTTTTTAATAAAAAAATATTTAGAATCATGCCATGGTCCAGGGAATTTTGTTTATTTGTTTATAAATATTACATGTTTATTTATGTTTATCTTTCTCTTACATTGTGCTCTATGTCTTCATCATGACTTCATTTTCCAAACTTTCATGTCTCCTTAATCATCCTCAACTTTTTAAGCTCTCAGAAATTAATTCCTCTTAGAAATTTCTATATTATGTTTCCAAACTGAGATGCATATAGCCACACAAATGTTTGATAAGAATTTCCTATGTGGTCATCCAAATTATATCTAAATTCCCAAGCTGAAGATGCCTTAGGCCATTCATGATCTAAAAGGAAACCCAAGGATGAGACCTAATTTCTTCACTGATGACTTTCATACCAAGATGAGATAGCCAATCCTGTTATTGCAGACTAGAGTCATTCTCCTTCATCCCTTTGTCAGCTCAACATGCAACAACAAGTAATGGTTGAATGGTTGAGTAGATACCTATATCACTCCCTTCAAGGCTCAGAGATTATCAAGGAAGAGAACATAAGAGCAGAAATGAAGGGAAGGAGGATCAGGAAGGTCTGTGTTATGGGCAAGACATGGCTAAAGAACTCAGGAATTCACAGCAGCTATCATTAACTGCAATAGTGTCTGTACAAGATTGAGCCCAGAAGCATTCAATTATAGATTAGAGAGGGGTTCATGGGCCCCACAGTGCTCATGGGAACCAATAATAGTCATGGGCTTCTGATGCAAAAAAGACTTACTGTTTTTGGTGGTTTAGCTACAGGTTAGTTAAACACAACCCAGTAGGTAGGTTTAAAAAAATGTCTATGATGCTGGCCCATTATAATCTAGTAGATCCAAAAGTAAAAAAAATACAAAGCACATGACATAAAAGTGACATGTGAACTTGGTATGGAGGATGTTAATGTGGGTTAGAGTAGGATAAGCGGTTGTGGAGGATTTAAAGTCTACATGATAGATCATAAACTTATGAATTTTTAAGTGATAAATTAATAAAATAGTCCTTTTAATTTTAAATAATCTCAGGAGGGGAAAGGAGCTTGATACCTGTTCTTTGTCTCCCATATTGAGTTACATGTTTCTTACATTATGTCATGTTCTTCTTCTGCAATCTGATGTTTACACATATTATATGTTTTTATATGTCATTTTAAGGGCAGAATGGTCTGAAGGAGAACCTGAAGGTAGATAGTTTACAAATGTGATTTTAATCCTGGCTTTGTTAGTAGTAATTGTATGCACTTGGGAAAATTTTTAATATTTCCTTATCCACAACATAGGAATAATAACAATAGTGATGAGAAAGTGCCCTATAGTAGTAACACTAGTGTCTCCTGTTGAATATTTAAAACACCTAGTTGAGTTATTGATAAATGTATATTCGCGATCTACTTGCACATAGTATTCTAATGGGTACTGGGAGTTCTCTAGAGAATAAAAGAGTCATTATCTGTGGCATCCTGATGTTTATGGTTTAGTCAGGGTTTGGAAAGATACAAAATAGATGGATGCCCAAATTAGTATTGTTTTGTTTTGTTTTTCCTATTTCTACAATGTCCTTGAACTGGGATTGTTTTACATTTTTAAAGAGTGAGGGGGAAGGTATAAACACAGCAAAACACAGAGCCTGAAATATTAACTGTTTGTCCTTTTATAGAGGCACACAGAGCCTGAAATATTAACTGTTTGTCCTTTTATAGAGGCGTTGGCTGGTCTATTAGCACATACAGACAAAACTCAATAAATGCTTTCCACATGCCACTTCATAATCTGAAGTTCTTTGCATGGGGTTCTGATTAATTTCTATATCTCTTCAATTCTTTCATAGGCTTATCATTGACCTTGCATTAAAAAAAATTCAAACTTTTCAGATGGATATAGGTCTCACATGAGTGACCCCTGGTTTTCCCCAGCTTCATCCAATTATACTCTTATCTTCCTGTCCCACTGGATTTCTTTCTGTTCAGCAAATATTGGACACATATTTCAGTCCAGGGCACTGTACCTTTGTGTTCTACCTGTCCTCAGCCTTTTTGATAATGTATTTCCAATTTGTCCTTCAGGGCTAAGCACCAAAGTCACACGCTGCTCTTGGGAAATCTCCTTGTGTTCTCTTTACCATATTTCCAGCATTCTCTACACTGCATCTGCTCTGACTTCTGATACATATGGCGATCTCATATTCTACTCTGTGATGGTATTACTGTCACCTTCACAAGTCAGTTTCATGAGGACAATGGTTCACATTATCTCTTAATATTTTATAGCATCGTAACCTCATGCTTAATAAATGCTAGGTGAATAAATGAAAGAATAGATAATATAGTGTCATGTTTGTGGAGGAAATGAGGCTAGACAATTTATGGAATTCTTTCTATATGAACAGGGTGCCCTTCTTTTCCAGGAAAACACACCCCCAGTGGATTTTCTGCAATTGATCTTAAATATCCCTTCATTCTCCCTGTATAATAAATGGAGGCATAGTGAGCTGCTTGCGTTGATACATCATCTGCAGCACACAGAAAATGCATTTGTTACAGAGCTATCTAGGCCAAAGTTAATGAAACGTTTGCAAATGTCCTGATTTACAAAGAGAAAATTCGTTTACCTGAATGACAAAGCCTGTGTGCAGAGGAAACACTGTCCTTTACACTCTCTAGCAGTATTCTTGGAAGTCTCAAAACCCACAGAGAAACACACTCAGGCAGTTCCCTTTAAGTGCCAAAGACCAGAGGTCACTTTGAGGAAGACAATGTTCCAAGATGAACATTACCTCATATAAATTTCAGGATACTTACAAACTCCCTATAACTGCCCACAGAATGGATGTCCGTAAGTCACAGTGTAAATTATAGTATAGTAAAGAATATGGGAGACTCCTCAGCTTCTCATAGGCATCTGTAGCAGTCCAGCTGTGCAACATGTGCTCTAAAAGAAAATTTAGAATCCTGGCCATGCATTGTTTAATTCCAGCACTCAGGAGTCAGAGGCAGGCGAATCTCTGTGAGAAAGAGCCAGCCTGGTCTAAAGAGTGAGTTCCAGGACTCCAAAGCAATGTAGAGAAACCCTGTCTTGAAATACAAAACAAACAAACAGAAACAAACAAACAAAAAGCCACAAAGACTTCAGAATCTAATATTTAATCCTAAATGTTAATTTCTCTCTCTCTCTCTCTCTCTCTCTCTCTCTCTCTGTGTGTGTGTGTGTGTGTGTGTATGTGTGTATGTCTGTATGCTTCTGTGCCAAGATGGAATCAAAGAAAAGTGTGTGAAAGTCGGTTCACCCCTTGAAATTTATAGATTCTTGGAAAGAAGTGAAATAGAAATATTTGGCTGCAAACAGCTTTATTCTCACTCTCTGTCTCTCTCATTGAAATAGCATCTCACTTTATAGATGGGGCTTTCCTGGACCTCCTTATGTATAACATATTCCCACCTTGAGCTTATAGAGATCTTCATGGCTCTGCCTCCCGAGTGCTGGAATGTCAGGCACATGAGGAATATTTGTTAATTTATTTAAAAGACAACGAAGAATAAAGAACAGACATGAGTATAAGTTCTGAAGGGATAATTTCTACCTCTGTAAATAGTCTCAACTTTTCCTAATCTGGTGTATTGTTGAGGTGATTCCAATCCATCAGAGAGCTCAATGTCCAGAGCTTTGTAGAAAAACACACATGAATAAAAGACTAGGTTTTGATTGACAGCTAAATGTTATTTCTACATCACTCTGCTAGCCACTGGGAAGACAACAATTTGTTTATTTTTCTTATCTTTTTCCATTTACTTCACATGTTTGGTCTATTCATGTATGCTTTCCTTTTTTTTTTTTTTTTAAAAAAAAAGTATTTAATTTAGAAACAATCTTATTTTACATATTAGTCCCAATTTCCTCTGCCTCCCATGCTTCCCAACAACTCCCACCCCCATCCACTTCCCAGTGGGGGGTGAAGCCAATCATGTCAGATCATCAAAGTCTGTCACATCATCATGTATGCTTTCTTACTCTCTCATACTATCATTTCCTCAACAGGACTTTTAAAAACTATTCATCACAGACTATCAGAGTATAATCAGAGAAGCTTTTGACTTCAATAAGTGACCAACAGGGCTGTTAAATTAGAAAATAAAACACAATTAAGAGAATACATTTATCATTCCCTTTTCAAATGTATCTTTCAAGTGATATTTAAGTAATAAAAACATACAAGACCCAAAAAGAATGGAAGATAGAATCAAAGAATTCAAGAAAGGGATGGAAATACAAAAATGCATGCCTGCAGTAGACACCAAGGGGAATAAACCAATTGGTTCTGACAATATAACAATAGATGTCTGAAGAGAGTGTGATTCTTATATGCTACATATTCTGGAAGAAGATTTTTGTTGTAAGTTTAAAAAGTATTATAAAATAATTCCATATTCTGTGCTCCTGGACAGTAGAAAGTGGCTGATCATATAAGAGAATCAGTATCTTTTGCTATTTAGCTGTTTAAAATTTTGGCAACCCCAGTGACCTGGATAAAACACTAAAAGCTACCAGACGTTATAGGCAAATAAATTGTACTTAATTATATTCAATTTTCTTGATCTATCTTATTTTCAGGAAACTGAGAGTTAGAATAAATGACCTTATCAAATTATGTGACTTGTAAGTGAGTCAGCTGGGTGCTATGGCAGGGGGTTGGAAGATGGCTCTCAAAGCCACAACAAATGGATACACCAAGGATCAAAACAAAATTGGGATGGTTATGTATTCCCAACATCAGTCCCCTTCACTCCAATAAAATTACAACACTTCCAGTGAGGTCTCCTTTCCATAATATATGATATCCTCCAGTGATATTTCATCTTCTCCAATGAGATTCCATCCTCTCCAGTGAGAGTTTATCCTCTCTAATGAGTTGCCATTGTCTTGTATGAAACCCCATAATTTTCAGTGTGATTCCATCCTCTCCAATAAGATATTCCATGTTCCACTAAGGGTCTGTCTTTATTAGGGAGATGTCCTCACCTCCATGAGTGAAATCTCTCTATCTCCAGAAAGAGTCCTTATTCTTAAAGGTGAATCTATCCTCGTTATTGGTATCCGAAGATATTCACAGAGATACCACTATTTTTAGTAAGAATCATTCTCAGAGATGAGATCCCTGATATGGGATGTCCTTTGTATATATGTTTCTTTAATTAATTGATGAATAAAATACTGATTTGTAAGTAGACAGGCAGGAAGTATAGGTGGATCTACTAGATGAGGAGAATTCTGAGAGGAGGAAGGTAGAGGAGGAGGCTGCCAGAGAGACACCTTGTAGGCAATGGGAAGTTAGGACACCAGACATTCTCCAGTAATATAAGGCCATGTAGAAATACATAGATAAATAGCTATGGGTTAATAATTAAGAGAGAGCTAGCCATTAAGAAGCTTGAACCATTGGCCAAATGGTTTATAATTACTATAAGCCTGTGTATGTTTACTTGGGGTTAAAGGGCTGTGGAACCAGGCAGAACAGAAAGTCAGTCTACAGACACACACTCTGAAGTGGTAGTTGACCAATTTCTGTAAGATTCCTTTCACTCCAGTAGAACATAGATCTCACTAGTAAGTGACCAGAATTAAAACAAACAAATACACAAACCATTTAACCCCATGAAAAAGTGACATTACCATAATTTCCTACAACATGATCTTTACCAAGGGCAAATAGAAGAGTTTTAAAATATCCAGCTTAGATGGTAAGGATCATTTGTAAAAAGCAGCACCAATAAAAATGTATCACTTCTACCCAAAACTGGAAGTTAAAGGATAAATGATAACTTAGAGATATACAGTAAACATGAGTAAATGGTAACTTCTTGTATGTACTGTTCACCACATCTTCCTTGTAAGCTCCAGGAGGATATGCTCCTACAATGTTAAAAAGAAATCTGAAAGGTGGATATCTAGGAAATGGATCATTCAACAGAGAAATCTCATAATAATGCAACTTAATGATATATTTGCTTAAAGTCCCAAAATTATCTGAGAATGATTTTCTAGAAGACCTAAGTGCCTAAATCACACTCAATTCAGAATGGGAGAAAAAGCACAAGATTGCTCTCACATATGTGCCCCAAAACAACAACAATAAAACTGATCATCCAGGCAACTGAACAAAACACCACAAACTATGCAATCCTTGAATTGATGGATTAGGGTCAAAGAATAATTGCTATATGTTTATTATAATGTTAATTGATAAAATGCTTTTAATGGAAAGATAAACAATTACTAACCAGTAAAATCACAACCCAAATATTCAACAAAGCAAAGGCAAATTCCATGTTCCTTTATGTAAATATGGTAATATGAAATCTATGCTTTGTTTAAATAAAATGTGTTAATTGCGTTTGCTTAATTAAAAGACCTGAGTATGGAGAAAATCATGCATAAAGTTGATAATTCAAATAACATAATAGGTGCACAATCTTTGAAAAAATAGTGCTAAATATTAGAAAAGAATTCTAGTATTGATTGTGAAGAAATGTGATTACATTTAAGAAGCAAGAAATGACTGGGAAACCGTAGAACATTTATTTATTTATTCATTTAGTTAAACATTTCATTTAGTGGTTTTTCTCAAACTAGGAGCATCTTATATATTTTAGGACACAAAACAAATATTAAACAAAAGACACTGAAATTACATTAAAGCCATGAATGAAATAAACCAACACAATACTTAGGGAAGAGCATTATTCAATGAGTACTGATTGTAGTGCAGTAACTCTAAAATTACTGGAATTAAAAATATATTTTATTAAATGTGGACTCTAATTTTCAGAAATGCTTATAGAATAGGGTAGTTTTTGCCTAACACAATTGTATCCATTCTTAATACAACAGGAGCTATTTTCACTCTCTCTCTCTCTCTCTCTCTCTCTCTCTCTCTCTGTCTCTCTGTCTCTCTCTGTCTCTCTCTGTCTCTGTCTCTTGTTCTCTCTTTCTGTCTCTCTCACTCACTCTCTTTCTCTCTTTTTCAAATCAGGGTTTCCTTGTGTAGCTTTGGAGCCCATCCTGGAACTAGCTCAGGTCGATCTTGAACTCACAGATATCTGCCTGCCACTGTCTCCCAAGTACTGGGATGATAAGCACGAGCCACCACCGACCAGCAAGCTAGTTTCATATTCATTTTTATACAGGTGTTATCATGTGCTCAGTCAGAATCACTTTGTCTTGGTCAAGGTTATATCTGAAAAAAAAATTGATCTTTTCACAAGTGTTTCTATATTCTTGACTCATAAGACAACCATATAAACAATTTCTTCAACACTGAAGTAATGTTAATACTTGCAATGACACAAATATTGACTATAAAATCTTAATTTATGTATATTTTAATAACTATAGACCGAATCAATTTATGCCAATGTATTCTGTACTGTTGGTTGAGAGTCTAGCCTTCAACAGCTGGGTTATTTCTCCAACCCATGTCAATATATTCTAAATGAACATGATTCTTAAATTCTAATTAATAAAAGCTTCAAAGATAGACTATTTTGAAAATCTGATCAATAACAAAGTTTTTAGTTAACTTTCTTAGGACTGAGCACTTTGATTCCAGTTGCAGTTGGGTAATTAGCCTCCTGTCTACAGAGGTCAGCCATTGGCATACCAACTGAGATGCTCAGGGACTCAGAGGCTACAGTGACTAGAAGCAAGACGATACCAAGCCTCTAAGATATGTTGCTACAAAAGGCATAGATTTACACTTCAAATCAACACCATAACTCAAGCCAAACAGAGGTAATGCACGAAGGTCACATTTTGTTAATCAAGTTCAACTGAAGCCTTGCATGTTCCCATTTGCTAAGTGTCTGCATTGGAACTTGTGTTTTTGTTTTAGATTGTTGTTGTTAAATATATGTTTTGATATCCCAATAATACTATTTGTGGGGAATACGCATGTATCCCCCCCCACACACACACACACAAACAATCATGAGGTGATGAAAAAGAGAAAGAGAGTGAGAGAGAAAGAGAGAGGTGTTTGATTCTGGATCTCCCCTCTCCAGTCTCACATTTATTCATAAAGGGATAATTTCAACAATGCTTTAGTGCTTTAGGAAAAGTCAATTTGGCTGTACATAATACCCTCTGGTGTGAGGATAACTCCACAATCATGTGGAAGTTACTCTTTGTTTCTATATCTTCTACTCTTATTTTGGTCTTGTGGGATTGTTTCGTTCATTTTTAACTTTACTATCTATAAAATGAGAATAATAAAAAGCCCAACCTACTCCTACAGATTCATTTTGAGAAGCCTATGGAAAATGTAGTAAGGCTGCTGCCTTTGTCGGTTTGATCTTTGTGGCTTTATAACGTCTTTTGAAAAAAGAACCAGGCCTGTATTGAATCTGAAAGTTGATTATCATTTGAAATGGTTTGTACTGCCGCCTATTCACTTCTCAATGTCCAATTCATCATGTTCCATATCCCCTCAAGTTTACAGCCTCGTTTAAAACACTAAACCTACTTGGGTGTCCCCCATGTTATCAAATGGTTGCTTCTCTGCAGTATCCTTCGTGCCATCTCCAAAGCTGAGTTCAGTACCTGACTCTTTTTTGATGACAGATGATCTTAAAGCAGGATGAAAAGTCACAAAAATGTTTTCCGTGTTAGGATTGATCGATATGCCTTTAGCCTTCCTTCCCCTCCTTGGGGAAGGGTCTCTTCTCACCTCACTGGCGGCTCCTGTCTGCTCTTACTGCTTTCATTTTACCATTCAACTCCCTGTCCTCCATCACCGGGTTAGAAGTCTCATATCTTCAAGACATTTTTATGTTAGTATGCATTGACATGTTATACTGAAATGCTTTTCCTTTTAACTGAATCCGTTATTGCTGTGGACCGAAGAAATCAAGGACTTGCTCTTGTAGAGACTCAGAGCCGAAACACACACACTTGGATTCTGGTCTGTCATGACAAGTAGCATGACTTCAGGGGAATAATGTCACCTTTACTAGCCTTCCTTGTACTTTCTGTAAATTAATGACAATAATAGCTGCCCTGGTCATCCATTAAGAATTGCTTATTAAATATTAAGTTCAACCACGATAGTGTCAAGTAGTATTTTTTTTTCTTTTTAAAAACATGAAATTTAAAAATGTTAAGAAATACTTCAAACTTAAAATATCATTCTAAAGTTTTGATCTTATCATAGTTACAAGGTCTCTATACACATATGGTGCTTTGAATGAGACTGGCTCTCTGTAGAATCATATGTTTGAATTCTCGGTCCACATTTGGTGAAACTATTTGAAAATGATTAGGAGGTATGGTCTTATTGGAGAAGATATGTCACTTCATGGGGGATTTCAAAAGCTTGTGTAATTCCCAGTTAACCCTCTCTCCCTTTATATCTCTACTTCATGGCTATTGTCACAAAAATAAGATGCTTGCTGCCATGCTCCATGCCATGATGGTCATATGCTCACACTCTAAAAGTACAATCAAACTCTCAGTTAAATGCTTATTTTTCCATGTCTCTCCATTCATAGTGTCCTTTCAGAGCAATAGAAAAGTAATGAAGACAACACATATCTCTGTGCTTTGTTCAGCCCTCATGAGAAAAGCTTCTTTCAGTAGACAGTAATTGACACATGGACCCAGAATTAGGCAGTGTGAAATGAGAGACCTTGGGACACTTGGCCCTAAATGAGGTGTCTTTATCAAATCCCTGCCCTCAAGGCTCAGAAATCTACGCAAATGATGAGGCCAAAAGATTTCAAAAGTCAGAGATTGTGGATGACAACAAGAAAACATCATTTTCTATACACAATGAGTCTGAAGTACTGAAGAACTCACACAGACTGTGACAACATGCACAATGCCTGTATCAATTTGAGCCAGACAGAGTCCACTAGGGAGAAGAAGTAGACACAAAATCCCACCTCTAAGAAAGACACAGTATTACATAGCAAAAATAAATAAAATATATTGAATATTACTTTCCTTTGAACTTAAAAGGTTCACACGGAAACAAAATATACATTTTGCAATATGCTTAAAGAATAAAACATACCATGATGATATTAAAGTACATTTGCAACATTTCCTTCCTTCTTTCTTTCCTTCCGTCCTTTCTTCCTTCCTTCTTTCCTTCATAGTTTCTCTTTCATCTAATATCAGAGAGAATGGGGAGGGGCACAGTAAATGGTAATAGGAACATAGGGACTGTATAAATTAAAAAGGAGTCAAGTGAGGGGGCTTGCATGGATCAGTGAAGACCATAAGCCATGAAATGAGAAGTATGATTAACTCACCTCAAAAGCAGAGGTTGACACACTGTAGCTTTGGAGCTGTCTTTGGTCCACTGATGTTTTTGTATACAAAGCATTAATAGAACACAGACACACTTGTTTGTTTACATCTTGTCTGGGCTATTTTTTGATATGTGTTAAAGTTGAGTAGCTGCAATCAGGACAGCTTTGGCATGCAAAAGCAAAACCATGTACTATGCAGCCTTTATGCAGAACTTTATGAAATAAAGTTCCCATCCTTGAAAATAGAGAGGATAGATAATATTCCTTGTCATAGTGTTCAGTCAAAATCGAAGTCACTGTACTCATTATGTCAGCAAAGGAGTAACCTAAGCACAAGAAGTGACAAGAACAATGATAAAGTCAACTGTTAAACAGAGGTGTGGTGACTTTTTTATCCAGTAAACCACAATTCACAAGAATTCCTGTGTTTTAGGGTTTCTGTTGCTGTGAAGAGCCCAGCTTACAGCTTCAGAGGTTTAGTGGTGGCTATAGGCAGACATAGTGCTAGAGAAGGAGCTGAGAGTTCTACATCTTCTTTTTTTAAGTTTTATGTATTAAGTTTAATATTTTTAATTTAATTAATTATGTATTTTATATTCCAATTGCAGTTCCCTTCTTCTTCTCCCCCATTCACTCTCCCACCTCCCTTTTGCTCCGCCAACATCCACTTCTCTGTTTCTGCTCAGAAAGGGGCAGACCTCCCATGAGTATCAACAAAGAATTCTATGAAGTCTTAAAGCTGTTATGGTTATAATACTCTGAAGAAACTGCAATAGAAGCAGTCTGAGAAGCTGGATCACTTGGGCCACCTGTTTTCCTTTATGTCTGGTCCCCTTGAATCTTTGCACTGAAAACATGTAATCTTTTAACAGTAACATGTGTACCTGCATCGACACAAGTATGGAATTTGTAGAGTGCACAAGTCTGTTAGAGATGAATTTTTTGTTTCATATTTGAGCAGGTTAAAATACTTGTCACCTGTCTTGTAGTTATTTTAAATTTATTTCATTATGGTTGTAACCGGGATCAAATCTGATCTCTATCAATCTTGAGTGAGTCCACAGCCTTTCATTTTCTGTAGAAACAAAAGCACAACCTCTTCTGCAATATATTTTGACTTTCGTTCCATTTTGAAGTTAAGGCATTTTAAAAATATATAGTTTGGTTTAATTTAGCAATTTCTATAATTCAATGACTCTCAGCAGCTATTATTTACTCATTAGCATTAAAAAATTTGAAGTATAAAAGGCACCACATAGGATCTACATATTTTCTAACTTTACATGGGTTATCATTTTTATGTTATTTTATTTCTCTTTAAAGACTTTATCTTATTCATTATAAAATATTTTTTCTATGACTGTCTATACACATGTTATTTTTTTAAGCATACACACATTTTTTAAACACACTGTAACCTGTTTAGAAGTTTATTTATTTATTTATGTATATCTGGAACTGTCTTTACTTAGCATCTGAAACATACTCTGATCATGTGAGACAGATATTAAATTGTTATGTTAGCTACCAGAGGTTGAGCTTAGCCTATGGTGATGGTGCTGTTGGTTGGCAACAGCCCACATGCAGTCTCTTTATGCCAGGTCTAATGGAAAGACCTGAGTCGCCAGGAAACTGTGACAGAAATCCATGTTTGACTGTTTTGAAATTTTTTCCTTCTAACTTTCTCATGCCTTATGTAAATATTTTGGCCAGACTTTGGATTTCATATGTAAATAGATTTTTCTTTGGACTGACAACTTACAAAAAATGACATTGAGACTTATTATTAATTTTAAAAGCTCAGCTTTAGTTTAGGCTTTTTCCCAACTAGGTTTTATTTGGTTGTTGTTTTTGTTTTTGTTTGTATTAGTTTTTAAGACAGTTTTCTCTGTGTAGTCTTGAGCCTGGCCTGGAACTCACTCTGTAGAACAGGCTGGGATTTAACTTATATAGATCCACCTGCCTCTGCCTCCCATGTGCTGGGAATAAAAGCGTGTGCCACCACTGCCCGAAACTAACTAGTTTTTATATCTTAAATTAATCCAGTATTTAAAAATCTGCATTCTTTGATAAAAGTGGCTAGGTTATCTTTACTCTGTACTACCCATCCTGTTTCCTCCCTATCTTGCTGGTGACTCTGCCTTTCTTCTTTCCAGAGTTCTCTATCTCTAGAAGTCCCACCTCATCTTTTTCTGCTTAATAGCCATTCAACTTTTTATTAAAGCAAATACAGTGGAATATTCCACAACAATAGTCCAAGCTACACAATTGTCACATATATATATATATATATATATATATATATATATATATATATATGGTTTAGGTCAGTCCATGCAGGATTCCTGGTTGTTAGTTCAGACTCTTTGAGCTCCTGTGAGCCCAGGTTAGTTGTTTCTTTGGGTTTTCATGAGATGTCCTTGACACCTCTGGTTCCTTCCTCTCTTCAGCAGGATTCCCTGAGCTTGGCCTAATGTCTGGCTGTGGGTTTCTGTATCTGTTTCCATAAGATTAAGGTTCTCTGATGATAATTTGGGTAGTCACCAATCTATGAATACAGCATATCAAAATTAGATACTAGTTAATAAAGATATGCTTTTGCTAAAACAGATTATACAAGCAGGAATAACACCCAAGGATGTGGTATTTTGAAAAGAAATGGCCCCCATAGACTCATGTGTTTGAATGCTTGGTCCATAGGGAGTAGCACTATTAGGAGGTGTGGCCTTGTTGAAGGAAGTGTTTCACTCTGAAGGGTAGGCTTTATGCTCAAACCCAGGCATCATTATATTGACATTTGTTTCCCAATTGTGTTTGCTTCTATCATCTCCCCTTTCCAGTCATCTATTTCAGTACTTTCCCACTCCACTCCCCAAATTCATCCCTCAAGTTCCCATCCTCACTTGACCCCAGTCCACTCAAAAGACCTTCTCTATGTACCCTTTCCCTTGGAGATTCATGCATTCTTACTTGGGTCCTCCTTGTTGCCTAGCCTACGTGTGTGGTTATCCATTACTTTATAGTTAATATTCACACATTAGTGAGTGCTCACAATGTTTGTCCTTCTGGGTCTGGGTTACCTCACTCAGGATGATATATGTAGTTGTATCCATTTGCCTTCAAATTTTCTGATGTCATTGCTTCTTGGTTCTGGTTATTATAAATAAAACTGCTATAAACAAAGTTGAGCAAGTGGCCTTGTAGATGATTAAGTATCCTTTGGGCATATTCCCAGGAGGGGTATAACTGTGTCTTAATGTAGATTGAGTCCCAATTTTATGAGAAACCACCATATTGATTTCCAAAGTGGCTGTACAATCATGCACTCCCTCCAGTAATGGATGAGTGTTCCTCTTGCTCTGTATCCTCTCCAGCATAACCTGCCATTTATGGTTTTAATCTTGGCTATTCTAAAAGGTGTAGGATGGAATCATGGACTGGTTTTAATTTACATTTAATTTATATTTAATTAATTCACCTGAAGACTAAAGCTGTTGAATATTTTTTAAGTGTTTCTTGGCCATTTGAGATTCTTCTGTTAAGAATTTTCTGTTTAGGTTTGTACCCCATATTTTAATTGTATTATTTGGTTTGTTGATGTCTAGTTCCTTGAGTTCTTTATATATTTTGGAAAACAGCCTTCTGTTGGGTGTCTGGGAGAGTTCTATATCTTTTACTGCAAGCAACAGAAGGAGATTTATACCACCGAGCCTCAGCATGAGCATAAAGCCCACACCCACAGTGAAACAATTTCTTCAACAAGGCCATACATATTCCAAGACGACACATCCTAATAGTGCCACTCCCTATCGGTCAAGCATTCAAACTAATGTGTCCATGGGGGCCATTCCTTTTCAAACCTCCACACCCTAGGGGGTTCTTCCTGCTTGTATCATCTATTTTAGCAAAGGTATGTCTTTTCTTATTAGTATTTAATTTTGAGTTACCTACTTTCAATATTATACTTATCAGTTCCCTATTTTAATAAGATATTGACATATATTTACCATACACAGTGATAAGTTTTGTTTTAATGTATATCATGATTTTTGATCACATTAATTCATACATTCTTCCTTTTCCCCATTTCCTAATTCTTTCTTTTCCTCTATCTCCCTCAGCCTCATTTCTAATATATATATATATATATATATATATATATATATATATATATATATTATCTATATAAAATTTTGGATCCACAGATAAGAACATAATATTTATCTCATTGTGTCTTACTTATTTACATTCATTTAATAATTTAAAGTTATATCTATTTTCTTGTAAATGACAGAATATTATCCTTCTACATGGCTGAATAATATTCCACTGTTTAGCTATACCACATTGTATCTATCTATTTATTTGTTGATGGGCACATAGGCAGATTCCATAATTTGGCTGCTCTGAATGAATATCATGATTTCCAAACATGCCTGTCTAAAACTAGCTTATATATTAATGGATTACCTTTCTCATTTGCTTTGCAAATCTATTGTTTCGATGTCAGGCACTAACCTGAACACACACCACTGGTCAAGGTTTCTTCACAGTGTAGCCATCATGTCCTTTATGGTATAAGTGGAACTTAGAAGGGGCCCACAGTGGTGTGAGCTTACAAGCTATCAATGGATTTTTCACTTCCATTGACCTGAATAGTGTAAGACTGATGTGAGCATTTTTTCAGCACTAATGATGTTTGGATCTTTAATCTCAGGCCTGTGTTCTTTTCAGAAGTCTACCAGAGAATCAGAATAGACCTTGGACTTCATCTTGCCCAAAAGTACAATGAGTGTGCATACCTGTGTGTGTTTCTAGGAAGATATAATTACCTCAATTTTGTTTTATTCTGGATAGTTCTGATCACTCAGATGTTTAAGTTCCACACTGACATTATGTGTGCCTGCCTGTGCTCCCTGAATGCAAAGGGCTTTGCCCTTTTCACATGCTTCAGAACACCAAGTGATGTGTGATAGAGAGAGAACTTCTAATGAATGTTCATAAAATCATCTCTCAACATAATGAACATGCTTTCCACTCTGAGATTAAAATGGAGACTGCATCATCATTTAATATCTTAAAAACTATCCATAGAAAATGACACACTTTTGTTTAGATGGTTAGTTGGGGCCTTCTTTGTAGATCTCTGGACATTTCCATAGTGCCAGATTTCTCTTAAAGTCTATAATGCTCCCACTATTATGGCATTGCTTTTCTTGCTCTTCTCTATGCTGTCCCTGACTCAATCTTCCTGCTCCCTCATGCCCACCTCTCCCTCCTTTTTCTTCTAAATCCCTCTCCCCTCCCACATGCTCCACCTAACAATCTAAGCGATAGTGCAGAGGCTACCTTAAATACCCTTCCCTGATAATGAAATTGATGACTACTTTATTTGCCTCCCTGGATTTGGGTGTTAGTTAGCAGGACTAGGTAGTCTATGGGGCCCCTGGTAATGGATCAGTATTAATCCCTAACATAGGAATGGACTTTGGGAGCCCATTCCACATAGAGAAATACCCCCTCAGCTTAGACACATGGGGGAGGGTCTTGGCCCTGCTCCAAATGATATGGTAGACTTTGAAGACTCCCTATGGAAGGCCTCACCTTCGCTGGATCAGAAATGATATGGGACGGGGTTGGTGGGGGGGAATAGGGGAGGAGGGGAGGGTGAGAGAACTGGTACTGACATGTAAAGCAAGCTCATTTAAAATTTAAATTAAAAAATGAAATGATACACTCAAGTCTTACATAAATCCTTCCAAATATGTTCTAGGCTAACCTGTCTCAGCATCAGGTGGTACATGAGAGAAGATAATTCTTCACTTAAAGTAGACACTGCCACAATTCTTGGTTGGAGACAGCAAAAAACAGAATTGAGAACAATGCTATGATCCTGGAAGCCAGAAAAACAGTCTAACTTTATAACCATATGACTGTGTCCATATAGCTTCGTGACTCTGCCTTTTCACTCCTTTCTCATGGAAGCCTGTGACCAATACCAAGGGAGTAATAATTCTGATTATACCTTCCAATTCATGTTCTCATGATAACCCTCTTGGAGTCACAGGAATTAGAGCACATGGGTACGATCCCAAAACTTCCCTTCTTATTTCTGTCTACTTCAAAGAGTTACTTATCATGCCTAATCTTGGTTTTTCCTGACTATGCTATGGACACAATGGTGAACACTCTAGCAAATAAAAAGACAATTAATTATTGCTCTATATAATGTTACACATCAACAAAATAAAAAGTGTTAATAATGATAATTATAATCCATACTTTAAGAGTTTCTGTTTGTCAGAAACTGGAAATAGTAAATCTTACTTTAAATATAGCAACAAGAAGCTAATTTGAGGAACTACAAAGTTAATAGTCATAGTACAGTGGGCTTAAACAATGTCTCCCCACAAATTGAAATTCAAGCCAACACATTTTTATGAGTGTAATAGATTCTGATTAGCTGGCTTTCTCTCATATATATTTTTTTCTACCCCATTTCCTGAGTTTATACAACTTCCTTTGCAAGCTAAATTAAATCCCTAAAATCTACACTGAATTTGCCAGGTGCAAGTGATGCCATAAACACACCCAGGGTTTGTTAAAGCCTCTTGTTTCTGAGATAACTCTTCCCTACTTTGCAATTCCTGAAATCTACTAGACACTCATTTCTTCCACTCTTATCTCTTTGAAATGTAATCAGAATGATAGTAAGGATTACAAAATGTGCAAAGAAACCAAAATTATATAAACAGATGAGCTAGCTTGCTCACTTTGGAAAATCTCTCTTCAGACACCAGTTTACTCACCTATAAAATAAGGATGATGGTTTGTAAACTTTACTTGGAGGCTACAATGGTTAATTGCAATTACCAACTTGAAATTTATAATTTCAATGGAAATAATGAATTGAGCATGAGGGAATCATAGATTCAATTAACCAATGGGAGAAGATCCACCATGATATTGGTGATAATAGTGTATGAGAAGGTGTCCTATCCTTAATTAAATAAAAAGTAAACTGTGTATTAGCATTGATCTCTCTTCTTCATTCATGACTGTGGATGTAGTATGAGCACTTGCTCCATGCTCTTACTACCATGATTTCCCCTCAGTGATAAACTGTGCTTTCAGACTATGAATCAAAACAAACCTTTTCTTACTTAAGTTGCTTCCATTATTTTTGGAGCAACAGATAAAGTAATTAATACACAAATGCTACAGAAGAATATATATATTCCTCCTTTGGGAAATTGAGAAATGCTTTGAATATTAGACAGAAAAAAAGATCTGAATGATAACAAAAGTTTGAATGAATTGGAGAGACTGGTCAACCTCCAGAGGCTAGGTTCACAGCTGAAGAGAAAGGAGTGATCACTGATAGAATACTACTGCATAGTTTTGATATTTTCTGTGGGTGAAACAACTATCATCCTTGAAGAAGGTCAGGATGGAATTAAAGCATAAATCAAGGCATAAAAATGACACATTCAGATAAGATAACACATTGTAGGACCGTTGGATTTTCACTGACAGGGAAGTACAACAGAGTATAAAATTAGAAAATTTCTACCAAGCAATGATTGAAAGACTCTTGAATTCCACCCTGTTGTGGAATATTAATTATAGATGTGTTACACTTGCTTATGCTATGGAGCATTTGATTGATGATGCAAAGATGTGCTACATTGTTTTAAATGTTGCATTTCTTTAACTCTGTGAAGCTGTGCTGCTTTGCCTATGTAAAACACTTGATTGTTCTAACAAAGAGCTGAATGGCCAATAGCAAGGCAGGAGAACAGATAGGTGGGGCTGGCAATCAGAGAGAACAAATTCAAGAAGAAAAAGAGAGATCAAAAAAGCAAGAGAGATCAACGAGTGAGAAAAGAAGGGACCAGTTACCCAGCCACCCAGCCACCCAGTCAGCCATGGAGTAAAAGTGAAAGTAAGATCTACAGAAGTTAAACAGAAAAAACCAACAACAACAAAAACCCAAAAAGTCCAGACACAAAAGCTAAATGGAATAATTTAAGAAAAGCTTGCTAGAAACAAGCCAAGCTAAGGCCAGCCATTTATAAAAAAGAATAAGCCTTTGTGTGTATGTTTATTTGGGAGCTGGGTGGCAGCCAGCCAGCCAAAGGAGAAAGAGTAAAAGTATAAAAAAAAAATTAAAAAAAATACCACTCACTGTAGAGGTTTATATTTTACTATTTAATACTGCATGTATTTTTATCTAGTATTTAGAATTTACTTCAGAAGTCATATGAAACATATGAAATACCTCTCATAATAAGATATCAAGGCTCAAATTGAACTTTTAATTAGTAAATGTAGCCACTCACACATATACATACATATGAATGCCACACATAATAGACATATAGTACATGGTTTGAAAGAATGAAAAAAATAAGCTTAGTAAATTGCAGGTTGACCTAAGGTAAAGTTCTTGTCATTGATTTTGTTTGTATTTTTTAACTATAGAACTCTTCAGAAAATTCAGTAAACTGATATGCTTGATATTTTCAAAGAGGCAAAATATAAATATGTTACCATACTTCCTCATGTCATGTCTTGTAATATATAGAACCCATGTTCCATGGAAAAGTCTTTGGTATAGCATTACCTTAAAAACAGAGATGGGATACAAAAGCTTCAACAAAGAACTGTTACAATAGTTCTGGAGAACAAATGCTGCTCTGACCTACCTACCACATTACTCAGAGGATGGAGATGATTGAAGGGTTAGCAAACACCCCTTGACAGTAATATGGGAAATATAGCATATGTTGAGTGTTAGGAAAGATGAAAGAGTCAAAGTGAGTCCAGGAATTAATTTTCATTTCCTCGTATCTTATCCTATTTCCTACAACTTGATCCTTAAATAATTGATGTATAAAAAATTTATTGGAATGAAATGTTTCCTTTTATCATAATTAATTCAAGAAATACTCAAAAGCAGAAAAGGAAGAATATTCTGAAATTTATATTTGATGTGGGATAATGCTCTCGCACACTGTAAAGATTTGTCAGTTGCATTGGTTAAACAAAATGCTGATTATTCAATAGCAAGGTAGAAAGTATCGGCTGGGCTAGCAGACTGGAAGAATTCTGGGAAGAAGAGAGTGAGTCACCAGCCAGATGCAGAGGGAGCAAGATGAGAATGTCTTACTCAGAAAAGGTACCAGGCCATGGGACTAAACATCGGTAAGTATTATGGATTATTTGAATTGTAAGAGGTTGTTAGTAATAAGTCTGAGAAATAGGTCAAATAGTTTAAATTAAAGACAAGACTCTGCGTGTTTATTTGGGACTGAACAGATAGAGGATAGGATTTCCATCTACATATATTCTGTTTATCTGTGCATTTTCTGTTGGTTCCTTTCTTTTTTCCTTCTACTCTTTGTCTCTGTCTACTTACATATTTACTTACATACTTTCATATCTACTCAGGGTTTTGATATAATGTCTCTACTGCAAAGGTATCATAATCTTACACACCTAGTTAATTAATAGAATCTTTATGTTAAATAACAACAGGAACTGTCAGAAAAATATAATTAAATATATCCATGTACATTAATTACTAAAATATTTCATAATAATTAAAAAGCATGGCTCTTTTTCAATAAAAATTTAAAGCCATATTAAAGAATAAAGTATCTCTTATGATATAACTTTAATGTACAAAGAGAAGAAGCTATAAAACTAATGTACTTATAAAATTTATGTTAAATAACATATTGCTGATATACAAGGAAAATAATCATATGGAAATGGTATTTAAATGTAGTTTAATATTGACTTTGAATGAATTTTAATTTAACTTTGTCTTTATTTGAATTTTCCAAGTGTCCATGTGGTACTTTTTAAGCTGCCAGAATATATTTTGAAAAGGACAATTTTTAGCATGATATTATTATTATGGATATATAAATATATATATATATATATATATATATATATATATATATATTACTTATCCCCAGTATTTCAATTGAAAATGACTGAGTACACACTATGTGCTGAGTTCTTTGTAAGCTGAGATAGAAGGATGGAAAAACATATTAATATCTCCATCTTGGTGCTCCTACCCACAAAATCTCTGGTAGTCAATATCAAGCAGTCCAATATTTGACTGGTTCTAGTCTTTGTTGATAGAAGGACACATATTAAATCCAAGTAAAGAGATGTTTGGCTCTCAAGTTGTGAAGTGATGGGCTAAGACTTGCTTGGTAAAGTACTTGCTGCACCAACATGAGTGTTATGTTTGGATCCCAAGCTCTCATCTATCTGTCTTTCTATCATCTATTTCCAGGTATGATGGCATAAGCATATAACCTAGCATTGAGGGCAAGATGATCCCTAGGGTTTGCTTCTTTCAGTAATTTTGTCTCAAAAGAAAGGTGAAGAGCAACTCAGGAAGACAGGTGCTGTTGATCTTTGGCTTGTACACACACAAACACACACATGTACACATACAAAATCCTATGCAACATACATACCATATCACATATACAAATGCAAATATACTTATTAAAGCACAGCTAACTGTGAAAAAAGTATAAGCACTTATATAAAATTGTTTATGGGCATAGATTGCTCGGTATGTGCATGAAAGCTCATATATTGTGAATAATAAGTAAACAACATATTGAGCATTATGGGAATAAATATCAAAAGCAAGAACTCTACAAATCTAAGGAAATTGTGGGTAACTTGAAACTTAATCAATTCTTCAAAATTAAAAATAATATGGTAGAGAGGATATATTGTAATTTGAAATTATAGGTCAAAGTTGGTGGTAAGAATCTAAATTAAGCATATTTATGTATGCAAGTGTGGTCTTTGGAGAAGTATAAAAAATAGTTAGAAGATAACTCCAATGACTTGTTTTACAAGTGATGGTTGACTATGAAAGTAATCATAGAAATGTCACACACAAAGAGATAAACATTAAAACAAAAGCAAATGGATCTTTATAAAACATAGGGTCAGAATTTCTCCATAGCGAGGTGAGGGATGAGAGCTCTCAAACCAAGACAAAAGTGAAGACATAGGAAAATTGTGGTTAAGGTTTACAAAATAGATATTTAATATGGAAGTGTAAGCATTACCTGATCATAACAGCCTGGCAAAGAGTTTAAATTAAAATATTGTCAGAGTTCACAGAGAAGAGGATACCTATAACAAATTTATGAAATGAGTATCAACAAAATCATTCCCTCAACCTGCATACACATACACAACGCCTGAGGCAGGATACTCTAGTGGAATAGAAAATATATCAGGAGACCCAGGCTGCTGTGGAGAGACTTAGTAGCCAGTATGGGATGGGAAACAATCAGCAATGACTGGTGTCATGTTCAGATTCATTCAATGAGGCAGGTCTCTCTCTCCCTCCCCCCCTCTCTCTCTGTGTGTGTGTGTGTGTGTGTGTGTGTTTGTGTGTGTGTGTGTGTGTGTGTGTGTCTGAATACACAACAGAAATCTACACTGGAGACATCACTGTCAAGCCTTCTGTTGATGAGGAGATCTTTTTAGCATCCCTCTTAACACGTAATGATGAAGCCTTGTAAAGTCAGGCTGTGAAGGAAGTGCCTGTATTTTCTTTACTCTCTTACCCTACCTACCTCTGATTTTTGTTTTAAACACCTAGAATTAGTTTCCTGTTCTGTAATTGGATGTTCTAAAACACAAATGAATAAAAATAAAGGAATAAATATTATGTATAATGGAGGCCCTCTCAGCTTAATTCAAGCTGCCCTAAAGCGCTTATGACTTGAACATATAAAAATATAACATTGAAAAACGGTCAGCATTTATTTCCCCCTTTCTGTATCAAAAATGACAGAAGTTTATTCTCTTCAACAGACCGTTGAAAGGGTTGTTTTATTAAGAGGTATGAAGCAGACTCCATTTCCTATTATTTGTATTAAATATATAGATACTCTTAGCTCAAAATACTCCATACTATGTATATCATCAAGAAAGATGACATCACAACCAAGCAGATAATGAACCATAGCACCAAATCTACACTGCAAGCATAAACACAGATTCTTTTGGCTTCCTTGTCAGAGTCCTTGTGATTAGAAGAACCATGTCAGAATCTAGCATAGTTTAGCAAAATATTTATGCAATAAGGAATTCTAGGCCTCAACATACACTCTTAGAGGCCAGCTGTCACAGAACATGAGAGTTCTTCCTCTTATAAAAGACCTAAGAATCACCAAGGAATGGCATCTTTTGCCCAAATATATGAGGCTCTTAAGAGGCCTTTTCACTATGGAACCTTCACATGCACCCTGACAGACAGTAGGGGGCTACATATAGCAGTCAGCATAATTTAAGGATTGATGATAATAAGCCTTTCTAAATCCCCCAAAAAACATTCAGAAGGGGGAAGGTTGATCAGGAAAACAACATGCATGACTTCATGTCCCCCTAAAAACATTCAGAAGGGGGAAGGTTGATCAGGAAAACAACATGCATGACTTCATGTCAGTAATGGAGCAACTGAATTTGAGGATAAACTTGTCAAAGAGATCACTTCTTCTAGATGAGGAATAAGCCTTTGTAAACTCCACATGAGGTACATGAGTAAGACAAACACAGAAATTATAGTTCATTATTCACAGCAGAGACACACCTTCCTTTGTTCTGAAATACCTTTTTGGCACTTGACAATCAGATGGATTTAAAAGAGGAGGCCATAGGCCAGTCATTCTTTGTCCCACCACAAGGCCATATTACTGTCTAAGTAAGTATGATCATGTCTTTTCTCTTTATATGTTTTTACCTCTTTGGCCTTGAATGGGGACATCAGTAGCAGGGAGGAAGAGATATAGGGAGAAGATAGACGTCAACTGGTAAGTTATTCACTACTTCCATGGACAATAAGACAGAGACATACTTAGTAAAGTCCCTGGAAGGGCCCTGGATGTAGATTTAAAGAACGATCACGTTCTCTGTGATAGTCACCTCTTTCAGGGTCAAAGCCACTTTCCAGAGTTGCTGAAGCGAATCTTTATTTTTTCCTAAAACTCAAAAGACAAGCGTCTTCAGAACCTAATTTGATTTTGATTGATTTTTGAAACTTGAAACACTTCTAAACTAATTTTCAGTATATTACTCTTGTCAACGCTTAAAGATTTTGTCAAGAGGAATTTGCTGAACAGACGCAGTAATTTTGTTTCTCATTCTGACATATCACCCTTAAAGAGGAAGCCCGGGGAGGGGCTGGCTGTGTTACTACAGCTGCTGTTGTTAGAATATACATTGCAATTACTTGGCTGCTATTCTGGGGGACTTCTCAGCCAGTTCATGCTGCAACTCACTGGATCTGCAAATATTAAATAAGAATCCTTAAATTGTCAGCTTTTGGGGGGCCAGACCTTGGCTATAGAAAGGAACCCTAAGAAGTGATTGGTCCAAGGTCATTTAGCAACTTAGTGGTGAAGCTGGGACTGAAGATATTCATTCTTTAGTTTATTTCTTTTCCAGGACTCTCAAAAATCTCATAAGTCAAGTTCTACCTTTCTACCTACAGTAGTCTTGAACCAATTTGAGATTAGATTTACTAAGTAAATACCCTAAGGACTATTTCAGTGGAATAAAAGGCATCAATTTGCCGTCAACAGATATGCCAATCAATAGATGGTAAAGCCATTCAGGCAGTGTACTGTACCACTGCTCCTTACAAAATGCAGAGGCTGTGTTAACAGTGTCTGCCTCTTTGTCTTGCCACAGTCAGAAGATCCACTGGGGGCTGTTGGAAATAACAGTGACATTACAAGATAATAACAACCTCTGCTCATGCCAGTGTTATGCCGAGAGGCTGTCAGAGAGTACTTGCCTTTTATTGCTTTTTGCCACCCGGGGTCTGTGGCATGTGGACAGATGGACCAGCTCATCTTAACAAATAAGCAATAGGGACAAACTGTGCTGGCTCCATCCTTTGGTCTTTGCTTAAGGCAGGGCCTTCCAAGCGAGGAACTGCAGGTGCCTGGATAACAACATCAGCAGATGCAAAGTACGTAATTATTCAGGAGGGAAGCAAAATTGATGAAGAGCTGGCCCATTGTGTGGCTAACTAGGCTCAAGGATTTTTGATCTGCTGTTAAATTACCTTGATATTGTCTAACTTGGCTTCAAGCACTAGGAATAGAGAGAAGGCTAGAGAGACAAGAATTCTGTTTCAACTATTTAAATCTGTTTCCCATCACACAGAAATCTACAAATGGTTAATAATAGATCAAATCAATATGCATTTATCTCTTTGCATTTATTCATGAACACATTGTCAATAGTTGGCTATGTGTAAAAAAGTGACCACGGGAAAACAGAACTAAAGTTTTTTTTTTTTTTTTTAATTCTTCATAAAGACATACTGAAAAAAGAACAGCTGCTTTTTAAATTAAAAATATTTGTTAAAATATAGTTACACAAATTTTAATTAGTCTTAATAATAAAAACTCAGAGTCAGCTATCAGGGGTGAAAGATGAAAGATCAGAGAAACAGAACAGCCAGCCACTAGTTCTTACCTCTAACTCAGACTAAAAGAATTATACCTCGATGAATTTTCAGACTGAATGCTCAGATTGAATGCAGTGAGATCCTGTCTCCTCTGACCATATATTCCTCTCTCTGCCCAGCCATATTCCTTCCTGTTTCCATCTCCCTAGTGTTGGGATTCAAAGTCTGTGACTCCCAAGTACTGGGACTAAAGGTGTGAGCCAGTACAGCCTGGCTTTTTCTCTTGTAGACTGGATCAATGTCATGTAGACCAGGGTGGCCTTGAACTCACAGAGATCCATCTACCTTTGTCTTCATAGTGCTGGGATTAAAGTTGTATAACTCTGATCATCAGGCAAGCTTTATTTGTTAAATCACAAACAAAATATCAGCATGATACCAGTTTTCCCTTTCCTCTTTCTAATACCTCCCATGTTCCCCTTTCAAACTTTTCCTATGTCTTCCCTCAGTCTCTCTCAAATTCAAATGCTGTTTTCTTTGATTGTTATTATTACATATCAACAGAAATGCATAAATAATGTAAATACACGCTGGTGAATCCATATAGTGTGGTTTTAATATAGAACTTCAGGGATGAATACTGGTATTGGATACCCAATTTGAGGGATTATTCCTGTGAAAGGCTGATTCTTTCAGCAGTCACTAATTGCTTATAGTTCTTTGTGTAGGTGTGGAGTCCTGTGAGATTTCCCCCCTTTTATGGTAGCACATCCACTAATATTGTCACTATTTGGGTCTTGCAGTGATATTGTTGAGGTATTGTAAATGTAGCTTTCCTGTGATTTTTAGGAGATACAATCTCACAAAAGACTTCCTGGTCCTCTGGCTGTTATAGTTGTTTCTCCCAGTTTGGTGATGGTTTCTGAGCCTTGGATTCAAGAGTTACATTGAAGATGCTGATAGCTTTAAATATGGAAGGTAGACATTTGGGTATTGTTTTGAAGCTTAGCTACTCAGATTAGATTGATGAACTCATGGAACCAAAGCATTCAGCATTCCTTTTGTATAGAGACAAGGCTGACCCTAAAAGAATTGAGACTTCACTTTCAGAGCCATGGAAGAGATGGAATTGGAGATACCAATGCTAGGAGGTGGGCCTGATAACTTGGCTGGGGCAGCCTTTCCTTCTGGCGCTTTAAGAATCCAACCAGCAAGAAATGGGTTAGTTCCTTTGAGTGGAAGAACTTAATCTTGGAGAAGATCCCTAGAGACAAGTAAAAAACCCAGGAATCTAGTCTCCTCTGGGTTTGAGCTGTAATTATGAATTAATCTTTTCCATTAATTTCTTCTATATGGCATAGCGCTTTAGACAAATCTCCTATTTTCTTACAGTCTATTCTTCATTTCTGTAAAAATTTAGGAAAAGTCTGGACTTAATTATGGGACTCTCTAGGCATACGGAATACCTCTTTAGACAAATATCCCATTTTGTTACAGCCTATTCTTTGTTATTGTAAAAATTATGGAAAGACTGAATTTAATATGCAGCTCTCTAGGCAAAGAAAACTATGAGAAGCAGGGGGCAAAAATCTCTGCTGGAAGCAAGGTGGTTTTAGCAACAGGACACCAATAATAAGCAGCTGTGTCCAATGGAAGGTGGCTTTCTTGGGCAGGCAACAATATGGTGACACATTTGCTAGCCAGAACAGAAGCATGCCGGCCTTTTTTTTTTTTTTTTTCTTTTTGGAGAGAAGTCTAGAGTACCTTCAAAGTCATTCAAGAGACAGGTGGAAGGAAGCTGGAAGCAATAAAGCAGGTGTGTGCTTTATTGGTCTAAGCAGACCTGTGCCACTAGTGATAAAGTAAGATACAAAAATTCATAAACACAAAGCCTCAAGAAACTTTCCAGTCTCTCTGGGAAGGCATGGCAAATACAAATGCAAAGATTTCTTAAACTAGGAATCTGCTAAGCCTCACAGGATTCAAGGTGTAATAGTTTGGGGAAATTGGAACTCTCTGAAATAGGGTTGATTTCAGATTTTCCCTAGAAGACATAGGGAATGGGCTATATCTTAAATATAGAATATGGGACAGATTTTCTCCTTGGCCCTGTGCCATCCATACCACTAGGAACTTGTTAGAGTTGCAGATTTTCAGGGATCTAATTTTGTGGGTGGGGACCAGCAATCAGCGTTTTAACAAGCTCCCTCCTACCTTAGCCTTAGAAGATTCTGAGGGTGATTCAATTTAAGGATAACTACATGAGAGAAAATGGTTTAAAGGTAGGCAATCACAGCTCAGCAACTCAGCCAAAGGTACTTCTGATGGCATTATTACTGTGATTGTGGTGAATGCAGGCACTGGACTTTGGAATTCCCAGTGTTTCATGTAATACTAGATCTTTTCTACAGCATCATGGAGTCCACTGTGTTTTATAATGACTGCACTTATTAACACATTGTGTGTGTGTGTGTGTGTGTGTGTGTGTGTGTGTGTGTGTGTGTGTGTGTGTAGCTGCCCATAAGTGCAGGTACCCAAGAAGGCCAGAAAAAGATGCATGATTTCCTAGAGCTTATTAGAGCTTATGCTGCAGTAAATTTGAGCTGCCTAACATTGGAACTAAACTTGACTCCTGTGGAGGAGAAGTAAGAACTCTTAACCACTGAACCAACCCTCCAGTCACCACTGATTGCATTTTGCTACACTGATTACTAAACTTTTTCTGGCATAGTTTCTTTACTTCTGAAGATGAAGTAACTATCAGTTACTATTTATAAGTATCAGTTACTATTTATAAGCCTCCAGTCACAAAGGTGGTTATTAAGAGTTGAGAATGAGGACCAGGCTTCTGACCTGGACCCAACACTATTTTCTCTATACCTTCCCCTGTCCTCCTTGGATAAGAAATCTTTAGGGGATTTTGAAATTCCCATAATTTCCCTGCCAATGTGAATAGCATATTGCATGCCATCCCTGATATTGAGAACAATTTTCAGAACCTCTGTTGAGGATTATTCTAAGGATGTTTGTTCAGTCAGTAGGAAAGTGGAGTGGATTAATGAAGTGAAGGCAACTCATATGTAATATGTTTTATATTCCCTAATTATGTGTGTGACCTTGCCTGGGTTTCACTTCATCACTTGGCTAGGTCCTGAGAAATAGTGCAACCTATAGAAGAATAACTTCTGCTTAGGAAGATTAAGAAGGGGTGTGCTATTGAAGACAAGCATGATTATTCTCATTTGCCTTCATATTATCTCATTAGCCATTAATGTTCAGGGAAATTCCAGCAAACCTTCACAAATTTGCAGAAAAGCTATCAACAACAAACAAAAAATGTCTGCCTTTTCCCTGAATATCCCCTACTGCTTTAGGCACCCATGGCTCTAAGATGCTGGACACATTAGTAATGGTTCATGTATTTACTTCAACTTCATAGAGAGATTTGTACATATGAAGTCTGCCAATCTCCTTGAGTCATTCCCATTCAGCCATCTTCAGAATGATTGGAGACTCCTGTTATGTTGGCTTTACTTCCTAAAATCTTCATGTTCCTCTCCTAAATCATCAAACAAAGGAATGCTTTCATCAAAAATACAATGTCAAACATTTTTAAAGCATCCAGAGCTCACTTACAAACTTGTGTCGAGGTTTCAATTGCTCCCACTTGCCACTTCACTCTGAACAAACACAACAAAACGTTGTCCAAATTGTGTGATACTACAGTATTTCCGCTGTTTATAATGCCAGTACCTACTAATCTAATAGTAAGTAACATCTAATTTCCAGGGAACTTCCTACCTTTTGGAGAAAGACATCTCCCCATGGAGGCCACAGTCCCCAGCCTCTGCTGGCTCCCTGGCTCTGTTTTCCAATTTTCCTCCTAACCACAGATAATATCAGACCTGCAGTTATTACTCCATTTTGCTGAGATTTTAATTAGAGGACACCAAGTATCTTTTAATATTCTTCTCCTGCATATTGCAGCTCCCAAGCACTTGTTACCAGTGCCTCAATATAATTTAGAAGCTGTGGCTTCATAAGCAAGTCCTCCAATCTTTAGATATTAAATTTTCAAATTAATATCTGCTGTATGCATCACTGGTGATTATCTTGGTCTAAATTATGCATCCTTCTTAAAGTAGGAAAACAACAGCCCTGGCATCTGACAGTGAATCTTTATAGACACTAATATCCCCGAAAAGATGATGTTTGTGTTTAACCCTTTATGGTTAGAATGGAGAACATCTTTGGGTTCAGTGTCATTTACAGTGATCTCACAGATGACTACAATTAAAACAAAATTGTTACTATTGATATTCATTTAGCAGGCCCTCTTGTTTTTTCCTATGGAAAATATTCTTGTTAACAATATTTCTTTCAAATTATAAGAAATGTAAATACCAATCTAAAGTGACAGGAATGTAACTGCATTAAAAGAAAGACAAACATGGAATAAACTGATAATGGCTGTTATTATTCCTCACAGGGAGTTTGTAGGGTAGATTTGGAAAGACTCAGATTCACATGTAGAATTTAGTGTTTATTATGTGACTCATTTAACAGGATTACTGTGCCAACATTAAGTTCTCAGAATACAAATTCCTTTTACTTCTAACTTCCCCCAGAAGGCCTATACTTTCAGAAATAACCTTAAAGGATTAGAGGGCTTAATTTAAACATGACTGGTTAGGTACCGTAAAAGAAAATTAGTGGCTTGTCATTTTTTGAACCTCTATTTTTGGAGACGGGATTTCAGGAAACAAATAATAAATTACTTACTTAAAACCCATAATGCAGTTATGTATCTTTTTCTAGTCTATTCTCTTATTTTGATGTGGGTTCAACAGCTTCTCGTTTAAAATCAAACACTTCACAATATTTCTTTAGCAGCTGCCCTACAGAGCTCTGGTGAAGATATATCCTAATATCTATCCTAAATATCCTAATATCCTAAATATCTTCCAAAAATATAATATAAAAACAGATAAAACCAATAAATGCTGTAAGTCATCTTGGAACTTTGTGACAACAACATGATGATCAGTGATAACTCTCCACAATGAAACAGCAAATGGCAGAGGAGAACTGGATCAGTCACTTCCCCAGAGTGACTGGAATTCAGGATAACACATTGAAAACAATGTATTAAAGAACTCAAGTTCAAAACAATTCCTACTTTTTTTTTTTTTTTTTTTTTTTTTGACACTGTGAAAATGTAGTTCTTTTCCTTCTGTGTTATACGGTCACCTAAGTGATTTATACTTTCTTCGCTACCAAACAGTGCTGAAAATATACAAAATAATCCAGCAGCTTTCATTAGGAAATATCTACTCCTGAAAATCGAGAAGATAGAGCAACTGTGATGGCTATTCTTGGTTGTCAACTTGACAATCTACATCTGGAGTTAACTAACACTCAAATGATTGGGCACACCTGTGGGTGTTTTTGTTGTTGGTTGTTTGTTTATTTTGTTTTTTCCTTCCTATGAAATCATTTGAAGTAGAAAGACCCTCTTCTAATTCAGATATTTGAGGTTTAAAGATAAATATTTAAACAAAATCTTTTGAAGTGGGAAGAACCGCAATGTGTACAGAAGACAACGAAAAAGACTGCTTATTCCTGTTGGCAAGTTCATTCCTTCACTGTTGTTAGATTCTACTTCTTTAGAATTCTGGTATATACTGAAGAACAGTTGAAATAACCAGCTTCCTGAAATGAACAACTATTCTGTTCTTGGACCTTCTTTGCAGGCAGCCATTATTGATTATCTGGACCACAGCTTGTAAGTCATTTAAAAAAAATTCACCTCTCTCTCTCTCTCTCTCTATATATATATATATATATATATATATATATGTGTGTGTGTGTGTGTGTGTGTGTGTGTGTGTGTATGTATATGTAACTTACAGTTACTCTAGGGAACCCTGACTAATACAGCAACTGGATATAATAACCCCTTATTAGACATGGCACCTGGAGAATCACTTCAACTCCCTCCTCACTATTACCATAAAACTATATGTTGTGTTATAATCTGCACAACAATTCTAATCAGTTTAAAATTTCAAAACCCACCTGAGATTTACACCTAAATACTGCATAGATTTTGTTCTTATGTTAATACAGTACTAATCTCAATCATCCCTCCTCTTTTTTGCAGTAAATACATTTCTTTTTTTTTTTTTTTTTTTTTTTTTGGCTTTTCCCCCCTTTTGAATCCACTGTGTGTCATGGAACACCTGATCCCCTTGCATCTACATCCTAAATGCCATGATTACATGCTTCTCAGTGTTTATAACAACACCCAACTTAAAAATTATCCTTAAGGGAAAAAAAAAAAAAAGACTATGACTTTCTGACATTGTAAATGAATTCTATTTAAATTGTCTTTATTTAGAAAAAGTATTTCCCTGTTTCATTTATTCCCCCACACAATACGTATCAAACACCAGTGGCTGTCCTAGAACTGAAGAGACTGCTTTTTCCTTCATAAGTTAACTACATAAATAGAAAAAATTAAGAAGACAAATATAATTACTTCTTGATTTCCTTATAAGTTGCTAAAGGAAAAGTTCCAAAGTGCCAGAAAACCATGTCTGAAGGAAAACTGATTTTGTCTTTGGAAGGAACTATGTGCTTCAGAGTAGGAATATCAGAGCAAGTACTTCAGTTAAGATGAGAGGTTAAAATGGAGAGGTGTGTCCACCAGAAGTGATTGTTCAGGGGCTCAGTGTCAGAGAAAAAGTCTTAAGTTAGAATCAAGCAGTTCCAGAAACTTGGGCTAGGAGCAGCCAGACTGATGATGCTCAGGCTTTGGTAGCTATGCCTAAGTAATTAACTCTGTTATTTGATGCAGCCTGTTCTCCTGGTTCCAACACACTGCTTATGTTAAGATGAGCTTATGTCCTTACCTGACATTGAAAGTTATGTGTACAGTAATGTTCGCTGCTGATCTCTGATCTCTCTTCCACAATCTTCTGTTTTAATTCTGTACTGTTACATTTTATCACAACAAACTTCTTCACTCCTCCCTGTGTGTGTTCCATTACCCCCCCCATGTATTTTATTCAGGACAGGGCCCCCATAGTTAATACTCTGCCTCACTTGGAGATTCTTGGGGATTGAAGGGTTTCTTGCCTCCCTGGTGTAAGGCTCTCAAAGTGAACCTTTAAAATGACATAGTCAATGGACTCTTTCTATAGCTTAAGTGACATAATGTATTATTGACTTGCTGAACTTCAGGTTCCCACTTTTGCCAGAACTAATGAAGAAACTTTCCTAGTCCACAGTGCTAATGGGTTTTTAACCTTATTCAGCTTATTCCTGGAGTGGGTAATCACAGTGGAAGTGGGGTGCATAGTCTCAGCTGCATTTCAAGTTTGGGGTAATTCCTTCTTTTGTAACAAAGACTGTTCTTGTAACTTATTTGTGGCATACCTGGACAGCCTGAAACTTGGGAGATGCTAGTACCATTTGACATCTTTATTCTTCACACCACATTTTGATGTTTTATATTACAAAATTTAATGATTAATTGTAAAATATTATTTCAAAAGACTGACAAACTATAATGGAGACAAAATCAAAAAAGCTGTATTGAAAACAAGGAAAATACTGAGTGCTGATATATTGGATAACTGCTGAGTTTTGCTGATCTCTTAAAGGACCCAAAGTGAAACAAGCACTTCTAGACTCTGGGTTGAGTCAACAAAGTCAACAACAGAAGTTACAATCATCTGCCTTTGGCTATTTTGGCTGTAATAACAATACAGTGTAAGTCTTATAACTATGGAATTGCAACATATTGCAGATAGAGATACCTTAAAAACCAATAGAAATGCATTTATTACATTTTTGAAGCTAGCAAGACCAAGATCAAGTTAACAACAAATTTAGTGTATGATGTAGTTCTATTCCCAGGTACATAGAGGATGTCTGACTTCATGATCCAACCCAACACCTTCCCAAAGCTTTCAATAGTTGTCATCGGATTAGCAGTTAAGATTTCAAATTACATCATCCACCATTATAGAGAGAGCCCTCATCTAGTAGCTTGAGGAAACAGAGGCAGACACCCATAGCTAAACATTGAGCTGAACTGGAATCCAGATGCAGACAGGGAGAACAAGACCAGGCTACAGAAACCCACAGAGATATCTGACCTGAAGAAGGATGAGCTAATGGGCCCCCAGACTGATAGCTGGGAATCCAGCATTGGACAGACTCAGACCTACCTGAACATGGGTCTCAGTTAGAAGGTCTGGGCAGCTTAAGTGTCCTCTAACAGTGGAACCAGGCTGTATCCCTGGTGAACAAAAGGACTTTGGGAGTATGTTCCCCAGGTAGGGATACTCCCTTAACATAGAGGCAGAGGGGAGGGCCTAGTCCATACTCCAAATGACTTGACAGAATAGATGACCCCTCAAGGAAGGCATCGTCCTACATGTGGAGTCTGGGGGTGGGAGGGATAGGAGGGTGGTTAGGGGCATGGGAGGGTGGAAGAGAGGGAGGGAGGGAGAGGGAACTGGGATTGATATGTAAAATTAGAAAAATAAATAAATAAAATAATTTTAAAAATCTCAACATACAAAATAATACTACCCCTAGTAAACACTTATTTTCAATATGATTTTGCACGCAAATATTCTTGAAAATGAACAGCTCATGTAGTAAGAAGCAAAGAGATATCTTCCAAGATCATGGATAATAAGGGAGTATAAATGAAAGAAGAAATTCATGGAGAGTAGTGTGACAAATTCATAATGTAGTAGAGTGAGAGTGAGTCTTCAACCAGGAACTACATAGGGCAAAGTATATGCAAAGATAGCTGACATCTTTGGATTCACTATAGGGAAAGATGAGAATGACCCAATATTTGAAGAAACAAGATGGCTTCATGGAAAGGAGAGGTATATAAATCTATCCTGCAGCACAGGACAGACTCAAGCAAATATGCTCATCTCTCTCTAGACTACAAGGGGAAAAATCCTCCAAGAATCTGTGAAATTAAAATATAATCTTTTTTCCCTCTAGGATATAAAGTTTCAATTTAAATTATCTTTATTGACAAAAAGCCACACTTTTGGCTATTATCTTACAAATGGAGCTTGTGTCTCTGGCCCTTTTCCGCACTTGAAAAATTCCAACATAGCTTTGTGGGTGTACAAGAAAACAAGCTTACCATTACAGATTAAAAACATCCAAGGTTGTTTTCTACCATGAGTAAGAACTAACAAATGCAACAAACTGCTGATATACATCAGCAGCTGTTTCCATCAATAGAACCATAGGAGAAATACTGTAAAAACAGGTTTAAAAATCAAAGACATAAATATGCATTCAAACCACCATAAAAACTAAAATACATGGAAACACAGCCAATGATGAAAATTACAAGGAAAGTCACCATTTCAAATCAAAGATGCATAGCAGTGCTGATGGGGAAAATATCACTTTAGACATAACCAAAGGTAGACTATGGTGAGTAGAGCCTTGTTTTTTGAAACATTTCCTGGGTTGATCCAATACAGACATCTTTTGGTCACATAGAATAAACCAAGGACACACTAGAGTACTAATAGCACAAAAGTCCAAACCAAAAAGTTGACATGTTAATTACAGGGTTAGGTGTTACTCATAGAAACAAGGACAACTCAAAAGTAACTACATCTCTGAAAAGCCCACCAGAGGATGGCCATCACTTCAGAAAGCTGTTACTCTGTAGCTCTCTGTGTAGCTTACAAGCTTCTCTACAGGTCAGAGTGACCCTTCCCCATGGCAGTCATTTACAGCGTCTATAACCTGTCTCAGAGGCCTTGTGAATCTTGTTAGTTTAGGCAATTTTCTGGAACTTGTAAATTATTTACTTCCTTGGGGCAATGCATTATGATAAGAATATCTTTTGCATTCTGAGAGACTGGAATTTTTCTTGTACCTCAGAACCAGAGTTAATAGTGCACTTGGAGGTCACTTAAGACTTAAGACTGATATCCTACTGTGTACACAGCCTTTTTATTTATCCTATTTTAAAAAAACATAAGTCTTTATTGATTCTTTGGAAATTTCACATCATGTACTTCTCAATCCTACTCACATTCCAGTCCCTCCATATTACCCCCTCTGTGGTGTGCTGTTCCCAAATTAATTAAAAACAAAATAAAACAGACAAAACCCACCTTGCTCCTCTGTCTTTTCAATACCTCCTCATTCATTGTAGTTGCATCAACAGCTGCTGTGTGTCACGAAGTATATCCTCTTGTCCATTCAGCCCCACCTACAAAATGTTCACTGCAATGAGTCATTGATATTTAACCTTCTCTTAGAGAACAATGTAGCAACCCACTTTGTTTGCCTCAGATTAACTTTTATAACATAAACTAGAACATAGCTATAATCTTAAATTATGTACTCATCTATGTCTCTGATCAAAGAGTAATGTGTGTGTGTGTCTGTGTGTGGGTGTATAAATATATATAATATATATTATATACATATAATATATATTATATATATTTGTATGTATGTTGATGATAATAGTTTTCTGAAAACAAAAAAGTAGACTCACAGTAGTATTATAAAATGAATAGTCACTAAAAATGCTGAAAGTAAAACTGTAAATTGCTTGATAGTGTTTGCTGGTTAACGGGGTCATTGGGGGTCAGGTGGAATAAGTGACTTCATCCTTTGTTGATCTCTGTTAAAAACATCACTAGGGTATGCCTAATTCCCTCCCACTTTGATGCTTTCTGTGAAGCTCAATAAACACAGAACAGAAGCCCTTTGTTAGGGACGATGGAAGAAGTCAGAATAAAGCAAAAATTTCAATTCTGGGAGCTTTCTTGGTCAAATGACGTTAAGAGTAAGAACACTGACTTTTTTCCTTGGACATGTTATTGGTTACTCTCAGTTAATTATATGTTAAAACTCACATACTGCATTGGTCTCAGGAACCTTGTTCCTTTCTCTAAGGAAACAAAACATGGGGGAAATTGCTATACAACATCGATTCCTTTAAATGACAAGCCTAGGTGTTCTGTCATATATTTAAAAATAGAGTGGGGTTAGGATGCCTCCATTGCAGCAAGCATGTATATCTTTTGGAAAAGCTTGCTTCAATTATCTATTTTTAATTACAGTCTTTAGTGTCAAAATCTTTCTGTAGAAGAAAATGGTCATTAGTTAATGTTCCCTGGTATGTTATTAAATTTTATTAAGGTCAGATAAGATTAATTTCTTTATTTGCTCTAGCATTACTTTCTTTGGAACTCATTTTCTATGTGGAAGAATGGAACTTCTTTTAACAGAGGATGAAGAGAAATTCAATGGAATCAGATATTAATATAAAATAAATTGGTCTCTTTCTTGTGGTCCTCAGAGTTCCTCACATACTGACCACTCATTTCTATAACCTTTCTAGAACCATCTTTTCTGAAGCCCTTCCAGACTTCTGGGTCTTCATTTTACTTGGGTTTCCATTAAATATTTTTTGAAGTATTTTGAAGATTACCTATCCAATTGAAATATATCTCTGTATATCTAAAAACCTAACTACCATGACCACAAGTTTGACTATTATAGATGACTATCTATTAATCTGTATTTCTTAATTATACATTACATTTTAAATGAGCTGTATAAGCATAATACATTAAACAAGACTAGAATTATATACAGTATAAATCAATAAACCAAAATCCATACCAATATGAAGTATTCATTTCTATATCGATCCCAGTTCCCTCTCCCTCCCTCCTTCTCTCTGTCCATCTTTCCCTCCCTCCCATGCCCCCAACTATCCTCCCATCCCAACACCCCCACTTCACAGGTAGGTCCATTAACTCCCCCTTGTTCAGAACAGCAGTCTCTGTGGGTTTCTCTAGCCTGGTCTTGTTTTCCCTCTCTGCATCTGGATTTTAGTTCCTCTCAGTATTTAGCTGTGGGTATCTGTTTCTGTTTCATCAGCTACTAGATGAGGGCTCTATGATGGTGGATAAGTTAGTCATCAATCTCATTATCAGGGAAGGGCATTTATGATAGCCTTTCCACTGTTGCTCAAATTGTTCCTTAGGGTCAGTTTTTTAGGTCTTTGGGCACTTCTCTAGAGTCAGTTTTCTCTTCAAACCTTATGGTATCTCTCTCTCTTTTCTCTCTTGTCCTTGTCTCCTCTGACTCAATGTTCCTAGTCCCACATGCTTTCCTTTCCTCCCCTTCTCTTTCTCCTAGCTCCTTTTCCACTCACTGCTCTCCTTCCCCCACTCCCAATATGCTCAGGAGATCTTGTTCCTTTCACCTTCTGTGAGGTACCTTGTATGAATCTCTTAGATTTCTCCTTGTATCCTAGTTTCTTTGGTGGTGTGAATTATAGGCTGGTGATCCTTTGCTCTATGTCTAAAATCCAAATATGAATGAGTACATACCATGTTCCTCCTTTTGTGGCTGGGTTACCTCATTCAGGATGGTTTCTTCAAGTTTTATCCATTTGCCTGTAAATTTCAAGATTCCGTTGTTTTTTCCGCAGAGTAGTATTCCATTGTGTAAATGTGCCCTTGTGCAATCTTCCTGACTCATTCTCCAAGTGCTGATATTCTAGACCTAATTTACCCCAACTGGATCAACAAAATGATTTTTAAATAGTAGATAAAACATACATCTTAGGAATCATGAATACAGAAGTAATTAATAATAGGCAATAAACAATTATTAATAAATAAAATAGAAATTTGCATGCAGATTAGGCATTAAATATATACATACATACAATTTTTTCCTATAGGAATATGGAATTCAAATCCCAGTTCTATATATCTGTTGTTCGAAGTCAGGATGTATCCTTAGTGCAATAATTGATTTCAGGAGCCCATTTCCTATGGAGGGATATCAGCCTAGATATATGGGGGGAGGGCCTAGGCCTTAGCATAAATAACTTGACAGATTTTTTGATGATCCCTCATGGAAGGTCTCAACCTTTCTGGGAAGTAGATGAGGGATGCTTGGGGGATCGGTTTGGAGCTTGGGAGGATGGAAGGGAGAAGGGACTAGAATTGATATGCAAAATAAAGATGTTTCATGATAAAATATTAAAAAAATTAAAAATACTTAAAGAAAGAATACTTTCAACTGTGATTTTTTGAATTCATGAACTTACAGCCTATATTTACAGAAGACTGACTATAATTTACAAAATAAGAAGTGTCATAGAAAACAAAGTTTACCAATTTTCCTAGATGGGGGAGGAGAGAATAATGAGAAACCCAAGTAAGTAAAAAGCAACAATAAAAAAGAAAGTCTATATTATACTATTTTCAAAAGATATTTCTTTCAAAATAAAATGTAAGAAACATATACCAGAAAATGTAAGTCAATTCACATTTTTAAATCAGGTAAACTAGAATTTAAGGGTAAAAGTTTTATAAAGAAGAAGATAATATTTCAGAGAAATAAATCTGATAATCTACCAAGAAGAAACATTTATGTTTTTGTCTCACTCTAAATAGTATTCATCTCTAAAGACTAACATCCAAATAATTATATTTTGTAGTAAGTATGTTCTCTCCTCAAGTAAATAAAGATTACAATTGATAGTTCCTTAATAGTCATAAAAACTGTTGGGTGAAAAATTTTAAAAATAAATTGGTGATTTGCATATATATGTGTGTGTGTGTGTGTGTGCGTGTGTGTGTGTGTGTGCGCGCGCGCGCGCTGCTGTATCTTCTTATTCTTCCAGGTCCTGCCACCCTTTTCAGCCCCAAATAAGTATACAAAGACTTATATTAAATATTGAACTGTTGGCTGATGCCTAGGGCTCCTTATTTTGGATATCTTTGTCTTAATTATTAACCCATTTCTATTAATCTATGCATTTCCACGTGGTCTTGCCTTATCAGAGAATGCCTGCACCTGTTTCTCCTTTTGGTGGCTACATGGTATGTCTCTTCTAGTCACCTCTCTCCTAGCCTTCTCCTTGTCTCCTAGCCCCACCTATCTTCCTGCCTCTATTGGCTATTGACAAAACAGTGTTTTATTCATCCACTAATAAGAGAAATATATATACAGAAGAACATTCCCAATCATCTGTTTGGCACTTGGGGATAGGAGATTTTTTTGGACGAGAGTATTTTGTTAATATTGAGTTGATTTCTGACAACTATGTAAATCCAAGTATTCTCTCTGACCTTGTTTTCTCTTCTTTAAATAGAAGAGACTAGACTGACCTGTTATTTGAATCTTACTTTGCTTCCTATATTACTGCTTATGTAACTTTGTCGACTGATGTTAATTTATTGCATTATGGACTTTGATTAATACCTACAAGAGTGTTCACATAAAAAAAACCTCTCTCTCTCTCTCTCTCTCTCTCTCTCTCTGTGTGTGTGTGTGTGTGTGTGTGTGTGTAATTTATTTTGGCCTTATTTGGCATCAGTATCCAGGAAAGACATATGTCAAGCATATAATGTGTGTGTCATATTCAAGCTATCTATCTATTCATATCTATCTCTCTATCAATTTTAACAATGTGGGAAAACCATTAATACTGATATTACTCTTCCACTTTAAGGATCAAAAATTAAAGCTTACTCTAATATCTGTGTAAGGAAGATATAGAATTCAGAACAAAATCATCCTGTTTCCCATATTCACCTGTTAAGCTACTTACTATGTAAGTCTGGTAGGTTCCAGAACACAATGAATTAATAAACTTCAGCTCTAACTAGAGATGTCTTTGCAATCTAGATCATTTTCTAACTTCCTGAAAGAATGTGTATTGTTGAACAGGAAAGAGAGTAAGACAACTTTCATGGAAGCATAGAGTAGACAATCTAGTTTGAAACTTGTTTTCGATACAGCTGTAACAAGTGTTTCCATTTCTTCTAAACAGAATATCTACTGAATTATGCCATCCTTGTGATTACTGTTATAAATAAAACTGTACCAAATGGGCTTAAATTTATATAGATACACACATTCAGCAATTTCATGGAAAATTACTTCCAAAATTGCATCCCTAGAAGGGGACCCCATCAATAATGCTCCTTGAGGCCACATAAATTCCTTCTAGATCTTTTGCTTCATGTAATTAGATTCACTAGAAAGCATCTGGCCTCTTAGATGTAGACAAAGTTAATGAAAACATAGTGGGACTGTTAGCATAATGACTCTAAGATTGCCATGGACACAGTGCATGTTCCCCAACAAAAGAAAGATATGTCTCCAATGAGACTTTGGCCAAGCCTATAAAATCATCTCATGGATAATGATAATAAACATTTAAACAACATTTTGCTATTTACTAAATGCATCCAATTCCATGTGCTCTTGTAATCTTCTGTACAACCGTGTGAGGAAAATGAAAGAGACCTTCACCCTTTATTTTATATCAGTGATAAAACTAAGTCTCAAAGTGATTAATCTTGTTGAAGGCATAGCTGGTACATAGTATAAATAGGTATTGAATTTTATGGTTAGATAGGAAGGAGAATGTGTTTTTGATATCTGTTATGGATTATGACCTAAGTTAGAACTACATGTTTTCCTGTATTACATGATTTAACCTATTACCAGTAGGCTTTTATTAAGTAGAGTACTAAAGAGAGAATGACAGAGGGAGAGAGAAAATAAGATAGACAATATATAGATAGGTATGTGTGTGGGGGGATTACTGCTGGAGATATATTTTATCAAATAAAAATGTATTAACGTGTGATATGTTCTTAGTTTACTAAAAGCATAGATGGGAAAGATGTACAAGTGCATTCCAGGTGTTTGTTAATGCTATAACACATATCTAATATATCTAGGGTGGAGTATGTTATCAAGAAATAAAGTTGATCTAGCTCACAATGTGAGGAATTGTAAATCCAAATAGTTTATTGCCTACTCTGGTGAGAACTAATATGTGCATCACATCATAAAAAATACTGTTACATTGTGAAAGAAGCTTAGGCTAGAATGAGTGATCACATGAGGAAATGGAAACTAGGAAATAATCCAGTGGTTAGACATGGTCTTCTAATTTGCTCTATCCTATTACTGACTCTGGATCCCACGATAACTACCACAGTTTCTTCCAAAGGCAGTGCTGCTAATGACTTCACTAACATCCACCTTTTTCTAATTCTTAATGTCTCCCTGTATCTTTAGACCACTAAACTGGGGAAAAGCTTAAAATAGCTTAGAGGTGCCTAGTCAAACCATAGTCAGACCATAATGCAGTAAATTTAAGGATATAGTTTAAACTCAATTTCATAGAACACAAAACAGTTTTATTTTTCCCTCACCATCTTAGACATATCTTTATCTTATTTTTTCATTTTTAAATATGTACAATAGATCTTTGATACACCATAAGTAGGAATTTAGAAATCTCCAGTATATATAAAGTAGCAAAATTTTATCTTAGACATGTTTGTAGGCATTCATAAACAGAATTTACATCAAATTCTCTTAATTTCTGTTTCTACATTCATGACTTACTTCTTGGAAGATCAGATGTGTACCTGTCTCTTCCCTTTGGCATTAGGCATTGCACACATGATAATGGTATGTAGGCAGGTGCTACAAGAATAGAGGTCTGTCTATGGGGAACTAAGCAAACATCAGTCTTGAACAATTTTTCATTCTTCTTGAACCTCCTTGATCAAGGTGCCCTTTTCAATTAGAGTCCTCAGATACATGAGGTGTCATTAGTAACAGAAATCAAGAAACTTCAGGGGGAAAAGAAGTCTTGTATATTTCTGCCTCATTGACTCTCCATCTAATTTCCAATCTCATCTGAAAACATCTTTTTCTCTCCTGACCACATCTGCTAATTGTCCTTTCCCACGGCTATTATTTAACTGGAAATATGTGATCACTATAACAAGAGTGTTTAACTTCTTGAAGTTTTTGAGATGTTTTAAATAGTATTTGGATGAAAGTATAAGGGGCTGAGGTTCTTAAGTGGGAAAGTGCTTTATGAGGCTCCTCATTAGTCTCTTGTTTTGTGGTCTTAATCTTTGAATTCCACCCACCCAATTCCACTAAGGGGAAACTGGGTAAACTTTGGATTAATAGTTTATATTAGAAAAATTAAGCCTTGAAAAAGTCAATATTGAAAACTACATTTGTAAATGATGATATTTTACCAAATTACTCTGGCTATTTTTTATAGACTCTCCAAATTATCCATCATGACTATTCCACAATCCATTTAAAATCTTAGGTTTTATGCAGTGAGACACTCCTTGAGCCCAAAAATACAACTTTAATATTTTAATATTTGAAGCTTTAAATTTGTCATCTTTGCACTGAGAGGAATATGCTCCTCTCAAAGATTCCTCTATAGTAAAATAGTATTTTTGTCTTAAAACACTTCACAAGATAAGTTCAATTAATTAATTTTGTTTATTTGTTATTTGTCTGTCCTGGAAATCATGCTATAAACAAGACTGACCTCAGACTCAAAGATCTGCCTGTGTCTATCTGAGTGCTGACATTAAAGGCTACCACTCTCAGCAACTTACAGAATTCTTGACTAAGAACCAGAAAGCTTCTTATTATGCTGGAATGAAAACTCTATGAGTGATGAAACATTGCTTAATGCTATTTCCTAGCATCATGTAAGAAGGCAAGAAGCTATCTGTGAATGAATTTCTTTCACCATTATAGTGTTTTAACATTTACAAAGTGCTTGTAAACTTCTGATCTTATGTGATTCCCCAAGCAACATCAAACACAAATTCATAAAAAACTCTCCACTGGAAAAGTGAATAAAATATGATTTGTGTTCTTTGAGACTTGCATGGAGATCTGTGCTGCAAAGTAGGCTATGGCTGATGCCACTAATATCAAGGTGACCAAACTTTAACTGTTGTGCCTGCTTATACTTTCCCAACATATGCTAGCTACTACTAGCATAGGTCAAATTGTTAATATTTTTGAACTAAAGAGCTTAACAAGTTGTTTATTTAGACTTCTTTCACTTAGTACTAATTTTCAAATAGTAAGTACCAGGAAAGCCCCTACAGAGAGAAAGACAATGCTAGGTCCCTACAAGAAATAATAAGCCATTTTCAATCCACTGAGGGTACTTTTGTTTTTTAAATATTTTATTTAAATTAAAAACAATCTTATTTTACATATCAATCCCAGGTCCCTCTCCTGCCCTTCCTCCCACTTCCCCTACCATATCCCTATCATACCCTATCTATTCCTGAGGAGGGTGAGACCTCCCATGGGGGATCATCAAAGTCTGTCTCATTATTTGCTGGGGCAAGACCAAGGCCCTCCTCTCTTTATCTAGGCTGAGAGAGTATTCCCCCCCCCATAGGGAATGGGTTCCAAAAAGTCAGTTCATGCACTAGGGATAAATACTGTTTCCCCTGCCTGTGGCCCCATAGACTGCCCAAGCTCCCAACTAACACCCATGTTCAGGGATTCAATCTTCTGCATATTCCCCAGTTGTCTGTCTGGAGTCAATGAGCTCCCCTTGTCCAGGTCAGCTGTTTCTGTGGCTTTCCCCAGCTTAGTCTTGACCTCTTTGCTCATCACTCCTTCCTCTCTACAACTGGACTCCAGGAGAAACTCAGTGCTTCTGATTCCATGAGCTACTGGATGAAGGCTCTATGATAGCATTTAAGGTAGTCATCAATCTCATTATAGGGGCAGGGCATTTAAGGTAGCTTCTTCAATATTGCTTAGATTCTTAGTTGGGGTCATCTGTAGGCCTTTGGGTGTGGCTCGGACACATGGAAGCAGAAAGAGAGGAGTTTGAGGCATGGCTTTCCTTTGTGTGCTCTTTCTGTTGTAGTGGATCCAGTAGGAAGAGCAGAAATGCTCCAGCAGTTCTTTTTATTTTTCTGTGTAAGTGTTCCCCAATAAACACCCATTTATCATTTATCTTGGATCTGGTGATGTAAGTACATCGCTGCCTTCAGTCAGGTCGATTCCTGGGAATTTCCCTAGTGCCAGGTTTCTTGTTAATCCCATAAGGACTCCCTCTGTCAAGGTATTACTTTCTTTGTTCTCCTTCTCTGTTCTTCCCCAAACTTGATCTTCCTGATCCTTTATGTTCTGTTTTTTATTTTATCCACTCTTACAGGAGTAAGATGGTATCTCAGAGTTATTTTAATTCACATTTCCTTGATGGCTAAGGATGTTAGGCAATTCCTTAAGTGCCTACCTGCCACTTGAGATTCCTGTTTTGAGAATATTGTAATTGGAAGTGAACCTCATTTGTAAATTAGATTATTTGGTATCTAGTTGTAAATTAGATTATTTGGTATTTTGGTGACTAGTTTCTTGAGTTCTTTATATAATTTGGATATCTGCCCTCTGTCAAATGTGGGGTTGGTGAAGATCTTTTCCCATTCTGCAGGCTGCTGTTTTGTTTTGTTGACTATGTTCTTTGCCTTACAAAAGCTTCTCACTTCCAGAAGGTCCCATTTAGTAATTGTTGATTGCAGTGTTTATACTACTGGTGTTATGTTCAGGAAGTGGTACCTTGTGCCAATGCATTGAAGGGTACTTCTCACTTTCTCTTCTAAGAGGTTCAGTGTGGCTGGATTTATGTTGAGGTCTTTGATGAATTTAGACTTAAGTTTTGTGCATAGCAATAGATATGAATGTATCTGCAATTTTTTTGCATGTCAGTATGCAGTTGTGCCAGCACCATTTGTTGAAGATGTTTTCTTTGTCCATTGTATAATTTTAGCTTCTTTGTCAAAAATTAGGTGTTCATAGGTGTGGGGATTAATATCAAAGTCTCTGATTCAATTTTCTTGGTCTACTTGAGGGGATCTTCTTTTTTTTTTTTTTTATTTAATTTTATATAACAAAGTCCAATTAAATGAAAACAAACATTTATACACAATATTTGGGAATTTGGGCGTCGTTCTTTCCAAACTACTTCCTGCTGGTAAGGGGCGCTGTCTTGGGGGGATTCAAAGAAGATTCAGATATCCTGGCTGTAATCTGTAGGGCTGTTTTGTCCAGCGGTTTTGAATGTAGGATTAGCTTGTACTCTGTTTCAGTCGGTCTGGCATGATCAAACCACATTAGTCTGGAAGGAATCCACATCTTTTCATTTTCTGTGGAAACAAAATTAGAAATCCTTTTCCCCAGTAACTTGTCCTTCAACTTAAATTTTGGAGACAAAGCATTTTTTTTAATTTAATTTATTATTTTACATGTCGATCCTAGTTCCCTCTCCCTCCCACCCTGCCTCCCCCCAGCCCTCCCTCCCTTCTTCAGTCCCTTTTACCCTCTCTGCCCTCTCACATGCACTCTAACCACCCTCCCCTCCCATCCCCCCACCTCAATTCCATATGTAGAGGAATGCCATCCAGTTGGGGTCATGTAGATCTGACAGGTCCTGGGAAGTAGGGACTAGGGCTTCTCTCCTGTCTCTAGGTTAAGGCAGTTATCCCTCCATGGGGGATGTGTTTGCAAGGTCCTTTTGTGTACCAGGGATACATCCTGGCTCCACTGTCTGAGGTCTCTTAGACTGCTCAGTCCTTCTGGCTGAGACCCATATTCAGGGGGGCCTGAGTCAGTCCCATTCTGGCTTCCCAGCTATCAGTCTAGTGGCTGCTAGCTCCTCCTTGTTCAGGTAAACTGTCTCTATGTGCTTCTGCCGCATGGTCTTGCCTTGAGGGGATCTTCTTATGACATCAAGTTGACCATTCTGTATTGTTATGTCCCCAACACTACTGATTAAAATATTCTTTGAAGTGGAATTGGAAGTGCTTTATCACCAGGAATCCCTCTACCTCTTTAAACTCATCTTTGAAATAGTCACTAGATATTGCTCTATCTAGCTTAGAACTTAACATTCAGTGTCCTCATTTGCCCCTGAAAAACAATTAACACACAATGCTCTTTATGTTTCTAAATTTACCATTCTTTCTGCCTGGGTTATTCTGCTGAAGCCTCCCTTGACACTTTTCTGGTCACAGCTATACTCTGGGTGTTTTCTTTCTGAGAATCACAACACTCAGTGCTATATGTGGATACACCCATATAAACTTCTATACATAAATCCACTCTGTATAATTCTACAAGATTGTTTTATTCATAAAAGAATTGAAATTCATGAAATAGTATCATCATTGTATTGGCAACATTTTTATCTCTCCAACCACAACACCATGGCTAAGGGAACCTATAAAGAAAGTGGTTAATTGGGGTTAAAGTTTAAGGGGATTAGAATCCATGACAGCATATTATAATCATAGTGGTAGGATCATTTGGGAGTTCACTCATTGATTCTCAAAGAAGAGGCAAAGAAGACACACTGGGGATGGCAAAACTCTTCTGAAACCTGAAATTCTACCTCTACTGACACACCTCATCTTAAAAGATCACACCCTTAAACTTTTTCAAACAGTTCCACTAACTGGGGGGGGGGGGGACAAGTATTCAAACATAAGAGCCCATGGGAAGACATTCTTATTTAACTACCACAAGCACACAAGTTAGGCAGAATATCTGTCTCTAATGTATGAGTTCTAAACTACTCTGCCTGTTATGAGTAAGCTTCCAGTCTTTAAGTAATAAGTCAAGGTCACTCTATCTCTGATTTCACTTTTGACTTGTCAGATAGAAAACAGCTTTGCCTTTCATATTTATCTTATACATATGGTTATGTTGGTCTTTTGCATATTCTTCTATCAAAAATTATTATTAGTTTAAAAGTCTGTTTCTGATGTTAGTTTGCTTCATGTCCACTCAACTCCACAATTTCTTTGCCTAGTATAGTATCCAACCCATAACAATATTAAATCACCAAGGCAGTGTTCTGGCGAAACAATACATCCTGCTAAGAGGCAGTACTGATGAGTCAGGCAGAAGGAATTCACAAAGGAGAGGGAAGTAGCCAAAGTTGGTGAAGGCTTTGTTTATCCCATGTTAGTTTGGCCTGATTTAAGAGGAAGAAAATATCAAGAATTTCTAGGAAATCTGGAGAGCAAACATAAACAAACCTAAAATTTTTCTCTTTGCTGTTTACATTTTCCATCTGGTTGTTCTGGCATTGTGCTGACACTCTAGCTGCAGGTCAGGGCTAAGTTCACCTGAGCTTAATTGGAAAGAACATGGGTTTCTCTTGGGGGTACTCCAGGGACAGCTGACCAAAAGACCTTTTCTATCAATTTGAAACAAAGCTGTACGAGAATTTCAAAAATAAACAAAACCTCACTGTTTCTTTGTAGAATGCATTCTATTTTTCAAGGCTATGCCTGGTACCTTTTTACTTTCAGAGGGAGAGAGAGAGAGAGGAATAATGCATCTTTTGCTGATTTGTTTTAAAGAGGAGTTTGGAAGTGATGATGTGCAAATAGATTGATTACACGAGCAGATATACTTATTTGTCCCTCAGCTCATACCTCAAGTGACCAGTTATCTTGATGTTATCTAACAGTATCTCAAGGTCTGCAAACCACTCTGTCTCAGAAAGTTCTTCATTTGAATCCCCCAAAAAACAGCAGTATGATCTTACTTGCCAATGGGAAGTCAGTGTCTTTGACCTAATAGATGAGGAATGTGCTTTCTTGATGGTTTTGATTACTTTTTGGTGTTCTATTTGGGTGTCTATTATTACCATGAAAGTATTCCAAGTATAGCTATCAGGAACATAAGGAACATTTGTGGGTTGGCCAAATGATTCAAGTTGCTCTAGACCATGACAATGGGTACTCCTGTCAGCTTAAAGTCTCCCCAACTCTGTGAATTACATATACATGAATGAAGTATGGATCTAGTCCTTGGAAATATTTACATGAGCAAACATAAGCAAAATTGTAAGTAGTATGTGAATTCTACACAGATATGAATTTCTACTATGAGAGGAAGAAAAGATTCAGTTTTGTCTCTGTTTAGTGAATGGAATTATAATAAGCGAGTGAAATGTACAGAAAAAGAAATGTATAATAAAACATTTTTTCCCTTTGAGAAAAAATCATTTGCAGCCACAGTAACTGCATATACTGATATTCATTTCTAAATCTGGCTCTTTAGTGAAGTGATAAGAGACTAAGCAAAGGCATTGAAGCAGAGGCTGGAAAGGGACTCTAAAGAGACTATGTAAGGCATTCAACTAACCTGATGTCACTGACAGAATTGTATAGGCTGAACATGCTACAAGGCAAGGCATAATCAACGGCATCTTTCAAGAATGAACAAGTAAGTTGCCAAAATAAACAATGACTGCTCCATGTGATAAATGAAAAACAGTTGTTTGGAACCACTTAGAAATAGTTTGCAAGAAAGATTGCTTTATCTTGTATGTGTGCGAGTTATTTTGGTCAAGATACTTTATCACAGAATTGGAAACACTGAGACAATAGTATTCTATTTACATACTTAATGTATAAGTAGAATACAAACTTTATATGGCTGATTGGCTTAAAAGCAAATCCTTCATTCTATACCACTGCTATCTATACCATTTCTCTATTCAAACATTGATTTGTAGGGACAGACTTTGAAGTTGGGCTATATGAGAAGCTCTTCCAAAAAGCATGGTGAAAAGTCTAACTTACAAGATCAAGCAACACTTGGCTTTATAAACCCACTTTACTTTACTAGTTCCTACCTTACTAGTTCCAGAGGATATAATGTATACCTTTGTGGCATTTCCCTACACAATGTATCAGTGTTGGTAGGCATAACCAATAGAATACTGCACAGTCATTGGTGTGTCACTCCAAATTCCAAAGTTTCTGTGTCTCCCAATGTTATGTATTTACTCTAGGGGATGCCAGTTGTAACTTTGTGAACAAAGACCCATGAAGTTAAGTCAACACTGTGCTATGGATCTAGTCATTATGTCATTATCAGTCCTGAGTAAAGCTTTCTGTGCAAAACCACAAAAGAATTAGATACTAAACTTCTACCAGATTCCTAAATAACCTTGAGAAATTGGCATAAAGTAATACTTTTTAATTAGCTGGTGAATTTGGATATACTTTGCCATATAACAATAAATAACTAATATAAAATCCAGAATATAAATAGCTAACTTAATAATGAAGTTCATCAAAAGTAAACTGTGGATAAGTATAGTGTCCATTTCTTTAGGTTGTTGCCAAAACTGAGGGCAAAACTGTACACATAACATTGAGTTGAGTGTTTGGCATGGGATACATAAATGATTTTATGTTTCCTTCTCATAGGTAGCATGCATTATGGTTGTGCTAATAATCCTATTCTAAATGTGACATTTTGTTATTCCTTGATTTCAGATTATAGTAGCCAGTGAAGTCTTAAGTGGAAAGCTGACTTTTTTACTGCCTGCAACTTGGGATAGGGCTGAATATATAGTAGATAACTGGGCTATATCTGGATTCTATTAAGGTTGGTTTTCTTTATATAGAGGAGGCCCTGAGGAATTATCTAAAAGTTAATTCAGAGTAGTCAAAAGCATCCGGTCATGTAAATTGACCATTAGAGTATGGAATGGATAATATTACAGGATGGAAATGAAAATCAGTTGCCTGCCTGCCTGTCTGGACAATTAATCCAGGAGGATTATTGGAAAGTTAAAAGAATACCAGATACCTTCCCAGGACTTGATGGTGCACACAAATTGAATGGCATTTAACATATCTAATTGTTAATGACATAGAGTATTAATTTTGTATTGCTAATTCCTTCCCTTCAGCAAGAAAGTAGATACTTGCTTTGACTAGAAGCAATTTGCATCTAAATAATAGAACATTGAAGCTTGAAGGAGTTTTCTAGATGAGCTCATCCTTCAACTTTTACAAAGAACAGGATTGGAAAGATTGCAGGTACACTAGTAGACCACAGTGTTCAATCATTGTGACTTTCTCTCTTCTGAATGCAATGGGGACAAGGGTAGGTGAGCAACTAAAACAAAGTGAAGTATCTTTGTCTTTAGTGTTCACTTAAGCTGGTGTATACCTTTAGTGCAGGCCCTTATGTGGCCGCAGTACAAGGGGAGTAGTTTCTAGACCAGCCTGAACTACACTGTGAGACTTTGTCTCAAAACTAAAAACAAACCAATCAACAAGCAAATTAACCAAGAACAGAAAGTCAAAAATGAAAGGAAAGAAAGTATATAATTAGTGTTTAGGAGTAGAAATGTTGATATTGCATTAGAATTAATCAAATTTTCTTTCATGGTTTTCTGAGTGAATTATTTGCAATGAGCTGAATTGTAATGAAGCACTTATTTCTCAAGCTTCCACTTTAATATCTGCAAAATAGAAACAAAAGTATTTTGTTATCAAGTATTATGAGGATTGAGAATATATTTGGCACAGAATATGTATGCCACAGCTGCAGTTTCTAACACTTTCCATGTGAATTTCAGTGTTACAAAATGTTAGGCTTAAACATGTGTATGTCCTATCAAAGATGTTCATGTGATTGAGCTATACTTAAAATCATACCTAAAACTTTTTATAGAATCAAATCACACAGGGAAATATGTTAAATAATGATGATTCTTAGATTAAACATTATCTTCCAGCATTGGTCTAAACAGGGACACATTGTCTTTGCATTTTCATTGTTGTGAAGAGACACCATGGCCACAGCCATTCAATTGAGGTGACTTGCTTAGATTATTATCATCATGATGGGGAGAATGTTGGCACACAGGCAGATGTGGAGTTGGAACTGAGACTACTACAACTTGCAGGGAACAGGGAGCCAAGTAGCTGTCACACTGAGGGAAGGTTGAGCAAAAGAGACCTCTAAACCCATCCCACAGTGATACACTTCTTCCAGTGAGGTCATACCTCCTAATAGTCCCAGTCCCTTTGGGGGGGGCATTTTCTTTCAAACCACCACATTCCACTCTCTGGCCATCAACACTTAAAGCTAAATCACAATGCAAAAAAAAAAAAAAAAAAAAAAAAAAAAAAAAAGAAAAGAAATGAATTCAGCAGGGCGTTGGTGGTGCACGTCTTTAGTCCCAGAGCTGGGGTGGCAGAGGCAGGCAGATCTCTGTGAGTTCAAGTCAGCCTGGTCTACAGAGCTAGTTCCAGGGCAGTCTCCAAAGCAATACTCACCAAAGAAGACAAAGACTAAGAATCTATTGCATAAGTGGATAGATAGTGGCATAGTGTAAAAATAAATGAAGTTCTAATTAGTATTTTAGAATAATAACAGAAGAGAAAAATGCTCAGTGTTGAGTAAAGTTTAAGTTATCAGAAGGGTTATAAAAGTACGTATGTAAAACAGGTTTAAAAAGTAGAAAAGAATAATAAAATTATAATAGTTCAGTGTAACAGTTTTCAAAATGGGAAGTAAAAATGGTCAAGTTGGAGTTTGGGAATAGGAGCTATTATGCTATTTAGCCAAACAAACACACAGGTTGATGCCAAGAGCCCATTGGTTTTAGTTACTTATAGTTACATAGGGCTTAAATTATTTGGGAACATTTTTCTAAATGGTCTCTACTTTATTCATCAGACAATGAAGATTATATTAATGTTTTATTCTACAGTTTAGGTATTAGAGCATAAAGTACTTGACTTTGAAATGCTTTCTAGATTATTTAATAGTGGAAAAAGAAACAATAGTGGGTCTTGGAACTAAATCTTCATAATCTTCATAGTATAAAAGTTCGTTGTGAAAACTGTGAACAAATGTGATTGAGAATTATAAGTAATAATAAGCTTTATAAGTTTATTAGTAGGTATAATCTGATGTCTTTACATTGTAATAAAGGTAATGAGCCTGAAAGTCAGAGAGACTTCCTTAAAGCAGAATATGGGACCTAGATCTTTAGATACACACTGAAAACCTCACTCTCCTTGAGAATCATATCTTCTTGTGTCAAGGTGCTGAATGTCATTCATATTTTGATTATCCACAGTTCATCAAAGATTCAGGAACTTCAATAGTTTGATCTTTTGGTACCAAATGAACTATGTGCTCATGGGTACTATCAAGTTCTCATTTTTGCAAAGTCATGGTAGTGATGAAGAACATTGAAAAAGTCTTTGGATGAAAAATTGGAACAAGGGAGTTTAACTTCACTCTCACAGGAAAAGTAATGAAACTTCAGTAGCTTCCAAAATGCAAAGTTGGAGTCCTGTTTCTCCTTTAATCCAGTGTGGGTTTGGGTCAGGTTTCATTTCTTTGTACTTATCAATCTTTAAAAGGCAGGAACATATTTGCTTTGCATATTCTCATGAAGTTTGAATTTTCTAAACTCTCCATGCACTTGTAGAAGTTAGCAACATTCCATTAATCTAGGGGACAAAGTCACCACTTGTCAAGAAGGAGAGTTTCAAGAAAAGATACATTGGTACTTAAATTCTACAGTGTACCAAGGCCTAAATAGAATGTGTAGAGCAGTGAATGAGAGGGCATCTGAACTGCCTTTCATTTTTTCTACTTGTGATATTAGCTGTATGGCCTCAGGCAGTTATTCCTTCACCTCCCTGATCCTTAATTATCTCTCTTGCTAAACGAGGGAACTAATCTAAACTCCAGAAGACAGGTTCCTATCTATGGATACAAATTGTACTCCTCTGAGCTTCTTTGGAAAGCAGAGTCACAGGAGGCATCTCAAATTAATTGAAGTGAAATCTCTGAGGACAATAATTGGCACTGGCTTTTATGAAACTCTCCAAGTGATTAAAAAATGTATCCTTGTTTAAAAACCACTGATCATTCTAGATCATTTTAAAATCCAATTTAACTAACCCAGCATGCTGGAATAACCCCACTGCTCATCCAGTTTGGGTAATCTCTATATCATTGTACAGGTAGAAAATGCTACCAAGGCTTATAGTTCTCCTAAATGTACAGAGTCCTGCAGATGGGGTAGCTCAAATAGACATGCATTTCTCAAAGTCCTAGAGGATGGAAGTCTAGGATCCATGTGTTCTCTGTTCCAAGGTTGGTTTCTCCTGAGAGATGTAGAGAAGACTGTTTCTAACATTTCACTTAACTTACAGTGAATGCCTCTCTTTTTGCATTTCTTGGTTTGTGAAAGGATCACTCTGATCTCAGCTTTCATCTTCATATAACAATCTCTACATGTGTATTTTCCTGTGTCTACATTTCCCTTGTTTGTAAGGAAATGAGGGACATCAAGTCAGATTCAGCAGGAACACATCTTAACAAATAAAATTAACAATGACCTTATTTCCAAATAATGTCTCAAACTGAAGTAATGGGTATTAGGCCTTTAACATGTGAATTGATTCAATCATTAAAAAAATTCATATATATATATATATATATATATATATATATATATATGTATGTATATTTACACTTATATTTGTTAGAATAAAGCTGGAAGGGGACCTTGCTTGGGGGACCATGGTGGATTTCATGGCAGGTGAGGTTGAACAAGGTGGAAGTACAAACATGCCAGGCAGACAGAGTTTAAGTGACAAATTTTATTAGAAAGCAGGGGAAGGAAAGAGAAAAGGGGTAAGAGACACAGACAGAGATGAGAGAGAAGATGGAAGAAGAGAAGGATACAGGATTAGTCCTGTCTGTCCCAGTGGAACAGCAGGAGGAGAGAGTAGGAAGAAATCCGAAAAAGATCAGAAAGAGAGGACAGGAGAGAGGGAGAATAGCTGGAAAGGGAGCATAAGTGAGCAGAGATCTTTCTTTTAAAGGGGTCCTATGCACCTGTTTTCAGACTAGTACTCTTGGAACCTTGGGCTGGACAGAGTACTGCCTGAATGCATTCTGCCAGGCGAAGGGGGCAGGCTAGCACAATGTTTGAATCCTTAGCTATTATTGGTTACTTTGTATGTGACAAAATACTGGATTGAAGCAATTAAGGAAAGGAAAAGTTTGTTCTGGCCTGCAGTTCCAGAAGCTACATTTGTCAAGGTGGTACTGTAAGACCCTTAGAATGAGGAGTTTTCCAGGTTCGGTCGATACCCCAAGAACTCAATGTCTAGTCCAGTTGCTGCAAAATGCAAGAGGCTTTAATGAACAGGAAACGTTTGCACAAACAGGCTCCTCCAGCACGCAGGCTAGAGAGAAGCCCCCTCCCTTGGGCCCAGGTGTTTTTAAAGGCAAACCCACAAGCTTAGGGAGGGGGTGGGACTCTCTGTCCATTGAGTATGTGACCCTTGGAGGCCGGATGGTCTCACTATTAGGGTCAGCAGACCTTAGGGCTTCAGGTGTGCTAATTAATCTTGTCTGGGCAAACCAGAGTTACAGCTATCTCTTGACCCTATTTACCACCTGTTGACTCACAGGAAAGGAGGGGCAGTGTGAATTCTTATCTCAGGGCCTTGTGAGAGGAAGCTAGCAAATTCCAAGGAACAGATATTGGTTTCTAGGTTAGTCCATCATTAACATTACTTTTTAGGTCTTTTAGTACACTTCCTCTACTCTCAGGAAGCTGAGAGTGGACAGAAAGCAAGCCGGGTTTTTAAAACCTCTAGGTCTCTTCCCACTGCCTCATTTCCTCCAGTAAGTTTCCACATCCTAAATATCTACAGATTTCTTAAATAGTGCTATCAACTTGAGTCTTCCGGGGATAAGTCACCTTTAAATCACAACAATCAAGAAATGATGTCAAACAGAATGTGGCCTCCAAAGGCTTTCATCTGTAGCTGACTACAATGAGACCTGTCCTGAGAAACAACAAACAGCTTATCAGCACACTTTTTCCCTCCTTACATTTACTCATAATCTTGCCAATCACATTCCTAGAATTCCATGTTACATTCCCCCACATTCATTCTCTGATAACTCCTTCCCATGACAAAAGGCCCTGACTCCTTCACAGGATGGGATTTTCCATTAAGCATCTCAGGCCCCTGCCAACTGCCTCTAGTTATTAAAATGCAGCTCAGGATGTCTCACTCTGGCTGTTACATTATCATTCCTCGTTAGAGACTCCTCCAGGGCCTGAGACATCCCTGCACTGACTGTATAATTACAAAGTCAATTTCTAAACAGGCATTTGCAAATAAGTCAATTTAAATACCGAGATTTGCAAACAATAATTAAGCAGTAGCTTCTTTTTTAATATCTCTATATATAATTAATGCCTGTGGGCTTTTCATTTTACCTTGCAACTGGGTAGTTTGCAAGTGTTTGTTGAGCTAAAGTGGTTTCTGAAAGCAAATCAAAGCATGGAGGAGATTTTGCAAGTGATTGAAGAAAGAGTTTTCTTCTTTTTCTGTCATCCTTGCTTCATTTGAGTGAGTTGGGATGGCAGTGATAAGGAAGGGACTCCACAGCAGTCATTTTCTACATTAGAAACAATGAGAAACAATGTATTCATGTCCTTGGGAATGTGATTAATATGGCTTCTTAGATATATATGATACACAGTCAAAGAGACACTGTTAAAAACCTTAGCTCTTTCCTCTTACAGCAATATTTAATAGCTAACCTATACATCTAAAGCTAAGCTGTGGCAACCAATAACTTACTATAGTTTAGCTTTGATATTGTTTTCCATATATATGGGTTGTAGTCACTTGCTAGATAATATCAAGATTCTTTACACTTTTCCTTGTCTTCTCTTTTACTCTTTTAGTCAATTTTATTTGAAAGTCAGCGGATGCTAGAAAAGAAAAACAAACAAACAAACAAACAAAAGAGGAATAAGGGTGTAATGGAAATGGAAATAAGGCTGTTGATTTTAGGTAGTGAGCACAAAACTCTAGAAAGGTTGTTTTTATAGAAAAATGCATCTTACAGAAAAATGAATAGGGTGAATGCTAGCCTGATCTGGAGACATAAATATTCTCTCTGGGAGATAATAGTTAAGCTTAAATCTAAGGAAAAGAAAATATTAATTGATGGATTCAGGAGTAATTTTTGTAGTAGGTCAGCATTATCATGAAGAAGATGTAGAGATAACACAAAGTACTTTAGAGAAAATGAAAGACCTGCAGAGCATGCAGACCTTCACACTCCCACTCAGGAAAGGCGTTCCCCCCCCCCCCAATCACTTAGGAAAAGAGGTCTTTATGTAAAAACATGAGGTCTTTTATATTCCAAGTGCACTAGGGTCCACAGTCATGCACCATGAAGGGGTAGATACTGAGGACCACAAGGGCAGGATTAAGGCAGTTTTTATAGGGTTACAATAAAGCCTGCACATTGTAAACCAATCATCTCATAGCATCTAGAGCCCGTGCAGTGCGGACCAATTAATTTAAACCATCCAAGCCTGTATCCCATAGATCAATCAGTTTCCTACAGCCCCGGAGATCCGCCTTTGCGAGTGTCCTGCCATAAACGGCAAAGAATGTTACTTTTTGCCGATTTACTGGCTGATGGTAGGGTCTGGAATTTAAGGTTTAAACTTCTAGCTTCCTGTGGTCAGTGGAGAGTTAGGCTGTATTTTTCCATTCTTACAAAACAAAGCATGCCTAAACATCAGGAAAGGAAATGGAGTATGAGATGAGTTTAAACAGACAAGCAAGGATAGGAGACCTTTCAGGTTAGGTTGAAAGGTTGGACCTATTGTTTAAAAGAAAAAGGGGAGCTGGTGAAGAATTTAAAGAAGGAATATCCTTTTTTAAAATTACAATGTTCCATCTGTGTTCTTAAACTATACCAGGAAACATTTCTAAGATAGCTGCATATCATAGAAACTACAAATTATTCACTCACAGACACTGTTCAGAGGGAGAACAAAGATGAAGTATTTTCAGTCTTACTAGCACTTTCTAATAAGAATTAAGAGTCACAAAATTGATGTTTTCAAAACATTTTGTTCATCCCTTCTATAATAATTATGTTATACATTTTGATTTAAAGGTATTTATTGTTTTAAAGTTATATATACTAGCCTTATATTGAAAATTGATTATTAGAACCAACATCAATTTGACAAGCAGGTAAAACTCAGGACACTTTTAATGGGAGATTTATTGTGGATGTTGAGGAGAGGATGTGCAGTTTTGCCTGTATGATATCTACAACTATATGTGACTCCACTGATCTGCAGAAATTAGTCTATGAGGAACAGGTTTCTGTGTAGATTTCTTTACAATAGAGGGTAGTGACTAATGTTAGCATGATGGGTCAGGAGACTAATAGCACTTTTCCAGGACCTGATAGTTTCAGGGTATATTATAGCCAAAGAAACCTCACAGATGCAAATTTCTATTTCATTCTTACCCTTAGACATTCATGCCTTTCTATTTTCTGTGGATATTATTAGAAATACAGATCTAATTTAAGCCTATGGACTGCTTCATAGATAAGCTTACTATACTCCACTAGGAACAAGGCCAGCCTAGGAAGATAATGAATTTATCCTTTGTGTGTTCATTTCCTGACTAGCCCATGTTATATTTTAAGTTCAAACCAATAAGCAATAAGGTTAAATGACTTTAAATGAATCACATCCTCTTCAAACCAAGGCACAAACACCTTGTGTTTGAACACTCTACTCCTTTCCAAAGCATGTTTGTATCTTCCTAGGCAATGTCTTCTGGAGGCTTTGGTGGTTATTGGTTATGGTGTTCTATGGGGACACTGCCATCTCTGAAAGGGACTGATCCTCAAAGGACAGATTGCATGTATTTGAACATATAACTTCCCCAAACTATTTAATTTTCTACTTTAAAAGTAAACTATAATTGGTATTTTATAACGCATACCCTCATATCTACTCATTTTATTGGTGAGGTAATGTTGGGAATAAGAACATGGCATGAGAACAGAGATTTCAGCACGAAACCCTCCTGGCATATTTTCTGACCCCCCCCAATATCCTCTTCACTTTTGCTCATCATTTATCATTTTAATATTCTTGTTTCCTTGATAAATCCCACAGGGTTATAAAATAATGGTACGATGGAAACTGAAAAGTGTAATACCAGTGTGGTTGTCACTGTCTACTTTTAGTGTCACTTCATGGAATTGCTGTTAGTCCTCTCTCTATATATATTTAATGAAGTCAACTAGAAATGATTCCACTTCATTTCTCATTCTACTATTCCAGTACTTTTCTATATGTTACTATAGTTTGTGTTTCATTGTTTTCACGGTTCTTTTTCTTGCCTCTTCTTTACCTCCTTTGTTGCTATATAATTTATAAAAGTTTTATTTTCAATACGTCGAGGCTGGTCTTTTCTATCTCTTTTGTATTTAATTTTGTTTCAGCTTTAAAAGGTCATACAAACTCAGAATGCTGTTCTGAATTCAAAAGGAAGTTTTTTAATGGGAATGTTTCTATTTTTCACTCTACTTGGATATTAATTTTCTCCTCTACTCATCCATGTGGACCTCTATTTGCCTTCCATCTTCAATTTTTTCTCCATGTTTTTCTTCCATCTCAGGTTGGTATCATAGTATATTTTCCTTGCAGCCTTTGTACTCTATTGCTTTTCTTCAACACTACTTTTTGAGCCTTGAAAAGTAATGCATGAATACTGGCACCCATTGCTTTGTTTCATGGTGCTAATTTTTGAGACCCCCTTATACCTTAATTAATTATCTGATACTGGACAAAACAGCATCATTCTTTCTTTTTCTTTTTTCTAATCACCATACTAAGCTAAAGGTTAATGGCCAAAGGGCACTTGAGGTAAATTTAGATATGAATACAAGCTTTTCTTCATTTTTATTTATTTATTTATTTATTTTCTTATTTTTACATATCGATCCCAGCTCCCTCTCCCTCTCTCCTCTCCCTCTCTCCTTCTCTCCCTCTCTCTCTTTCTCCCTCCCTCTTGCTCTCTCTCTCTCACTTCCTTCCCCCTCCCATTCCTCCCCCCATTACCCTCTCAATCCCCTCCCACACTCCATAGGGAGGATGATGCCTTCCAGGAGGGATCAACAAAATCTGTCAAGTCATTTGGAGTAGGGACTAGGCCCTTCCTTCTGCCTCTAGGTTAAGAGAGTATCCCTTCATGGGGAAAGTGCTCCCAAAGTCCTTTTGTGCACCAGGGATACACCCTGGTTCCACTGTCAAGGGTCACCTAAACTGCCCAGGCCTTCTAATTGAGACCCATGTTCAGGGGGTCTGAGTTGGTCCAATGCTGGTTTCCCAGCTATCCATCTGGGGGTCCATTAGCTGCCTCTTGTTCAGGTCAGCTGTCTCTGTGGGTTTCTGTAATCTGGTCTTGTCCCCATTTTCTTATCACTCCTCCCTCTCTGCATCTGGATTAGTTTGGCTCAGTGTTTAGATGTGGATGTCTGCTTCTGTTTCCATCGGCTACTAGATGAGAGCTCTATGATGGTAGATAAGTTAATCATCAATTTCATTATCAGGGAAGGGCATTTATGATAGCCTTTCCACTGTTGTTCAGATTGTTAATTGGGGTCATCCTTGTAGGTCTCTGGACATTTCTCTAGAGTCAATTTTCTCTTCAAAACTATAATGTCTTCTTCTTTCATGGTTTCTCTCTCTCTCTCTCTCTCTCTATATATATATATATATATATATATATATATATATATATATATATATCTTTTCTCTCATCTATTCCTCCCCTGACTTAATCTTCCTAGACCCACACACTTTCCTCTCTACCCCTTCTCTTTCTACTAGTCTATCTCCACTTACTACACACCCCCACACCCAATATGCTCAGGAGATCTTGCTCCTTTCCCCTTCTGTGAGGAACCTTGTATGGATCTCTTAGGTTCCTCCTTGTATCCTAGGTTTTCTGGCGGTGTGAATTTTACAAGCTTTTCAACAAAGAAATCATCTATCCAATACCTCCATTTTACACACAAAGAATCTAGACTTGGATATAAAATAGCATTAAGAGTTAGCTAAGTGTATCTTCTAGCTAATGATAGATCTTCTCAATGTACTTTATTTTTATATCACTTGGTGTTTGATTTATCTTGTCAATGCCTAACCATGTCTAAGTTCCTCACAAATATCCATTTAACCCATTGTACTTCTATGTTTATATAACTTAAAAGAGCTGTATTTAATAAAATATAATACCCAAAATGTTCTTCAGGTAGTCATTGTAAATTACTACATTGTAAATTAGCTAGTTACTCCATATGGACCTGTTCTTAAAAGAAATAAGTAAACCAGGAGGAATTTTCAGCTTGGGATATGAAAACCAGGCCTTCAGTATCAATCTTGAATTAGTGTATTAGTTTATTTTTTATTTCCTTGGTGAAACACAATGACAATAGAAACATATGAAGAAAAGAGAGTATTTTGACTTACAGTTCCAGAGGGTTAGAGTCTGTAGTGGTGGAAGATGCATGGCTGCAAACAGCCAGATCTGGAAGTTCAGAGATTGTGTCTTCACCCTCAGAATGCAGAGGATGAGTTGAAAGTGGGTTGAAGCTCTAAACTCTCAAAGACTACTCCTAGTTATATACTTTCAACAGCAAGTCTTTACCCCACTAAAGGTTCCATAACTTCTCCAAATTGTACCACAAACTAGGGATCAAGTATTGAAACACCTGAGCCCACAGAGGATGTTCCTCATCCACACACTCATACTTATGCTAGGCTCACCACTTTTCTTTTCTGAACCATTTTCCTCATCCATAAAGTGAAACAGAAATGTCCTTGTTTAATGAAATATTACAGTTTTGCTGAAGTCATATTTGCTTTTTGAAACCTTGACGAGCCATTTTTGGTCTTATTAACAATAAAGAACAAGAGCCAAGGATGTAAATGCTGCTTAGGGAAGAAGCATCAATTTCACTGCTTTAGATTTTACTTAGCAGGCAAGAAACCATCATCAATATCAGTGACAATTACATACACCTCTCTCTTCCTCTTTATATGTGTGTGAGACCCATAACTTAAAACCATTGCTGCTATTCAGCACAAAAACAAATAGCAAAGCAACTTTGGGTTTGATGTATTTCAGTAGTGCAACTTAGACTTGCCACTATTCTGTTAAATTATGAATATCTATCACTTGATGGAGTCAGTGCTTTTGTTTGGAATAGGGAAGGAGGCAAAATGGATGCAATCACTGCAGAACACACACACACACACACACACACACACACACACACACACACACACTACATTTGCTGAAGCAATTAACAATAGGTATCCTTCACACAGAGTTTAAGGATGCTGATGCAGCTAAAACAAATGTTTATGTTTAACCATAGTGGAGATGGTGACAAATTATAGAACCTTGGCTTTGAGCCTTGATGTAATCCACTCCTAAATAAGTCATAAATCTAAGAGGAGACTGGCAAGGTGGGAAGAACACCAATTTAGGCTTGGTATTATCACATGAGCACTGGTAACCATGGTTGATTGTGAGGTGTGAAGTGATCAGGGAGGGCCACAGGAGTAGAACACTATATAGTCTGCTTGGATGAATTCGTCTCTTTTCTGGATTCAACTGGCTCCGGCAAAGCTGTCAGACCTCAGCAAGGTACATGAGACATTGCTGCATAATTAGCCACAAGGACAGACATTCTACTGCCTCCTAAATTTTCTTGCATGAAGGAGTTTTTCATCATGAAAAATACTGAATTGCTAATCTTTGGGCTACTTTCATGATTTCCTCACTTGAAAGAACTCAAAGTGTGAATTTTTCATAGGTCTAATGGCTACTTGAAGTGTGAAAAGATGCTACACTGTAAACACTTAAGGAAGGAATGCCCAGTTAACATAAGAAGTTACAAGGAAAAGAAGTAGTTAAATGAAAACCACTATGAAATATCATTTCCCCACAGTTGGCATGGTTCTAGCAAAGGAGGTAGAAAGGGAGAAAAAAAAAAAAAAAGGTTAGAAAGGATGGAGAGGAGTAGGAAATCTCAAATGACTCTCATAAATTATTTGAGAATGGCACTCCTTATCTTCATTTTATAAAACAATATGGGGACTCCTTATAAAATCCAAATAGAACTACCATACATGGTCCAGCAATCCCACTGCTTGATGTATGCTCAATGTAATTAAAATTAGCATGTTGAAGAGAGATTTTTATCTCTCATTTTTATTATAGCAGTAGTCATACTAAGCAAGACATACAGTCAACCCAGGCATTTATCATGGGTGGACAGATAAGAAATAGGTAACATATTACATCATGGTGTATTTTCAGTTATACAAAGAATATAATAGCGACATAGAGTTTGAACAGAGGCACACTGCATTGGTCAACAGGGTTGGTCATCCAAAACATGGCTTATTACATGAAAATTTCAGTATCAGGCATAGGTTAACTTCTTATAAATTATTTGTAAGAGAAGTGTCATTAATACTCAAAACAACAAAAGCTATTGCTATTACTCTTGGTAGCTCATCATATCTGTATGTTATAAGACCCTATTTTTGAAAATAAAAGATATGTTGGATAAAGTATATGGGGAAAAAATAAACCTTGAACTGACCAAAAATCTCTCTTCCTCCTGGCTAGCTTTAATTTTTCTGGAAGGTGTTATGTAGCTTAAGAGGAAAAGGCATCAAATGTCATAACCTGCATGCTACAACACTGACCCACTAAGTAAGAGTTACCATATGTACAATAGTTGTATGACTATTTTGGGTATAATAAGACATTTTCTTGTTGTATTTGAGGCTTTCTCCATAAGAGGAAATTTATGCCTCATTTAGTAACCTGACCATAACTGTGGCTATGGTGACCCTAAGTTGTAGGAGGAAACCAACCATTGCTCTTATGCTAAATGCTCATAATTGTAAAATTGACTTCTTGTTTTTATTAATGCAGACATTTACTACTGTTCAAATTGCTAAGAATTGCTGACTTCTAAGATATCATTTTCCCCTATCTTAAGGCTCAAGGAATATCTCTGAATAGGATGGAGAAAGAATGTGAATGTAAGAACCAGAGGATGGTGAACAGTACTGTAAAATCTTGTCCTCTACACATGCTGTATTGATGTTGCACACACATGAATCCTTTGGTACTGCAGTTTTCTGTACAGTACAATACCTGCACAACAGCAAGCCAGCAAAAACTTCCAACATGATGTATGGGGAAGGTACTAATGAGTCACCATCTTTTCTTGAAGAACTAATAGCAATTGACGATTTCCAGAGAGGGGAGATTCACATTTATAGGGTGTAGCCAATAATATATTACAAATGTCAAATGGGATGGCCCAAAACCTATGAGGAGATGGACAGCAATACTTGGATTCAGTCAATTATAAAAAAAAAAATAATGAAGTTTGGATGAGAGAAACATTGAGGAGGCCAGAAAGACCAAGAAGGGACAAGAGTAAGGGTTGGATATGGTCAAGATGAATTGTTTAAAGAATAAATGTTGTTATTTTAAAATTGACATTTATAGGAATTTATTGCCTCTCTGTTTTAATACTACAAATAACCATAACACAAGATATGCTTTGAATGTCAACATCAAATTCCTTGTGGTTATTTAAATGAAAATGGTCTCAAAAGCTCATAAGGAGAGGCATTATTAGGAGGCATGGTCTGGTTCAAGTAGGAAGTGTGTTACTTGGGATGGACTTTGATATTTCAGATGTTTAAGCCAGGAATAATTTCACTCTCCCTTCATGCTGCCCACCAATCTGTATATAGAAGTCTCTGCTACCTATCTGGCATCATCCATGTCTTCATGACACTAGGCTTGCTACCATGGTAATAATGGATGGAATCATTGAATTATATGCCTGCAACAATTTAATGTTTTCTGCTGTAAGAGTTCCTGTGGTCATGATGTATCTTCTTAATATTAGAAACTCTAACCAAATCACTCCTTAATTATGTAAAGCTATGCACATATGAAATAGTCAAATATTTGATTTTCTTTTGAGTTGACAATCATATCTTGTCTTGAATTTGTGCTAAAAAAGCATATGTTCAAATTTGATCCATATAAAAATTCTCATCTTGCAACTAAATTAAGAGTATACTTTCATTATGGTTGTAATTCATGGGTCTATAATTTTATTAAATAAATATGAACCAATATAAGCAAGTGTCCTTGAGAAATATCTTGAAGTCATGCTCTGCTATGTTCAGGTCTGGAATGATGCTGAAGATCACATTTTAAGGTCACTGTTCTGTGATTTGGACAATAAAGCTTAACTTTAGATATTCACTAAATAAATCCTAATGAAAACTATTATAGAACAGTGAATTTGACAATTCTGACTCATTAGATCAAAGTCTTTTAGAAAGATGATTATTAATCTGTAAAGAAGGCAGGAAGAGCTCTTAATGTGAATAAGCAAAACTGACAATAGAAATTATAAAACAAGAAAAAGGAGTCAGTGAGAAAAGTTCAAGTGTATTAGAGAAGTGACAGATGACCTGAAGGATGAACTCTGCATTAAGGCAGACCCTTTTGTCTGGACTACCAGTTCCCTAATAATGACATAGAAAATTATTATTAATTATAAAAGCTTGACTGATAGCTTAGGCTTGTTTCTATCATTTTTAAAAATAACTTAAACTAGCCCATTTCTATTAATTTATATGTGGCCATGTGTCTCATGGCTTGTTACCTCATCTCCTACATGTCATGCTTTACCCAGGGCCTCATGGTGACTGTTCCTTTCTTCTTTCCAGCATCCCTTGTGCAAGGAAATCCTGTCTAGCAGTTGGCTGTTCAGCTTTTCATTAAACCAATCTGAGTGACACTTCTTCACTGTGTACAAAAGATTATTCCACAGAACTTTATGGATTAGAACTAGTACTTATTATGCTCACTTATGCCCTGTGGGAATCTCATGGGAATGATAGCCTCCAATAAAAATGAGCTACATGAAAATCACAGCCGGGGTCATTCATCAACATTTCCAAAGGCAATACACAAGGGTTCCTTTCTCCCCCAAATATTTGGTGGAATTAGATGTCCTGTGTTTTCTTAAGGACAGCCACTCTAATGTTATTGTTATTTTCATTGCTTAACCGCCAAGAGTTAAGCATATTTTACTTTTGTGGATTGGTCATTTGTACTTTATATTTTGAGAATTATACCTATTTAATGATGTGGGTTGGAACTTTTACATTTAGCTTAAAAATATTTCATCCATTATGGTTAATATTCCTCTGTCAGCTATGTAGTCAATGAATATTTTTCTTCCTAATATAGATTTGTTTTACTTAATTATTTTCTTTCCTGTGCATGAAGAATCTCCTCAGTGAATCCTATTGTTCAATTCTTAATATTATTTCCTGAGTGACTGGACATTTTTACACAAAGTAATTTCATATGCTTATATTTTGAGATAGTTTACCTATGTTTTATCTGAACTTAGCATCTAGCGTTAATGTATTTTGTTGAATTAGAGTTGATTTCTACACAGGGTGAAAACTAGGCATCTTGCTTAATTTTCCTATATATGAATATCTAGTTATCACAATACCATTGTCAGGAGAAGTTGTCTTTTTTCCCATGTAAGTTTTAGATGTGCTATAATCTATTTTGTTATTCTGCATGGCCTGTTTCTATACCTGCATTATTTTTTTGTTATACTTGTTCTAAGACAAAAATGACATTAGGCTTTTGGTAGGGATTGAATCAGGTCTATAGATTTTCTTAATAATACAATCATCTTCAAAATATTATGTCTACTAACCCATAAACATGGATCTTTTCATCTTCTATAGTCTTCTTGACTTTTTTCTTCAATGTTATGTAATTTTCATTATAGAAATATTTCATTTCCTTGGTTAAGTTCATTACATTTTTTTAGGCTATTGTTTTTCTGATTTCTCTCAGCATGTTCATTATTGGTGTATAAGGAATCCTCTGAGTTTTAAATGTTGATTTCTTTTACTCTGCTATCTTGAGAACGTATAAGATTTTCTTGCAATTTTGGGGGAATCTCTAATATATAAGATGTGTCATCTGTCAATACAGTTATATCGATTTCTTTCTTGTCTGTTTGTCTTCCTTTCATTGATGTTCAATGTGTTAAAGAACTATATCCTTCTACTGAAAGAGAAAAATGGTCAATTGCCAACTTAGAGTAATAGAATATAAATGAACATTTTAAGACAAAATCCCTGATAATTAAATGTGCCCTTGTTATATTCCACCACCAATATTTTGGATGCAATATAATAGACATTTCATGTGAATTTGAACTAGGAAAATTAGACATATCGTCATATAAAATATCAGTAAGACTTAATTTATGAACAATAATTAACACTATGTGACTCATTCAAATTAAAAACAATTCATCAAGACTAATAATACTAATGTATCTCAGTGAGTTATAAACAGTATGTGACAGGGCCACAGAAAAGCATGGTTTTTGCTGTTCAACAGGAAAACCTGACAGTCCATCTCAAAATTATTCTTTTATTATGAGATGTATTTAAAAAATCCATGGCTCTATTTCTCCAAGGAACTCAACAATGTGCACATATGAGTATAGTAGCAATATGAAAAGAAACATACCCACAGACACAGACACACACACACACACACACACACACACACACACACACACACAGAGGAGAGTAAAAGAGATGTTTTGGTAATTTATAAGTCTTTTGGGTACAAGATTAGGATACTTTACACAATAAAGTTTGGTGTGAGCTGCATGTTTAAACTTTCTATGAAGCTAAGAAAAACAGAACTATTTAGTTGATAACTTCATATTTGACAGAAAATCTCATATGAGTTGAACACTTCTCCAGACTCCTGGGAATTTGATAGTTGATAATAGGCAGCAGGTGATGGGAGAAAGCAAAGCTTGCCGAATCAGACATTCCTAGCTCAAGTCAGTGTAGTTGCATTTATAGCCAAGAGTTACAAAAGATTTTAGACTTTCCTACCTATATGAGTAGCTGCCTGCACTATTGCTATTAGTAAAGATAATTAGAGAAAGGGAAAGACAGAGTGAGGGAGTAATGTTAATATTTCTCTTGAAGAAAATTGGAAAATAAATCTTAGTCTAAATTCTAGACAGAATGTGAAAATTCAAAGATTCTGATTTCATTTACCCCCAATGTGACCCAGCTAAGTATTTTTACATGACTTCCATTCTATTACACATGGGACAAAGAATTTAATAGAATCTACATTATTTCATTATTTTCTTTCTGGGAAAAAAAAAAAAAAAAAAAGAACCAAGGCTGGAAACTGACTGTATTTGATAAACAACATTGTTGCTCCTCTCTAATTTTCAAGACTATTATTACTGGGTTGTTAGAAATAATATTAACATACAGGTTAAAATTCAGTGTCTAGAAGAGTTTAGAGCTTCCCAAAGTAGGAGAAGAAAGATTGGAAAGGAGGCTTTAAAATATAAATGGGAAGGAATCAAAGATAACCAAATATGACATGATTTTGGGGGATATCTGAATAGTCATTGAAGTTTGATGATGAGGACATTCTATTATGTCCTCTAAAACAGTGACATGGGTAACAGAAACATAAGAGGAGAGATTATCCTATTCTCTTCTTGACCAGAAGAGTGATGCGATTCTCTTAGGAGGAAAGATCTATAGAAGAGGAGGAAAAAATCTAGCAAGGGCTGTATTTTGGAGAATAAGCCTTTTGGAAAGGAAAGGTTTTGAAACATCTATATTCAGTTGAAATAGAAACAAAAAGTTCATTCAGAAAGAGTTTACCATTAAGCTTAATATCTGTTTTTAAATCTAATCATTTAACTAGTTTCTCAGTTTTCAAATACTTATGAATATAAGATTGTTGATGAGACCTGCATGCTGAGGGGTTCTCCACTCTGGACTCAGGATCAGGCATGGACCATACCCACAAAAAAATTTCCTAACTCAAAGAGATTATTTATTAAGCAAACCAACTAGACAAGTTAGCTGAATATGACAGAAACAGCAACAAATATAATTTCAAGTGTTATTTTTTAAATATAATGCTTTTATTGATTATTTGGGAATTTCACATCATACACTCCATCTCACTCACTTCCCACTCTTGTGACTCCCACCCTGTGACTTCCTGAAGAAGAAATGAAGAAGAAAGAGGAGAAAGAGAAAGAAGAAAGAAGGAGAAAAAAAGCAGGAGGAGAAGGAGAAGGAGGAAGAGGAGGAGAAGAAGGAGGAGGCGAAAGAAGAGGAGGAGGAGATTCTAATTTGTGTTGCCCATATACTCACTGGAACATGGACAAACATCCAGTGTCTTGCTCCTTAAAGAAATCTGGGTACCAAAAAACATTACCAAGGAACTCCTACAGCTGAAGAACACCTTCAGCAAAGTGGCATGATACAAGATTAACTCAAAAAAATCAGTAGCCCTACTATATACAGATGATAAAGGGTCTGAGAAAGAAATCAGAGAAACATCACACTTTACAATAGCCACAGATAATGTAAATAACTCGGGGTAACACTACCAAACAAGTGAAAGACCCATATATCAAGAACTATGAGTCTTTAAAGAAAAAAAAAAAATTAAAGAAGATACCAGAAAATGGAAAGATCTCCCATGATCTTGTATAGGTAGGATCAACATCATGAAAAATAGCAATCTTGCTGAATGCAATCTACAGTTGCAGTGCAGTCCCCATAAAAATTGCAGCACAATTCTTCACAGACTTTGAAAGGACAGTACTCGACTTTATATGGAAAAACACAAGACCCAGGATAGCCAAAACTGCACTGTACAATAAACTTCTGGAAGCATCACCATCCTTGACCTCAAGCTCTACTATAGAGCTATAGTCCTGAAAACTGCTTAGGATTGGCAAAAAAACAAACAGGTAGACCAATGGAATCTAATTGAAACCTTGAAGTTAACGCACATAGCTATGAATAACTGAATTTTGAAAAAGAAGCTAAAATTATACAATTGAAAAAAGAAAGCATCTTCTGCAAATGGGGCTGGCATAACTGGATGATGGCATATAGAAAACTGCAAATAGATACATATCTATCAACACACACAAAAGTCCAAATGGATCAAAGACATTAACATAAATCCAGCCACACAAAACCTCTTAGAAGAGTAAGTGGGAGGTACCCTTGAATGAATTGGTACAGGAGACTGCTGCCTGAACATAACACCAGTAGCAGAGACACTGTGATCAAGAATTAATAAATGAGATGTCCTGAAAACGAGAAGCTTCTGTAAGGCAAAGGACACAGTGAACGAAACAACAAATAATCCTCCAATTCAAAAGTGAGGTACAGAACTAAATAGAGAATTCTATTTTTTATTTTTAATTAAAATATTATGAGTTCTTTATTTCAGAAAGAACATGGGGGAGCAGGAAGATTGAGTTGGGGGAATTATTGAGGAGATCGAGAAAATAGATACCATAATAGAGGGAGCCATTATAGGTTTAACGAGAAACCTGCCACCAAGGAAATATTCAGAGACCTATAAGGATGATCCCAACTAACAATCTAAGCATTACTGGAGAGGCTACCTTAAATACCCTTCCATAATAATGAGATTGATGATTAACTTACATGCCATCCTAGAGCCTTCATTCAGTAGCTGACTTGCCACCCTGTCATATTCAGAGAAGAATACAATTGCAGTACTCTAATCGACTGGAGCATGCCTAACATGGCAACATCAAGCTTGTTTTCCCTTGCTAAACCATTAGATTACATTCCAAAAGCCACACACCAAGCTCTACTCCCATGTTTAATCACTTTCTTAAGTCTGACTTATTCTAGCATTATATGTTCTAACCATTGCTTTTCCATCTTGGAATGTGTCTCTGTCCCTTTCCTCATTGATTGAAGGTTGTTATGGGCTTGACTCTGCAATCCCTCTGAGTAGTTGAGATCTCATGAATCTCTTTGCATTCTATATTCTATATTTTAATAATCTAATCTTGGAGAAAAAAATAATACTTTCTTTTTAAAAAACACAGATACACACACACACACACATACACACACACACACCACATTTACATATCAAACACACCAAACAAACAAACACCATCAACCTGGACAAAGAAGGGCTGGGAGTACATAAAACAATATATGTAGACTTGATGGGATTTGTACACTGATAATAAAGTCCTAATATTTTTATTCAATTGATCACTGGAGATAATTGAGTGACAAAACTGGGAAGTAACAGTCCCTGCTGCATGACTAAAGGAAATAAAAATCTATTACCTACCGCTGCTATCACCATTGCAAGTTCAAGACTCCAATGAGAATGCTAGGTGTGTGAATGTCATGACCTGCATGCTTAAATCTACTTTCAGGAGCTTATTGTTTTCAGCAAGTTCTTAAAGTGTTTCCTTACTCAGAATAAGACACCTTGGAATTTTAAATGGAAACTGAAGGTGTATGATTTTCAGTTGTGACATTAATTTAGGATATTCTGAAGTGATGGGCATTTTCAAAAGTTATAATATCATGATGTAGTCTGAATTCATATTCTAGAAATTACTTCTTTCTTGGAACCAGGACATTTTTCCAGGTACTAAAATAATAGTATGGTCACCAAAGAAGGTAATGTATGTGTTGTGTGATGGCTGATTAAGTAAGCTTCCGTGCACTGAGCTCTGCAGAAGGCCTGATATATTTAGATTTTCATTAAGATGAGTTGAAACAGAGACTGTCTTCAGTTATCCAGGAAAAGTAATTAACTACTTCCTCAGATTTCTACTTAATCAATGCTATTTCTCCCCATATTTGGTTAATTGAACTGAAAGTTGGGGTGGGTGGATACTTTGGGACACGGGCATTCAAATTTAAAATCAATTATCTTCCAAAATAAATTATTTACTTTGGCTCTAATTATTCTTCCTTTTCTGGGTAAATTATGCCTTCAATTAGTAGCAAGTCTAAAATATATTTAAAATCAAGCCATACATTGATGATATGGCAGGTATTTCTTCATAAACACATAAAAATATTGTGAACAGATTTCTAAACTTAAATTTCTATTTTAACAAACTGTACACAAACTTGGGAAAATTCAAAATTATTTCTAACTTTTTTTTTTGTCAAGTGGCATAGTTATTGATTTTTCCTTCATAGAGCTGTTAAAACTTAGAGGTGTTTCTTGAATAGTAATAGTCACGAATTACTCATGTAATAGCTGGTGTTCTATTATACTTTAGTAATATGACTTCAACTCCACATCTTATAAACTAGTGTCAAACATAAAAATATCCTATAATTCCATGCAAATGGAATCACTTCATGATTTACATCAAATGCTAGCATGTTTGTGTTTGGAAAACATGAAAATGGGCAATAGCCAATGTGCTTCTCAGCCTGTCCTTCAGCGGGGCCGTGCTAATCCTGCTGATCCTACTTCCATCGTTTCTTCGCACTTCAGTGCCAGCAAGCTGTCCCTCTGAGCTGGGTACATGAGAAGTACTGTGGTTTATATTTCTTCCTATGCCATGCTAATGGCATAGATAAGCTTTCATTTTGAAACCTATAACTGACCAGTTAACAGGCTTATGTGTGCCATTCTCCCTTCAACAGACTTTCAGAGAGTCTTCTAATGTACAAGGACTGGGCTAGCTATTAGAGTAGCATCTTCTAAGACATAGTTTCCAATTCTGAAGAATCCTGAAAAAAGACTGACATCTCAGAAAAAATGTATTAAAAACAAACAAAACGTGTTAAAATCAGTCATTTCCTTATTGTAAGTAATTGTTTTCATTGTTTTACTTGTTGGACTGGAGACAAAGACTTGGTCCCAAATTCACTTTATTGTCTTTAAAATAGAAACAGCATCTACCATACATGGTGGGTCATCTATCTGGTCAGGAAGATCTCATTACGTAATATAGGTGAAGTATTGATCCATTTTCTTGTCTAGTATGTGTACTGTAAATATTGAAGGTAGTGTTGATTATTAAAACATTAGTTTAATAAATAACCACCAGTGTTATCTGTTCAAAATATGTCAAGCAAAGATTGTGAAGATGAGTGACTGCATAGAAAATTGAAACAGGAGATTCAGACAAAGGTCAGATTATCAAGGGCTTCATGGAGTCTTCATGAGCAATGAAAGATTATTACAGAGTTTTAAACATGGAGTTTTAAACAGGAGAAAAAAATGTATCCTTCCACTGTTAAAAGATCACTTGCCCCTAGGGTGGGCTTTTAAGTGCCTGCAAGCCCAGGATTGGTCAGTTCTCATATTTCCCCCTCCTTGGCATGCCATGAAAAATTAAAATGAGGACAGTTCAGTTAACAGAGTGTCTGTTAAATTAATGAACCCGTTTGCCTTCAACACCTGGTAATTATATCTTTCAATTAAGCCAACTCTCTAGCTGTCTATGATCTTATAAATTAACTCACTGCCTTATATCTTTCTAAGCAACCAAACCTTTGGAGGCATCAACCTGAGAGACTAGAAATAAAGAGTGAAATCAGGTAAGAGAATGGAAGGAACACTTCTTTTTTATTTTTCCTTTTAAACAGAGAAAATTACTAAGATCTTTTCTTTTTAATAGTAAAACTCACAAAGACCAGTACACATAAAACACGTATTCATAAGCTTTATATAGTAAAAAGTTTCTACTGGGAAGTGGATAGGAGATCATTCATGCAACATGCTGATAATGAATTTATTGTTTTGTCTGTATCTGTGACTGTTGTTATTTGAGTTAGAGGTGATATTCTCATTAATCTGGCACAGGAAAATTTAAGGCAAATCAGTATTCTGATGTCACATAGTTATTGCTAACTTCTTTTATTTATGGATAAATGCATTGAGAAGCCAGAACAAGAAAAAGAAAAAAAAAAGTGAGTGAGAGAGAGAGAGAGAGAGAGAGAGAGAGAGAGAGAGAGAGAGAGAGAGAAAAGAGAAATATTTTTAAAACATTTAGTTTTTTTTTAAGTCCATATAAAATCAGATCCAAGAAGATAATGGTTTCTGAGGATATTCACACCATTGAAAATAAGTAAAGCAGTTAGCAGTGGGCAGCATTGAAAGATTGATTAAGGGCAGATCAGTGGTTGGCTAGATCTTACTGATGACAGTCAAGATCAAGAATATGAAAAGTAAACTCATTTGAAAGAATTTGACTTGAAAAAAAGAGTACCTACATGCTCCTCTTTCTGTTCTGGTTGCTCAGGATTCGTTTCACTTTGCCCAGTCATCTAGGCACTCAGAGTCAAAAGTGGTCAGGCTGTTGTTCAAAGCTGGTATCAAACTTTCATGCTATCTACATGATGTTTGTTTTGCAGGTATGCACAATGCAAAAGTTATGAAGTCCTGGGTACCAGTGACCTGGTTTTAAAGAAAAGACTGTGTAGTCAGGTATTGTGATGTAGTCAGAATTCTTGAAGAGAGTCCCTAAAATGAAAATAAATGATTATGAGAATGAAGCCTAAATGTTAGTAGAGACAAAAAATGTTGGGTATGGAAGAAATGTGGCATGTCAGTTAGACAGTATGTAGGCAACACATAGATGTGGATCAAGACAACAAAAACTACTCTTAAATTTTAGATGTATTTATATAATTCAAGTAATTAGCCTTTAGAATAAAACTATATTCATGATTTTCCATAGAATCTCCTTAAAGTTAACTCAAATAGTAATCATTTTTTAGTAAACCTTAACTTTTGTAATATTTAAAAATTGCTGAAACTAATGATAAATGATATACGGAAGTTACAAAAAATATAATAGAACTTTTGCTTTAGGGCTCAAAAGTAACACTAATAGTGGGATATGAATGGACAGAAAAAGTATAGGTATTAGGAAAGAAGTAACACTATGAACAGAGGAACCATAGACTCTTCATTGAATAGGGAGTTAAATGTACATGGAGCACAGAATAAGCAGGCAAGGTAAAGTGATATGATAAGAAAGTATCAAGCTATGTGTGGTTTTAGAATTCTGTTTGAGAATTTGGGGTTATAAACTGGGTGTGGTGTTTCACACATTTAATCTCAGAATTCTGAAGTCAGAGGCAGGCAGAACTCTGTGAGTTAGATGTTAGCCTTGTTTAAAGAAAAAGTTTCAGGACAAATAGTGCTTTTATAAAGAGAAATCCTATCTTAAAATATAAAACAACACACACACAAAAGAATTTAGAGCTGTTTCATACAAGCAAAATTGAATTCTTATAATAATATTTAGGAGCTTAGGGTATATTTTATAAGCAAAGAAAGTCCATGTAATTAGATATGGCTAAGGATTGTTCCTGCCATTTTCATACTTACTAATTTTATAAGCCCTTTAAATGATCACTTTAATTTGTAACATAATAATGTGACATATGGAAGGGAATTTGATTGGATTCATGAATGGAAGCTTAAAAATCTTTGTGAATGTCCAAGGAAAGGAGAATGGTTTGGAAGAGACGAAGAGCAATGTAGAAATTCATTCATCAAGGAAGAAATGATTGATAGTGAGGAGAAGGAAATATAAAGATGTTAAGTTGCCTTCCATCTGTGGGATAGTGAGTATCTTTGATTATATTTTATGTTGTGCATCACATTGTGAAGAATCACAGTAGTGAACACAGTAGAAGTCTTCAAGTAAGAGAGAAGTATAAAGTATTAAATTTAGATAAAATTGTATGTAGGATATGATTTTATATATAGATATAGTAGTAGAAAACCTGAGCTAAGAACATGATTTTAGTCTTTTTGTTCAGGTAATTTATAATGAGCATTATATATATTAACAACATATAACAGGAACATATATATATATATACATATATATATATATATACTTATTTAGAAAATATAAATAATAACTTAATAACTCTTGCCTTCTGTTTTTACTCCAAAGTAATGAATCTCTAAATCCAATGTATAGACAAGAAAGCAAAAATTTAAAAAGTAAAAAAATTGGAACAGAAGCACCGTGTTACCTGTTACTAATTCTGGTCTTTTGCACTTCCCAGTTTTAAAAATGAGTTCATCACAAGCTACAAGATTTCAAAGAGGTCATATTACTCATTCATATATGTTATGACAAATGAAGTTTAGTCATATTAAAGATTGATTTTATCAATTCGTTGGTTTTGAAGATGAGAGGACAAAAATATTTGTGAGAAAAAATATATTGAAACATTCAAGTGCTTTTTGTTGTTGTTATTTGTTGTTTTATTTTGAATTTTTAAATTTTAATTCTTCCCAATATTAACCAGGACAAGCTTCTTGTAGTAAAATGCCACCCATTTCTAACCCTCAATATACTATAATTTGTTCTTATAGCTGGGCTATTCCTCCTGTCATATCTTTCCAATAACTCATGGATTGGCAGAGAAATTTGATATCTAGGAATCTGACCCTAAAGTCATTGTCTGCCTTTAGAACTTCTATGGCATTTTTTTTTTTATTTCCTAATTCATTAGTGTTGCCTGAACCCCTATCCCCCTTTCTGGTCTCCATCTCAAGAAAAATTACAAAAGCCCAAGTTTTTGACCTCTTGCATTCATTGTCAATGTTGGTAAGGAACTTAAAAAAAATATTTTTTTATTGGATATTATATGACTGAAGATTTAAGTGGAGCAGAATTTGGAACTTCAGATCCAGGACACAGACAATTAATCTAGATCAAGTGTGACAAAACCATGGAGAATTATATGGGTAAATTAAACTAAATTATGTACCTACAATTTTCCTTAAAAATCAATGGCTTTGAAGTCAGATGTGTGTGTGGGTTTAAATCTCAGTTCTCTTAGATCACAATCATAAGATTATAGATGATTTATTAACTTTCTCAGGAATTCAGTTTTTCCATATGTAAATTAAGGTGAAGAAGATTTTACATAGAACAATGAATGGTCATAGAGTATTTGATACAATAACTAGAACAGTAAACAGTAATAGTTGTTTTTACATATGGATTCACTTTTAGACTTAACCCCTTATTTCAGAATCCATCCTTATTTGTTGTTAGCAGCTGTCATGCCTTATTTATAACATTTTATTGAAATTTTGTGACTTCAATCATACAAAAGTTTGCTAAAATTTATTATTCTGGATTAATATTTCATGTGTACACATTATTGCTGAGTGTTATTGTTCTTATGCTGCCTAGCAACTATTTTAAAATTTATTACCTGTGTGTCTGTGTGCCTCACAAAATGCAAGTGAGGAGGTCAGAGAACAACTTTGGTGAAGTGGTTATCTTTCTTTCCACCATGGGGGTTCTGGGATCAAACTCAATTTGTCAGCCTTGATGTAAAGCATTTTTACTTCTGGAGCAATCTTGAAAGCCCTTTCCTCACTTTTGAATATAAGTCACTGGTGCTTTGAAGTTGCAAATGTAATATTGAATATTATAAACTTTAAGATCTAACAATGATAGTGTAAATTATGTCTCTTTGTGTCAATCATTTGATATTATACAAACATAGAATTTTTTACTAGCCTAATAATATTTTTTTTATTAATCTTTATATCAGGTTTTTTCTTTCAGTTGCCCTATATCTTTCATTATAAATTAATCTGGAAAGCACATCAGTAAAGTTTTTGAAGTACATCCTATATATCTTTCAATAAAGAGACATCATGGAAAGGTGATTTTTTTTTAATAAGATAACCAGCCCCTGAATTACTTCTAAGCTCATGGCAGACACTTTTACCTTACAGGGCACATGTTGTATGCACCCACAGGTTTCAAGAACATATGGTATGTGTTCAATTGTACATGTCCGAATTGGCTCTGGAAATAACTTCTGCTTAGAGTATAAAAGAAATTAGGAAGTGCAACAAATTAAAATAGGGCAAAGGGCCTGTGCCAAATGGGATTCATGCCTCTTAACTTCTGTTTATATGCATACACACATGAGTATATACTCCCTTTTTATGTACACAACAGACACCCACACATATATGAGAACAACTGAAAAACTAAGTGTTGTGGATTAATAAAAATGATTAGTACATATGTCCAAGAAGTCAAACTAGTAAAACTATTCACCTTAAGTGATCATTCATTTGTTGTTTTGTTTCACAGTAGACTGGGAAATTCACCCCTCCCTCCCTCTCTCTCTCTCTCTCTCTCTCTCTCTCTCTCTCTCTCTCACACACACACACACACACACACAAACACACACACGCACAAATTCTTCCTCAAATTATCTGTTCTTCTCTTGCCATACTAAAATGCTCTTTCCAGTATCATGAACATCTGGAGTTTTAGGAATCTATTTTTGTTAGATTTCTTCATCACTCTGTTCTAGCTTCATTTTCATAAACAAGAGATATACTAGTGATATTTTTGGAGAATAGGAAAGGAGAAACCATTATCACTCTAGAAGCAGATGATGCTGGGCTTCAGTAGAAGCAATGTGACATTTTGTCAGTGGTTCATAGTCATCCTGCTATAATTTGCTTATTTTATTTCACCAAACCATTGGATGCTTGGCAAAAATTGTCTAAAATTCTTGTGTTTTCTCAGTTCCAAAAAAGTATTACCACCTTCCCTGACTTTTCACTCACTGCCATGGCTGTATTTATATCCTTCTTGTTTGAAATATTTAGACTTATTTCCATTTCCTTAATTAAATTAGGAGAGTCTAAAAATTCTAGTTGAATACTTCCAGTTCAGAAATCTGAAGTCTGAAATGCTTCAAGTTCTGAAAGATTTTTGGTTTCATTTTAGAGAATTTAATTTCAATTTATCACAACGCAGAGGCTCAGAAATCAAATGAAAGGTCCAAGAACTTCTGAGTACCTTTTTGCTGGGGAAGACACTTTAAGGGGTTTTACGTCCCTGACAAGGGAGGAGCTCTTATGTCCTAACCTCATCACTGAGCTCTCATTGACTAATACTGACCTATCCATGGGGTTCTGACAGGGCATGCCCTCAGCTGCAGCACATTTACTTCCTTCCCTTTTTAAAGGATCCTGCCTACCTCCTATCCTTTTTTCTCTCCTTTTCCCTCTGCCCCTCATTCCTCTCTCTGACTGCTCCTGTTCCTGAAGGCTGGTTCCCCCTTCCAATTTCCTCTTTGTATGACCCCTTTCCCAAATAAAAAGCCCATAAACTTGAATTCTGTCACATGGTATCTTTTTCTCTTGCACTACTTTTTAAAATTACGACACCAGAAATATGTCAGCTGCCCAAGAAGTATAGAAACACACACACACACACACACACACACACACACACACACACACACACACACACACACCCCACACACCAATCTTTTAATAAGTAGGTTATTAGAATATATTACATAAAATCCATAGCAAATCTTTCACCAAATTGGCAACATCTGAATATTCAAACCATGAAATATTTCCTTATGAGTTTAGTTTTTTTTTTTTTTTTTTTTTTTTTTTTTTTAGTTTAAAATGTTAATACAAAATCTGTAGATCGTTTGAATAGTATGTGTGGTGCTTGGAAAGAAAATGGCTTCCAAAGAGTGTAGCAGTATTGGAACAAGTAGTGGCCTTGTTAGAGAAAGTGTGTCTCTGTGGGGTTAGTCATTGAGGTCTCAATGTGACAGTCAATCAACTTCATGTTTTCTACAAGATGTAGTATTCTCGGATTTAACATCATGTCTGTTTGCATGCTGTCATTCTCCCTGTCATGATGATAGTGGATAGAACCTCCGAAATTGTAAGCCACTACCTCAATTAAAATTTCATTTATAAGTGTTGCCTTATCCACTTATGAATAAGTACACACTATGTTTGTCTTTCTTGGTAAGGTTCCAAAGATTGTTGACTCCCTATTAGAAGCTTTATACTCTCTGAGGAGTGGATAGCTGATTGGGTGGAGTGGGACTTTGGGATGTCAGGAGATGTGGAGGGAGTGGGAACTAGGATTGGTATATAAAATGAAAAAAAAGATTAATTTAAAAACTGATAAAAAGATAAATAAATCATGGGACTATTCCAAATATCATTCTTCAGTAAAACCTAAATGTACTAAGAAAAAAAAAAAAAAAAGAGCTGCTAGAGTCATCATGTCTCTTTGCACGAATAGAAAATCTTGACTCAAATAATATGGGTTTTTATTTTTACTTTATTTTAAATATGTTCTTAATAGAAATGTAATTATATCACTTTCCCACACTCCAGCTTCTCTCAAATACTCTCCTTCATTCCCTCACACTCCACCTATACACCTGCCTTTCAAGTTGATAATCTCTTTTTCTTTATTATTGCCATTTACTATGCATGTGTGTGTGTGTGTGTGTGTGTGTGTGTAAATACTGTCTGCTGTTTTTTTTTTTTTTTTTCCTGCCCATTCTGGATGGGACAACCAATAAGGTTCACCACTGGGGGTGGCAAATTCTCCTTCTCCCAGAAGCTATTACTTGATGTTCTTTTTCTAGGCTTTGGTATCCCATGAAAATTTCCACTATCCATGTTAACATGCCCATTGATAGTGCCATTGTTCTCTCTCGTTTATTTATGCAGCCATTTCTAGAGAAACTGTTTCATACTATACATAATGACATTCTACCCCTTTCAGTCTGTTTGCCCTTCTTTTGCAATGTTCCCTAAGCAATAAATGAAAGAGCTGTAACATAGATGTATTCAGTGCGACTGGGTTCCCCACAATCTGTAGATGTCTGCATTGTGTCCAGATGTGGAATCTGTGATGGTCTCTATTCGCTATAACGAGAAGCTTCTCTTTCATCTTTCTCTCTTACTTTCAGAATCATTTAAAATATCTTTCCCACACTTTCACCTTGAATGAGTACTATTCATTGAGATAGTTCCCCATGATATGTGGGAACACTTGTCAGAAATTCTTACTTACTAATACTGCCTCCTGCTTTTCAAGGTTTCTACTTATGTGCCTCTACCAGGATGTAGCTTCAACAGGTTGAAAATAATGAAACACATCTTAGGTGCTCACATACTCTATGTGAGCCTATCCTCAGATTTCAGGGTGGAGATTTCCTATATAATCTACATTCGCTCCAAGAAGTTACCTTGGGTTTCAGTTTGTTGAAGAGTAATTTGTAGGAAGAGCAAGAGTGATGATCTCCAAGTCTATATGGATGGATTCTCAAATCTGAAAATGCCACTGTCATGGTTTCAAATTGCATTTTACTTTCATATACCAAGAGAATATTCTGTTGGGGTTTGCATTTTCTGTTATCCCTTTATTTCTGTTTCTATCGCTCAGTGCCACTGTGAGCATGTATTTTGGTGAGATCCGAATATGAAAGCATGCTTGACACTGTAACTTTTGTATTTGTGTTGTTCTAGGGACTTAGTAATGAATTAATTAACTTACATTAAATAAATTGTATGAATGCACAGAATGACAAGTATCATACTTATTAAAATGAAAATATTGTAGTGGGTAATCAAATTGCTAACTAAGTTTTAGTGGATATTATCTGGCATAAGTAATATTATAATAATAGTGGTGAAATGTTTTCAACATATACTGTGCAAAAGTCATCAGGAAAGAGTTCTAATGTTTTAAACAAATTAATACAACAATCTCCCTGGCTACCCCACTCCAATTTTTTAGGACAATTGCAGCCTGCAAAGGTTGAAGGAACTGCTCAATATTTTACAGCCTGGTAATTACAGCCAGACTTCAACCTTAATTTTGACACCTTCTGCCCTTAACCATTGCCCTGAATGACAGTGTTCCGGTTACCATTGGTTTAATAGGAAATATGTGATAATAAGCAGATAAGTTGTTAATTCAAATGGTTGAAAACTTTAAGCCCAAATAATTAGGTAAGAATTATGTCATCCTAAGTTACAGTTCTATAAATGATACATGAGCCTTCATCTCCCTAAATCAAGAAACATCACAAGACTTTTATGTCCTTCTTAGGGTTAAAGGTCATTACATGTATTTAATTAACAGTGTTTTTCTTCTTTTTTTATTCCTTATAGTGTTCTGGATTAAATGGATTCGAAATATGTCATCCGTTCTTTTTTTTAAACATTCAATTCCCTCATTGTCCCTATACCCATTTATTGTTTTGTTTTGCTTTGGTATTGATCCCCTGCTTTCCTGTACTTTTGCAAATATATCAGCTCAGATCTTTTCAATGGAGACATTCATGCTAAGCTGCACTGCCTTAGTTAGGGATTGTATTATTGTGAAGAGACTCTATGACCAGGCCAACACTTATAAGGAAAATATTTAATTGAGGATGCTCTTTAAAGATTCAGAAGTTCAGACATTTATCACCATAGAGGGATGTAGGCAGACAAGGTGCTGCAGTTGAGAGTCCTTATATCCTGATTGGCAGGCAACATGAAGTCCTGTAGCTGTCATATTAAGGGAAGGTTGAGGGAAAGAGTCCACTAAGCCTACACCCACGGTGACACACTTCTTCCAACAAGACCAATAGAGTCACTCCTTTTGGTGAGCTTATTATTATTATTATTTTTACAGATGACCATATTCTATTCCTTGGCACTCAAAGGCTTACAGCCATATCTTAATGTTGTTGATGTTGTTCCTTTCTTTCTTTCTTTCTTTCTTTCTTTCTTTCTTTCTTTCTTTCTTTCTTTCTTTCTTTCTTCCTTTATTTTATATAACCAAGTCCATTTAAATGAAAACAAACATTTATAGACAATATTTGGAAATTTGAGCGTTGTTCTTTCCAAACTACTTCCTGCTGGTAAGGGGCACTGTCAAGGGGATTCGAAGAAGATGCAGAAATACTGGCTTAGTCTGTAATGCTGCTTTGTACAGCTGTATTGAATGTAGGATCACCTGGTACTCTGTTTCAGGCAGTCTGGCTTGATCAAACCACATTAGTCTGGAAGGAATCCACATCTTTTCGTTTTCTGTGGAAACAAAAATAGAATTACCTTCTCCCCAGTAACTTGTCCTTGAACTTAAATTTTGAGTCAAAGCATTTGTTTTTTATTTAATTTATTATATTACCTGTCGATCCAAGTTCCCTCTCCCTCTCTCCCTCCCTCCTTCCCTCCTTTCCTCCCTTTTACCTTCTCTGCACTCTCACATGCACCCTAACCACCCTCCCCTCCCATCCTCCCACCCCAATTCCATATGTAGGGGAATGCCATCCAGTAGGGGTCATGTAGGTCTGACAGGTCATGTGAAGTAGGGACTAGGACTTCTCTCCTGTCTCTAGATTAAGGCAGTATCCCTCCATGGGGCATGTGTTCGCATGGTCCTTTTGTGCACCAGGGATACATCCTGGCTCCACTGTCTGAGGTCCCTTAGACTGCACAGTCCTTCTGGCTGAGACCCATATTCAGGGTGGCCTGAGTCAGTCCCCTGCTGGCTTCCCAGCTATCAGTCTGGTGGCTCATTAGCTCCTCCTTGTTCAGGTAAGCTGTCTCTATGTGTTTCTGTCACCTGGTCTTGTCCTCTCCATCTGCATCTGGGTTCTACATCAACTCAGTGTTTATGTATGGGTGTTTGCTCCTGTTTCCAACAGGCATTAGTTGAGGGCTCCATGGATAAGTTAGTTGTTGATCTCACTCTCTGGGAAGGGCATTTATGGTAGCCTTTCCACGGAAGCTCAGATTGTTAGTTGGCAGCAATCTTGTAGTTCTCCAGAACTTTCTTTGTGTTCAATTTTATCTTCAAACCAATATTGGCTCCTTCTTTTATGTTCTTTCTTTCTCTCTCTCTGTCTTTCTCTCTGTCTCTCTCTCTGTCACTCTCTCTCTGTCACTCTCTCTCTCGCTCTCTCTCTCTCTCTCTCTCTCTTTCCTGTCTTCTATTCCTAACCAGGCTCAATCTTCCTGTTTGTATGTGTTTTCCTTTCCTCCCCCTCATTTTCTCCTAATTCTCTCTCCATTTTCTGCCCTCCCTCCACTTCCCCTGTGCTCTGGGAGACTTGTCCCTTACCAGTTCTGTGAGGGACTTTATATGAATCTCTTAGAATGCACCTTGTATCCTAGTTCCTCTGGTGATGTGATCATTTGATCTAGGTCTAAAATCCATATAAGAGTGAGTACATACTGTGTTCCTCTTTTTGTGACTGGGTTACCTCATTCAAGATGGTTTCTTCAAGAGGCATCCACTTGCCTGTGAATTTCAAGATACCATTATTTTTTTCGGCAGAGTAGTATTCCATTGTGTAGATGTGTCACATATTCATTAACCATTCTTCAACTGAAGGGCATCTAGGTTGTTTCCAGGTTCTTGCTATTACAAATACTGCTGCTATGAACATAGTTGAACAGATGTCTTTGTTGCATGGATGTGAATCCTTTGGGTATATGCGTAAGAGGGTGATTGCCGGGTCCTGTGGTAAACTAATTCCCATTTTACTGAGGAAATGCCATACTGATCTCCAAAATGGCTGTATGAGTTTGCACTCCCACCAACAGTGGAAGAGTGTTCCTATTTCTCCACATCCTCTCCAACATGAGTCATCATTGGTGTTTTTATTTTAGCCATTCTGGCAGGAGTAAGATGGTATCTCAAAGTCGTTTTGATTTACATTTCCCTGATAGCTAAGGATGTGGAGCATTTTCTTACGTGTCTTTCAGCCTTTTTGATTTCCTCTGTTAAGAATTCTTTCTTCCGTTCTGTACCCCATTTTTAATAGGGTTATTTGGTGTTTTGTTGGCTAGTTTCTTGAGTTCTTTGTTTATTTTTGAGATCAGCCCTTTGTCGGATATAGGATTGGTGAAAATGTTTTCCCAGTCTGTGGGCTGACTTTTAGTCTTGTCCACTGTATCCTTTGCCTTACAGAAGCTTCTAAGTTTGAAGGGGTCCCATTTATGAATTGTTTCTCTCAGTGTCTGTGCCCCTGAAGTTATGTTCACGAAGCAGTCTCCAATACCAATTTGTTCATCTGCAAATAGAGACAGTTTGACTTCTTCCTTTCCAATTTGGATCCCCTTGATCTCCTTTTGTTGTCTTATAGCTTTAGCTAGAACTTCTATTACGATATTGAAGAGATAGGGAGAGAGAGGGCAGCCTTGTCTTGTTCCTGATTTTAGAGGAATTAGCTTAAGTTCCTCTCCATTCAGTTTGATGTTGGCAGTTGGTTTGCTGTATATTGCTCTTATTATGTTTAGGTATGTTCCTGTTATACCTGACCTCTCCAATACCTTTATCATGAAAGGGTGTTGAATTTTGTCAAAGGCTTTTTCAGCATCTAGGGAGATAATCATATGTTTTTTCTTTTACAGTTTATTTATATGGTGGATCACGTTGATAGATTTTTGTATGTTAAACCATTCCTGCATTCCAGGGATGAAGCCTCCTTGGTCATGTGGAATGATTTCTCTGATGTATTCTTGAATTCGGTTTGCCAGTATTTTATTGAGTATTTTTGCATCGATGTTCATAAGGGATATTGATCTATAATTTTCTTTCTTAGTTGTGTCATTGTGAGGCTTGGGTACCAAGGTTATTGTAGCATCATAAAAAGAGTTTGGCAATGAACCTTCTGTTTCTATTTTGTGAAACAGTTTGAGGAGTAGTGGCATTAGTTCTTCCTTGAATGTGTGGTAGAATTTTACTGAATCCATCTGGCCCTGAACATTTTTTGATTGGAAGGCTTTTGATAACTGCTTCTATTTCATTGTAGGGTATAGGTCTATTTATGTTGTTTGTCTGCTCTTGATTTAATTTGGTAAGTGAAAATTATCCAGAAATTTGTCCATTTCCTTTGAATTTTCAGTTTTCATGGAATACAGATTTTTAAAGTATGACCTGAAAATTGTCTGGATTTCCTCTGTGTCCGTTGTTATGTTCCCCTTTTTGTTTCTGTTTTTGTTAATTTGCATGTTCTCTCTCTGCATTTTCCTTAATTTGGATAAAGGTTTGTCTATCTTGTTGATTTTCTCAAAAAACCAACTCTTCGTTGCATTGATTTTTTTGTATTGTTTTCCTGGTTTCTACTTTTTTGATATCAGCCCTCAAGGTGATTATTTCCTGGCACTACTCCTATGGGGTGAGTTTGCTTCTCTCTGTTCTAAATCTTTCAATTGTGCTGTTAATTCTCTTATGTGACTATCCTCTGTTTTGTTCAAATGGGCCCTTAGTGCAATGAACTTCCCTCATAGCACTGCTTTCAAGGTGTCCCATAAGTTCAGGTATGTTGTGTCCTCATTCTCATTGAATATCAGAAAGTCCTTAATTTCTTTCTTTATTTCTTCTTTGACTCAGGAGTGGTGCAATTGAACATTGTTCAGTTTCCATGAGTTTGCAGGTTTTCTGCCATTTGTGTTGTTGTTGAATTCCAATTTTAAAGCATGGTGGTCCGATAAGATACAGGGGACTATTCCTATTCTCTTGTATCTGTTGAGGTTAGTTATGCCACTTAGCATGTGGTCGAATTTAGAGAAGGTTCCATGTGGAGCAGAGAATAAAGTATATTCTTTTGTCTTTGGATGAAATGTTCTTAGATGTCTGTTAACCACAGTTGAGACATAACTTCTGTTAGTTCTTTTGTTTCTTTGTTGAGTTTCTGATTTGTGTTCCTGTCTAGTGTTGAGAGTGGTGTATTGAAGTCTCCCACTATAAGTGTGTGAGGTTTTCTATGAGCTTTGAGTTTTAGTAGTGTTTCTTTTACGAATGTGGGTGCTTTTGTATTAGGGGCATAGATGTTCAGAACTGAGAGTTTGTGTTGATGGATTTCTCCTGAAATGAATACGAAATGACTGTCTTCATCTCTTTTGATTAATTTTGGTTTGAAGCCTAACATGTTAGATATTAGGAGAGCCATGCCTGCTTGATTCTTGGTTCCATTTGATTGTAATATCTTTTCCCAACCCTTTACCCTGAGGTAATGTATATCTTTGAATATTAGATGTGTTTCTTGTATGCAGCAGATGGATGGATTCTGTCTTCGTATCCATTCTGTTAGCCTGTGTCTTTTTTATAGTTGAGTTAAGACAATTAATGTTGAGGGTGAGTGAGGACCATTGATTGTTGGTGCTTGTTTGATTTAGGTTTTTTGTTGGCAGTGGTATTGTGAATATATTAGTTCTTCTTTACCCTTGGTTTCTGGTGTACTTGGATTGTCTGTTGCCTTCATTTTTGTGGGCATATTTACCTTCCTTGGGTTGGAGTTTTTCTTCCAATACTTTCTGTAGGGCTGGATTTGTAGATATGTATTGGGAAAATTTTGTTTTGTTATTAAATATCTTGTTTTCTCCATTTATAGTGATTGAGAGTTTTGCTGGATATAGTAGCCTAGGCTGGCATCCGTGTTCTCTCAATATTTGTAGAACATCTATCCTGGACTTTCTGGCCTTGAGGGTTTCCATGGAGAAATCACGTGTAATTTTGATAGGTCTGCCTTTATATGTTACCTGTCCTTTTTCCTTCACTGCTCTTAAGATTCTTTCTTTATTCTGTATGCTAGATGTTTTAGTTATTATATATCGAGGGGTCTTTTTTCTTTGGTCCAGCCTATTTGGGGTTCAGTATGCTTCTTGTACTTTCATGGGCATGTCCTTCTTCAGATTTGGAATGTTTTCCTTGATGATTTTGTTGAATATATTTTCAGCACCTTTGAGCTGGGCTTCCTCACCTTCCTCTGTTCCTATTATTCTTAGGTTTGTCCTTTTCACTGTGTCCCACATTTCCTGGATGTTTTGTGTTAAGGATTTTTTGGATTTATGATTTTCTTTGGTCGATGAATCTATTTCTTCTAGTTTATCTTCTGCACCTGAGATTCTCTCTTTGATCTCTTGAATTCTGTTGGTTATGCTTGCGTCTGTAGTTCCAGATTTTATGCCCAGTTTTTCTATTTCCAGCATTCTTTTGGTTTGTGTTGCCCTTATTTTCTCTATTTCAGTTTTCCAGTCTTGAACAGTTTCCTTCACCTGCTTAATTGTTTTTTCTTGGCTTTCTGTACTTTCTTTGCTTTCCTTAAGGAATTTTTTTCAATTCTTCCACTTTTTTTGTTTGTTTTTTCCTCCATTTCTTTATGGGATTTTCTCACATCTTCTATGAGGGCCTCTATCACTTTTATGACAGAAATTTTTAAGTCGTTCCCTTCTGCACCCTCTGCTTTGTTGTTGTTTTCCATTCTAGTTGGTGTAGTTTCCCTAGATTCTGGTGGTGTAATGCTTGTCTTTCTGTTGTTAGGTGTTCTCTTGTATTTCCGTGTTCCCATAGCTTCTTCCAGTAGATGTTGGTGGGGTCTCCCCCTCTCTCTATGGTACTTCACCAGTGGGCTTATGTGGTTCAGAGAGTCAATATCTGTAGCTCTGAGTGGTCCAAGCTCTATAGGAGGTCTCTCCGCAGACAGGGACCCAGGGATGGGTTCAGGGCTGAGGATCCAGTAGAAGATGCCACTAGCCAATGGCTCTAGCCAATGGCTGGCAGAGAAGGACAAGGCTGAACTGAAACTTGGGAAGTTTCTGCATGATAGTCTGATCTCACTGGAAACTGGGACTCTCCAGCTGAGGCCTCTTTATTTAGCAGAGGCCCTGCTTTAGGGGTTAAGGATCTTGCTGGTGGGAACAAAGAGTGGACCTGCACAGATAGGTGGATCTCTGGGAGGGGCCCGAGACTCCAGCAGAGGACTGGGGTCAGAGACCAAGCAGGTGGAAATTCCAGGTGGTTCCATGTGGATAGGCAGGTCTCCTTTGTTCATAGTTGCTCCGAGAAGTCTCCAAAGTAGAGTGGACTGTTGGCTTCACCCTCTGTCCCAGTGCTCAACCAGAGTGGTGGAACTGTGGGCAGGGTAGGGCGGGGGGGGGCAGGCTCGCGATGGGGATGGGTGGGGGTGTATCAGAGCTCCAAGGGTGCTCTTGATGGGGACAGGACACAGGAACAGCAGGATCAGGGGCCACCCCAGGAAGTTTGGGGGGAGGGGGAGAGGTTGTAGGGGAGAGGCTGCCCCATTGGGCCCAGACTCACCTCTAGCCAATGGCTGGCAGAAGAGGACAAATGCTGAGGTTAAACTTGGGAAGGTTTTTCAGGATAGTAGGATCTCACTGGAAACTAGGGCCCTCCAGCTGAGGCCTCTTTCTTTAGCAGAGGCCCTGCTTTAGCGGTCTGTTGTTTGTGTTTTTCAAAGCAGGGTTTCTCTGTATTGCTTTGGAGCCTGTCCTGGAACAATGCTGGCCTTGAACTCGCAGAGATCTACCTGCCTCTACTTGCTGAGTGCTGGGATTAAAGGCATGCACCACCAACACCCAGCTTTATAGCCATATCTTAATGGGAAAAATGCATTCAGTCCAACTTGAAAAGTCCCCATAACCTATAATAGTCTCCAACTTGTTTCAAATCCATAGTTCAAAATCTCTTCTGAGATACATTCCTTAATTGTAATCCTCTATGTCACAGGGTATACATTAGACTCCAAAATGTATGAAAGGGAGACATAGTGAGGAAATACTGAAGCAAAACAAGACCAAAAGTCAGCTGGGCAAACTCCAAAGTCTTCATCTCCATGTCTGATATTGAAATGTTCTTCAGATCTCCAACTCTGTTCAGCTTTGTTGACTACAACACAGTTTTTTCTTTTGGGCTGTTAGCAGATCTTCTAGGCAGATATTCCATAATTCTGGCACTTCTAACATTTTGGATTCCCCAAGGCTATTCAGGCTTCAACTTCACAGCTTCATGTAATGGCCTCTCTACGAGGCCTCCATTCAGGGACACTGGACACATGTCTGGCTTCAGCAGCTTTATTCAATAATTCATTTCTTGCATCCTTATCTCTAAAGCCAGAACCACAAAGCTGAAGCTGTCCATTCCTGTTGTTTGCTACGGCTGGGACATGGTCTCCTTATTCAAGTACATTTTCATCAGTTTTCTGTCTTCCCCCTCCATAAACTTGGCTGTCCTGAAACTTGTTCTGTAGAAAATGCTGGCCTCAGACTCAGAGATCCACCAGACTCTGCCTTTCCAGTGCTGGGATAAAACATGTGACCAACCACACCCAGCTCTAAGATTTCTTTAGTTCCCTTTCAAAAGTTGAAAACTTAGCTGGGTAGGATCTTGCCCAGAGGTTACCATTCCCTTGATTCCATTTTTTAATCCAATTAGTCCTTGAGCACAGAATTAAGCTCTATTGCACTTTTTGGTGCTCTTTTTTCCTCAAAAATTTCATTTTGTAATTTACCTTGCTCAGTTTACTCCTTTTCATTATATATCAATATTAGAGTTACCACTAGTTTTCAGATTTCTTCTGTCAATGGAATTAATACAAAACTCTTCAGGTTAGCCTCACACAGACTCTTTGGACAAGGGAAAAAAAAAACAGCTACTTTCTTCACCAAAATACCACAAAAATGATCTCTAAGCAACATACTAAAATTCTTCTCCTTTGAAATTGTTTGACTGAGCTCCCAGCAATTCAAATAACTCTTAACACCTCTGTCTTCCATGTAGCCACTAATATGCCTAATTAAGCAGTGCTTTAAAGCATATCTTTGGTTCATGACCCAAAATAGAAAGGCAAAAACATGCTTAGGACTTTCACAATACCCCAGTCCCTGATACCAACTTCTGTCTTATTTAGGGCTTTTGTTGCTGTGAAAAGGCACCATGACTATGGCAACTCTTTTTTTTTTTTTAAATTATTATTATTATTTAATTTTACATGTTGATCCCACTTCCCTCTCCCTCCCTCCTTCCCTTCCTCCTTCCCTTCCTCCTTCCCTTTTACCCTCTTTCCCCCTTCACATGAACCCTGACCTCCCTCCCCTCCCCTCCCCCACACCAATTCCACATGTAGGGCAATGCCATCCAGGTGCAGTCATGTAAATCTGTCAAGTCATTTGAAGTAGGGACTAGGACTTCTCTCCTGACTCTAAGTTAAGGCAGTATCCCTCCATGGGGGTTGTGTCTGCAAGGTCCTTTTGTGCATCAGGGATACATCCTGGTTCCACTGTCTCAGGTCCCTTTGACTGCTTAGTCCTTCTAGCTGAGATCCATGTTGGGGGGGGGGCTGAGTCAGTCCCATGCTGGATTCCCAGCTATCAGTCTGGGAGCCCCTTAGCTCCTCCTTGTTCAGGTCAGCTGTCTCTATGTGTTTCTGCAACCTGGTCTTGTCCTCTCCCTCTGCATCTGGATTCTAGTTTGACTAAGTGTTTAGGTATAGGTGTTTGCTTCTGTTTCCAACAGGTACTAGATGAGGGCTCCATGATGGTGGATAAGTTAGTTGTTGATCTCACTGTCCGGGTAGGGCATTTATGGTAGCCTTTCCAGACTATGGCTACTCTTACAATGGTAACATTTAGTTGGCATGGCTTATTTATAGTTTCAGAGGTTGTCCATTATCATAATGATATGGAGCATGGCAGGATGCATATAGACATGGTTATGGAATTGAGAATCCTTACATCCCAATAGGCAGGCAAAAGGAATTCAACTGGCTGTCACACCAAGGGAAGTTTGAGTAAAAAAACCTGAAAGCCTTCTCCCACAGTGACATACTTCCTCAAACAAGGCCACCCCTCCAAATCGGGCTACTACTTTTGGGGGGCATTTTATTTTTAAGCACCACATTTGCTAAATTAAATAGAATCTCGAACGAAGCCTTCAGATATTTAGAGACATCAGTGAACTTTCTTCCCCCTGAAAACATAAAATTTCAGTCCATGAGAATCAGGGTAATGGGGCACTCCTCTTGTGATCTGACGTAATACCATGTTAACAATCAGTACTTTTGCCCTGCTGTTTTGTTCCCTAATTCACATCTTACAGAATATATTTCTCTAGTTTCCTTGTCCATATTCTCTTTTGCCTATAGAAGGTGCATCCCTATTCATGAATCATAAGTAAAAGCCAAGTAGATTGTAACTAAATCTGCCATAATATTATATGGTACCAGATTCCTGGGACTTTTATAGTCCATGAGATCATAAATTCTGTCTGGATAACTAAGGATAATGGGGTAGGATGCATTAATGTTAAAACCTAATTGATCCAGTGACTTCACCAGATAATTTAGAAGTAACTTATTGGCCACAATATCTATCATCGTGTCATTAAGAACAGAACTGGTTCATAAGGAAAGAGAGCATCATGAATTTCTGAGTTGCAGGTGATAACACATTGTTGTTATCATGGCTTGCAGGCTGGGAATATTCAACCGGGGTAGTTGCTGTAGCGTTTACAACTATAAACTCCTCAGGACCAATTACGTAGCTCAATAGTCAAATTGCTTGTTGCTCATACACAAACAAATAAATAAGACTGTGGTAAATTAACAACAGGAATGTCAATTCTTAAATAAAATTGTTTCATATTCATAAATTGACATGTACTACTTTGTTATCTGAGATTTATATAAAGGAAACCATTATACCAAATCATCTTATATGCAAGTTTATTTAACAAATATTTGTGGTCTAGGACACAAAGGAAAAGTAATGTCAAAAGTATGGATAATCAGAAAATGAGGCAAACTAATCAAGTAAGTTTTTAGATAGCATTGGTGGAATTTTATAGAAATATTTTCCAAATTATAGCACTAAGTGAAAGGCTCAACTAAATCAAAAGACTAATTGATGCTAGTTTTGGCTATCAGCAGCTCTAAAACTTCTGCAATTTAACCCCAAAAGAGTTGATTTCTTCTTCCATCGCACACTTGGTGAGCAGAAGAGCTGTTAGTAGGAGGACCTCATGCATAGCATCATTTATGATCCACATCTGGGGGACATCTTCAGTCCTTATCCAAGCATGGCAACCAGAGAATAGACTAACACAAGCACTGGAAACAACACAAACTATTTAATCATGCCTAACACATTATGGACAGGCCAAGAAAAGCCATCCTTCAATCACATGGCCTTGCTTAACCAAATGTAATAAGGGAAATATAATGTTGCTGTGTGCCTAAAAGGGAAATGAAAGAAGATTGGCAAACTCACAGATTGCCTCTATCATAGGAACCAAATGAGACAAAGTACCTGGAATGCTGCCTGGCATATAATAAACCTTAAATAAATGCTATCTGTGACTAGCATGGGGATTTTAATTTGTTAGAATATAATACACTTTGACTGGATTGGTATTTATGGAAGAGAACATTTTGTTCTGTGTCAACCATTTTGATTGTAAGAATAGCAGCATCACACTGCACATGCATTACCTTTTATTGTTTATGAAGCTCCTAGATAGAAATGACCCCATTTTATATTCATTTGCCTATATTATAAGGTGGGTAAATAATATTCCTACTTACAATATGATTGAAAATGCACATGTTGGTCATGTTATGACATGTAATAAATGATAAAGACAGCTTTTTAGCAGAAGAGATAATTCAGCGGTCAGAGCTTCTTATTGTGCTATCATGAGAGCCTGAGTTTGGGTCCCAGCTTTAGTGTAACATGCAACCCAGAAAGCAAAGGCTTGTTGCTTTTGTTTCAAGTGATACAATGGCCACTCCTTGCCTCTGTTTAGGGACACAGAACACACACACACACACACACACACACACACACACACACACACACAGACAAATCTTGAAAAATGAAAATTAAAGGCAGAGAGAATTCAAATGTCACTCCTTCTCTAGACTGACTGTTAGTAAAGTCTACAGAAATAAAATATATACATTTCAGTGAAGGATTAAAAAATGTCTCATGCATCCCTAATAGCAAAACAATCTTTACTATGTACAGAGTACATTCTCCATTTATGAATTATTTAAGGATCTTTCATTCCATCTTGAAATTCCAACATTTGGGTTCAGTGATTATTGCATAAAGGGAACTTAAGGAATATTTGGTGTTGAGAGGAGACATTTTTTATTTTAATTTTTTTATTTAATTTATTATTTTACAGGTTGATCCAAGTTCCCTCTCCCACACTCCCTCCATCCCTCCCTTTTATCCTCTCTGCCCCCTCACATGCACCCTGACCACCCTTCCCTCCCATCCCCCCAACCCCAATTCCACATGTAGGGCAATGCCATCCAGGTGCGGTCATGTAGATCTGTCAGGTCATTTGAAGTAGGGACTAGGACTTCTCTCCTGTCTCTAGGTTAAGGCAGTTATCCCTCCATGGGGGATGTGTCTGCAAGGTCCTTTTGTGCATCAGGGATACATCCTGGTTCCACTGTCTCAGGTCCCTTAGACTGCTTAGTCCTTCTGGCTGAGACCCATATTCAGGGGGGCCTGAGTTAGTCTCATGCAGGATTCCCAGCTATCAGTCTGAGTGGCCCATTAGGCTCTACTTGTTCGGGTCAGCTATCTCTATGTGTTTCTGCAATTTGGTCTTGTCCTCTTTGTCTGCATCTGGATTCTAGTTCGACTTAGTGTTTAGGTATGGGTGTTTGCTTCTGTTTCCAACAGGTAATAGATGAGGGCTCCATGATGGTGGATAAGTTAGTTGTTGATCTCACTATCCAGCAAGGGCATTTATGGTAGTCTTTCCACGGTTGCTCAAATTGTTAGTTGGCGACAGTCTTGTAGGTCTCTAGACCTTTCTTTAGGTTCAGTTTTCTCTTCAAACCAATAATGGCTCCCTCTTTTATGTTCTCTCTCTCTCTCTCTCTCTCTCTCTCTCTCTCTCTCTCTCTCTCTCTCTCTCTCTCTCTCTGTCTGTCTGTTTCTCCTGTCTTCTATTGCTACCCTGACTCAATCTTCCTAGTCGCATGTGCTTTCCTCTCCTCCCCCTCTCTTTCTCCTACTTCTCTCTGGAGAATATTTTTATTGTACAGGTTAAAGATACCTATGAGACATGACCATGTTGTAAATGTTTTTTCAATACAAAGAGGTTGTAAGCATAAGGCTGTGATACTGGGCTATTAGAATCATGTGGCTGTTGTTATAGGAGGTCCCATAGGCAAATAAGAAAAGGCACGTACAGAACAATTATACGAAGTGAGGGGATTACTCAACCATCACTGAGACCCTTTTAGTTTTAATATTTTCCCATATTTTGACAGAATCATTTTATGGAAGTCACCAAGGTGGCCATAGGGGACCTTTCTTCTTGCAACTGAATCTGAAGGGCTTTATTAATAATATCTAATAAACTTCTTGAGAAAAAAGATACAGCTCAGACCTCACCTTTTCCTGTCACTGGTCTCCTGTGTTCCTCATACTCTAGTTTTTCTTTCTCATTACACAATCTCATTTCACACAGGAAGCCAGTAACTTTTTTCACGTGTCTCCTATGTTCCCACCCACAGTATGATAACATTAGTGACACCTCCTGTCAGTTATCTTCATAGCATCATGATTATCTTCCTATCCTATTCTGAATAAACGTTCCATAAATGACTGAAGTCCACATTTTAATTTCCCTAAACATCTTCACATAGTGAAAAATAGATTTTTTTGACATGTGTTAGCCATTTTCAAAATGCATCCATCCCCCTCTTGGTAGAAATGATTAATAATTGATCAGTCTTCAAGGTGTTTATATTCTACTTTCCCAATACCCTTCATATGTCTTAAACTCCTTATAATAATTCTATGGTAAATGGATTTATTTATTTATTTTTATATTAATTTATTTTTTATTTTTATTTTACATGTTGATCCCAGATCTCTCTCCCTCTCTTCCTCCCTCCCTCCCTTCCTTCCTCTTTCCCTCTACCCCACCCTCATATTCATCCTGACCACCTTCCCATCCCTTCACCCCCTCCACATGTAGGGTGATGCCCTCCAGGAGGGGTAATCTTTATCTGTCAAGTCATTTGAAGTAGGGACTAGGACTTCTCTCCTGTCTGTAAGTTAAGGGAGTATTCCTCCGCGGGGGATGTGCCCTTTTGTGCACCAGGAATACATGCTGGTTCCAGTGTCTGAGATCCCTTAGACTGCTCAGACATCTAGCTGAGACCCATGTTCAAGGGATCTGAGTTAGTCCCATGCTGGATTCCCAGCTATCAGTCTGGGGGCCGTTAGCTCCTCCTTATTTATGTCAGCTGTCTCTATGTGTTTCTGCAGCCTGGTCTTTTCCTCCCTCTCTGCATCTGGATTCTAGTATGGCTCAGTGTTTAGTTTTGGTTGTTTGCTTCTGTTTTCATCAGCTACTAGATGAGGGCTCCATGATGGTGGCTAAGTTAGTCATTCATCTCATTATCAGGGAAGGGAATTTATGGTAGCCTTTCCACTGTTGCTCAAATTATTAGTTGGGGTCAGTCTTGTAAGTCTCTGGACATTTCTTTAGGTTCAGTTTTCTCTTCAAACCTATAATGGCTCCCTCTTTTATGGTCTCTCTCTCTCTCTCTCTCTCTCTCTCTCTCTCTTTCTCTCTCACTTTCTCTCTCTCTTTCTCCCTCTCTCTCTTCTCTCATCCTTTCCTCCAGGACTCAGTTTTCCTAGTCCCAGGTGCTTTCCTCTCCTCCCCTTCTTTCTTTCCTAGTTCCCTCTCCACTCACTGTTCCTCCCCACTTCCCATGTGTTCTGGAGAACTTGTCCCTTCTGTGAGGGACCTATTATGAATCTCTTAGAATCCTCCTTGTATCCTAGTTTCTCTGGCGGTGTGAACTGTAGGCTGGTGATCCTTTATTCTATGTGTAAAATCTATATATGAGCAAGTACATACCATGTTCCTCTTTTTGTGACTGGGTTACCTCATTCAGGATGGTTTCTTCTAGACCTGCCTATCTACATGGGGCCACCCAAAATGATTTAGTTTTGAAAATTTATTTTATTGTTAATTATATGTATTTAAATATTTATTTGTTATAATAAACACATGAGGATAGGTGCCAATGGAGCCAAAAGAGGGCATCAGATCTTCTGGAGGTGAAATTACAAATGCTTGTGTGCCATGTGATGAATCATTTTCAGGTTATCAGCAAGAGAAGTGCATGTTTTCAAGTACTGAGTGCCAACTACGGGTGGACTTTAATCTCTTTGGGAGGCAGAGGCAGAGGCAGGCAGATGCCTGTGAGTTTTAGGTCAACCTCGTCTACAGAGCTAGATTCAGGATAGCTAGAACTGTTACTTGGAGAAACCCTGTCTAGGAAAAAAAGCAAAGCAAAACAACAACACAAAAAACATCCAAACAAACAAACACAAAAATAAACCCCTGAGCAATGTCTTTAACCCTATAACATAAAAGGTAATCTGTAATATTTCCATGTGATATATAAGAATAGTGAAGTTCTGAATCTGCTTAGCACAACTTCTTCCAGCTTATTATTCTGTGTACTCATCACATTCTTGCTATCTTCTATGCTTGTCAGTGAAGCTTTTGGTATTCCTGGCCGTACTAAGTGAAGGGTAACAGAATGATAGTGCATGGGGTTTTCTTTCATGGAATGTCTTTCTTTCAGCCTGATATCACATTGTTTGCCTTGTGATCAGTTGAACCCTCAAATGAGAAAAGACCTGTGGTCATCTCATGGGGAAACATCAAATGGGAAAATGTATTGGCTAAGTCCTTTCTGGCTCTTGTCTGATTCAGGTCAAGGTTAATTTATTTATTTATTTATTTATTTATTTATTTATGGCAGCAATCTGGTGCTGGATGGAAGACTGAACTTGTGTCTGGCCTGTTGTAGTCACTTAATTTTCTGCCAGAAATTGAAATTTCAACATTAATAGAGAGAAAATTCAAATATTTTTTGTTTTGTTTGTATTTTTGAGGCAGGATTTCCTTGTGTAGCTTTGGAGCCTGTCCTGGAACTAGCTCTTGTAGACTATGTACAAGTCATCATCAGGGAGGTGCAATGGCTTATAGAAGTTATCTTTTGCTTCCTCTGGTCACGTGAAGCAGAAATGGTGAGGGATAATAGGTAAAGAAGGAGAAAAGAAGCGAAAAAGAAAAGGACATGGGGTCAAATTGCAGTATATATAAAAGAATAGAGAATAGGTTACCTTAAGTTCAAAAGCAAATGCCAGAAGTTCATGGGTACAAAAAAACATAAACAAAAAAACCCCTTTCTGTCAGGTGAGATTAATGGCTTTCATGTGTTACTTTTGCTCATTGCTTTAATTAACTTGGGTTAATTATTTTTCTAGTGCAATTGCACTGACCTATGCTGTATCTTACAATTATATGTCTATTTCTATTCTATTTGGATGCCTGACTTTCCTCCTCTCCTCTTTCTTGAAGGTTCTTCTTTGTGTCCCCTTCAAGTTGGGAAATATATATTGACAGGATAAAGGCTGATGAAGTCAAACAAGTATGAACTTGATTGATTTTTGGCACAAAGCTTTACTTTAATGTGAGAACAGTTTTCCTATATTCATCTAATGGTCAATGAAAATGTCCTCCTAAGCATCAAAACTAACATTTCCACATCCATCACAAGGAATAACAAGGACTTGTATCAGAGTGAAGAGAGGGTGGTAAGGGTGATCTCGAGAATGATGGTAGATGACAATGTACTTCTTGTAATCATCTCCTTGATATAAAAGTTTACCATTATCATCTTATGAAGTAGGTTTACTCATAAAGCATAAGATCCATATGTAGACCCTTAGAAGAGCATAGTACGTCTTACCCAGAAGAACATGTCCTACATCAAATGACTTGCTCTTCACAGACCATGAGATAGCTTAATGCATTTGGTGAAAAAGGCATGATAGAGCTGACACAAGGTGCTGGCCTTAGGACACACCCCTTAGCTTGTCCATAGTTCTGATAATACCCATCCTGATACTCTCAGTTTTATTACATTCTATACATTCTTCCAGCTATACCTAGCCTGGTTACTGATTCTGGCTAATAACTTTCACTCAATGTCCAGAAAAATTAAAACTTTGGTATTTTTCTCTTTATGATAAAACCTCTTATTTAGTTTCTGATGATGACCATTTCTATGTACACATGTCTATTGTTTAAAACTTGCACTACTTTATATTCCACTACAGCCTTGATGTAAACATATGTCTTGATTGAACCATTTTCTCTTTTGGGAAACAATCACTTGGTACCTAACATGTGCCAAACATAATGTTAAAGGGTTGAGGTCGCATCCCAATCTGTTGTCTCCTTGTGTAAAATGGAGCAGAGCGTATCCAGGATTAGCTCTGTTGTGCTTCTTTGGATTCCCCAAGGTGATTAGTGCTTGGAAATTCAAAACTAAAATGATTCATAGAAGCACTGAACTGAAATTAGTTTTTACCTTATTATCCTCCTTGGTGTACTTCCATACAAAAGTCTCTCTTGAAATAGTAACATGACAGGACAATGAAGATAGAAATAGCCAGTGAACTGAGAAACCCACCTATTTATTAATCCTGGAGTGGCCCTTATATCCTTATATCCTTTGACAATTTATCCTCAGTTTCTTCATTTGTAAAATTGCCATGAAATCATAATAGTTTTTGGTCCGATAAATATATAGTTAATGGAGAGTACATATAGCAGATGTTCAATAATGGTAAAGTATTATGGTACCAAATTATTTTATCTTCTCTATACCTCAGATAGTCAACCTACTTTAAAATTCACAGTGAACAGCTATTGTAAAATTTATTATTTCTCCTGTTTTTGCATTTGTAATCTTATTTCCCTCTCCTGATGGGAACCTATACATTTTCTATTCAAGTATTTCTTTCCAATAGACTTTTGTATGCATATGAAAGTTTGAAAAATATATGGTTTGTTGCATCACTCTATGACATTTAAATTGTAACAAATTGTATTATATTATAAATACTGTTTTCATAACTTCTTACCTTGTATTTCAGGACACAAACATTGCCACATTTAGATACAGTTCAGCCTTTTAAATCATGGTACAATATAAATTATAGAAATGCATTTTACTTTATTAATGTGCTCTCTTATTGATAGGTTGCAACTGTATGCTACCACATATGAAACAGGGACACTGTATAAATACAATAGATATCATGTTTTATACACCTGTATAAGAGTTGCTCAGTAGCCTATCCATGTGATCCAATTGTTGTATTTTAAATTGTGAACAAATATATCAGACAAATTGTATGTGGGTTTGTATAATGTGTCTTCTGATTCTTCAATACAGCAGTACATAGAGGTCAGTATTTTAACACACAACCTAAGCATATAGTGTTTTTTTAACATTTATTTTTCTATTTGATATTTTTATACATGTATAATGTGAATTCTGATTATTATCATTCTCCTAGGCCCCATCATACCTTTATTACCATCCCCCTCCCTACAAGAACCCTTTGAGGTTCTGGTGTATTGCTATTTTCATTCTGATTTAATTTCACACACAGTTTTACATTTGTAATTTTTGTTCATATAATCATTATTGAGGATGAGTTTTTTTTAACAAGTAAGTAGTCTTTACAATTTTTCCTCAGGTATGCATAAAATAATTTGATTACTTTTTCTTTTGTGCTATATCTCTTTTTCTTACTGTTTTGAAGGCATTTAAATCAATTATCCTTTAGCGATTAAATAGGCAATTATCTTCTCTGAATCTGGCAATTGTCTTTGAAATTTCTTCTATTTTGTGCATTAAACATTTATAATGAATTTTCAGAAAAGAATCTGCAATCAGATCTTAGCTTCAAGTTCTGTGAGATAAGCAAAGGCAATGACCATAGTGTCTAATGCTTTAATAGTCTCTTAGACACTCCTTTGTTCTAAGTTCAACAAAGACTTGAAGGCGGGTTTTCCTTGCCTGGCACTGTTTTTTTTTTTTTTTTTTTTTTTTTTCTGTTAGTTTATGGCTATTAGAAGGAGCATGGTCATCTCATGTTGCATAACTCCATTTTAAATATACATGTATATACACATTTATGCTATGTAGGTACTTTAAGCTTATAAAGTAGTTTCCCTATGATGTTTTTCAAGTATCCTTTCTGTTATTTATCTCTCATTCCCCCTTCTATACTATCTTCCTCCTCTCCCCAGATAAGCACCCTCTCTCTACTTTTCTACTTTTTTCCTTCATAGCACTTGTATTCTGCTACTATCTTCTGTCCCCTTCCTGACATGTTTCCTTTCTGCTTTCCAGTAGCTACTCCACATTTTATAATCAAATCCAAAGATTCAGAACTAGGAAAAATGTAAGAGATACATGTTGAACACAGCACACACTTTATCTATAGGACTTGGTTGAGTAGCTGGACCTGACCTGGAAGCTTCCTTCCTGAGTAGGGAATGCTCTCACAGTGACTGAAGATACTTTGTATGCTGCTAAGGGAGAAAAGAGATCAATAGTCCAACCAAGCTGTAACACTTGTAAACCACAAGAATGACCAGCCAGATAGGAACTCCCTAATGGTACAGTAATGACCCTTTTATTTTGGAGGTAACTGACAGCTGTCTAATTAGACATAAGACATTTCAGTGAGAGAGAATTCATGCCTGTTACTATAAATCCAGCCTACTACCTGTTCCTGAAGGATTTATAGACCCTAGGGGAGTACATACTATTGCCATTTTCCTAACTCAATAGTTTCTAATTGTATTCTAAACACTTATATCCACAGATATGTATAATACCCTATTTAAAGAAACTATTTTGTAGCAGTCTGGGGCTACTACAGATAGGGAGAACCTGTCAAAATGCAGAGAATGTGTGATTTTGTGTTTCCTAGCTCGAACTACTACATATACAGTGCAATACCTACACAAAAGGCTTTGCCCTAAACACATATACATGGGATCAAGGCTCATAGGGATCACTGTATATGTGCATGTGTGTGTGTGCATGCGTGCCTGTGCATGCGTGCCTGTGCATGCGTATGTTATGAAGTTGATAGAGAATGATAGGAGAACATGGGACAAGTTGGAGGGGCAAAGGAAGAGGTATAATTAAAATAAATACAATATTCATTTTAAATTCTCTAAAACATCAAATAAAAAAAAGCACATATGTCTGCAAATCAAAATTCTCTCAATGTTTATTTTTAATAGCATATTAATTAAAGTTCTTGATTTTAGAGAAATTTATTTTAGGATCATAACAATATAACCCATGAAATATTTAGTATTTCTTTCTTTCTCACTCTGAAACTGAGTGTACCTCTAGTTCATTCAAGTATTAGATGAGACACAGAGGCCATGCTTCTTTTCACATTTAGTTTGTACTCCTGGCTACAGAAAGACATAGACATATGGCAATCACAGAGAATATGCACTTTTCTTTTACATTGATCAGTAAAACTCTACTCTTTAATTTATCTTAAATTAATTGTAATTTAATTTTGATGTCCAAAAGGTTTTAAAAGTCTCAAAACTGTAATTCTTAATACTTTCATATGTTTTTCCAATTGTGTCGATGAAACAGCTTTAATTGGAAGGTAAGGAGATAAGCTCTTTTCAGCAGGTTAGCTAGTGGTTACCTCTTTTAAAAGCAGAGATGCCTCTGAGTGGAGCAGAGTCTCTAGATCTTTTGCATGCTTTTGGGACCCCTTTTGTTTTCCTACTTTGCTGCCTCATGCAGCCTTAATAAGAGGGGATGTGTCTAATATTTCTGCAGTGATATGCCATGCTTGGTTGATGTCTCTGGAAGGCCTGCCCTTTCTGAAGAGCAGTGGAGGAGGATTAGAGCAGGAGCACAGGGGATGTCAGGGAGGAGAGGGACTAGAAGCAGGGGAGAGAAAGGGAGTTGTGCTCAGGATATAATATATGAAAGAAGAATAAATAAAACAGAGATGCTAATATTTACAGCGTGGAAAGTTGATTGTAACATAGATCTTTGAATTAGAATAATAAAGACTCAGATTTCACTTCTGGGACCTTATTATTCTAGTAGAGTTCTTAAGTTCAATTTCCTCACCTATCAAACACCTACTAGAAAGTTAAAATTTTTATGACAATTTCACCAGGAGTTATTTATTTACTCCTCTTATCGGAGAAAATGTTAGACATTTTTGATTATTTCTCAGCATGTATTACAATGACAAATACAGAATAGTTTGTTAGCATTAATTTTTTTATATTACAAGGGGATCATCTTATATTTCACTTCTCTAATAACTACTTCTAGCTTTTTTGTTTAATAAAATTCAGGCTACATCTTGAAATACTTACTAGGAGATATTTAACATTCTTTGCAATTTTAATTTGCTCATAGGCCAGGTAGAATGGCATGTTGCTATATCCAGTCCCTGTTCATACAAGCAGTGTCAGATAAGGGCTCTCTTTTATATCATAGGCATAAAAATAGACCTGTCATTTTTTGGACTCTCCCACAAGTTCTGAGCCAGCATTGCTCCAGCACATCTTCATTTTTTGGACTCTCCCACAAGTTCTGAGCCAGCATTGCTCCAGCACATCTTGAAGGTAGGACAATTTGTAGGTCGAAGGTTTTGTGGTTGTGTTGGTGCTCCAGTCCCATCACTGGAAGTCTTGCCTGGTTACAGAAGATGAACTGCACAGGTTTTGTATCCTCCTGTAATAGGAGTCCTTGCTAAGGTCACCCTCTTAGATTCTTGGAATTTTCCACTGCATTAGGCTTCTACATTGCCCCTCAAATGTCCTCCAATTCCTGTCTTTCCCCTAAATCTCTCCCTCAATCACTCTCCCATCACCTAGTCACTCCTGTTCTCATCTCCACCTTCCCCCATTCCACCCTCAAAAGTCTATTCTATTTCTCATGTTCTTTTAAGCAATGCTTTGTCTGAACACAACATACATCATAGAGGACTTATGTGCTGAGTTTGAATATCAATTCTGTATTCAACATGAGTCCCTGATACATTGCCTATACCATAAATATTTAATATACATCATCAATACCAATATTAATATAATGCATGTATTTAATTTGGTCAATTGAAAAAACTCAGTAAAATATTGGACTTTATTTTATGGGAAAAATCAGAAGTAGATTGAAAACAGTATAAGAAACTATTTTGTGTAAATTCTTGTTTTGAAAATTAATTTAAACAATATTCACATATTGGCAACTTTACCCTGAATCCGCCATTCAGGATTTACATGACATAAGACAATCTATTGTATTTGAGAATCTGTAAAACAAGAAGTTAACCTGTGGTCTCTGACCACTGATAATGTATGGTATACAAACAAGTGAGATCTGGTTATCTGGGTGGCTGAGGATGTTTTTAGGATTGGGATGTTGGGAGGCTGGTGTTGGGTGAGACTAATTCTACTTTTGTGGTTACTCTATCACATGTCAGTAGCTCTCCATGTTGTATCTGCATCTTCCATACCCTCTCACCAAAGGTTATCTTGTTCTTTTCAGGGCCCCGATCCTCCTGTCACTGGCTTAATGACTGTTGCAAGTAGAGAGTAAGCTGTGAACTTGAAGTTCTGTCAGCCCTTAAAAGCCCTGTCAGCATACTTTTTTTTTAACAAAATTATTTATCTTTATAAAAGGACTAACCTGTCATGAATGTTTTCTGCTGCACTGGCTTGATACCTCATCATCAGATCTGCAAAGAAAAGGGTCCCTATCAGTTTCAGGTGGGGCATTTTCATATTCAGGCTTTGGCCAATTCACAGGACACATAAAATAGTAGATTCCTTGGTTCTTCTTTAAATAAAATTCATGTGTTTGTGTGTGTGTGTGTACGTGTATGTGTGTGTGTGTGTTTGTGTGAATACATTTTATGTGTAATATGAGGGTGGACTGATGATCATGTGTAGACCACAGCAAGAAACCAAGTGTCTTCCTTTCTTTGTCTGTTACCCTCAAGATAGGCTTTTGCATTGAACTGGAAGTTTGTCATTCTGACTAGACTAAATAACCAGGGAGGCTGGGATTTGTCAGTCACTGACCCATAACGCCATAGACATTGAAGTTATGCATTTTTATGTGAGTGCCAGGGAATCAAAGTCAGCATCTTAAACTTGAAAGCATTCACTCTTATCCCCTGAATCGACCCCCTTCCCATAATGTATTTATTATTATTATTATTTATAAATAAAGACACTTTTAAACCAAAGAAAATCCCTCAACAATCTTGTACTAATAAGCTTAATTGTTCCAATCCCCTCATGCATCTCCTTATTCAACTTTACATCGGTATCCTTAGATTCAGTTACTCCCCCTGATATTCAGTCTGCCTGGAAGTCCAGGTGGTTGGTCGGCTTTAGGTTCACTGCATCACTACATCTCTTTGATTAGAGATGTTTCACAAATCATTTATCCCTTAAGCTATTACTCCAGTTACAGAAGAATGTTATTTTTTGTACTGTTACAAAGGTATTTGAGAAATTACTGACTGTGGTTACTATTGTTGGCAAAGGCATTCTTTTGGAATATAGCCATTGTTCATAGAGTGTTTGCTATTGCACATTGTCTATAGTCATGTAAAATCCTATTGAACCTAGTATAACTTCTAAACATTGTCCTATCAACACAACAATGGTGAAATGTTTCAGCAATTATTTCCCCCATTTTAGTATCTTTGGACTCAGGCAAAAAGAAGCAATTTTTTTGGTCTTGGAGACCTTTCTTAACAGTGACCAGGACAACAGTTTGTTACCAATTTTCAGCTACTTACCATATGATTTTTTATTTCTATCACTGACATGTTTGACTTTACTTTAGCAGATTCTACTCCTGTCCTGATAAGTTTTCCAAGAACTAGGAATGTTTTGTCCTACCAAGTATCCCAAAGTCTTTCTCTGGCTTAGGAGCAAACTGCCAGATGGAGGATTCAACAATTAAGAAAATGACAGTTCCTTGGGCAGATCTCAGCATAAAAGAGGACACAGGCCAAGGATGGTTAACCACTTTTCTAAATAACATGCTTAAATCTGCCTATAGAACTGTAGACCTCTACAAGTGGTAGAGTCACCCACTCTAGAAGGTATTCAAGCAGACAGGAGAGTGATATATACACTTTCAGTGCCTTTTGATTCTGTCATATGTAATGTCACTGTAGGAAGTCCACTCTTTATCTTAGGCTAGCCAGTGAGGATACTACTCTTTCTACCAGACACAGTAGAGAAAGTCAGCAGAGCTGTAGGAAAATCATTTCCGCATGGCTCACACCATTGCAGAAAGATCCTCTCCATATCTGCATTTACTACTTAATGTTAAACAAACATGCTTTGCTGCTGCTTCTCAGGCAGCTGCTGATGTTTTTCTCTATTAAATTCTCTGTTTAAAATTTATTTAGACACAATAATTTTACACATAAATCCCTCGGTTCCCTCTCCCTCCCATCCTCCCATGTTCCCTGCCAACACCCCTCAATGCACCCCTCACTGCAAGGATAGTTAGGCCTTCCATTGGCAATCATCAATCAATGTCACATCATTTGGGGGATGGCCTAGGCCCTCCTCCATGTACTTTAACTTGTCCTGCTACAGAGTTAACAGAGATGTTGACCCACTTGCAAGAACTGAACATGTGTTCTCGATCTCAGTTCATAAAATGCAACTAGGAAGTCCTTTCAAACTTGAATTTTATGGCTTTGTTATTATGAATCATGGTGGGTTTCTAAAAGACACTTCTATTTAAGTAAGTCATGTATTTTTACAAGATCCACACTTCCTCTGCTATCTTTTTCGTTACTCATCATGCTTCTTCTTTGTTTCCCTGGGCAACCTCACATCTTCTTTTTTGTTATATAGACAATATACATTTATTTATTTATTTATTTATATAAAATGAGGGTTCACAAATGAGATAAAACATATATTTGTCTTTCCAAGTTTGACTTATTTTGCTTACAATGGTGATTTCCAGTTGTATTCATTTTCTTAACAACAACAGAATTTCATTATTTTTATGGCTGAATAAAACTCCATTGTTTATTCTACCACACTTGATGAATTTATCTGTTGAAAAAAACTCTGTTTCCTATTGTGTATAATGCTGCAATAAATTTAGGTGTACAAGTGTCTCATGGTATGTTGATATATGCTAGGCAATGGCATATTTTAGCTATATCAATCGCTGTAGCCAAGCTTTATCATTTATGTGTTTTTGAATCTCTGTATTGGTTTACATAGTGACTGGCCTAGTTTACATCCCTACCTGGTCAGTAATTCTAATAAAGCAAATTAGACATATGAAGTAATACAGGGAGAATATAAAAAGATATTCCATTTGAAAATAGTTCTAAATATTGCCTATATGTTTAGAATGAGTTGTGATTAAACATTTGATAATGTCTAGCCCCAAGCCAGGTTATTTATATTGTGGGTATATTTTACTGATGTGCTTATATTTTGCCTAATGTTTGCATGATCAGGGTTGAAAATCATTAGTGTCTGTGTAGATGCATGCATGACACTCAAGAACATGAATCTGATTCACACTTGATTGGATTATTCTATGCAGAGCACAGCTCTGTCTTATGCTCATCATGTGAAGTAGTTCTGAGCACCAAGAACATATGCTTGCAGTCCTCCTTCATTTTGCTTTATTAAATTCACTAGCTGTGATTGAGGCAGAAAATGCTGTTCTAACTAGATAGCCTTGAGATCCTCCAAGACCCACCATCTTCACTAGGGATTCCAACCTCTCCTAGGTCTTTTGGCTACACACAAAAGTTGGCCTGTTTTGATTCTCACTGGGGTCCATCCTGTATTTTATTTTGGTGACAAATATCATTGGATGACTTGCCTTGATTTCCCTCCTGAGCTCACAGGGCCCTTAGGCAGAGGATCCAGGAGTGATGGATTTGTTCTTCAACTTTTGTTTTTAAGAAATTTAGATTAATGAGTCTTTTAAAATTAAAAGATCACATAGTAATTATATTTGAAATGTGAACAGATTTAACAAGAAAATTATGAAGAAAAATGTATAAATTTTCTCTTTTATCATTATGTAAAATTTCCTGTGTGTTTATAAAACAAGAATGAACAAAATAAATGATAAAATCAGTTGACTGCATGAGAGAAGTGTTTCAAATTTAGAAACTGCTCAGTAAATATTTGTTTTGTGCATATATGTACATATATATTTATTTATGTTTATCTAATTTAGCTACAAAAATTCTTTGTTTTACATTTTACAGATCAATTCCAGTTCCCTCTCTCTCCCTCCCTCCCTCCCTCCCTCCCTCCCTCCCTCCTTTCCTCCCTCCGTGTTTTCCTCTGTCCCACTCTCTCATGTCCCCCGACCATCCTGTCCTCCCATATCACTCCTACTCCACATGTGGGGGTCAACTTAATCTGTCAAGTCATTTGGAGTATGGACTATGACTTCTCTACTGTCTCTAGGTTGTGCACATGGAATACATCCTGGTTCCACTGTCTGAGGTCCCTTAGACTGCTCAGACCTTCTAGCTGAAACCCATAAAGGGGTCTGAGTCAGTCCCTTGCTGGATTCCCAGCTATTAGTCTGGGAACCCATTAGCTCCTCCTTATTCAGGTCAGCTGTCTCTATGTGTTTCTGCTGCCTGATCTTGTCCTCCCTCTCTGCATCTGGATTCTAGTATAGCTCAGTGTTTAGTTTTGGTTGTTTGCTTCTGTTTTCATTGGCTACTAATTGAGGGCTCCATGATGGTGATTAAGTTAGTCGTTGATCTCATTATTAGGGAAGGGCATTTTTTGGTAGACTTTCCACTGTTGCTCAAATTATTAGTTGGGGTCAGTCTTGTAAGTCTCTGGACATTTCCTTAGGTTCATTTTTCTCTTCAAACCTATAATGGCTCACTCTTTTAAGGTCTCTGTCTCTGTCTCTCTTTTTCTCTGGTCTATTACTCCTCTGACTCAATCTTCCTAGTCCCACGTGCTTTATTCTCTTCCCCTTCATTTTCTCCTAGTTACCTTTCCAATCACTGCTCCCCACACTCCCCATGTGCTCTGGAGATCTTGTTCTTTTCCTCTTCTGTGAGGGACCTTATATGAATCTCTTAGAATCCTCCTTGTATCCTAGTTTCTCTGGAGGTGTAAATTATAGGTAGGTGTTCCTTTGCTCTATGTCTAAAATCTATATATGAGCGAGTAATTACCATGTTTCTATTTTTGTGACTGGATTACCTCATTCAGGATGGTTTCTTCAAGTGCCATCCACTTGCCTGCAAGTTTCAAGATTTCATTTTTTTTCCTGCAGAGTAATATTCCACTTTGTAAATGTGCCACATCTTCTTTATCCATTCTTCCGTTGAGGGTCATCTAGGTGGCTTGCAGGTGCTTGCTGTTACAAATAATACTGCTATGAACATAGTTGAGCTTATGTCTTTGTTGCATGGATGTGTATCATTTGGGTATATTGATTGATGGGTCCTGCGGTAGACTGATTCCCATTTTCCTGAGTAACTGACATGCTGATCTCCAAAATAGATGTACAAATTTGCATTCCCACCAGCAGTGGAGGAATGTCCCCCTTTAACCACATCCTTTCCAGCATAATTTGCCATTGGTGTTTCGAATTCTGGCAGGAGTAAGATGGTATCTCAAAGTTGTTTTGATTTCCCTGATAGTTAAGGATGTTGAGCACTTTCTTAGGTGTCTTTCAGCCTTTTTGATTTCCTCTATTGAGAGCTCTCTATTCAGTTCTGTACCTCATTTTTTAATAGGGTTATTTGGTGTTTTGTTGACTAGTTTCTTAAGTTCTTTGTATATTTGGAGACCAGCCCAAATGTCAGATGTAGGATTGGTGAAGATCTTTTCCCAGTCTGTGGGCTGCCATTTGGTCTTGTTCACTGTGTCCTTTGCCTTACAGAAGCTTCTAAGTTTGAGGAGGTCACATTTATTAATTGTCAATCTCAGTGTCTGTGCTACTGGACCTATGTTCAGAAAGCGGACTCCTGTACCAATTTGTTCAAGGGTACCTCCCACTTTCTCTTCTAAAGTTTCATGGCTGGATTTATGTTGAAGTCTTTGATCCATTTGGACTTGAATTTTGTGTTTGGCGATAGGCATGTGTCTATCTGCCATCTTCTACACACCACCACCCAGTTGTGTCAGCACCATTTGTTGAAGATACTTTCCTCCTCCCATTGTATACTGTTTTGTCAAAAATCAGGAGTTCATAGGTGTGTGGGTTAATAAAAGGATTTTTGATTCAATTCCATTGGTCTACTTGCCTAATTTTGTGCCAATACCAGGCTATTTTCAGGACTATAGCTCTGTAGTATAGCTTAAAGTCAGGGATGGTGATGCCTCTTAAAGTTCTTTTATTGTACAGTGTAGTTTTGGCTATCCTGGGTCTTTTGTTTTTCTATATACAGTTGATTATTATCTTTTCAAGCTCATTGAAGAATTGTGGTGGGATTTTAATGGGGATTTTATTGAATCTGTAGATTGCTTTTGGCAAGATTGCCATTTTTACTATGTTTATCCTACCTATCCAAGAGCATGGGAGATCTTTCCATTTCCTGGAATCTTCTTTAATTTCTTTATTTAAAGACACAAAGTTCTTATGATATAGGTCTTTCACTGTTTGGCAAGCATTACCCCAAGATACTTTTTGTTCTTTGTTGTTATTGTAAAAGTTAATGTTGCTCTGATTTCTTTCTCAGCACTTTTGTCATCTAAATAAAGTAGGGCTACTGATTATTATATGTCGAGGGGTCCTTTTCCTTTGTTCCAGTCTATTTGGTATTTGGCATGTTTCTTGTATTTTCATGGCTTGTCCTTCTTCAGATTGGGAAAGTTTTCTTCAATGATTTTGCCAAATATGTTTTCTGCATCTTTGAGCTGTGCTTCTTCGCCTTCCTCTATGCCTATTTTTTCTTATGTTTGGCCTTTTCACCATGTCCCATATTCCCTGCATGTTTTGTGTTAAGGATTTGTTGGATTTATGATTTTCTTTGGTGAATGAATCTATTTCCTCTAGCTTATCTTCAGCGCCTGAGATTCTTTCTTCCATCTCTTGTACTCTGTTGGTTATGCTTGCATATGTAGTTCCAGATTGTTTGCCCAGTTTTTCTATTTCCAGCATTCCTTCAGTTTGTGTTTTCTTTATTGTCTCTATTTCAGTTTTCAAGTCTTGAACTGTTTCCTTCAACTGTTTGTTTTTTGTTGGCTTTCCATACTTTCTTTCAGAGATTTGTTCATTTCTTCCAATTTTTTTGTTTGTATTTTCTTCCATTTCTTTAAGAGATTTTCTCACATCGTCTTTGAGGGCCTCTATCATTTTTATGAAGATATATTTTTTAAGTCGTTTCTGCTTCATCTGCTTTGGTGTGTTCAGGTCTATTTGGTGATACTTATCAAATATTTAAACACCAGGCATGATCATATGTGTTGTATAAGTATTGGGAAGAGAGACAAAGGCAGATTCCTGGCTTTTTCTGGAAATCCAGTCTAGCTAGTTGATGAGGTCTGAGTTCAGTGAGAAGCTGTCATAAAAGATAAGTTGAGAAGGAACACAGGCAGACAATTATCATCAGTCTGTGGCCTCCATACCCAGGCCTCCACACACAGGTTTGACCATCTGCCTGTATATATGCAAATACACATATTCTTTACTCACAACACAAACCACACACACACATATATGCAATTGGATCTGGAGATGAAGCTGAAGGGTAGCTGAAGTGCAAGACCATAGCTGGTCTCCACCCCAGGAACCAAGGAATCAACCCCAGCTATGCCCGGGGGGTGGGGGGGGAAACACAGTAGCAATTTAAGACAACAATCAAGAAACTGCTACAGAAAGTTAGCATATTTCTCAGGTTATGCTAATATGAACTTAAATTCTAACAAGTTAAAATAAAAAAGTGTAGGACGTAGAGGCATCATGCTTTGTTTTTGTAAATTTTTAATATTTCTACTGTGATGCTTACATTTAATTGAATGTGTATGTTAAGGAAATGTGTCCTATGGATGTGAAAGTTAGTTACATTTTTTTTATGAAAGTCAAGTTTAATCATTATGTGAGTTAGATGATGGACTGAATTTGAATGAAAAGGTGAAGAAATCCAATCTACACGATAGCTGCTTGACCTTCAGCAACACATTTCAACTTGAAAAGAGTTCAAGCATGAAAGCAGCAGTGGTTACCCAGAGGACTCTAACATGAAAATCATCTTAGTCTTTATTCCTTGTGGCATGGAAGTATAAGAGTGATTTCTAAATGAGATGAGGCTTCTATTTCTGAACCTACTGTCTTCATGATATTTAGTGATTTACTGAAATTCTCTAAGCCTCTTCTTTGGTAAACAAAACAAAACAAACATGCTAACAAAAACAACAAACAAATGAAAACTCAAGGAAATCCTTTATCAAACCTAGCCATGTTCTGTTCTTTTGTTTATATCCCAAGTAAATGAAGAGTATAGTGAAGAGATTGATGCACATCCATGATCATTAACATATTATTCACCGTATCTCAAACACATGCATGACTGAAATTTGTGTTTGCAAGTAAAATAATAGGGACATTGTGGTATCTATTTTCAGTGGTACAACTGGTCTATATACTGTAGAAATATCATGCCTTCTGCACCATGGTTGATAAGTCACCAGCCAATAGGGTGAAAGAAATTAGATAAACATAGACAAGTATTCCTTGATTTTATTTATTGATGATGAAATAGTGGAACCCATATAAGATGACATTTCAACTTTATTACTAGATTTGACTGGTAGCAGAAGTATGAAAGAGTTTCTCAAAGAGCACACTTGTTCAGTTATATGATTAACAACTTGAGAGTAGAAAGAAGGATCACTGGCAAAAAGCACTTGTTGCCTACACAGAGAAGCTGTATTCAATTTCTAGGACATCCATGGTGGTTTGCATTTATATTTTCAATTTCAGGATATTTAACTTCTTCTGGCATCTGTTGGTACTAGGCATACATGCAGACAAAAGACAAATACACATAAAATAAATTAAATAATACTTTACAAAGATTAACAAGTTATCAAGATTTAATATATAGCATAATTTGATATTAGTAATTATTTTAAAACATATATATATATATCAATCATCATGTCATAGACATTGAATAAATTAAAAACAAAAAGACAGTGTTACATATAATATATTAAAATTATTTAAAATTTGAATATATGGTAGGAGTAATGTAGTCCTCAAATTTGCTTCAGAGATACAGTTAATTGAGGGATATTTAAACCCTAGAACAGTGCTTGCCAAACACTGAAACTACTTGGTTATGACATGTGTTAAAATTAGACATTTAAGTAATATAAAATGAAGGCCACTGCTCTTGAGTTTAGAAGGAATGAGTTGAGTCACAATTCTGCCACCAGATGCAAGGCAAAAATCACTGTGCCTTGGGCCAGGCCAAACTGAAAAATACATTGGTATTGATAGACTATGTTCTCTCCACTTCAATGTGTGCTGGGGAAGTTTAAATATACAAACATCTCTTAAGATCTGTAAAGCTTTCAACAGAACATAAAATATTTGCATAATATTTACATTATTACCATCACTGGTTCCTATTAGCTATATAATTTTATGGTTCCATGACTCTTAAGTTGTCACAATTTAATGGATGGTGGATATGATACTTAATCTTCATTGTCAGGTTGACTGGATACATGTCTCAGTTTATCTATAAGGGGATTTTCTAAGAAAGTTCACAGTGAAGGGGAGACTTAGTCTGAATGTGGGTAGAATGAGCTGGGGTCTCATACTGATTGAAAAGTAGAAAACAATTAGGACATCAGTAGTCATCTCTCTCTGCTCTTTGACTGAATACTCAATGTCTTCAACCATCTAAGCTCCTGCTCTCCAGGTTAGAGCTGCTATTGCTCTAGGCCTTCATCTTCACAATGAACTCTCAAACTGAGACAAAGAAAGCTTGACATTTTGTTACAGCAATGAGAAATATAACAAATAGTGGAGAATATGATCCAATTGGGTTTGGGGGATGGGGAAGTGGGGAAGTTTTGGCAGTATAGATACAATACTGAGGTTGGTATCCCATCATCTACCAGCCATATAGATGTGGGTTTTCCTACTAAATTCATAATAATATCTAAAATCATTGTTATAATCATATTTATGATACTGTGTAAAGTTACTGCTTGTTGAACACAAGACATGTGCTCAGCTCTAAATTATATTTTTTGGTGAATGTTTTCATCTGATAACTCGTAACATTGGATGATACAAGCTGCTTTTCTATTGGCCCATTGTAAAGAAGAGATTAATGAAGTTTTAGCAAAATAAATGACATTGGTCAATTCAGAATGCTAGTGAAAGGAAAGACATATGACAATCCTCAAGTCAGATTTACATACAAGTTTGCTACCAAATTCTAAACTTTAGAAATATAAATTTACTGTCAACCATCAATTAGGATCTAAAACCTACTTGAGATTATCTTTAATTGGAACTCTTCCCTCAAGTTATTGGGTTACTGGTAGTTTAATCCATATATCAGTGTAAACATATATAGGTATACACATATCTATAATTTTTGATGTGTCTGCATTTATTGATAAATAATGGCTAGGTAGATGATAAACACTTGGATAGATACATGACAGATGATACTTAGATTCACAGATAGACATTGAATTGAAGTATATTGTGAAACCCAGATTGATACATGACATTTGATCCATAGAAGCATGCATACATATTTACACTAAGTTCCCAGTCTGCTGAAGAGACATGGAAATGTTTGTTAAATGTCCTACAGATGAAGCTAACTAGCTTGATGATAAGGACATTGACAAGTAGGAATATTTCAATAGACATCATTCTGTAAGATTCTCTAGCTCAACATCTTGTTCAAAATAGATGCTTGAGAGAAGTTTGAAGGTCTAGATGCTTCCAAAATGAACTTCACTAAGATTTAAGATTGAAGTTGACTTTTACAGTTCTTATTTTGTTTGTTTATTCTTCTCCTAATGATCTTTGTATTTCCACAAAGGAACCTCATATCTTGAATGTTTGGAAAGGCTGATGGAGGAAAATAATACACTAATGGAATGGCCTTGGCCATTAGAAAAACGTAACTTTGAATGAGGAAAAAAAATCAATTCTACAAACTTTTAAAAGTATTAAATGGCTTTCAACTGAAGGAAAAAAGTAAGTTCAGAAGAATATCTAAAGGTCAATGTAAATATAATTAGCCCTATAAATTCTGGAAGTAGTTCCTTTCTCAAATTTCTTGTCAATGAACCCTGTAGGGTATTTAAAGTTCCTAAGGGTAACTACTTTTAATTCTTCAGAATGACACAGATGAAGGTGCAGTTTAAACTAACTTGTGCCCCAAACACAAGTTCAAATTAATAAGTAAATAAATACATAACTAAATAAATTTAATATATAATAATTTAATAAATAAATAAATTTAAAGGAAATAAATAAGAAAAGCAGGACATTCTAAAGCTTTTGAAGTCACAGGTTACTAATAATCTGCTATTATTTCAATGTTTTATTTTATCATGAAGGAGCTGATTTAACAATAATTGGTTTTATTTATTTAATTTTTAGAGCATAGTCAAACCCAGTCAAACACATCTTTCCTATTTCTTATATAAAATTTGTGACCGGTAGCATCCCATTAGAAATATTTGATTCTTTCCTTCCCACTGGACCTATGAGAATTCCAATGAAGAGTGTGAGTAAAGATTGTAGTTAGTTCTCAGAGGGGATAGAGGATGCTCAGAACATGGCCCACTGAATCTACTAAACTGGGCTCACATGGGCTGACAGAGACTGGAGCAGAAAGCACTGGCCTGCATGGATCTGCAAAATATCCTCTGCATATATGTTATGGCTGTTAGCTTCATGTTTATGTGAGACTCCTAACAGTAGAGTGGGTATGTCTCTGACTATTTTGCTTCCTAATGTATTGCCTTGTCCATGCTCGATATGAGGACTTTTACCTTGTCTTGTTGTATATGTTTGCCATATTTGGTCACTGTTTCTTGAGGGCTTTGCTGCTCTTTCCTGAAGGAAAACAGAAGCAGAGAGGATCCACGGAGAAGAGAAATCTAGGAGGAGTGTAGAAAAGGAAACTGCAGTCAGGATGTATTATAAGAGAGTAGAATCTCTTTTTAATTAAAAAAAAAAAAAAAAGAAAGAAAGACAGAAAGTAAAGATACTGTTTAGTTATTTTCAGATTGATGAATATTCCCAGGGATTTATTACAAAATACAGCACAGTGTGGTGATCCCAATGCTGCCAGGTCCCCACCTACACCTGTAGCGGGCAAACATGGTTATCTACTGATTCTGCTGCTAGATTTCCTCTCATACCAGAAGGTCTTGAGTACTGTCATCTGTAATTTAGGGCTCAGGTTAAAGTAGGTTTTGATAATGGTGGTGATATATTGTTTGTGATTTAATAAAGCCACTGAAGATCAGTTTGCAAAGCCAGGCTCTTTAGTTAGCTATAGAAACAGCACAGTGGTGGAATGCACCTTTAATACCAGGATTCAGGAGACAGTCAGAGGGTTCTCGCTGAATTTAAGGGTATACTGACCTAACAATAGTGAAGACTAACAAGAGTTCATGCCTTTGATCTTAGCACTTGGGAGGTAGAGACTAGATTGATATGACTTGGCATTAAAAAAAAAAAAAAGGAATATAAGGAGGAGGAGACAGTATCTGAGTGCCGTTTTGCCTCTGAAGATTTGTAGAAATAGTATTGACATTTCTGCTGAGTAGAGGTAAGATCTAGACACGAGGCTGCTTTGCCTGTCTCATCTTCAGCTTGAAGCTTGAACCCAAATATCAGTCTCTGGGTCATTTATTTATCATGCTACAGTTAACCAGTGCTATTTACCCTCTTCCTATCAGACACACTAGATGCTATCTTATTCTTTCCTGAAGCACTTCGGGTCTTGGAAGTAGAAATCCATAGGCAATGACTTTCCTAAAATTGGCACATGATAATCAGAAGTATATAGACTAAGAGGATATAAACATTCAGAACAATTCAAAACTCATTTCTGTACAGTATCTATCGCCTCTTTGATATTTGCTCTTGTGGTACTTGGATTTGGTTTCACCAACTAGCTCAACAATTTTTACTGTGTTCATCCTTCTTTGTAAATAGTCTATTGTCTTTGAAATTCCTGCCACCTTTGTTGTGACCCTTTACTTCTCAGATAACAGGAAGAAAAAGAACAAGACATTTTAATATGTCCTGATAGAAGGAGTTTTATTATAGTATTTGAAAGCTATTTTATAGTCTAGTATGAGGCTTACAGATAGAGTTTAAGAAGACAATTTGGGTCACTAAATGAATATAAACTTAGAGATTTTTTTACCTATTAGATGTCAGCTGTTTCTGTCATACAAGTTATGAAAATTATGAATCTGTATTTAGAGATAAAAATGTAAGCACTTTGCTTCTCCTATTTCAACCATCACCACTTTGCCTTTCCTACTTCATATTCTATCTTTTAAAGAAGTCCATTTAATGATTCCAGCATGGCTAGGGGTGTTGAGCTACCAAAAAAATAATAATAACTAAAATAAAATAAGTGAATAAACTGATTTTGGGGGGAGTATTTCTTTTCTTGACCTTTGTATACTTTTTCCTTTTATTCTCTTCCCTCTTTTCTCCAGCTGTCTTCCTATAACTTCTCTTTTTTCCTTATTTCTGATTTCTTCTTTTCCTTCCTTTTAAATTAATTCAGTCTAATCGTTATTAGTCTGAGCTAAGGTGGGGTAGGACTGGTAGCTCAACAGATGAGGAACCTAATTCAGGATAGTAGACAAAGGAATTAGTGCCTTAATGGCTTAGGACTCACCAATCAAATAAATATATTGGACATGATGAGAGCCAAAGTTGAGAAGGACTAAAAATGAAGTTACTTATATGAAAAGTGGGACATTTAAAGTAAGTTCTGTCTGTGGTGTTGGGCTGGATTTCATGGAATCAATATAAACTCACATGTGACTTGTCCATTGTCATATACCCAATGATCACACTCTTAGTAACTTAAAACCACACAATGTATATTCTACATTTGGAATTCAAAAAACTTGGGATTTAATGATCAAACATTACCTCCTCCTCTTTCTTTATCTCATTTTTGTTTTTCTCCCTCAATATTTACATGATATATATATATATATATATATATATATATATATATAGTCTCTTACAGCTATTTCATTCTGATCACATGGAATCTACCTCTAGGTGGATTCATGTAATTATCTCTTTCCTTTATATTTAATGTGGTTCATGAATCACTTGACCAAAAGATCACTCAAAAGTAACTTGTGTTTATCTTAAACTATGCTAAAGAGACGAGAGGAATAATTATTCCGTTAATGAAATAATATAATTTCCCTCCATGGAAAATAGAGTTGTCATGACATTCTCTTAGGTTTGCCCATCTTTCTGGTTTGTCCTTACACAATGTAGTTCTTTCCTTCTTCTTGCAGTCTCTATTTTACGATACTAGCTAGAGCCTTTCTATGGTATTTTTGATTTCCTTACTTATCTCCTGAAGTACTGCTCACCCCATAATTGCCAAAGACTGCTTGAGCAACACAGCTGACTTCACACTTGAACATGCCACCTTAACTTAAATGGCATCACTGATACTCATCCCCACCTACATCTTGCTCTTTGAGTAGCTTCTATGATTTCTATGTTGCCTGTCCTATTGTTTTTCTTTTAAAGTCCAAATTAAACAAGTGAAACAAACGAACACTGTCCTAAATCTTCCTTCTGAGTCAATTGTCGAATTATTTTATTAATGAGACTAAAAGTTCCTAAAAGACATTGGATTCTTTGGAAAAATGCAGTATCCCAGGTTAAAGTCCTGAGAATTCACAACATTGGTATATGACTTAAAGCTTCAGTCGGTTTGTCAAGTCTTCATATTGCAACCTTCTGAATTTCTTCAGTTGTCATACTTCCCTATTGCTCTTTTTGTGCCTTTTCTTCTCTTGTTAAGCAGATAGACATCTTATGTTGGCAGACATAAGGTGAGTAAGCCTCTACATTCTAAGGTTAGCCAACTTGCAATCATGATTCTGTCTGAAACTCATCCACATGTCTGTGAATCTAACAGATTCATAATAGTAGTTGGACCTGTGGATATGTTTTCAGAGCATGATGTTGTACAATATTTTTAATAATTTCTATGTATACATAAATACTGATAGGTGTATGCAGAGATTGGTTCATTTTCTAATGTTCCCCACCAAATGTGTCTAAGCACAATATCTCTTACCATATCCTGGGTTGATATTTCTAAGAAAGAGGATGCCAAAATGGGGATGCTTTGTGAGACACATTGTGAAAAATGGAAAAAAGACATATGACAAATGGAAAAGCTAAGCCAGTGTGGAAACATGTTAGCATTGCATGCTGACTTCCCAGAATGTTGTGAAACTATGATGGTAACTCAGAGCAAACCACCTAGTGTTTAAATGATACCTCAGCTAGTTTTCTCAGGGCATCTTAATTGTGCAACATGGCTTTTGGTCAAATAACTTTACCACTGAGGCAATTCTTGAAATAGTTTAATATTGCAGGACAATCTCACAATATCATTTAGGCATCTGGAACTCGATAGTGCAAATCATAACACAAACCACAGTAAGAATGTTTTACATCAGCTCTTAGAGCTGATGTATTATAAATTACTGAAATGATTCAGAGTCTTGAAGAATTTGGTTCCTTCTAGAACTGAAGATATAGAAGATGAGTCTAGAATAATTTTTGTTAACAACAGTACAGGGAGCCAGGAATGATTGAAGAGCAAAAATATTTAAAGTTAAAAAGTAAAGAATCAGAATTCAGCCCCAAAGATTCTCTTGCAATATAAGATAATTTAAATAAGTAAAACAATAGCTTAAGCTTATGAGATTGAATAAAATATTAATTAATATGCTATTCATGAGTAAAGAAATATGAAACATTTCATTACAGTAAAATACCAAAACATGAATTTGAAATAATGTTTATTTCTTCAGCTCCATTTTGAAGATTTCTTTCTTATTTGTTTACTTATTATTTATGTATCTATCATTAATTTTGAGACAGACTCTCAATGTGTAACCCTAGATAACTTAGAATCTACTATACATACCATGATGCCCTCAAGGTTGATGAGATATGCCTATAACTGTCTTTCAATCACTGGGATTAAAGGCTTGGCCAACATACTAATTGTATTATTTAAATTTTTTACAATTATGTGTGCTTATTTGTAAAGAATTACTTACAGGAGCAGAGGTACCTTAGCAGTAGCCAGAAGCCATTGACAGACTGTAAATCTTCAGGGGCAGATGGGGACTCATCTATTTATCTTTTATTTTAAGGTTAGATCTTTGAGAATTTTTATAAGGAGATATGATCATATTTATGTTCCAACAATTTGTCTGTGAACCAGTATATACTCATCGCTCCCAAACTTTGTGTCTTTCTACTCCCTTCAGTATCCACTAGGGTAGGAAAAATAGATCTGCCACTGAGTCTAAGGCTCACAATGAAACTCTGTGTGTGTGTCCTTTTTATTTGCAATTATATAATCCAAAGCACATAAAATAAATAGAAATTGTTAGTGAATAAAAGTCATATCAAAACTTGCCTCTCCCTACCCAAAAGTTCCTTATTCAGTTTCAGAGGAAAATAACAAATGAGAAATCTGACTGATACCACTTTAGTGAGGAGATTACCATTCATATCAATGGTAATGGTGCCATTCAAACTGAAATGTATGAAAGTTATCCAGAAAGAAGAAAAAGTCATTTTTATCATGTGTTTGCCCTAAAAAAGGCGTATCTGGGATCTGTCTATGAGATATAATCAGATAAATCCAAATGGAAGGCTACCCTCTAAAGCAATTTACTTTTGGCTTCAAAATTATCAACATCATAAAAGTAAAAGAAGCACTGATTGGCAGAGCAATCTGACTTCTTCAGGGACAAGGTCTGAGAGTATCATGAATAGTCCTCCATATGGCAAGATTCCAGAGACTCTGAACCAGTTGGCAAAGTCCTATGGATAATTTGTTACATGATTTCTGGCACGACTCTGGAGCATATGTGCTATGTGCTTTCACTATTCTATATCATGTCTGAATGGTCATGAAGTTTAATATTAGATATTTGCATAACTGTTGTTCTGGAAAGAATGATTTTAACCCCAAGAGTCTTTGAGATATGTTATTAACTGGATGTTATCAAGTAACAAGGAATGAAGTAGAATTGTAGAAATCCATAGTTCTCTCATTTCTAATAATGGTGCAAATACACAAGAAGGGAGATAGATACTATTAAGAGTAAGTTTCCAATTTATGTTGCCTATGGGATAAATGGAAAAACCTGGTATAAACCCAGAGGTAGAGAGAGAGAGAGAAAGAGAGAGGTATAGAATGTAGAATGGATTGATCTAGCTTTGACTGGTAATTTGATTGTGAGAACCCAGACATTACCACTGTATCTGCATATGTTGCCAACTGGGCACACTGTTCTACCTGTAGGTGAAAAGTTCCTTCATGTTTTTGCAAAACTACTAACAGTAGAGATATAGATAAAAATGGTAATGGCTACTGGCAGGGGAGTTGGGAGATAGAAAAAGAAAGAAGCAAGGAGGAGACTGTTAATAACCATTTAAAAAATGTAGGAAGCAAAAAATGATTGTGAAGTTGTTCATATAAAGAATTGAAACTATATAAATAAAGGGAGCTCAGGCTATCCAGGGACACTTGAACAACAACAGGTAGTCATGGTCTCATCTTATTGCTAACTTCACATATCTGCTCCAGGTAATCAAACTCATCCTGAGCAAGGTTTCCTGAAACTAATAGTCTTTTTTTCTAACTGAAGGAGGCTAAGGGAATATTGAGAAAATAGGTAGTACGTGAGCAAAGGTTGAGAAAGATTTCTATGAAGAATAGAATGTGACCCTGTAAGTAACAGAATGTACCCTATGTATTAGACAGGACCAAGTACCCTACTGTGAGTTTGAATTTCCTGATTTTGTTGGTCATACCATACTATTGGATATTATTCTATTTGTGCTGAAGTATTTCTGAGTAGTGGAACAATGGGCCTAAACCTTAGTTTCAATTTCTTCAGTGGGGAATAAAATTTTTATAGTTTATCTACAACTTTTCTGTAATTTGAAAATGTTTAAAAAGAAAAAGGTTATTTTGTTTTTAGAAAAATATGACTTAAACTAAGTTTAAGAAGAAGCTATACCTGATATTTTTGAGGTGATCATTACAAATACTGAATTACAAAAATTCCTATATAAAATGGAAAATTTCAGTGGAAAAAGAAGTCAGTCATTTTAAAGTAAGGCACACTTAAAGTTTTTGTCACACCTGGAATTATATTTATACGTCCCAAGTTTTAGAACTTCTTGTCTTCTTTGTATTATCAAGATAAAGAAAGGGAGGGAGGAAAGGTAGGGGAGGTCAGAGGAGAGAAAATAAAGGAAAAGAGAAGGGGAACTTAGAGAGATACATAAACACATAAGGCAATAGATAAATAGAGAGATAGATAAGCATGTGCGCATGCACATGCGCGCGTGCGCGCGCGCGCGCGCGCACACACACACACACACACACACACACACACACACACACATCCCACTCATTTGTGACAGCTATTCAGGTACATTTACTTCGATGTTAAAGAGGAAGCCCTGATGAAATATGAACATGTTTAGCAACAGTGTTTGATCCACAAGACACCCCCAACCACCATACTCTAGATGGAAGGGTAATTACAGCCCATTACTGAATTACTTGTAGTTATCCTTTGATCTTGTAGTTAATACAGTGAACTTTAATTTACATAAATGTTATTAGCATATTTCACAGCATTTTCTGATCTTTTAAAGGAATGACTGCTGCCTTGATAAGGAAGACAAGCTTAAAATATCTTTTTTCCTTCTGCCATTGCTGGACAAATTGGGACTCTCAACCCCAGTGGCAGATAAAGATCAAGGAAGATGCATAATGAAGCAGAGTTATGTAAGCTTATGAACTGTAAGATTTTCAAGGGACTGTAATTTTTCTTGTTTATTTCTGTATTCACAGGATGCAAGCATAGCAATTTGAAAATATTTGGTTCATGACATTTAATTTCTTTACTGAAAATCTTACTGATAACACACAATTTATCTATATGATATTAAAATCAACACTCCAATTTTTCTTTGGAAGTTATCACCCACTATCATCCTATTAGTGAGGCTCAGATCCAGAATTCACTCTCAATTTTATGTTACTAGTCAGGTATTTCCTGATGGTGACAATATAAATTTCCATATGTTATCTCTTGAAGAAGAGACTGTAGCACAATTTACGCTGACCTCAAATTCTCTATGTAGCTAAGGATGACCTAAAACTTCTAACCCTCCTACTTCTACTCTGCTAATGCTGAGATTAAAGTATTATAGCACCATGCCCAATTTCTAAGAGATGCAGGATTGAAAACAATGTTTTATGAATGTTATACAAACATTCACATCTAAAATGTATCTTCTGGCCCAGATTTATGAAAATCTTTCAAATCTACCACCTTCTACCCATATTCCCATATGTAGCTATATTCTTTTTTTTAAACCACAGCAATATTCCAGCACATTTTCTTATATATGCATTTTACTTAAAAATTTAGAGTTAAAGTACAATTTCATTCTATCCTGAACATAACTTATACCAATGTTAGATTACAAGAAGAGGGAAAAGAAGGATGGAAATATAAAGAAAAGAAGTTACCACAATCTACCGGAATCTCTTGAGTGGATTTTATTTTCCTTGGTCTATAGAGGATAGAAATAGTTTAAAAAACAAAACAAAAAAAAAAAACTACTTTCATGATAATGACTTCTCTTGCTCATATGACTCTTTTTCAAAATATTGATTTATTTTTATATTATGAGCCTGCTTTTGATTATGTTGTTCTGTGCTGGTATCCCCATTTTCTTATTCACTACAATTTTCAGGCTTTCAAAAGTAGTGGACAGTCTGTGGATTAAGAGTCACAGACTAAGACCTGTTTGAAATTCTATAACAAAGTAAAGAATCAGTTTAGGTAAAACATGTGACCAGAAACCTAAGTCTACTCATCACTGAAGTGAATTTATTATTGATGTTCAACAGCTTTACACTCTCTAACAAGCTGCCAAAGATCTAACCCTTAACTATAAACTTTAAATTTTAATCATGTAAAGGGTGCCCTCATAAACAAAATGTTGAATCTTATTACTGAAATTTCCTGCAGGTGATATAGAGAAATATATGTTTTTTAAAAAAAATTTCCAGGTTAGTGATCTGTGTCTGACCCATCAAGTTTGGTGTTTTAGAAGAGTGTTTTGATATTATGTGCTATAAAGAATTGAGAAGTGAATATATGTGAGGATAATGGCATAAAAGTTTTATTTTTTCCATGTGATATTTTTATAAGAGAGCTTGTATTTCCAGACAACCTAGTAAGCATCTCAGAAGTAGTGATCTTTCACATTATTTTGTCATTCAACAGGACCATTGTGAGGTCCTAGAGGTTAGGTACAGACCCAAACTGAGAGCACCAACTTATTCTGAGTACAGAGCAGAGCCTCAGGATTGATGTTGTCTTTTATAGAGTTCCCTGATTTGAGACAAGCTATAAGATTTTTAATGGACTTGAAAACTCGGTTCTGATAAATTGCCACTTAACACAAATTAGCAGGTCAGATGAATGATCTCGGGAAAACAGACTCTTTGCTTGGCTTTTGTTAAGCTCCGAAGTTGAGAGAGATGAACAAAAAACATGAACGTGAGGGGTCAGCTGAGATGAAACATATCCAATTGTCACCCTGATAATTTCTCAGTCACTGAACACCTCATTGCTACCCTATGGTAATTAAGGTACATTAGCTATTTAAGTCTCAGCACTTGTCCTGAAACTGGTTACAAGCAAGTCAAATATATGTAACATGTATATTATAGTTTCAGCCATCATTATAAAGTTATTAAGTTTTGGAAAACTATTAAAAAGATTTGTTTTGTTGTTCAAATATTAATACCATTGCTACAATTGACATTCTGTAGATATTTGGTTCCTCTATAATCTACTGAAGGCTTACAACTCAGAAGAAATGTAGGTGATTCATTATAATCAATTTCATCAATTAACACAGTATCAAAAATATCCAACACCTACCTACTCAATGGACATATTCATCATTGTTCTTGGGAGTCAAAGTAAGAAAAACAAATATCTGGAACCTTTGCTTCTACTTATTCTTCTGATCATATAAAAGAAGACAAGAAAATAGACAACATAAGAGTATATCTCTCCATTTTTATAAATACCTCCACCAGCCTACCATAACTGATTAGACATCTGGGAAAACTAACATGCCAGGCCATTCTCTGTGTTTGTTTCTCAGCTCTTTCCCTTTTAATGAGACAGACAATAATGTTTAGGTCATTATATGTCAACAGATAATATGGGAAGAGTTACTATGTAGGCATTCCCAGGTAAAGAAGCAAGAACTAGGAGACCTTCGAAGAATCACATAATTACACGAATCTGATTCTTGGCACATATGCAATCTGTAATAATTTAATCAATAAATTTAATCAATAAATACACAAAATATAAATAAAATAAAAATGTCATAGAGAAAGAAGAATCTGATTGCCAACCTTCTTTTGTCTTTAGATTATACAGTCTACTTGTGAAAATGAATCCCCCCAAGTTACAAAAGGTGTAGGATCATGGGACCCATGTAAAAGGAAAACAAATAACAAAGTCACTAGTTACTATGTATGATAAATGCTTCACAGCAAATATACTAGATATAGTTACATTCAAATAATAGTTCTAAATAAACTCAAATACTTAAAGAAAAACATGCAGAGAGCCCGCAAATGGTATAATATGACCAAGATATCTACAGAAACACATCAAATCTAAGGAAAAAAAAAACAAGAATAATTTCAGAAATTGAAAAATAAAAGTAGAACAATGAGTTTTGTTTTTTTATTTTTAAAGTGGAATGATATGAAGAGGAGGGAGAATTGATAAGCAAGGCAATTTAAAAGCTCAGACAATGGAAAATAACAAATCTTAGGTGTAGAATGGAAAATAGTTCTATCTTGAAAAATTGAATAGTATATCTATGATCCATAGGTATCATGGAGACAGCAACAAAGATGGAACTTTTTTTCTTGATTTTTTATGATTTTTAAAAATAATTTATTCTTTCAAATTTCATTTTGCATTCCAACCACAGTTCTTCATGCCACCCCCTTCTGCCCCTTCCTGCTTGTCTCCCAACCCACCCCACAATCAATTTCTCTTCACAGGTATGGGCTTCCATGAGTAGTCAACAAAGTCTATCCAAGCACCTCTCTCATGCTTTAAGGCTGAGCATGGCATCTCACCACAGGGAATGGGCTCTAACAAGGTAGCTTATTTATCAGGTTTTTATTGTGTTCCTACTGTCAGGGTATCCTCAGATAGTCTAAGCTTCACAATTGTCTCCTACATATGAATGGCCTGGTTTGGTCCCCTGGAGTTTAGACCTTGGTTCAGTTCTCTCTGTAGATTTCTGCATTATGATATAGACCTCTTTTGATCATATATTCCCTCCTTTCTCCCTCCTTAGTTGTTAGTTGTGGATCTCTCTCTCTCTCTCTCTCTCTCTCTCTCTCTCTCTCTCTCTCTCTCTCTCTTTGATTCTGTCAATTACTGGATGAAGGCTCTATGATGATAGAATATTCAGTGAATACAGTTGATGTCCAGTTCAGGCATCCTCTCCACTATTGCTGGGAGTTTTAGATGAGTTCACCTGTGTGGATTCTTGGGAATTATCCTAGCCTCAGGCTTCTCTCTAAGATATCTCTCTCATCATTCTTCCATTGAATTTTCCCCCACCTTGACCATCCCATTCCCTCATGTTCTCATTCCTCCTTTTTTCCTGACATTGGAAGCTTCATTTGGTGAAGAGAGATGATCAGTTGGGGGCCTGTTTCCCTGTTATTTGCCAAATACATTCAAATAAAATTTACATGTACTCATTTTATGAAGCTTTTACAGGATAGTTTTCTATATAGCCTTGGATGCCTCTTTGTTTTAGCTCCAACCATTATCTCCATCATCCCCACACCCTTTTTATTTAACTCTCTATAGCTCCTGACCCCTACCTTATCCATCCATGGCTATACTCTTTCCCCTGCTTAGGGAGATACATCCCTTCCTCCATTCCTTTATTCTATATGCAATCTCTGTGGATATATAAACTGTAGCTTATTTATCAAAGACTTAGCAGATAAAATTCACATATAAGTGAATACATACTGTATTTGTGACTGGTTACCTCAGGATGATTTATTTTTAGTCCTATGCATTACTTAAGTATTTTGTGATTATCGCTCTTTGAAACTAAGTTATATTCCATTGTATTACTGTACAACATTTTCTTTCTATGATGATTAAGGGTATTAAACATATCTTTAAGTGCTTCTCAGACATTTAAAAAATTAAAATTCGTTGTTCCTGTTTTTATATTTTGATTTCATTTTACTTTCTAACCACAGTTCTCCCTTCCACCTCCTCACCTCTTCCAAATCTCTCTTTCCTCCCTCCTAGCCCACTCGTAGTCTATTCATCCTCACTGGTAAGGGCTGCCTTGAGGAATCGATATAGTTTGGTACTAACTGTTCCACACAACAGAAACATCAGGAACATTGTCAAACTCCTTTTATGAAGCTACAGTAACCCTGATACCAAAACCATACAAAGATTTAATGAAGAAAGAGAACTACAGACCAATCTCTCTCATGAACATTTTTGCATAAATACTCAATAAAATACTTGCAAACCAAATCCAAGAACCCATCAAAAAAAATTTCATCCACCATGATCAAGTAGACTTCATCCCAGAGATGAAATCTACCATAAAAAACAAACTATATAAATAAAACCACACAATCATCTCATTAGATGCTGAAAAATCCTTTAGCAAAATTCAATACCCCTTCATGATAAAGGTCCTAGAGAGATGAGGAATGCAAGCAACATATGAACTTTCTTTTTCTTCTTTTGAGAAATATCTCTTTGTATCTGTATATAATTTTAATTGTTTTTTTCCTAATATCAATTATTTGAGGTTTTTTGTTTCTAAAATATGATGGGAGATGTCATTTTGTAAATATGTTTCTCATATTGGTTAATGAATCAAGCACTGTTGGCCAATAGGAAAGCAAGATAGGTGGCTCTAGGAGACTAGGAAGAAAGAGGAAGTAGTTGGGAGGAGTTCCAAGATGGAGGACAGAGAGGGAAGAACACCAGCTCCTCTCTCTGGTAAGAGGAGACCACGTGGAAATACTTAGATTGAGAGAAATGGGTTAATATTTAAGACAGAGCTAGCCAATCAGAAATTAGTAACTGGCCTACAACATTATATCAAATATAGATTCTCAGTGTGTTGTTTGGGGATGGCATAGTGGCTGTGAGACTAGGCAGGCTGCCAGAAAACCTATTCCTAACAAAAATATATTTAGGAGTTAGACCTCTGTTAAATACATAGTTGGTGAAAATCTTTTCCTTTCCTGTAACCTACCACTTTGTCTGAATGATAATGTCCATTGTCATACAGAAGTTTTTCAGTTTCATAAGTCCCATTTATTAATTGTTGATCTTATTTGCTGTGCAATAAGTGTTCAGATCAGGAATTGTTTTCCTGTGTCAAAGAGTTCAAGACTATTTCCCACTTTCTCTTTTACCAAATTTGGTGCATCTGCTTGTATGTTGAAACAGTGGAATTGATTTTTGAGTAGTGTAGTATGAATCTACCTGGATTTTCCTACATCAAGTTTGTTGAAACTGCTGTCTTTTTTTTCCAGTGTGTATTTGTTTCTTATCAAAAATCAGGTGTTCATGGGTATGTGGGTTCATGTCTGGATCTTTAATTCAATTCCATTGATTCATGTGTCTGTTTTTATGCCAGTACTCTACTCCTTTTATTACTATAGCTCTGTAGAAAACTCAAGATCTTGGATTGTGATACCTACAGCAGTTCTATTATTCAGAATGTTTTAACTAGCCCGTTGTTGTGGTGGTGTTTTGTTTTGTATGTGTATGTATTTGTGTCTGTGTTTCCACATGAAGTTGAATGTTATCTTTTAAAATTCTATGAAGAACTAAGTTGCAATTTTAATGCAGATTCTATTAAATCCTCACATATCTGTTAGTAGGTTGGCCATTTTTATTAGTCTACAAAGTAGTCTACAAACCTGTGAGCACAGGAGCATTTTCCATCTCCTGACACCTGCAATTTCTTTATTGAATTTTTATCATACTAGCCTTATTTTTCTTGATTATAGCAAAAATATTTTTTGAGATTAGAGTTAAAGGTATTATTTTCTTCATTTCTTTCTCTGCTCATTAGTTATTTATATATAGGAAGGCTGCTTATTTTTGAGAGTTAATTTTGTATCCTGCTATTTTGCTCAAAGACTTTATCAGCTGTATTTTCCTTGATGGAATTTTTAGAGTTACCTATGTAAACAATCATATCTGAAAATAAGGATATTTTGACTTCTTTTACTTTTTGCATTCCTTTGATCTACTTCAGTTGTCTCATTTCTTCAGGGATAGCATGAACATTTATGGAGGGAGAGATAAAACTGGGTAGCACTGGTAGGGGTGTTATAGAAACCTAGTGCAGTGGAAACTTCCCAAAATCTGTTACCCTAGTGAAGACTCCTAGTAATGGAAGCTATGGAACCTAAGCTATGCATATTTAGTAGCCAAGCAACCTTTCCAGTGGTGGGACTGGGTTACATTCTGTTGAGTTGTTGGCCAAGGTGATCCTATAGAGATTCCCTAAAATAACCTAGCCTGATTCTAGGACAGAATTTTTCTCTCTGAAAACACTCCATTGCCAAGCACGGTATCCACACATGTCATTGAACATGGAGAGGTTGAGCTTGTGCCTGCATGGAGCTTTTGCCCACACATTCTAAACTCTTTGGAATAACAAGGTACTCTGCAAGCTATAGAAAGAGAAACCTGGACATGAACCCAGTCACAAAGCTCTCAACCTACAATTAGCCCTGCCTGCAAGATATGCTGAGGCAATGGTGGCACAGCAATTGTGGGAGTAGCCAACCAATGTTTAGTTTAGCGTGAGGCCTATGCCAAAGGAGGGAACCAATGCCCTCCATTGCCTAGAGGACCAAGGACTAGAGACTTGATAGCCAAGAAACCTACAGTAGAACCAATCACAACTGACAAAGGAGATAGATAGATAGATATATAGATAGATAGATAGAGAGAAAGAGAGAGAGAGAGAGAGAGAGAGAGAGAGAGAGAGAGATATCAATGAAATGATTCCTAATTCTACTATACTCGCTATATTCATCGATTGGTACTTTTTCCAGTCATCATCAGAGAGCCTTCCTCCAATAACAGGTGGGAGCTAATATCAAAATCCATAGTCAGATATGATGTGGCTTGAGAAGGTAAATTGGGGGGATTTCATTGGGCTTCTTCTCTTGGAGAGTATGGGCCCAACAGAAAAGCAGAAAGAAAGATTGTATTATTTAGAGGGGGTGGACACCAGGAGAACATGGCCCACTGAACCAACTAAGCAAGGTTTACATGGGCTCACAGAATCTGAAGCAGGAATGAAGGACCTGCGTGGGTCTGCCTCAGTTCCTATACATATACATTATGCCTATTAGCTCGGTGTATTTTGTGGGAACCCAAATAGTGGGTGTGAGTGTGTCTGACATTTTGTTTACTTTGGGGGTTATTTTCCTCCTGTTGGGTTGGCTTGTCCAGCTTGATAGAAGGGTTTTTGTCCTATCTTATTGTATCCTGTTTTGTCCTATTTGACTTTTGTTTGTTGGAGGCCTGCTATTTTCTGAAGAAGAAACAGAGAGGCAGTGGATTTTGAGGAAGGTAGGTGGGAAGATCTGGGAGGAATGAAAGGAGAAGAAATTGGTTGAGATGTACTATGTGGAAGACGAATGTGTTTTCTTTTTTTCTTTCTTTCTTTTCTTTTATTTCCTTTCTTATTTATTTATTTTCATTTTCAAGACACAGTTTCTTTGTTGCTTTCAAGGTTGTCCTGGAGCTCTCTCTGTAGAACAGGCTGGTCTCCAAATCATAGAGATCTGCCTCCGTAGTTCTGGGATTAAAGGCATGAGCCACCAATACTTAACCTAAGAAGAATATATCTTCAATAATAAACAAGAAGGATTGTTAAACAAAACAAAACAAAAGACTTCTGGTACTATATTGAGCAGGTGAGGAGCAAGTTGACAACCTTGTCTTGTTCCTGATTTTACTGGAAATGCTTTGAGTTGACACTACTTGGTAGATGTGGGCTGTGAAATGTCTTTTAAACTGTCTTATTATGCCTTTATTATATTGAGATATGTTCCTTGTAAGCCTAGTCTAACTATGATTTTTACCATGAGGGAGTGCAGTATTTTGTTAGTTCTCTTTTCTTCATCTAATGAGATGAAATGATTTTTTTTTTCTTTCAACCTCTTTATATGGTGAATAACATTGATCAATTTATATGTCTTGAACTATTCCTGAATCTCTGGAATGAAGCCTACTAGATCAATTTGGATGATCATTTTGAAGTTTTGGTTTGCAAGTATTTTATTGAGAATTATTGCCTCTATGTTCATAAGAAAAATTGATCTGCAATCCTCTTTCCTTGTAGATTATTTTGTGATTTGGGGATCAAAGTAACTCTGCCCATGTCAAAAGAATTGGCTAATGTTTATTTTGTTGCTTTTTTTTTTGTGGAGTAATTTAAGGAGTATTATGTTTAATTCCCTTTTGAAACACTAGTTGAATTCTGTGCAAAACCATCTGACTCTGGGATTTTTTTTTTTTTTTTTTGTGTTGATTTTTTTGTTTTTGTTTTCTTTTAACCTGGTATACTTTTAATTACTGTTTCTACTTCCCTAGGGTTTCTAGGTCTGTTTAAAATGCTAATCTTGTTTTTTTATTTAACTTTGGTATTTTATAAGAAGAAAATTATTGTTCATTTCTTTTAGCCTTCTAATTTGGTAAAGTGCAGGGTTTTAAAAGTATTTCTTTAAATGATTTTCTCTATTTCATTGATGCCTGCTGTTATTTTCCTCTCATTTTTTTTAATTTGGATGTTTTATGTATGCCTTTTAGTTAATTTGCAAAGGCTTTGTAAATCATGATGATTTTATTGAAGAACCAAGACTTTGTTACCTTGGATTTTAGTTGTTATTATTGAATCAATGTCAGGCTTTTGTTTGATTTTTTTTTCTTTCTATAATTTTTTATCATTATTTTATTTTGTTCTGGAGTTTTCAGATGTGGCATTACCTTTTTATATGAGGTATCCCTCTGTTTTTGTTTTTTCACTTAGAACTGTGAATTTGCCACTTTAAAATGGTTTGACTGTATCCCATAAGTTTGTGTATATTTGTATTATTTAATTCTAAAAAGTCTTTCATTTCTTTAAAGTATCTGTCTTTCCCTATTTTTTATTCAGTACTATGTTGTTTAGTTTCTACGAGTTTGTAATCTTCTTGTTGTTGCTGGTATTGTTGACATACATCTTTAATTTGTGATGTTTGGATATGATGCAGGGTGTTGTTTCAGTTTTCTTGTGTATGTTAATCCTTGTGTTGTGTTCCAGTATGTGGTTGGTTTTGGAGAAAATTCAGGAAGTGGATGAGAAAAAGATATATTTCTTTTTGTTTGGGTGAAATGTTCTGTAAATATCTCTTAGGGATATCTGGTTTATGATATCATTTAGCTCCAGAATTTCTCTAATTATTTGTCAGAATTATCCATCTATTGGTGAAATTGGAGAATTGAACACTTTTGTGGTTGGTGTTTTATTTTAGCTGTAGTAGCCTTTCTTTTGTGATCTTGGGTGCCCTTGCATTCAGTACATAGATGTTTACACTTGTAATATCCTCATGGTAGATTTTATTTGTGGAGTGTATAATATCCTTCACTATCTTTTCAGATTATTTTTGGTTTGAATTTTAATTTTGTCAGATATTGAAATGGCTGCACAAGCTTCTTGCTTCTTTAGGTCCATTTGCTCAGAATATGTTCTTCCTTCTTTTATTTTATCATAGAGTTATTCTTGATATTAAGGTGTGATTTTTAATGTAGCAGAAAGGTGGGATTTTTTTTGTTTTTTGTTTTCTTCATATCTGAGACTACCTACACTGAGAAATATCAACAAGCAGTGTTTGTTGATGTTATATTTCTGTTGTTTGATATGGGTTCCCCCTCCTTTCTAGTTGATGATTATTCATTTCTTAGGTGTTTGTATTTTTTATTGGGGGTGTCTGGTAATCCCTTGAGGCTGACATTTTCCTTCTAATAGTGTTGATAGAGATAGGTTTATAGATAAATAAATGCTTAAATTTGGTATTATCCTGGGATGCCCATGTATACACTGTGATCATATATTTTGCTGGGTATACTAGTTTAGGGTTTCTTTGGTCTCTTAGACTTTGTTGTACATCTGTCCTGGCCTTCTTATTTTTAAGAGTCTGCAATGAAAAATCATGTGCTATTCTAACAGGTCTGATATTTTAATAAATCTAATATATATACTCTTTTGATCTTTTTCTTTTTTGTTTATTCAATTGAAGTTCTTTAATTGTCTTTCTTATTCTGTATACTTTGTGTTTTGATTATCATGTGCTGAGGGGAATTCCTTTTCTGGTCCAGTATATTTGGTTTTTTGTTAAGTGTCTTGTACCTTGATTGGAACTTCTTCATTATGTTAGGACACTTCTGTAGTTTGTTGAAAATACTATCTGGGCCTTTGAGCTGTGATTCTTCTCCCTCTTTTCCCATTATTCTTGGCTTTGGCAAGATTTCCTGGATGTTTGTACCTGGAACTTTTAGATTTCTTTTTTTAATATGACTAATGTATCTATTTCTTCTTTCTTGTCTTCAGTGCCTGAAATTATTTCTTCCATTTCTTGTATTTTTTTTTGTAAGGCTTGCCCTTGTGTTTTCTGTTTGAGTTCTTAAGTTTTTCATTTCCAGCGTACCCTCAATTTTGATTTTTCTTATTAGTTTATTTCCACTTTCATTTCTTGAACATTTTTCTTCATATGAGACCATTTTTGTTTGAGAATCTACAGATCCCATTAATGGGTTTATTCATATTTTCTTTAAGGTCTTTGAATATATTCATAATAGTTGTTTTGTGATACTTGTCTTTGAAATCTGGAATATGGATTTTTTCAGGGCCTACTATGGTGAGGTTCTTGGAGACATATTAGCCTGGCAGCTATTAATTGTGTTTTCACTCTGGCATCTAGTTATCTGGGTTTGAGATGATTGTAATTTTAGGTGATAATAACTGGTCTTGTCTCTGTTGGGTGGATGTTTTTTCCTCGGTTTCTGATGCCATCTCTCCTTTTTTTATGAGAGTATTGTGGCTGTGAGTCGTCTGGTACAGAATGTTTCTGAGATCCTTCCAGGTGAATCTATTGGAGTTCCTGGGGACAATTTGTTTCTAGGTGTTGGGAACTGACAATAAAGAATGGTAGTGCCACCTATAATCTCAGCACATGGAGTAGTGACACTATAGTTAATAAAACTCTCAAATCTGGTAGAAGGTAAAAGTGAGTCACTGAGAATTTAGGTACAGAGTTCTATTCCATAAGAGGTGAGATGAGCCACCAAAGCTCCTGAATAGGAGAACATGCTGCAAGTGCTCATGCTTCTGGCAGTAGTGTTGTTGGTGTTCAGACTGTGGCTATAAAGTAATATGGTCATGGTGCACTGGTAGTGATGCACAGGTGCTACAAGCAGAATGGTTTTCCAAGATTTGAAGAAGACCCAGGAAGAGTGTATAGACAGTGTAGGAAAAGAAAGATCAAGTCAGAAATCAGAAGAGAAGACATTAGTGGTCTCTTTTATTTTATTTATTTATTTTTTGAATGAGATTTCAAATGGAGGAAAATTAGAAATGGAAAAAAGTTAAGTTATATTGATACCACCATAATCTTTCAGGGAATTTTATGGTATGAAGAACTTTTCTTCTCCAATACACTTAAGCAAGTACTTTTGATATGCTTTCAATTGCCTTCATGATACCAAAGTCATTGCTTTTTATAAAAGGTGAACACAAGGAGTAGGGTTTATTCAGAAGTTAACCTTTGAAATGCTCTAATTACATCCTCTCAGTCTCGTGCCACTGGGAGTTATGTGATTCAGCTTCTCCTATAAGGTAGACCTGAAATGGTCAAATTGTGAAAAGGAAAGACTAGTATTGGACTATTACTTTAGATGTTTTAGTTCCTGATGGCATGGCTCTGTTGTTTTAGGCTTGTGACAGGGGTTTACATTATTGTTGCAAAAAATTGCTATAACAAAACTCTTTATTTTATGAGCAAGAGCAGGAGAGAGAGAGAGAGAGAGAGAGAGAGAGAGAGAGAGAGAGAGAGAGAGAAAGAGAGAAAGAGAGAGAGGTTTCTAGCCAAAAATCCCCAAGGGCTCATCACTTCACCCCAGCTCTCAATAATTACACCACTACTCAACAGTTTTAAGCAGTAGAAGAGTCTTTAGGATACAGCCTTTGGTCCAGGGTGCATGGGGGAAACTGAACTATGATGGAACCAAGATATTAAACAGGAAAGATGCTTTATTCCTCTTCCTCTAACAGCTTTAAAGTACATTTTTCTTAATGGCCCAGGGTGAGCATTGGCACCAGTGAGAAAATGTGGATGGAAACATAGACTTTATAGTTGAAATGTGCTAAGTCCTTCCACAGCATCTCTCTAAAGTTAGAGAAAATAAGGCTGTGGTTCATAATGGTGCTAGGAAAGTAGAGGGTTATTAGTTTTAAACTGACATTTGTAGAAAGGGGAGTTAGAAAATAGAAATGAAGCTAAGAAGTGCAAAGGATATGACTGAATGAACTAAAAGTTGTAGATTTGCACAACTGAAGGCTAGTGTTTAGAGATCATCTTCCTCTACCTGAAATTTATAGCCTCTTTTCTCCAGTGACTAAATGACAAGTTTATTAAAGTCATAGAGACATCTGAGGATATAGCTTCTCAGTCCAGCATCTTTTCAAATAGCATTCTATGAGAATAATATAAAGAATACTTAAGTCTGTTTGGGAGTGTTGAATTATAACAGTGCTGTCAGGATTAAGCTCCCCAGCAGTTGTGTGCAGATACAGAGTACTTCCCATATGATATATGCTCAGTTTCTTAGCCTAAGGCTTTACTGTCAACATCTAAAGTTCTTAGTGAGTTTTTAATCTGTTAATTTTTTGCATTAGCATGAAATACTTAGTCCATATATCTGACCAATATACTATTTTGACAATACTAAACTTAGATTGTAAACAGGTGTGTGGAAGCTGTGATGTGTTTCTTGTCATGAAAGTATTCCTGTGGCATAAGTTCATTGCTCTCATTTCTATGGCATGAAGAAGCTTGGGCAGTAATACAGTTGTCAAAGGTACTTGACATCATAAAATTAGGAGTCTATGTCAAGTTTTGCCTCCTGATTGCATAATATTGAATTAATGACCCGAGGAAGCATCCTCGGTGTAATCAGATTCATCCAAAAGACAGAGAGCAGATATATAACTGGTGAATATTATTTTAGAAATTAAAAATTACATACTGTATATAAAGGACATTGTATGCTTCTATTAAATGAAACATTGCTAATGTCAGTTCAAACTTTAGATCTTGAGAAACCTCCAAAATATTAGGAAACAGATATCTTCTTCCATGTGGCCTATTCTTGGGCTCTGGAGTACTTCTCAGATTTCTTTTCTAATTGATACATATTTTGAGTGGGAGTAAGAAGAGCAAGAAGACATTTGCTTCTGCCATCCAGATCTAGGGTTTTGCCCAGAGATCCCAGCTATACATATTTATAGCAGCTTTCTCTGTCCAGCCCAAAGATGAGTTATTGCCCAGGTCTCCCACATTCCACTCTCAAGCTGTCCAATCTCATACCAAAGCTTGTCTGGGACTGTGGCAGAATGTATAAAGAGGTGTTTAGGGGTGAGAGGAGGCTGGGATGGAAACAGATGGTGTTTTGGCAGAGTGATTAAAACATTAGATATCTATGTTAATGAATTGCCCATTCGGCAGATAAAACACTGCAATAGGGAGACCCAGCCTCTTCAGCCAGTAATTGTGATCTTATTTACAGAGTACGTTAGCCATGTGTTTTATGCTATGCCTCTAAATGTCAAAACTTTTAGAATTATAAGAGCAGAGAGAAAACAGCTAGATAAATCCAAAGAAATACTGATAAACTCTCATTAAAAGAGGTTTCAAACACAAAAGTCCAATTTTCTTTGGGATCTTTGACAAGTCAGCTAACCTGTCTGGGCTGCCTTTACTCCCTTCAGAAAATAAGGCTGACAATCTGGTCTCCTAGCTATCACATGTTTAAGTAGCACAGAGGACTGAAGTTCAGATCATAATTCACTTTGGAAAAAAGATACTATGGTAACCATTAAAATGTGTTGTGAAATGACCAGCAGGAAACAAAAAGCAATCCAATGTGTAACTATTGACCTTCAAGCTCAGAGTGATTTTTTTTTATGCATTTCTGAGCTAATACTTCCACCTGCAAATTAGAAACTATTACAAGTAATAATGATTTAATGTCCTCCTCTTAGTGGGAAGACAAGAAGAAACCCACTGACATTTCCTTGCCTGCAAAAACTAATTTGGAGCTGTATATTAATTAACTGTATTGATGCAGAACAAACCAATCAGAAATATGAATCCAGGGTTAGTTCTAGATTGCTGAATTTGGGGAGGTGCAGTGAGTAATTTTGCATTGATCTGACTGTTTCTAATGTTTCTATTTTGCTTTTATAGTCACTTTATTTGTTCTTTTTATTTTACATATCGATCCCAGTTCCCTCTCCCTCCATCCAATACCTCCTGACAACCCTCCAATCCCATCACACACACACCACCCCCCCTGCCGCCACTCCACAGGGAGGGTGATGCCTTCCAGGAGGGATCAACAAAATCTGTCAAGTCATTTGGAGTAGGGAATAGGCCCTCCCTCCTGCCTCTAGGTTAGGGGAGTATCCATTCCATGGAGAATGTGCTCCCAAAGCACTTTTGGCACTTTAATTTTAAAATACCCAACTTATCAGTAAACACAGTTTCCTACATTGCAGCATGCACCTTATAAGACTGATTATTCATGAAATAGCAACAATTGTTTTAAGTATAATGGTCATCAAGGTAAATGGCAAATTACCAAGCACTATAATGACACTAGTTATTTAGTAAGAATTACTGCAATCACTAGATTTTCTTTCAATGAATCTCAAATGATACTGAAAGACTGATTAAATTACTAACTTCATAGTTGAGGGAATGTTTTTCTGAGTATATACTAACTGTATAAGATAATAAATTTCTTTACAACTTTCCGTGCATTCCTATAGTTCTTTTATCTTAATTACCTTCCACTGTCCTCTCTTAGCCTTCTCCATGCTGGTTCCCTTCTGTTGCCAGAGAATTCCATTTCTACTTTCATGTGTGTATCTCTGTCATTGTAATGCAGCCAGTTCCTATGAAAGAAAGCATGCTCTATTTGCCCTTCTGAACTTGGCTTATTAGTCACTTTTAGCACCCCCTCCTAACATGGCATAAAACAGAGCTCCTCTCATTTGATAAATGAAACAAAATGTTCTGAATATGGGACCCTAAGTTGTTTTACTCATAATAAAAACATTACAGTATGTTTCTTTTTTTCTTTTTTTTTTTTTTCTTTTTTCTTTTTTCTTTCTGTGAGGGAGTGACGTTTGAGACAGTGTTTCTGTGTATTGTTTTGAAACCTGTCCTAGAACTAGTTCTGTAAACCAGGCTGGCATTGAACTCACAGAGATCTGCCTGCCTATGTCTCCTGAGTGCTAGGATTAAAGGCTTCTGCCGCCAACACCCGCTACAATATGTTTCTTAATGGTGATTTAGGTATGAAGGATTCAACAGTTTGTATGATAACTTAGATTGAAATTTAAGCTATTTTCTCACTCACTTGAGTTTCAATATGCTTCCTTGAGTGGGTGAGAAATAAGTGGATATGGAGCTAATTGAGTGGCAATTTCATATAACCTTATGAAACATCCTAAGAGTGTTGCATGTTAGTACTGAGAACTCATGATATAGTCAGTTAAGGGAGTTGCATAACTTTAAAGAAAATTATTCCATTTACATGTAGATTAAAATCCCAATGGATCTACTAACTAGTAGGCAAAATTTGTCTGAAATATTTTTGATGTCCTTTTTACAAGAAAATAATAAGAGAAGATAAGTTTTAAACAAGAGATCTTAAATGCCTTGAGTCATTGAATATTTAGAATGTTTTTTGGGCAGATTAACACTAATTTCACAAAATTATTCAGAACAAATCAAAATTCTAGACAGAGAGTTAGAAAGAATCTCATTGGGTCATTGCTCTTGCTCTTTAAAAGGTTGCTTGTTAAATATAACTGACTTTATTGTTCCCAAATAGAAAAGTGTGTAACATGTATAACACAATGACTAATATCTTGATGCAAGTATGGTATTAGAATATAAGAAAAAAAATATTTAAGATGTGCTACTGTAGATTGTTATTTTTAGTGGCATGTTATAGTGAATTTTGTTTGAAGGAATATAAGAATATCTGATGATCATTAGAGAGTGATGACTAATAAAGTGGGCATTTTTTCAGTGCAATATCTGTGTAGGTGAAATTCAAAGTGCATATATAAGTATATGTATGTATGTATGTATGTATGTATGATTCAGTGACTTTCATCTCTCTCCTCTAAATGTAATTGCTGTTAGAAGTTCTGCAGAGCAATAAAATTTTTTTCCTGTTTCATTGTTTCTTTTCCTTTTTATTATTATTATTATTTTTATTTTACATATCAATCCCAGTTCCTTCTCCCTCTCTTCCTCCCTTTTTCCCTCTCTCCCACTCTCCCATGTGCCCCGACCACCCACCGCCTATCCCTCCCCTCTCCACATGTAGGGTGATGCCTTCCTGGAGGGGTCATATAAATCTGTCAAGTCATTTGGAGTAGGGACTATGACTTCTCTCCTGTCTCTAGGAGAGAGTTAAGGGAGTATCCCTCCATAGGGAATGTGCTCCCAAAGTCCTTTTGTGCACCAGGGATATATCCTGGTTTCACTGTCCGAGGTCCCTTAGTCTGCTCAGGCCTCATAGCTGAGACCCATGTTCAGGGAGTCTGAGACAGACGGATGCTGGATTCCCAGCTATCAGTCTGGGGGCCCATTAGCTCCTCCTTGTTCAGGTCAGCTGTCTCTATGTGTTTCTATATCCTGGCATCTCAGAATTGTTTTGATTTGCATTTCCCTGATAGCTAAGGATGTTGAGTACTTTAATAAGTGTTTTTCAGCCTTTTTGATTTCCTCTATTGAGAATTCTCTATTCAGTTCTGTACCCCATTTTTTAAATAGGATTATTTGGTGTTTTGGTGACTAGTTTCTTGAGTTTTTGTACATTTTGGAGATCAGCCCCCTGCCAGATGTAGGATTGGTGAAGATATTTTCCCAGTCTGAGAGCTTCTGTTTTCTTGTCAACCGTGTCCTTTGCCTTACAGAAGCTTCTCAATTTGAGGAAGTCAACCAATAAAAGCCCAGGGCCAGATGGCTTCAGTGCAGAATTCTACCAGAAATTCAAGGAAGAGCTAATACCAATACTCCTCAAATTGATGCAACAATACTCAATAAAATAAGCAATAAATCTTTAACTGCAAGAAGAGAAGTGGTAAAAAGCATTTCACGGCTCAGACATATGGTGTCAGCAATTTGATGTATGCATTGCAACAAGTCAGTTCACTATGTCTATAGGATGTCTATGAAACTTTTGATAACCAAATACTGATTTCCCCTGTTTTGTTTCACATCTAATATGTATTTACTGTATAGAGTCCATCATGCCTGATTTTAAGATAAATATTTTATATTAAATTGTAAGCATCCTTAGATGAAAGCTACACTTTTGTTTTCTGTTTCAATGTCAACATTGATATTATGCAACATAGTGGAATGATATTATTATGTAGGATATAAGGTGACTTATCTGGAGAATGTAAGTGAATGCCATCTTACGTTTAATAAGTTTCACTGGCATTGTATGATAAACATGTGTAACTCACTCACTTCATTCTGCTTCACTATCTCCTGATACTCTGAAATTGAAAAAAAATATGTTCTAATCACAAATTTAAATATTAATTGAAACAATGCCTCTCTTTGTCATGATGGGAAACAAAACCTTGTAAATCATGTGCTTGAAATAGCATTCAGAGGATAACATAGCAGAGGTACAGAAGTATTTTCCATGTAGCTGTCAATTCATACACAATGAGGGGAGGAGTTTTCTAGGGCCACTGAGTCAAATATGTTTTAAAGAATCAGTGAAGTTTTACATTTAGATGAGTTTTTACTGTTAAATCATTTTTCAAGTAACAGACCAAAGAGCTTTATGAGCCAAATTTAATAATGAGAAGATAATGAGTAATGTGACCATTATATTCACACTATTGAATTTTAGAGGCTGCTGAGTGTGTGTCGTGTGTGTGTGTGTGTGTGCAGACCATTAAGGAAGGCCCAATTCCTGTATTAAATAAACCCAGGAGATTTATTGCTACCTTGTGTAAATAATAGGCATGAGGAACAGAACCTCTTCCACAGGTTATGAGGGATGCTATTTCAACTTATTTTTAAAAATATAAATACAAGTTCTGAAAGTACAACATGTACTGGTCTCTTGGAAACACAGAAAGGAACATTTTTGACAGTGACTACTGAGTGGAGACCATCTTCGTTCCATCTATAGGAACTGAAACGACAACTCAATAAATATTTGCAGAAAGTACAAAAACATACATTAAGGACTATTGCATTCTGTGGCCATAAAGTTGCTCACTTATCCACCAGACCAAAACTTAATTATCTTCCAAGGCCTGGATCCAAAATTGCATTTCTTCTTTTAGCACAGTGGGAGGAATCAATAAATATCTTCCACATGATGAAAAGAATAATAAAAATGAATGTGAATACCATTATTAAGGCAGCAATGTGTGCCAACTCTTCTAAATAGAGTCACTCTAATGCTTATAGTATCCTTTATAGCATACCTCATTGTCTTCATTCCCCATTTGAGAAAATAGGAGTTCAGAAAGGTAAAACTATACCCATGTTTACTTAGCTAATAATTAACAGGTCCAGAACTGGAAATGGGTTTCATTTAAAGTTAATTTTATTCTCTTTTCTGCTGCTTCTTGTGGAAAAAAAAAGAACAAGCCTGTAATAAACTAATTTAAACAGGCATCATTTGTATTATTGAGCAGTTATGTGGCTATATTAATTGACTGGTCCAAACTATATGGAAAATAGTATCTAATACATATTAATTATGAATATATAATACTGTGTTTTAAGTACTGGGTAATTGATGAGTAGTGTTGAGCTAAATTTTTAGTAAGTGATAAAGGTTAAAACCTTTGGCAAGGAATCCCATCTCAGCAAAAAGTCCAATATTAATATGGTGGCATTTAAAATCTTAAAAGAACATTGAATATATTTGACCTAAGTATTTGATAATGACACTGTTTTCACATTTTGAAAAGGAATAGCCCGAGAAATGGCTCAATATTTATCATTCTTGCTTTCCTCCTGCTCAAAGCAAGTCTCAGTCCTGTCAGAAGTGTCATTGCACATTAGAAAAACTCTTCCATGAATCTGGAAAGCTATCTAAAACTGCATTTGTGTTAGTGTTAAAATAGTATAATTTGTGCAGATCACGTGAAGTCAATGTGAGTGGTTAACTACTCAACATCACACAGTGGGTTTAGAGACAAATTTCCTTTTTACTAATGATAACAGTGAGTATGTGTAGAGCATGCTGGAGCTAGGACACTGCACTACATATGCAAATTTCTACTCACTTGCTTCCTCATCAAAGCATGGCTTGCACACATTACACTTCAAGACTGGCTTAAACAATGCACTCTGGAGTAGGTATAGGGTAGTGTTTGAATAATCTAAATGTTACTGGCTAGCTCTATCAACTCTTAGTAGAGGTCTCTCTGCAGATTACTTTGCAAAACAAGTGTAATATTGGTAGTCCCACAGGTTTTGAGGACTAAGTTAGTTATGAGAATCAACTAAACTAAATTCTAATACAATATTAGTGTGAAATCTATGTGGCTCTGATAAGTATGTTATTATTTTTGAGAACTATGTTGAAAGACAGGAAACAGAAAAAGCAGAAGAAATCCTCCCTGATCCTGGAGGTTACATTGTCAATTGAAAAGCTTGGGAAAATAGTTTCTTGTTGAAAGTATGTAAGTAGCAACCTGTTGAAGCAAGTGGTTTTGAGACATCTGTGTTGACATGACACTCCCCAGGAGAAGCAGAAGTGGACAAGATGTCATGAGCAAATTGGGAGCATGGGGAGGAGGGAAGAGGGAGTTCAAAGAAAAGGAAGGGAACATGAGGGAGCAAGAAGATTGAGTCAGCAAAAGAATAGTGGAGAGCAAGAAAAGAGATACTATAATAGAGGGAGCCATTATAGGTTTGAAGTGAAATTTGGCATAGGAAAATGTCCATCTACAAGGATGACCCCAACTAATAATCTAAGCAATAGTGGAGAGACTAAAATTGATGACTACTTTATATGTCATCCCATCCTAGAGCCTTCTTCCAGTAGATGATGGAAGCAAAAGCAGACAGGCACAGATAAACACTGAGCCAAACTCCTGGAATCCAGTTGCAGATAGAGAGGAATCATGAGCAAAGGTGTCAAGACCAGGCTGTGGAAACCCACAGAAACAAGTGACCTGGTTAAAGTGGAGCTCATGGACACCAGACTGCTAACTGAGACAGCAGCATAGGACCAATCCAGACCCCATGAATGTGGGCATAAGTTAGAAGGTTTAGGCAGTTTATAGGTTTACTGGTAGTGAAGCAGTATTTATCCCTAGTATACTAATGGACTCTGGAGCCCATTCCACATAGAGGGATACTCTCTCAGCCTAGAAACACTGGTGGGAGAGGGGGACAGGGTGAAGCTAGGTCATACTCCAAATGATAGACTATGAAGTTTATCCATGGAAGGCCTCACCCTACCTAGATACCAGAAAGGGAATGGGATAGGTTGTCTGTGGGGAGCAAGGGAGGAGGGGATGGAGAGGGAACTGGGATTAACATATAAAAAAGATTGATATTCATTTCAATTAAAAGAAATAGAAGGAAAAAATTAAAAAAGAAAAGGAGAATTAGTTGATAAGTATAATTTAAATCTGGTTTTTTCATGTAATATCTTGGTATCTCCATCTATAGTGATTAAAAGGTTTGCTGGGTACAGTAGTTTGGGATGGCATACATGATCTCTTAGTGTTGGTAGAATATCTATCCAGGACCTTCTGGCCATCAGAGTTTCCATGGTGAAGGCAGTTGTAATTCTGATAGTTTTGCTTTTAAACAATACTTATCAAATAATCCAGCTCTACAGAAAGTTCTGGAAGGTAAACTCCAACTCAAGTAAGTCAACTATACCCACAAAAACATAGGTAATACATAATCCCACTTTACCAAGAATCAAAAGAATAATGGGGAGGGGGATCCACAAATAATAAAACCACACCCCACACCAACAAATCCAAACAAACATGAATTAACAAGCTATGGTCATTGATATATTTCAATACTGTTATTCTTTTTTTTTTTTTTTTGCAAAGATAGCCTTTATCATGCACAATTCAGTTTTCTAAACACTACAAATTCCTAATGCTTTACCAGTGAATCTCTTAAGTGTGATATCTTTACTATACATGAAGTTGGTAATCACTGTAATAATAGGCAGTCATTTCTTTCATTAGACACTGAATATGCACTAGAAGCAGAATTATAGATAGTAAAGATCTCAACATAAGATTCTAAACTTTTAGTAACTGCTCCCAGTTTTGCTTAGCATCTATTCTTCTCAAGTAGATTAATTAATGAATGAATTAATTAATTTTATATAACCAAGTCCATTTAAAAGAAAACAAACATTTATAGACAATATTTGGGAATTTGGGTGTTGTTCATTCCCAACTACTTCCTGCTGGTAAGGGGTGCTGTCATGGGGGATCCGAAGAAGGTTCAGAAATCCTGGCTATAGTCTGTCAGGCTGCTTTGTCCAGCTGTTTTGAATGTAGGATCACCTGGTACTCTGTTTCAGGCAGTCTGGCTTGATCAAACCACATTAGTCTGGAAGGAATCCACATCTTTTCATTTTCTGTGGAAACAAAAATAGAAATCCTTTTCCCCAGTAACTTGTCCTTGAACTTAAATTTTGGAGTCAAAGCATTATTTTTAATTTAATTTATTATTTTACATGTTGATTCCAGTTCCCTCTCCCTCCCTCTCTCTCTTCCTCCCAACCTCCCTCATTCACTCTCTTTCTCCCTCCCTCCTTCCCTCCCTTTTACCCTCTCTGCCCTCTCACATGCACTCTAACCTTCCTCCCATCCCCCCACCCCAATTCCATATGTAGGGGAATGTCATCCAGTAGGGGTCATGTAGGTCTGACAGGTCATGTGAAGTAGGGACTAGGGCTTCTCTCCTGTCTCTAGATTAAGATCCCCCCTCCATGGGGGATGTGTTTGCAAAGTCCTTTTGTGCACCAGGGATACATCCTGGCTCCACTGTCTGAGGTCCCTTAGACTGCTCAGTCCTTCTGGCTGAGACCCATATTCAGGGGGGCCTGAGTCATTCCCATGCTGGCTTCCCAGCTATCAGTCTGGTGGCCCATTAGCTCCTCCTTGTTCAGGTAAGCTGTCTCTATGTGTTTCTGCCGCCTGGTCTTGTCCTCTCCCTCTGCATCTGAGTTCTACTTCCACTCAGTGTTTATGTATGGGTGTTTGCTCCTGTTTCCAACAGGCATTAGTTGAGGGTTCCATGGATAAGTTAGTTGTTGATCTCACTCAGAGTAAAGAAAGTACAGAAAGCCAAGAATAAAACAATTAAGCAGGTGAAGGAAATGGTTCAAGACATGAAAACTTAAATAGAGAAAATAAAGGCAACACAAACCCAAGCATAACCAACAGAATTAAAGAGACGGAAGAGAGATTCTCAGGCATGGAAGATAAACTAGAAGAAATAGATTCATCGACTAAAGAAAATCCAACAAATCCTTGACAAAAATAATCCAGGAAACATGGGACACCATGAAAAGTCCAAACTTAAGAATAATAGGCACAGAGGAAGGTGAGGAGACCTAGCTCAAAATTGCCAAAAACATATTCAACAAAGTTATAGAGGAAAACTTTCCAAATTTAAAGAAGAACATGCCCATGAAAGTACAGGAAGCATACCGAACACCTAATAGGCTGGACCAAAGAAAAAAGACCCCTCAACATATAATAATCAAAACACCTAGCAAACAGAGTAAAGAAAGAATATTAAGAGCAGTGAAGGAAAAAGGACAGGTAACATATAAAGGCAGACCTATCAAAATTACACCTGACTTCTCCATGGAAACCCTCAATGCTGCTATTCTTAACTCACCTATAAAAAGACACAGGCTAACATAATGGATATAAAAAAAAAGAATATATCCTTCTACTGCATACAAGAAACACACCTGAACTTCAATGACAGATGACGTTACTTCAGAATTAAGGGTGGGGAAAAGTTTTTCTAATTAAATGGGCCTAAGAAAACAAGTGGGTGTAGCAATCTTAATATTTGACAAATTAAACTTTAAACTACATCAATCAAGGAAGTTGAAGAAGGGAATTTCTTATTCATCACAGGAGAAATTCATCAAGACAAAGTCTCAACTCTGAATATCTATGCCCCAAATACAAAGGAATCCCCATTCATAAAAGAAACATTACAAAAACTAAATTCATAAATAAAACCTCGCATTTTTATAGTGGGAGATTTTAACACCTCATTCTCAACACTAGACAGGTCCACCACACCAAAACTTAACAAAGAAACAAAGGAACTAACAGAAATTATGACCCAGTTGGGATTGGCAAAGATCTATAGAACATTCCTGCCAAACATAAAAGAATATACCTTCTTCTCAGCACCACATGGAACCTTCTCTAAAATCAACCACATATTGGCAATATAGTAAACCTCAATAGGTACAAAAAATTGGAATAACCCCCTGTATCTAATCAGACCACCATGCTCTAAAGTTAGAATTCAACAACAACACAAATTGCAAAAACCCCAAAAACTAATGACAATTGAGAAATGCACAATTGCTCCATTCCTGGGTCAAGGAGAGATCAGGGACACAGGAACATAACTATACATAATAAAAGCACTATAGAGTGAACCAATAGCCAACATCAAACTGAATGGAGGGAAGCTTAAGGTGATTCCTCTAAAATCAGGAACAAGACAAGGCTGCCACTCCATATCTTTTCAATATTGTACTTGAAGTTCTTCTAGCTTAAGAATAAGACAACACAATGAGATCAAGGCAATACAAATAGGAAAGGAAGAAGTTAAACTGTAACTATTTGCAGATGATATGATAGTTTATATAAGTGATCCGAAACACTCTACGAGAGAACTCCTACTGCTGATAAACACCATCAGCCAATTAACATGATAGAAGGTTAACTTAAAAAAAAAATCAGGATCCCTACTATATACAGATGATAAAGAGGCAGAGAAAGAAATCAGAGAAACGTCACCATTTACAAGTCACAAACAGCATAAAATATCTTGGGTTAACACTGACCAAACAAAAGAAAGACCTATATAGCAAGAACATTGTATCTTTAATGAAAGGAATTAAAGAAGATACCAGAAAATGGAAAGATCTCCCATGGTCTTGGATAGGTAGGATAAACATAGTGAAAATGGCAATATTGCCAAAAGCAATCTATAGATTCAATGCAATCCCTCTAAAATCCAACACAATTCTTCACTGACCACCTTGAAAGGATAATACTCAACTTTATATGGAAAAACAAAATACCCTCCCTATGGAGTAGAGGGGTATGGGATGGGAGGGTTGTCTGGGGCATGGGAGGGAGAGGGAACTGGGATTAATATGTAAAATAAGAAAAAATAATAAATATATAAAAAAAGAAAAAAATTGAATATGTGAGGTATGGAGCCTGAATACTAGTTAATAATTTGATACAGTTGTTCTCATTAGTCCTATATCACTAATATTAATATAGAAATATTTTTATTCTATCTGGTAAGGCAATAAATATAAAGGTATGCAAATAAAAAATAAGTGTGGCTATTCAGTTCACAAAATGCTCTTTTTGAATTTTTATACACGTATTAAAGACTTTCAGTCATTTTTATTTACATTGCTTTCATCTGTTCTTTTCTTTATGAAGCTCTTCTTCCCAATTGCTGAAAAGGTTCAGATCCTTTTACATATGTGGCCCACTCAGTTCATTTAGCTTTGCATGTCTGAGAATGGGAAGCTGGTTATTTATTGGAATATGGGTTAGTTATCATTGACTATAGCACTAAAAATTTTTACAGGCTTTCTTTCAACTACCACTAACTGTCAGTAATTCCATAGGAAATTGTGGATTCTTTTTATTTAAAAAGTTTTGTAATTTAAATTAGAAATAAGTTCCTTCAACCTCCCACCCTCCCCTGTTCCACCCTCCAACCCCCATCCCATCATCTTTGTGCACCCAGGGAGGCTGAGGCCTTCAATAGGCCTCCTTGAATATTGTCATATCATTTGGAGAGGGCCCAGGCCCTCCCTTATGTGTCTAGGCTGAGGGAGTATCCCTCTATGTGGAATGGGCTCCCAAAGTTCATTCATATGCTAAGGATAAATAATTATTCACTACCAGAGGTTCCATAGACTTCCCAGTCCTTCCAACTAACACCACATTCAGGAAATGTAGGCCGGTCCTATGCTGGTTTCCCAGCTATCAGACTGGAGTCATGAGTTCTTGCTTGTTAAGGTCAGCAATTTCTGTGGGTTTCTCCAACATGGTCTTGACCCCTTTGTTCATCACTCCTCCTTATCTGCAACTGGATTCCAAGAGTTTGGCACAGTGTTTAGCTGTGAGTGTCTGCTTCTGCTCCCATCAACTACTATATGAAGGGTCGTGAAAAAGAAATTGTGGATTCTTGTGAGCCTTCCCCTTTTAATGGTGAAATGTTGATGGTCCCAGTCTTCTGTGTGTCATGTGGACATCAGAAATACAACTGGTATTTGCATTTGCTGTGAGCCCTTAAATACAACTGGTATGTCATATGCAGAAGAGGAAAATTCTTGTTCCTCCATTCTTTCCAATCCTTCTAATAAGATGGTCACTTAGTCATGGATGAGATGGTAATCTGTCCCATTTAACTTGATTATTTTATAATCTGTTCTTTGTATTTTGACTGGTTATAAATCTCTTTATTGATCACCTTCCACAAAAAAGAAGCCTTGGAACAACATTAATATATGTATAGAAATATGAGTGTTTGGAGGGGAGTTTCAGCCATCCATTTAGCAAAATGATAATATTGGTCTATCCTCTATTAACTATTATCTTCCCAGTCACAAAGTTTGACCACATTTATAGTGCAAAGAATGAATGCCCTCCTGTGGAGTGGGTCTAGAATCTAATCAGAAAGCTCATGATTAATCCCCTAAGAGTCAAGCAATTATTTAACTAGTGAGTATATCTTACAAACCCAGTCATTCCTTTTTTTTTTTAATGAAAAGAAGTATGCAGTAAAGATAATTTCTTTTACTTAAAGAACTTGAAATTTTAAACAAAAAGGAAATCTGAGAATGGGAATAAATGGTATCTCATCATATCACTGATGCAAGTACAGTGCTATTTTGGGCACAGCACAGTTATCCAGTTATCCGAGTCTGAGCATCTTATAGCTCCAGCCCTGCTATTTTTGTAGCTAACAACAATCACAACTGAGCAAAATTATTGATGACTTTTCACCCTCAGAAGCATGCACCTTGCTCTCTTAAAGCTGCCTCAATTCCATCTTGATGAAAGAAGGCTCTCTAAAAATGGAAAAATGTAGAACTTACTTGTTTATAGGATATGGGCAATACCTATATTAATGAAAAAGGACTAATGTGAGTAAATTAAAAACAGTACTTAAAATGAATGTTTTTGAATATGTGTGCGTATGTGTGTATGTGTGTGTGTGTGTGTATATGTGTGTGTGTGTGTATGAGGGTGTATGTTTCTTAGCAACACAGGCAGATAGATGTAATAGCAAGTGTTTCATGGGTATAGCCATATCAAAGATCATAATGTGATCTACTTTACACAAACATATATTAAAACTAACATACAGCAGGTTTGATGTTGACATAAGGGAATTAATTGTCTTCATTCTTGGAGAAAGCATCCCATCCATTCATGTTCTGTAGGCATAATCTCTGGAAGAGTAAGTAAACAATGAAAGTCTTCCCAAGAGATTGAAGAGAAATGGATTATTTTAGGATTGTACGTTGTTGTGTGCAGGAAAGTTTAATGGGTTAGGCTCCCTTCAGTAAGAAGAAAAAAAATACCCCAAAACCAATCAATACCAATCAATCTTAGGCATAAATGTGATTTACAAGTTGAAAGATGAGACCATAGTGAGAAGAGAAGAAATTTGAGCATATTAAGTTGGTAAAAGGAAGTTTGTTAAAAGAGGCAGTGAGTGGGCTACTGCATAAGTATATTACTTAGGATATATTCCCTCTCACAAAATACAATTATACAATCTCTAGCAGTATGGAATGAACAGATATAAAATGGGTTATGTCTCTGTTTTAAATGGATAGCAATGAAGTATCCATCTATTAGGGATAATCATTCACTCTAACAGGTTAGCAATGACCAATGCTCTGGTAGCAAAGCAGGAGAAGAGTGTGTAACCACAGACTCAGAATATATGTGTTCCCATCCTAGTCCCATTTTTATTTTTTTTATTTATAATTTTTTTTATTTAATTTTATATAACAAAGTCCAATTAAATGAAAACAAACATTTATACACAATATTTGGGAATTTGGGCGTCGTTCTTTCCAAACTACTTCCTGCTGGTAAGGGGCGCTGTCTTGGGGGATTTGGAGAAGATTCAGATATCCTAGCTGAAGTAGTCTGTAGGGCTGTTTTGTCCAGCTGTTTTGAATGTAGGATCAGCTTGTACTCTGTTTCAGGCGGTCTGGCGTGATCAACCCACATTAGTCTGGAAGGAATCCACATCTTTTCATTTTCTGTGGAAACAAAAATAGAAATCCTTTTCCCCAGTAACTTGTTCTTCAACTTAAATTTTGGAGTCAAAGCATTTTTTGTTAATTTATTATTTTACATGTTGATCCCAGTTCCCTCTCCCTCCCTCCCTCCCCTCCAGCCCTCCCTCCCTCCTTCCCTCCCTTTTACCCTCTCTGCCCTCTCACATGCACTCTAAACACCCTCCCCTCCCATCCCCCACCACAATTCCATATGTAGGGGAATGCCATCCAGTTGGGGTCATGTAGATGTGACAGGTCCTGTGAAGTAGGGACTAGGGCTTCTCTCCTGTCTCTAGAATAAGGCAGTTATCCCTCCATGGGGGATATGTTTGCAAAGTCCTTTTGTGCACCAGGGATACATCCTGGCTCCACTGTCTGAGGTCTCTTAGACTGCTCAGACCTTCTGGCTGAGATCCGTATTCAGGGGGGCCCGAGTCAGTCCCCTGCTGGCTACCCAGCTATCAGTCTAGTGGCCCTTAGCTCCTCCTTGTTCAGGAAAGCTGTCTCTATGTGCTTCTACAGCATGATCTTGTCCTCTCCATCTGCTTCTGGGTTCTAGTGTTTATGTATGGGTGTTTGCTCCTATTTTCAACAGGCATTAGTTGAGGGCTCCATGGATAAGTTAGTTGTTGATCTCACTCTCCGGGAAGGGCATTTATGATAGCCTTTCCACAGAAGCTGAGATTGTTAGTTGGGAGCAGTCTTGTAGTTCTCTCGACCTTTCTTTGTGTTCAACTTTATCTTCAAACCAATATTGGCTCCCTCTTTTATGTTCTCTCTCTCTCTGTCTCTCTCTGTCTCTCTCTCTCTTTCCTATCTTCCATTCCTAACCAGGCTCAATCCTCCTGGTTGCACATGCCTTCCTCTCCTCCCCCTCATTTTCTCCTACTTCTCTCTCCATTCGCTGTCCTCCCCCACTTCACCTGAGCTCTGGGGGACTTGTCCCTTCCCAGTTCTGTGAGGGACATTATATGAATCTCTTAGAATACACCTTGTATCCTAGTTCATCTGTTGATGTGAATTATAGGCTGGTGATCATTTGATCTAGGTCTAAAATCCATATATGAGTGAGTACATACTGTGTTCCTCTTTTTGTAACTAGTCCTGTTTTTAATATTCATTCTGGTAGATGATGGATTACTTCCTTTCTCTGGAGATGATAGATCTAGGGTTATAGGAGGTTTTAAATATATGTGATATTTGTATTGCATATTAGGTCACATAGACTATTTATAAAACCATCTTTACTTAAGACTGTTTAGTTGCCAATGAGCTGGTCTTGAACATAGAGTTATTGGTAACCTTTCCAGGTGCTCCTCGAGAGCATCTGGTTTAAGTGATTCCCTACTTCATTTTCTTTATAAGGATGTTGAGAATGTTAGGGCGAATATTGCTTATTTAAACATCTACTTCCTACATTGTATTGTTTTGTCCCTATCACCTCCTTTGTAGGCTGATTTCTCCTGGGAAAAATTTCTCCTGATAGAATTTGGTCAGTGGATGGAAATTTGCCAACCCCCCCTTCAAAAAAAAAAACCAAAAACTAACCAAACAAAGCAAAGCAAAGCAAAACAAAACAAAAACCAGAGACATGAAATCATCTGTGTTTATAATCGCCAGTCCTGTATCTTGAGGTTTCATCTCTTGCCCATTCACCTTCAGGCATAGATGTGAAAAACATTACCATGCTTAGTATGGTAATGCTTAGTATGAAAACAGAATATAATATGTGAGGTCTCTGGAACTAAATTTTACACCAATGATAGAAGCTTTAGGGCTAGCTCACTAACTTTCCCAGATTTAGTGAGTATACCATTCATTCATTCGCCAGCCTTTTGGCCCACTCAAGGAAGCAATCAGCAGTATGTCAATGCAGCTGAGTCTCAGAGAACAGTGTAAAAATGTCTTGCTGCTCCCTTGGCTGAACAGTGGAGGGAGACAATCATCTAAATTTGCCCTAATAAAATTTGACCACTATGTGCTGGCTTTTATTTTCTGAGAAATATTGCTTTTATGAAAAATATCTGTGAATGGCCCTCACCATAGAAGATTAGATTAAAAGTGCTACAGGGAGATGTGGGTGAGTGGCTTCAGAGTAACAAACTTGGGAAAAGAGAAGGAAAAGGGGAGATTTGAGGCTCAGCAGGAAATGCGTACAATGCTGATTGTATAAATTAATCTACAAACATCAAGTGAGTGAAGGTGTGTGTGTGTGTATGTGTGTGTGTGTGTGTGTGTGTGTGTGTGTGCATTCTGGGTGTGGAAAGGCTGGGATAGAAAAATGATCTGTATACTAGCAAGGCTGTTGGCTCATAGTTTCTATAAAGCTCTAGTCTTTCACAGCAAATGGGCATTTTTTTCATATAAACAATGCACATCCTCTGGGTTTAAATCATCTTTAGATTATTCACGATATGCAATGCAGTGTATATACTTTCTAAACCATTCTTATAATTTAGTAATGAAATAGTAACTAGGGGAGAGTCTGCACATGTTCAGAACCCATGTAATTATTTTTCTGAATCTGTCTAAAATTCTCAGATATGAGCATTATCTGTATGGGTGGCCAACTATGTATTTCAAATTCTTACATCTTGGCTTTGGATAAGAGTGCAGTCTTTGTAAGCAATTATTGTTGTCCTTGCTTTTCTTTATCCTTCCCTGGCTTTTCTTAAGTGAATGTCTTATATCGTATTATTAAACACAGAGTCGTGAGTGCCAAGAGGACAGAGCTATGACAGTTCAATCCAGTAGTCCACATTTTGTCACGCTCTTAGTCTGGTATCTGACCCATTATAACTAGCCAACACATATATTCTTCTGTTTAATCCATATATGATATACTCCATTGTCACTGGTGGTATCTTCTTAAGTTTATCAGTCCCATCCTCGTGATATAATTGCCCGTGTGGTGTCAGATCTCACCTGAATAATGCAAGGTGCTGAGTGTTCCTGTGATGCATTTTGTTCTCAGTACTTGTTTTATGATGGTCTCTCCCCAACATGCGTTTCATCCTCTACTACCTGGAGGACAGTTTTATTTAAGGTAATCACCCATTTCCCTTTTCTTTTGCAAGGAGAAAATGACTCCTACAATTATTGTTGGTTTTTCTACCAGTCTGTGCTAATTATCACAGTCTCTAAACAATTGGCAAAATAACTGCTGATAGAGCAGCTGTTGTAATGCTCCCAGGTAATTCTGCACACTATGGGCAGAGACAATGTTTAACACAATAAACAGTATGAAATGGTGAATAGGTGCAATCCATTTGAGAACACATTCAACAAGCTTCCATTTGTATTTGAATTCTTAAATGTAGTTCCTGTTGATAACATCACTACATTTTTATAGCATTAATTATTAATTATATGATGGACACTCAAAAAATATCCTTGAAATAATTAATGGATCCCCTGCAGGACACCAGACGGTGCAGGCTTTGTTTCTGAACTAATTTGTTTTTGTTTTAATTTCCTTGATTTGTTCAGGAGAGAATTATGACTGAAAGTTGACATGGTCATTTTGAGGAGAATAAATTTATTTGAGTTTGCAAAAGCAGAATTTCCCCATCCCCCCCCCCCATATCCAAGATTTAGTGAGGATGTCAGCAGCCTTTAGAAGGTGGTACCCAAGTTCCCATATCTAGAAAGTGATGCAGTATAACATTCTGGATTCCCAGAGTTGAAAAGCAGTGCAGCTGAGACTATGGTAGCAAGAAGACTTGGGAAAGGAGAGAATGGGCCTGAAAAACAGCTTAGAGGAAAAAGAAGCCTGAGTTTAGTTCCCTATATCCACATAAAAATTTAGTGAGTGATTTTAGTATCAGGAAAGTAACTTTAAATATCAAATATACAAAGAATTTTATTAAATGAATGTACAAGTGGATATTACATATCCACAATTTAATACTGTGTATGGCTTTAAACATATTGGAAGGAGAATACTCATTCCCTCAAGTAGTCTTCTTGCTGCTACGTGTAAGCCATGGCACACACTAAACAGCTAAATGAAAAATAAAATGAAAAGGGAAGAATAACTTTGAGTTGGGACATAACACAAATATAACTTGGGTATCATTTACTGTTGCTGAGTAGTCTTGTTTCTAAGGCATGGATTCACACGTAAATGAAAGAAGCCAACTCTGAACCTAAGAGATTAAACAAAGGATACTAAGATTCAGCCCCAAGAGCACAGACTGATCCTTGCTCAAAGACCCCATACCCAAGAACCTATCTAGGGGCCTGAATCAGCACTTAATTGACATCCCATGTCAATTGTGTGGTCATGCTACTCAACAGTGACAGATGACTTCTGAGGAGGAGGTTGGAATTCTGTTTAGATACAAGAGGTACTAAAAATCTCAAGAAGAAAGACAAACTTCACATGTGAGGCAGATTATCATTCAGTGAGGCCCAAACATTGTTTACATGTGCGTGTATGTGTGTGTGTGTGTATTATACACATATTTGTATAAACTATATTATATGTATATATAAATGTATGTATGTATGTATGTGTGTCTGTGTCTTTGTGTGTGTGTTTTTTCCACTTACTGGTCTCCTAAGTTTATAGAAATGTCTATGTCTAATACAGAAAAACTTGAAACCTAGGAAAATTTGAATGTGATTTTAATGAGACTGGGGTCTTGTCATGTTTTCAGAAGTTCTACAAGTTATTGTTTAAAAGTTACTACTGCTTACTTGGTTAGTCCTTAGCTCATTTCACACAGCTCTGGCCGCTCTTGTGGTGAATCACATCCTCCAGAATGATCTACTTTCACTCCTTGATTTATTTAATTGAAACCTCCTCTAATCATCAGTCTCCCTTTCTTGTCTGTCTCAATTTATGTATGTTTCTACCAAAGGTATCCATCTATGAAGTTGCCTATGGCCATCTGATTTGGTTTTGCTGTTCAAGTACATTATGTCTGGACAGGATTTTAGAGCCTTGCATTAGCTAAAAATCTCAGGGGGAAGCTACTCCATCAAACCACATGGAAGAGATAGAATGGCATGGGACTCAGCCATTAGCTGACTTGAGGAATATTTGAAAAATGCACAAAACACTTTTTTTTTTTTACTGAATTCACTAAAACTGTATTAAATAAGCAGAATAAAAAGTAAAAACCCCAGTTTTTAAAGATATTTGTACCAATTATGGACAATTTATTTAGATAAGGACTTCAACTTTGTTACTAACAATATGGAAAACAGTCTAGGAACTTTGAGATATTAATTAAGCGTGATGAACAGAAGAGAGAAATAGAACCTCAGACAAGGCATATGAAAGTAAGCGTGCAAAATTGAGACTAAAATCCACTTTTCATACAATGATGATAATTAATGCATTTGAACACAATATAAGAGGACTGTGTTCTCCAGCAATTGATTAGATTTATCCCAGGAAATGAGCCACCTCCCATCATCTAGGGCAAGCCAGTTCTAGTTGTAGAGCTGGAATGCAAAAATGGAAAACCATACAGTGTAATTCACTGGCTTCAAATGGAATGATTTCTTCCTTTATGGCTATTTTCCCAGGCAAATATAGTGCTAAAATGGTTTCATATTTATAAATGTAAAGTATATAAAGTTTCTGTCTACTTTATAGTATTAATACTGCTTAGAACAAGAATTCAATCTAGAATCTTTACATTTTTGTAGCATAAATCCCTCTATAGCTACTTTGTTTTCACAATGTTTTCTACATGTAATGATTTATTAATGATGTGTGATTTATGTATTATTTTTCTAGAGATCTCTTAATAGAAGTCCATGTGGGTTTACTAGAAGGAAGTTTACAATTCAAAACAGAAACTGCTAAGTTCTTGGACTTGCTGTTCTTTCCATATACCCATGAGTTGAGCTTTGAAACTTCTCTTTAGTTCATTTTATCACAATTTGTGAAACTCTATAGTGTATCCTCTCCATGAGAAATGTTTTACTGAAGAATAAATGATGTTTCACTAACATCTTTTTTCCCAGAGATAATTGTTAAAATGTATTATAATTTTTATGATTCATGATAGAAACAATAAGACAGAGGTGTGTTATAAAATCAACTCTCAGTTCAGTCATTGATTTCTTCCTTTTACTACAGAGTACAACCAGTAAGTGTTCTTAGTTATTAGTAGGAGGAATTTACGTGAAAATTCATGTCCAGTTCCATATCATCTGCCAAAATGTCCCTCCTAATTCTAAATTAACTTTCTCAACTATGAAGAAAACACTAAAATAATTGGCTAACATTTATTGAGTAATTAGATTTTGGGTTCAGTGTTAGTGTAACATGATCCTACAAATTATTTTTCAGAGTATTGGTCTACATTGGGCTTTATTCTATAAATGAAGGAATCAACATTCAAGAGATTAAGGAAACCTTCAAACTCTAACATCTAGAAAATGGCAATCTGACTCTGAGCACTATATTTCAAATTGTGAATGTACAATATTTTCTTTGCTTCCACTGCACCATTGTCTGTAGTCCTCTCATTCATTATTTACACAATTAGAAAGATTTCCACCAACCCCATGACTTATCAACATGGTTTCAGAATTGGCAAGTGTGTATCACAAAGTAAAAACAAAGGAGCTGAAATTAAAGGTGATCCACTGCTCTGCCCAACTTCATTCAGTTTTCACACAAGAGACACTGCTCGCATTAGTGCATTCTCTGCTTTGGTCAAATAGTGTATTAGATCTCTTCTACCTGGACGGGAAGATGACTCTTATTTACATTTTCATCCACTGAATTCCACAGGCTCTCCATCAGTGAGAGATGAAGATCAGGTGCTCAATTCATAGGTTTTAGATGAGTATGTGACTTTAGCCCATACCATGATACAGTTTATTTAACTTTATTAAGTCATGTCCTTTCTTCCTTTTATGAACATTTGTCACTCAGAGCATTGTGCTCTTATGTTAATGAAAAATATGGTATTATACAGCCCTGTATTTGGCTACAAATTCAAACCATCAAATTACCCTCTACTAACTTAGTAAGTATATGGAGAACAGACAGCTAGAGTAAATTATTATTCAGGTCCCTGCACACAGACAACAGCCAGTTCCTGAAATGATTCAGAAAGAAATTTAGCTTAACTCCAATTCAAGTTAAGTATTCTTTCCTATTAAACAAAGAGCAGTGGATTATAAGGCTTCAAAACTCTCAGAGCTGGAGTCTATTTACTCCTTGTAAAGTATATGAAGTTACAGATATTGAATAGATTCCCATAGGCTACAACGTGAGAAAGTGCAGGATGGATGGAGCTTAGAGGATTCATAGGAAAGACGATCATCCAATATGCAGTGAGGGTTAGAAGAATGTAGTCAACAGCAAGACTTTTTTGTTTTTTGTTTTTTTTTTTAAATCTGTTTGCTTGCAAATCCATGGCAGACATGATCACTGATAAGGCTGAGGCACAGTGGGAATCTGATTCAGTCAGCTTGAACGAAAGATGAAACAAATGCAACAAAGTTTTTGAAGCTCTGACTGACATAATCCCTCTTGTGGATGATTTAGTGAATTTGGCCTCCCTGATATAGATTTGAAAAGAACAAAGTAACAGCCTGTGGATTGCAATGGGAAAATCAGCTTTATAAGTTGAAGTCTCAGAAGTAAAGTGTGTAGGGGAAGAGAAGCAATGAACTGTGCAGAATGGACCAGGTCTATCTACTATTGTTTGCTTTTGTTTCTCTGAGTATAATTTTTGCTATTCTCTTTTGATATTTTTGAGAGGAGATATGTTCAGATGGAAAGATACAGGATATAAATTGCTGTTGTTAAGTTATTATCATAAATGCATTTGATTTTCTCAATAATGTTGTGAAAGAAATATCTATTATTTTCCATGTGGATTTTTGTTTGCTTCACTTGTTTGTTTTTGTTTGGAAAATTTTATACTTTTCTCAGTGTGTTATGGAAAAACCAAAAGGAAGATGTGAACACAACAACACAGGGTGAAGTCCACAGCACTTTCAACTATGTCATAAGATAATGACAAGCTACTGGCTTCCAGAGCTGGTGTACTAGCAATGACTATTAAGTGTGTAACCTATAAAAGTTGTAAATCATTTTCAATATGTTTGTTGCCCATCTCTGATACATTTTCTGTCTATTTCTTTCTCACTTAACCTAAAACATTGCTCCCTCAGAGGCTGTTGCACATAAAAAGTTTCTCTTGTTCTTGTATCTTTTTTTTTTGTTTATTGTCTGATTTTTCTGTTGTCTTCTCATTCTGGCTTATTCCCCATCTCTTAACTCTTCAGCTTTTCAGTCATTTTGTTTATACTAGAAGAAATCAATGTAGAATACTTTTATATAACCTGATATTGATATTAATTTTAGATGTACAAAGATAAATAATACTTATTTAAGAAATCCAGTACAAAAAAGGAGGAGGGAAAAAATCAAAAGTATGAAATGCACAAGTCCAGCAATTCATGCTTATAATGGTATTTTCATGTTGTATTATGATCAACAAATGGGAAAAGATGTATAGAAACAAATGTACAATCTCTCTCTTTCTTTCTCTCTCTTTCTCTCTCTCTCTCTCTCTCTCTCTCTCTCTCTCTGTCTACTCTGATAAAGGAATAATGACAAGGAGTGGGGCATGATTATTCTCAATGTTAAAATAAGGTTAAAACTGAGAAGAAAATGATGGCTCAAGTATAAACTGTTGCTATATCTTAAAATTACTCTTCGTGTTATTTCCTAATAACCTTTTGCCACTAAAGCCTGTACTGTGGTCCTGTACTGGCAGGAGTGTTTGATGTTTTAATCATTCAGCATAACCTCTGCACTAGATTAATTCTATATTCTGGAAGATGTGCTAGTGCATCAAGAAATACAGAAATTAAGCTAGCACTGCACTGCACTTATGAATCTATAAGGAAATAAAGAAAGAAACCAAAGCAAATGTACCATTTATTTTCACCTCTACTTTTCTGGCTTTACCTTGGCAGTTGTATTTCTACTTGAGGGAATCCTCTAGGGCTTTGAAATGCAATTATGAATTGGTACCAAGTCACAGTCTTGATACTTTTAAAAGGTACAGTTTGTAATTCTTGGTCCCTGAGAGAGGAAATTTACGTTCCAATTGTTCACTGTGAGCTAGAAAATTTGGCATCTTCCCTTGCCCTTTTAATATATGCATCTCCATGACCTTCATGGTTTTTAATGGGAGAAACCAGAGGTAGCAGCTGGATGAGATCTGCCTCTAATACTGATCCTCACTTCTGCTCAATTGCTGTTTGTCAATGAAATGCATGCATATCCAAAGCAACAGTGCCTAAGTGACCACTATAGATTGTGATATTACACAGATTCCCAGTGGTGCAGAATCTGGTGTTTTGTGGTAAAGCAGAATAAATAACATTGTTTAACTGACAGACACTTCCTACTTTTAAATATTGACATTCTATAAAGTCCATGCTTACAAAACACACAAAACAAAAAAGTATTGCAATATATATGCTCACAATGTTTTATGTAGGCTTGTAACTTATATGTTACTGCATCCATAACTATTCTCTACTCTATGCAGCATGTGACCTATGTGTTGAACATCCCTCACAGAAGAATACAAGACCCCTTCACCTAGCTATGATAAATTTGATATGAATTTATGTCATACTTTACACTTCTGTACTTTTTACTGTCAAATTCCAGACAACATTTTTGGGGGAAATGGACTGGCATGACATTTGAAGCCACTTCGTTCCCTTGCTATAGCATTCACTTTCAGCAGAAAACACTGCTGGAAAGGTATTAGATGCCCAAGGAAAGAGCCAAGTCCAGATACAAATGAAAGGTGATGATTCCTACATGACCTTTGGGGACTGTTTTTATTTCATGAACTTCTGTTGTCTTAAGTACCTCTGATGTAGCCCAGCAAAGACAAACAATCTCCTGAAAATATCTCTACAGGAAGAGCTTTCTCCCAGAACCTATAAAACATTCATAACACCTTCATTGTGCTGTAAATCCTTAGCAGGAGTTGATAACAGTGTATGAATTTTTAATGTAACATTTATAAATGGTTATTAAAACTACCCTTAAAGTAAAGTGTCAGTTTATTTTTAATTAACTGTTGGCTATTTAAGTTCCCAGATGGCCTGGGGAAAGACCAATAGGCCCATATGTCATTTATCCTTGCTTCTGCTCCTTTTAAACCTTTGTCCTCTATTATGAGGGAGATGAGGGAAGATGAACTTGAAGAATTCAGATAAACTCAATCTGGAGTCTTGGACAAATGTCATTCTTATAATCTATTTCTAAATTTTCTGTCAACTACCATGGCTGTCATAAAACTGAGGTGAGAATATTGTTTCTAAATCTCAGTAACTCATGCCAACTCTCTTAGCTCTATACCCAGACAGATAAAAGAACATGAAAAAAAAAATACAGATAGATTCTAGAAAGTTGCATCTAATACATAAGACTATGTGTCAGGTTCAGTAATCCTCTGCTTGTATGACCTGGAACACACTTCACATTTTCCACTGTATTGTTTTTAATTGGTGAAGGCAAGTGACAACAAAATCTACTCAGCCTCTCTCAAGTCATAGTGAGCATTAAATTATTAGGAAAGTGTGTGTGTGTGTGTGTGTTCATAAATTAAAATAAGCTGTCTTCCCATATGATCATATCCTTTCTTTTTCTTTCCAATTACTGATAATTACTCCCATCATATCCATTTTGCCTCCTTCAAATTACAAAAGCAGAAAAGATTTTTTGTTGTTGTTGTTGTTCAAGGTAGAAATCACTTCTGAATTTTCCCCTGAGAAAGCCTGCTGAATGACTTCTGATGACAGTCCTAGGAGCCAGTTGCTCACTGCTCACTGAACATTACAATTAGAAGATTTTTGTTGTTATTAAGATAGTTTATAGTCTTTCGGGCTTCAGATTTTCCACATATACAAGCATACACACACACACACACACACACACACACACATATATATATATTTACATATGTATATGTAATTTTATTTTACTGATTCCTGTCAGGTGCTTGAAGTAAACATTGCCTCTGTTGTTTCTCCAAGCTGTGGCTTCTTTGGCTTCTCTTGCTTCATGAGACTATGAAAAGAGGATACTTATATGTATACTTGTATTTCCACATATATATACATATAAATGTTCACATGTCTGATGTTAAATTGGAGGAACTGTTACTTTTCATCAGGAAATAGAAAATTAAATCAACTGGGTAATCATCCAAATGCTGTGAAAAATCATTTAAATTTCCTCAGTGCCTGGCCACAAGTAGTTTCTGTTTTCTTTCACTCTGTTGGCTAAGCCTGAAGACTTTTGGAAAGAACACACTTCTTTTATGTTTTTTTTAAAATGTATATTGAGGATAACCATGCAACATATAATACACAGACCCTGAGAGTCTAGGTAACAAGGAGGGCCCAAGCATGGATGCATGGGTCTCCCATGGGAGGCAAAATAGAAGACACTTTGTAGCTAGACTGGCAATGTGGAGATGAGAACATGAGGCATTGGGTTGGGGAGTTGATTGGAGGAGGAGAGTATTAAAAGAGATTACTAGAAAGTGGAAGTATTTCAGGGTCTGGTAGAAACCTGGCACAAGGGAAACTCTCAGGAATCCACAAGAAACAAAACCCATGACACAGATTCTTTTCTCTGATCTTCTAAAAATAATTATCTAAGCAGATGTCTGATAACTCTGTTATAGGAAGTGCTACAATGTGCTGAAAGGTGAAGCCATCTTTGATAAGTTAAACACTTATAAATGCAGAAACAATATAGATGACAAAAACTAAAAGGAAAAAAAATATTTGTGCGTTACTCAATGAAAATGAAGTTGTTTAAAAGGACAAGATTTAAAAATGTTATATAGACTGATGAAAATTGAAAGCACAATGTTTAGGAGCAACAGAGAACATTATATGGAGAACATCTTCTAGAAAATAAATAAAAACATACATCCTAGGAATCAAAAGATGGAATAAAAGACTGATACAAGTAGACTAATATATTAATCAAACTAGAAGTAGTGGAAAATTTAAAACAAATTTTCCAAAAGAATCATTAAGTAAGGGATGCATGAAGAACCCAATGTATTAGCACTAACATAAAATTTCAAAACAACAAAGCATCAAGTAATAAAACATTCAAGATATGTCAAACAAACTATATGTAAAGATATACATCCAAATGCCATAAGATTACCTAAAAATATCCACAAACTCTTACAGAGAGTAAAAATAATCTCCAAAGCATTCTGGGAGTGTAGTATCCAATCTGTAGTTCTTCACACACATACCATTATTTAATAGTCAAAGCATTTCCCCTATCCAAGGACAGAAAAACAAAACAAAACAAAAAACAACTAGCTCTACATTAACTACATCAAGAGATTTGAGGATGCATGTAGACTATATAAGAACACTATTTCAGAAGAAGGAAGACCCAAGAGGCAGAAATCAGTCCACCAAGAAATAAGGATCTGTATGACTGAAAGTTCTAAGCTAACGCTGCCACCTGTCTTATCTCCAGATGAGTTGATAATGAGAGATCCAAGACAATGACATAGTAAGTGGACCTATATATTTGCATCACCTGATGCATATCAGGAGATTGAAGACAAGAATTTGGTACCAAATTAGTTACAGAAACACAAGAAAGCATGCCCATAAAAACAAAAAACAAAAACAACTGAATGTTCACAAAACTCAGGTATAGGGGTTGTGTTTATGTATTATGTTTTGTACTCCAAAGTGAATTGTTCTTTGTAATGAGCAGTTAGGTATTTTTATCAATATCTTTGACTTCTTTGAGATATGATGTTCTATCTATGACAGGGAGCTTCACTCATGAAATATCAAAAATTTGGTTTCCTAAACAAGGCAATCACAATTAAGATATCAGCAGACAAGTCAGTATGGATATGGAATATCTCCTATTTTTTTTTAACTGAAGCTAAAGATATAGGAAACCAATGGCTAATGAAAGACAGAGGAGTCATTTGTAGAAATGAGCCTCTGGTAGCTAAGCCATTCCTGGCCAACACTAAACATATATACATACAAACAGCAGTAAATGGATTCAGCAGCAAATTTTATGTATTTGTGTTTATATGTGTTTACACAGTGAAAACAAGTTGCTTCTTGTTGAAACAATTGCTTTGCAACTTATTTCACTGTTGATTGTCTAGGTTTCTCACATGCGCTGCACAAAGCTTGTTTTGTCTGTTTCTATCCTCACTCCCTCTCCTTCTAGACCAGAGGCTCATGGAAAATCTTCATATGGGCTCATACTTTTCATGCACAATCTTTGCTTCTTTTCAGCTCAGTGTTTTAGATTTTGCACCTGTATATATTCTCATCCATCTTCCCATCTCCTCCTCTGAATATTAACAAAACTATTCCTTCCTCTGGAAAGAGATCTTGATATCCAGTCTGAGTCAGGTTGCCATGCTTTCATACCATCACATGGTTCTCTACTGAAGCAGTAACCAGATCTTGTAAAAGCAAATTAAATGAGGTTTGCTTAATTTGTTTGGTTTCTGTTGCCATGCCATAAATGCCCCAGAAAAGGCAAATGTTTCCTTTTCTTAATGTGACTCTAGGACTTCTAGTGATGCCTACTTGTAACTGGACTCCAACATACATTTTCTGAATAACTGATCAGACATATGTAAAAGCTTATTCTCAGAATGCTAGTCACAGGTAGCAAGATATCCTTGTGAATCTAACTTTCTGTTATAGATCCATCACCTCCGGACTTATCCAACCACCTATGGTTCTATTTTTATATCTTTGCAGGTTCTTTATCTCAGAAATGTCAGGCTCAGCACCAAACTGTGTAATCTTTGTACACAATTGCCAGGACTCTAAAGTTTATTATTTTTTTGTTCTTTCTTATTTTACAACTTACTTATATATAAAAGTGAGATGGTGATGAGGAAGTCTATTCCAATAGGGGCATTTATTTCACTATGGAAATAACTAGTAATTATGCTTTCTAAATGAACTTGACTTTGTGGCTGGTGTCAGGTTTTGCTAAGTGCCCTGGGCCCAACTGAGACTAATTAGGTCTACATTAAATATTAAAGCTCTCTGACACCCTGGTTTTGACAGTGACAGAAGAGAAGAAATTCTGTAACCTAATCTACACCCAACAGGGGTAATTTATGTTCACTTCTTATAACAAAAGAAAATCCAATTATGTAGTTGGCTGGCAGATATATTTGAAAGAGAAATTAATGTAAAAATTGCATAAACTCACAGACACACAAAGTACATAAAATGGCACAAAAATGTCAACAGATAGTGCTTGTTTTCCACCAACTACAACAAATGCCTGTTGATTATTCTGTTTATAAACTTGTATTAGGAAGGGAAATAGCTTTCTGCCTATAAATGTGTTTACTATAATATAGGAGAATGGAGTCAGAATGGTTTCTCAGATGGTAAAATATGATAATACCACTTTCCCACAGAAAAGGCTAGTTCTATGAGGACCTCATTTGCAATCCATCACTAGAGCATATTTTTTTTTTTATTCCCTTCAATATTTTGGGTTTGTGGAAAGGTTATTTTCTTTTTACTTGTCTATTTTTTTACAAGTCTGGGGCAATCCAAGGTTATGAAACCTGATACAAGTCCCCAATCCTTACTAGATGGATAGATGGATGGTCTCACACAAATCATAGAGACCGATAACCTTCCTACTTTAATTTCTATAAAGTGGAGAGTAGTAGACCTAGAGATCATTATGTTAAGTGAAATAAGATATATTTAGAGAGACAGTTTTTTCTATCATATATGGAATTGATATTCTGCCTTTCCTCTCTGTCTCTGTGTTTCTCTATACACATGTATGATTGTGATGTATACATGTATAGGGCATATGAGTACAAACATAGGTACAAAACGGGGAGGCAGAATTGTAAAAGTTAATAGTCATGGTAGGGTAATGGAGTGCATATTCTATAAAAGTAGAATGAGAGAACTTTGTTGAGAAGAGAGAGGACCAGAGTAGGGAAAGATAGGAAGAGAACAGGGAAGTGAAGAAAGTAGAAATAAAAACTAAGAATCAGAATGTATATGTTATGGTCACCCTCACAGATTATTGGGGGCCCGTATTGCTCTAGATTTCTAGCTCATTACAGAGATGTCCCTGATTATAGTTATCTTCACTATCTTCCCAGTATTCTCTTCCTCCAATGTCCCTGCATATGGTCTCTCCTATTCCCATGCCCAATTACCATCCAGACCTCTCTCTCCATCCACCCATGATATTTATTCTATTTCCCCTCACATAATGATATTCATGTGACTCTTAGAAATGTGAGACATGGAGGTTGAACCAACCATCTCTTGTAAACAATAAAGACTTCCAGTGGAGGGAAGGGACCTCAACTCACACAAATAATCTTTGACCTACAATTAGTCCTGCCTAAAAATATGCTAGGATAAATATGGCACAGAAATTATGGAAGTGATTAACCAATGACCCATATTATGAGATAGAGCCCACCCCTGACCATGCTTAGAGGGCTAGGATCAAAAGCTAGGCAGTTCAGAGACCTAGGATAGAGCTAAACATTACTGTCAAAAAAAAAAAATGAATAGATTTCTAATGATATTTTTCTCTCCTCATTGGTTATTGCCTAGCCCAATTGTCATTAGAATGGATTCACTCAGGAAATGAAGGAAACTGATGTAGATACCCAACAATCAAACATTAGGCAGACCTTGAGGAATCCTGTGGAAGAGGGGGAGGGAAGATTATATGAGCCAGAGGGGCCAAGGAAACTACAAGAAAGCCACAGAGTTAATTAAGTTGGGCTCACAGGGGCTCAAAGAGACTGAACCTCAAACCAGAGAGCCTGCATGGGACTTACCTAGCCCCTCTGCACATATGTTACACTTCTGTAGACTGGTCTTCTGTAGGGCTCCTAACAATTGGACTACAGGCTATCTGTAATCTATTTGGGGGACACTTTCCTCCTACTGAGTTGCCTAGTACAGCCTTAATAAGAGAGGAGGTGCCTAGTTTCTCTCAGCCTGATATGCCATTATTGGCTGATAAACATAGGAGGCCTCCCCTTTCTGAAGAAAAAGGAGGAGTGGATGGGTAGGAGTTTGGAGGACTGGGAGCAGAAGAAAAGAGAAGAAAATATAATTGGACCAGGAAAAAAATTAATTAACTAATTAAAATATAAACAAACAAACAAAAAAAAAAACAAAAAGAAAACAAAAAAGTAGGAAATAAAGAATGTACATGTTTTTAAAATGGCATAATAAAGCCCATTATCTAATGTGTTGGTGGCAGTAAGATGGCACAATACTTTTAATTCAATGTCTAGGAAGACTCCCAAACAATTCATACCTTGAGCACTACAACAAATAAAAGCATATCTTATAGACACATATGTGTGTTGCTTACTGGTTTTGAAGCCTTCTAGGTGAGAAAAAAATGGGTGTTTTTAAACCCAATGTCTTTAAGATGCCAAGTGTTAATCATATGAAGAGTTAGAAATGGTGGAAAGTAGTGTACTGGGTGTCACCATCCAGGTGCAGTAATTAGTAAAAAGGCAGATGCTCAGTTCATCATGTCATTGAATAACTACTTCATTATCAGACATGAAGAAATATCTATATTAATAAATATCTCATTCTCAAATATTTAAATACCTTATTTGCTTGAGAAGTTGGCAATCTTATTTTTCCTTTAAAATATATTAATAGTGGAGAGGATACCTTAACTGCCCTTTGCCTATAATATTATTGATGGTTATATTAAATGCCATCCTAGAACCTTCATCCAGTAGCTGTTGGAAGCAGAAGCAGAAATAAACAGCTAAGCACTAAGCCTAACTCCTGGAACCCGGTTGTAGTGAGGGAGGAGGGATGAGCACAGGGATCAAGACCAAGCTGGAAAAACCCACAGAAACAGCTGACCTTACCAAATGGGGGCTCATGAACCCTAGTTACAAACCTGGGAAACCAGCATAGAACCAACCCAGACTGTCTAACATGGGTATTAGTTAGGAGGACTGGGCAGTCTATGGGGCCTCTGGTAGTGGATCAGTATTTATCCTTAACTAACAAATTAATTTTGGGAGCCCATTCCACGTAGAGGCATACTCTCTCAGCCTAGACACATGGAGGAGGGCCTAGGCCCTGCTCCAAATGATGTGACAGTCTTTGAAGTTACCCATGGAAGGCCTCACACTCCATGGGTAGCAGAAAGGGAATGAGATAGGGGTTCAGTGGAGATCAGGGGAGGGGGGAGAAGGAGAGGGGACTGGGATTGACATGTGCAAAAAGATTGTTATATAAATTTAAAAATTGTTAATTAAAAGGCGTAGGAACAATTTAATACAGGAATTTCATTTCAGGGAAAAAGAAAAAAGAATCCCATCAGTTTACTAGGTCTACTGGAATTCTATGCAAAATCTTAACTGCAAGCTCCTATAAAGGACAAATGAGAGTTAAATACTTCTAATATACAATGACACAGAGTCCTATTTTAAAATCTATTTGTAAGAGGATAGCAAGAAAACTGGACCAAAGTAAAGCTAAAAGATACACAAAGAAACAATCAACACTGCATTCATATGCCAAAAATGTATGTGTGGCATTCTATCAGCCTCAGTGGACTTGGGATGTCTCAGGCTTATGACTCTGCCATTGTTTGCATACCACATGCCCTCTCTATTAGACAAGACTGTTGCCTAAAGCTTTCTTTATCAAATTTTCAACATTCCAAACATTTCTGATATCCTTGGGTCTCTATTGTAACTGAGATATTACCTTCATAGAGTGACATGCAGCCTATTTATTTTCAATATCCATAAAGGCAAGTAAGCACTGCTACAACTTGCCTGATCTCAGTGCCTTTTTTTTTTTAAATTCCTTAATGCTAACCTTGATGACCCTGTCTCTGTTGCATTTGTACATGTAAATGTAAAAATCCAGAACCATGTTGATGACTGTATGTTCTGCTGCCAAATAGAGACCTAATGTCCAGAGCCCTATTTAAAAACATGGCTATGAAGGTCCCTAGTAACTATTTCTATGGAAAATTCTTCCTGAGCACCTCTTTTGTAAACAGAGTTAGAGGAAGTCCTCACTGGTATGGCAAGGATTTTAGGCACTTGTTTCAGGAATAAAATCACTTCAAAATTTCTATTCTTATATCATAGTGCCTTCCACGGGTGAATTTCACTTTTAAAACACCAGCATACACTGCATAATTTCTCTTTATCAACCTCAACCATATCTGCCCATATCTACTTTTTCTTAAATGCAAGTGAGCTCCAAACTCCTTTCTTTGGTACATGGCATAGTTTTCACATTTATGTGCCTGCAATTTGGGTCTATAGTTTCCCTGTAAATTTAGCTAAAAACTACCAACAATAGCAGAGCAACACTCCAAATACTGCTGTATTGGAATTTCCTTTGCCAAACAAATTAATACCTTGTTGCTGTTATTTTCCTTTTGTTTTTATTGAAACTATACTCAAATTTCCATTCCATAGATAGAATCCATCAAGATTCTTTGACATGCATAACCTTTTTTTTTCCAATTTCATTTTTTAGCTTTCTTTTTATTTATCCTTTGTGTCTTTCACCTCATGCATTACCATTCCATTCCTTTCCCTTCTGTTTTTATCTACACTCTGTCCTTAAACACCCTCTTCAAAATAAAATAAAATGTAAGAGGAAAAAAATAGTTAAAACAAAGAGAGAAGGAAAAATGAGTTGTATCATGATGATGTAGTGTGACACAGTGAGTCACAAAGTAAACTCTTTTATCCATTTGTCTTTAGTTTAGTCATTGGTCTGGTTCCAGGCCTCTTGTTTCTGATACATTGTCAAAGCTGGACCCCCACTTGGAAATCCTCTTTGTTATCCTGTTTTTTTTTTTTTTTTTTTCTTTGTCCTGTGCTGTGGAAATCCTGCAGCTTTGGGCCTGCAGAACTGGTCCCTTCAGGTGCTCCAGAAGTTCACAGATGGGTGGATATTGGGGTAGGCTAACACAGAACCCTGGCTCTGGGCCTGGGTAATTAATTGCAGGGTTGGTCAGCCCTAAGCTCTTCCTTGTTCTCACCTCCAGGGTAAGCTCTCCTGCATTGCCCAGGCATGTTCGTACCTTGCAAAAGTGAACTAGAGGCAGGGCAAGTTCTCTTGCATTCATGTCTTCAGGGTTGGATCTCTGACACCTACACCTTCAGGTCCAGCTCTACTGTGTTGCCAAGGCATGGCACAAGGGCCACTCCCTCAAGCACTGCAGCTGATGAGAAGCAGGGACAGCTCTCCTCCTCTTATGACCTCAGGGACCGCTCTCCCACCTCCCTCAGGCATTGACTATAATGTGCTACCTAGGCAAAGTACAGGGCCTGCTCTCCACAGTGTTGCAGTTAGTGGGGAACAGGGACAGCTTTCCTGCCCTTATGACTTCAGGCCCAATTTTCTCATCTGCCTCAGGCAGTGATGGGGACGGTGGTGGGGCTGGCACCTCCACCTCACCCATGGCACATATGACAGATGAGTAACGGGAATAACTTCACCCATTCCAACAAATTCAAGGCCAGTTAACACAAATCTCTACCAATAGGGTTGGCTCTATTGTGAAGCCCATGCAATATGCAGGGACTGCTCTCCTGAGTGTTGACTCTAATGGGGGTCTATAGCAGGTTTCTACTTGCTTCTGGAGTTGATGGGGACATTCTCTCCCACCCATATGGCAGATAAGCGGCAGGACCAAGTCTCCCTTGCTCACATTTCCAGGCTGGCTCACCAGTACCCTCACTAACAGGGTCGGCTCTCTTTTGCTGACCAAATTAGGTACAGGGCCTGCTTTCCCAACTATTACACCTGGTAAAGGGGTCCGCTCCTTTGGCAATTGGAGGCAGTAAGTTAAGGGAGGAGGGGATCTTTTCCTCATCCCACCCCCCCTACCACATAGTGGCCAATGGAGGCAGTACCAGCTATGCCCCTCTCATGCACTCAGGGCTGGCTTTCCCATGTCCCATGTCCCATGAGATATATAACTCCATTGTGGTATTAGGCAGGACACTGCTTCCAAGAATCATAATGATCTCCAACTGCTTGACAGCAGATACACCTTTCAGACTCGTGGGTGATCTTCTTCCTGCCCCAAGTCTAGTAACTTGGAACAGAGATGTGTTTGTCCAGCTCTAGACCTCCGGAGGTCTACAATGCATAAAAGTCCAAGTTCTTGTAAGCATTTCATATTCTTGATGTTTTATGAGTATAGTCTTTTCTCTTCATATCTATATTGGTACTTTAGTGTTTTAACTGGCACCAAAATGCCCCCGATGTGTTCTGCCAACACAATTCTAAGACTTCTCTATCTTGTTGCTCCAAACTCTTCCTGAAAATCAGTCCTAAGTGTCCAAGAACCACCTTGTGAGTTTTATCCAAATAACTGCTCCACATCTCGCAATAATTTTCTGGATTACTCCCCTCCTCTTCTCCCCTTCTCTTTCTCTTAACTCCCACTCTTCTTCCTGTACATGCCCCTGCTCCCAATTTGCTCAAGAGATTTTGTCCTTTTCCTCTTCTGTAGGGGACTATGTATGTCTCTCTTAGGGTCCTCCTTGTTTCCTAGCTTCTCTGGTGGTATGGATTGTAGGCTAGTGATCGAATCCATATATGAATAAGTACATACCATGTTCCTCTTTTTTGTTGACTGGATTACCTCATGTGGGATGGTTTCTTCCAGTTCTGTGCATTTGCCTGTTTATTTTAAGATTCCATTGTTTTTTTTTTCCTCTGAGTATGACTAATAATTGTTAAGTATTATTAGTGATGTTAGAAATCTTCTAGTAAGAGACAGTGGGATCCTTGACATTGTAGCAATTTGGACATGAGCTCTTATCAGAAGCATGAGAATATGGTAGGAAAGCCTACTGATTCCCAACTCTGATTTTCAAATATTTATACTACTGTAATGGGCAGGGGAAATGGAAGGAGAAAATGAGAAAGATAGATGGACCTAGAAGAGTAATTTTCTGTGTTCTTATATATTATCTGAAATCTCTCTCAAGGCACTTAATAGGCACTCTATGATGCCATCTTTCACATTTCAGGCCTGTGGAAGACAGTGTGGTTCCAGTGAGAGTATCTCACCAGACCCCTGTTAAGAGCCCTGTCTCTGACAGAAAATGGAGTGGAGCATGCTGGTATTTTATGTTCCTTAGGTCACTTTTCCTTTCATTGTCAGTTCTTCCTCTCCATAATATTTTCATTCAGCTAAACCATGATGAAGACAGGTAAGGCCTTCTTGTAACCAAGGCAACTAGCTACCTTTAATGGCTTTTCTATCTTTTCTATAATTTCATAATCTACTTTGGCAGAGGAGGTGGGAAAATAAATAAATAAGTCTGTCTCTGAAGGCTATTGCACTCATGGGAGGAAATGCAGGCTGGATAAGTTGATTACACAGTCCTTTCATAGGAAAATCACACCACATTCCAGTAAGAGCAGAAAGGCCCTCCTTTTTGTGCAGTTCAAAAGAGCTCTATCGCTACCCACACTATAATTATTTTTAACAGGTGTGTGGCAGTCCAATTTATAGTAACCGGGTGATGGTCACTCTAAGTTGTCCCCTAGTTTCAGACAAGCCCTTAAAATATGACAGAAATGTTCCCTTTCCAAACAATACACCTTACTCAAACCTATTATATGTAATTAGCTCCCTCATCCATGCACTGAGGGTCACCAGAATTGAAAGTTCAAAGAGACAAGGACCATTCTTATCTGACCCTCTATTACATTATATTACTGGCATCCAGAGCTAGAAAATGACCTCCTGACATCCTAATGATAGAGTGTTCAGAATACATGATTTCTGGTTTGTCCTATTTTACTAATGTATTGGGTTTTTATTTTTTGTTTGTTTTATATTGTATTTTAATTGCATATAGTTTACCTTTATTTTCAAATATCAGAATATTAAATATATCTAAAAGAATAGATTGACGAATATTTAATAACTGGCTTGGATTAGAAAGTATTCAAATAATCATAGTGGAGTGATTTTAGATTATTTAATTCATAGTTTCAAGGGCTTTATATGGAATATCTTTTTGTTTGCTGATTTGTTTGTATGTAGCTCTTGCAATTAAACTAAGAGCACTGTGTATGCTAGAAAAGTCATTGACCACAAAATATTAACACATCCTAAAACTTTTAATTTTAAGTATATCTTTTTATCTACTCATTTTATATCCAATAAATACTTTAAGGATCTAATTACCTAAAACTAGACATTTGACATCCATCTCAGAATCAGTTGAAAATATAATGATGGAATTAATAAAGAATTGTACCTCAACATGGCAAAAATACTTTTTTAAAATTTAATTTAGATATTCTCTCATTTTACATATCAATCTCAGTTCCTTCTCCCACCATTGGACTGAAAAAAGCCTCCTGAATATGGGTATCAGTTAGGAGGCCTGGGAAGTCTATGGGGCCTCAGAGAGTGGAACCAATATTTATCCCTAGTGCACAAATGGACTGTGGGAGCCCATTACCCATGGAAGGACACTCTCTCAGCCCAGATACAAAGGGCAGGGCCTATACCCTGCTCCAAGAGATGAGACAGAAACCCTGTGGCTTTGGAGGCTGTCCTAGAACTAGCTTTTGCAGACCAGGCTGGTCTAGAATGCATAGAGTTCTGCCTGCCTCTCTGCCTCCTGAGTGCTGGAATTAAAGGCATGCACCACAGCCACCTCATTCCCACTACTGGATTCCTAAGACTATAGGAACTTTCACACTGGTGTGCATAAGCAGTTAACAAGACATTTCGTGCTCAAACAAAATAGGTAATGCTAAAGAAGATAGCACCAAAGTTTTCCTCTGACTTCTACATTCTTGCTATATTTGGTCTCTCTCACACACACATGAAGACACATATATGGAATCCTTTTCTTCTGCCCCCCCCCACACACACTCACATACAAATATTTAACCATAAGTCTATAGTGAACCGGACAGAATTTTGTTTGCAAGTGAAATGGTGTCTACATTCTCATGCAATTGAACACTTGGTCTCCAGCTGTTTGGGGAGGTTGTTGTACCTGTGTCACAAGAGGATGGCCTTTGAGGGTTATGGTCAAGCACTGTGTTGGATCATGTTTTCTGTTCCCTCAACAGCAGTAATGTGAGGAACACAAATACCACCCTTCCTTTTCTTCCATTATATCCTGAAATCCTCTTAAAGCATGGGTCAAAATAATGGGTTAATTCCTTAAATATTAGTTTTGACATTTTCATTGGTGAGAGAAAAGTATCTAATAACCTTTCACCCCCTGTTAGTCTTATTTTAACATTCTTTATTTTGCTTACATCTTATCTTCATCTTAACTTGTAATTCCCATTGTGATCTCCATATTTTACATTCATTATTCAATTTAAGGAAAAGATTTTTCTGACTTATATGGCTATTCTATTCCTGAACCATGTTGAAGTTTTAGTACCCAAGCCTAGCCCAGCAATGGGTAGATTAATTTATGTTATTTTGGTGGTATTTTTAGATTCTTTAAGTGGGTAATGATTGGCATTTATATTTTTTGTAAAATTTTATTTAATTTTGTTATTCCTAGGTCCCTATTTCTTCTTAGGGACCAAATATTTTCTGTTTCACCAGAAAACTATGACTGGATCTGTCTGTGGTTTTTTTTTTTTTTTTTTTTTTTAACACAGAATGAAAATTTTACAGAGTAGATAGGGTATCATCCTATACAATGATTAACAATTGATAGACATTTTATTTCTCTTCTATATTAGCTAATGAAACAATATTTGGGAAAGAGGGCTTGATGAGGAAGATGTATTCTGTGAGAGAATTAACAAAATTAATATCATTTTCTAGAGTTGTTGATTGCAAGTAAGGTGACTTAATTTTATTTCTATTCATCTGACAAAATATCATGACCAAAAACAACTTAGGGAGGAAATGGCTTATTTGAAGCAGTGGTTTTCAATATATTGGTCCTGATACCTTTGGAAAAGCTCTATCTCCAAAAACATTTACATAAATAATTCCTAACAGTAGCAAAATTTCAGTTATTAGGTCGCAACAACAAAAAAAAATTATGATTAGGGTAACCACAACATGAGGAATTTTCTTAAAGCTTTCAAGCATTAGGAAGTTTGAGAATGACTGATTTAAATGTTTTTAAACTCCAGGTTAAAGTTCATTATTGTAGGGAACATAATATACAACATCCACAGTCAAGAGCAAAGAGAGGATTAAACAAGTAGATCCTTATGTGTTTACTTCCTTGTCTGCATAGTTCTTGATTAGCTTCCCCTACTTATATAGAACTCAGGGTACAATCCATAAAATGGAACCACCAATGTTCAGTTTAGATCTTCCAAACCTATTTAGCTGTTAATTATCCACACACATACCCACAGGTCAACCTAATGCTTACAAGTTCTTATTAGTGTTTTATTTGCAGATGACTTTATGCAATGTCCAGCTGACACTTTAAGAGAGCAATAACAGGAGATTTTCAGAACTGTGGAGCAAACTACAGCTGGAGCCAGCTGACTTTGTACAGAGATTAGTTCTGTTGCTATAAGATCAAACATAATTGACATCACTAAAATATCAGATAAACATCAATTCACATAGAAAAGAGTAAGCCAACACTTATTAGGTAGTTATTAAGAGGTATTTAATTACCTTTTTCCTGCAAATTTCTATTGTCAAAGATTTATTCAACCTTCATGACGCTTATAATAAATGAGCATAAAACCACTTCATATTGAGCAAAGTAAGTCCAAAGGAAGAAACATAATTGACTTTTGTAATAGAGAAAAAAGTACATAGACACATTTGTATTAATAAATGTATAATACTCCTTTGAAGGAATGACATTTAAAAGTAAGTAAAAGGTGATATGAAGGGCATATCATCTCATTTAGGCAAAAAGTAGAGAGACAGGTATTCTGACAAAAATGTTCAATAATAAGATTAGAAAAATGCCAAGAAATAAGAGAAGACTAAAATAAATAAAGGACATTGAATGTTCAGGCTGGAGAGATATGAGGTGTGAAATGTGGATGGGATGGGTCATACAAGGCCATTGCATAAGTTTTTGGCTTAGATATTTTAAGGCTGATGTGATTCTACAGAAATGTTTAAGGAAAACTCTCTGACTTAATTAGATTCATGTTTAAGAAGATAGTGTTGCCTGTGATATGGGAATAAATTGAGGAATGTAAAGAATGCAAGTAAGGAGGCCTCTTAAGAAGTAGTATAGAGTCTAAGGTCAAATAGAAGAAATTGTGACAGACTGTACTGAAGTCATAAAGATGTCATATAAATAGCATTCAAAGGTGACATATAAAAATTACATGATTTTATGTGTAATTACATGGGATGGAGACAAAGGGTTATGGAAACAATAAAACATGCAATATTTGTAGACTTACCAGTCAAAGAATTTATAGCCTTGACAATGTAATATTATGTAAACAAATAATTAAAAACGAATCTAAGGACATTTGCCTACACAGAATAATCCTCAGTTATATTAGAGAACTTCAAGTAAGACTTTTCACAGAGAGTGATAATTAAAGCATGCCTCAGTGCATGGCCAGTTTAAGATGCAGGCAGGTAGATGAAAGTGATTTAGATTATGTATATATATTAAGTAATGTCTTCTTTAGAAAATTAAAGACTATTATTTATTATGTGTATGTTTCTGTGGGGTTGTGTGCACATATATACAGGTCTGGAGTGGGTATCCGATCCTCTGGAACTGTAGCTACAAGTGGTTATGAGCTTTCCAATATAGGTTTTCTATAGGGGAAATACATACTCTTAACCATGGAACTTACTCTCTAGTACCATGTAGAAGGTTTATAAACTCTGAGTCGATAAATATTTGGAAGAATGTATTGAATGTCTACAAATATCAAAAATTTTATACATTGCAATGCAACATGCAATGAGTACATATATACTAATATTTACTCAAGTGCAGAAAGTGAGTCCTAAAATCTAAGACACTCAATAGAGTACAACCTGGATAAATAAACCTAAATTGAATATGTTTTGAATCTAAATTCAATCTGTTTTTAACCTAAATCAAATGGATTTTAAAACTTTACATCCATAATTACACCATCTGTTGCTAGTACTTTATGCCTTATTTTTCTTCATAGCACTAAAAATAACATAGAATTTTATTTGCATATTTGACTCTAATTTCTACAATCCCTACTAGAGTTTCAAGCTCTTTGAAAGCCAAGATTTTACTATTTCCTCTCCTCCTTGATCCTAACATCTAGTAAGGATCTACACATTAAAGTTAATAAGATTAATGGATTTTTAAAGATGAGTGAATCTAAATACATTTTCTTCCCACTAACCAGATAATTTTATTCAATCAAAATACATCAGTTTTTAATGTTATTGATTTAATTTTACTAGTTCAATCCATATCTTGATATTATCATGCTTTCTCTTTATATTTTACCAATCTGTCAACAGAAATTTATTGATCTGTATACAAGGCCCAAGGGTGACTATGAAGACAAATAAGACAATCTGATTCCTCAGGGAAGATATGATACATTTAAAGACATGTGGAATAGTATTTTGAATGGGTAGGTAACTAACTCTGTCATAGCATCAATATCCCAAGACTACATTAAGACAAAATTGAAGTATCAAAGAGAACAATCAATGTAATAAATAAATAAATAAATAAATAAATAAATACAAAATAAATAAAAAGATAAAAGATCTGTAAGCAGTTAAGTCAATCTATTTTGGTCTCAGAGGAAGCAATATTAGACTAATTTTTTAAAAATATGTAAAGTTTTTTTGGGTGTGGAAAGTATGTAATGTTAAGCTGAGCAACATATAATCAAAAAATGATTGTTAAATAAACTGGAGTAATAGCCAGCAGAAATGGCAGAATACATAATAGAAAGAGGAAATGAATTGCTAATGTCAGCATCTCATACATTGGCCATCATTAGAAGGTGTGGGTTCTTAGATGTGTTGTTTGAAGTTCATACTTAAGTCAACCAAGAACTTTTAGTTTGAAATACTTTGGAATGTCAAGATGAGTAGGCCTTGATGTGTCCACATCACACATGAGTTGATAAGACTTGCTTTACTAAGGTATTACACAAAACTTCCCAGATAATATCATGAAAAGAATCCATGGCCAGAATATTTTATTAAAACATTGTAGGTTCAGGACATATCTAGCTGTATTTCTATTTTATAATAGAGTCAGGATAATGACTTTAAGGGAGAGATTTTTATCAGACATTTGGGACAAATGCCAGATGTTCATACAGGTTTACACTACTTATGACCTTGAGAAACTTTATATTTAACAACCATATAGAAAAGGATCTCTGGTCCTTTGAGATGCTAGAGTTAAATGCTTATTTCCAATCAATCTCAGCCTCATGGGATAACTAAAAAGTAATAGTCATGATTGCTCTTGCTCATTCAAGAATGGACTGAGAATACATTACATAATCTATTATTTGATTTAGAATAATAAACACTGATTCCTTCATTTATTTATACAAAAGGTTGTATGTTATATTCCCAAAGTGTTGCAACTAGTATGTACTAAGCACCAGTCTATTATGTGTGTATATGAATAGATGTGCTAAAGTCCCTGCTTAGTATGAAAAACAGAGTTCACTTTGTAAACTTAAATGTTCTATGGTGGTGGCAGTGCAGAAAATGCTGGGAACTGGAAAGGTAGGTAAAGGAAACATACACTGAAGTGTGGTGACATGTAAACTGCAATATGAAGTTAGCTTAGGCTGTGCTATGGCAACCATATTTTCCAGTTTCCAGCTTTGGAGATGATCTCAGCACAGGTCTGGAGCACATCTCAGCACAGGACTCAGCAAGGCAGAGTCATTCATATGGCTGCCACAGATGCAGTGTTTCAGGATCAGAGATCAAGAACTAAAGAAGTTAAAAAAAAAAAAAAATGTCTTCAAGTTATGCTAGGAACTCGGGTCAGTGTCCAGGAATCACTGAGCAGTTTTAATCAGAAAGGTTAATTAAACTATCCAGAATATGTTATTTTAACTGTTTTTATTTAATTATTGGCTTGTGTGTGTGAGAGGAACAGAGACAGAGGGAGAGAGGGGGGGGGGAGACTGTGCAGATGAGCACACTGTTCATGGAGTTTAGGAAAGGGTATCATATATCTTGGAGCTAAGTTCCAGGTGGTTGTGACACACTGGCATGTTTGCTCAGAACCAAACTAGTTCCACAGTTCCAAGAGCATAAACTCTGATCTCAGTTCCCTTTAAGGGTCATTCCTGACCTCCACTCAAAACTATTCTTGTGAACTCTGGTTAAGTTAGTACATCTCTTTGGGTTCATCTTCTTTATGTGAAAATAGTGCCATCTTATTTTAACGTTTTACACCCTATAATAAGGTTTGGAAAGAAAATGTATAGAACTGGATTTGAATATAGTAGAAATGTAATAAATAATTCTTTAGATTTCCTAGGAAAGCATTTAATGTGTTCAAATTTCTCAATATTTATGTTATATCCTGTGTTGCAGGAGGCTGAGGAAGCACATGGAGACTGGAGTTACAGGGAATTGTGCACTTTTGGTGCTACAATCCAAACTTGCTGTGACTGCTTTTAACATCTGAGGCATTACTCTCAGGAAACCATTTTAAGTGGACTACCTTCCATCACAAATCAGCAACAGCAAGTGTAAATCATGTATAAAATCTATATGTATTTTAAGTGTTCTTATATTTTTATTTAAAAGCTGATAAATAGACTCAAATAATTATTTTATTTAAGAAAATGTAGCTAATAGATTACATGAATACTAAAGATGTAGCTCCGTTCACTGGTTTTTCCTGTCTTCAAGTCACCATATATTTTACACCAATTTGAAGTAACCATATCTCAAATGGTTATTATTTTCATCAGTAGAGATCTTCAGAGTGATAGCTCAAACAACACTCGAGGGTAGAGAATGGCTAAAGATAGGATAGGTTAGGACACGGAGAAACTTTGAAGTAGGATATCTGCTACACAAGAGCATTTCTATTTTTGGAGCATGGTATTGCCATGAAAAATACTTAAGCAGTGGTGAAACAAAGCATCAGACATCAATGGAAGCAATCAGGATGCTTCTTGAATATCTATCTATCTGTTTTCACATATCCTATTACATCATTACAGCAAGGAAAGGGAATGGAGGAAGAGGAGTAAGTGTGGAAGTAGAGAGGTAAATGAGTAACACGTAGAGGATTCATCAGAATAGTGTGAGAGCCACATACAAGACTGGACATCAGAGCAGATCTTAAGATTTTGAAAAACAGAGTGTGGCCAGAATACATAAATGGAATATTAAGAAAGGAAATTTTAAAGTGTGTTTTTAAAGTAAAATCATAAATATTTATCATGTGACAAAACATGCAACCAAATATTTCCAGATAGCAAACACTATACATTTGAGACTCTTGCCTCTCTGGTCTCTCCCTCCATCAAGACAAACTGAGTCACCTAGAGAATGAATGTTAAGATTCCTCACCAAAGAGCAGTTATTCTTATTGATACCCATGTCTAAAATGCATTGAGCCTGTTGGATCTACATTGCTAATGTGCAAAATCTGATTTCACTTGCTCTTGTAGCTTTCAAGTCTTCACCTTGCTGGGAAGGGAGAAGCAAACAGTTTCTTTCCCTGTGTGTTGTTTTGAAATGGGGAGGAACATAGTGAGGTGGTACAATTGAAGAGGAGGTGCAGTTAATGCAACATCTACTAGTTGACAGGCACAGACCTTTCCTTCCCAGTGGGCTCACAGGCTAACAGCATGCCTTGGCAAGGGCAAGTTTAATTAAAGTCATAGCTCACTTGGCAGCACCTCAAGTCTACACCCACCTTCAGACCCTAATTCCCTCAGATTCTTTCTCCTATAATGATTTACCTCTCTGGAATTATTCTTCCACTGTGAAGAAAAAGGAGTTTCTCTATGTGAATTTTCATGTCTCCAATGCCTGCTGATTGTATTTGTAAATATCTCAGAGGACTCCAAGCTCCCACACAATCTATGAAACCAAATAAATGCCACATGAATGGAAGCAGCTGTCAGTTATTCTATCCCATGTGTCAGAACAAGCATTAACCCCAGATCTTTGCCAGTCAATATCTCCTACTTCATATTTATTTATTTTGTGGATGGGAAAATTATTACTCAGGATTAGCATGTGTTTTTACTCTTTCTGATGCACAGATTTGACCAAGATTCAGACTTGCATTGCTTTACTCTGTAGCACATAATCATTCTCTTGGACAACTCTGCCTTAACTTGGGATACATGAAAAACATCAAGTATCATATTCACAGAGCTGGAGCTCCTGATGGCTAGAAGGCTAGAATGTATAAGAAAACAGTCCATGATATAGGATCCAAACTATGATTCAATACCAATCAACAGTGAAGGAAATATTTGATAGGAAGTTACATTTACTAAGCTATAGTTGGTAGAACTGCATTCGATTGCTTTTGGGTAAGAGGTGACTTAATTGCGCATTGTAAGCAGTATTTATATTATCTAGACTCTAAAACTAAACTCCGTTGAGTTTGAATCCTACTGCTGGGTTGGAAGACAATCGCTCAATCTCTCTATGCATTCTTTTACCTAAAACCGATCATATGAAGAAAATTATACATACCTCATGTAAGTATTTGATTATTGATATGAGTTATCTTTTTAGGTAAAGTGACTTAATGCCTATTAAGTGTCCTGTTGTTATAAACTACTAAGAGTTTATTACAACTTTACAGGAGAGAAGATAGAGCCTCATGAGACGATCTCATTACTCAGGGGATCAAAGTCTATTCATACTTTGGACAAGCTAAATTGGAATTCCTGCTACCTGTTCAGTAATATGCTACCTGTTCAGTAATATGACAAAACTCATAGAACTAAGTATTCACTATACTCATGATTACAGGTGTCATCATGATGAAAACTAATAAGAAACAGGCAAACGAAGAAGTTGGTGCAGGAATAACTGATTCTGCCCAGAGTACCCATCACTTTCCTGTCACATCTGTGTATATCAACAGTCAGGAGGTTTCATTAACTTCTGGTAAGTACAAAGTCAGTCTTTTTGTGATATAGCCAGATTTATCCTTAAAATATGTTACTAATGATCATAAGTACACTGGTTGAAATAAGTTGAAGTGGAATCTGGAAAACCCACAATGAATATTCCATTGTTATGAGGCAGGGTCAAAGGCCAGTAAAACAATGAAATAATGATAGCTACATGAATTTTGACTTATTCTGAGGTCAGATGCCATTTATGTTAATGTCTAAATTGTAACTACTCTAGGCGCTGTGTGTCATCCAGTTTCTTTGACTATTCTATATTTCTAAGCAACCATACAAGTTATAACACTAATTTTAATATTGAGCCTTAGTGCATACTGTTATTAAATTAATGCTATATTATTTAATCAAAATGACATATTAATAATCTGTGACATAATATATTAAAAATCATATAATTAGAACAGATTGTCTACTTTGGTTGTTGTTGGCTGTTATTGCTATTGAGAAAAACTGTTTTATTCAATATACATTATGGAAAGGCTTGGGTAAATTTAGTTAAAAATCTCAGTGCAGAAGATGTGTTGTCATTGGGTAAGAGTGGGGCTATTTTAGACAAACGGAATTTTATGCTACAGTCTAAGACAGAATTTTCTGAAACAGTTTCGATTGCCATTTTAAAGAGAAAAGTTTCTACTCCACTGTTTGTCAATTACTTTCACACCCAATTTTCTTGGTTGATCTAAAATGGAACTGCTCTCTGCCAGTATACTCTATATTGCCAGAAGAAAAAAGTTTTGAATCTTTGGATTAGCACTTGGTTGAGAGGGTCTTTTATTCTGTTTTTATTTAATTTTTTTTTTAAAAAACTAATGTGACTGCACTCACTGTTTCTTACTTAAAGGGAGATTTGTTTTGATCTGCCTGGGTGAAGATGTAGCTATGAATTAGAGTCCATCATGTTGAATTTATTATAAAAAACATTTTCAGTTTTAAACAAAACACAATTACATACATTCTCCAATCCCTTATATCCTGTATCCCTCCCATTTCCCCTCCTTCTCAAATTCATTATCTTTGTTAAATATTATGTAATATGCACATAATTGTCAATCAGTAAGCAGCCTGTTGAGTTACTTAGTGTGTTGCATGTATGCAACTTGTTTTTAGACAACCAGTTAGGGGCTTATCTGCAGAAAACAATTCTCCCTTTCTTAGCAGTCATATCTTGCCTGAAGCTCTTCAGTTAAGGGAATGCCTTAGTGAGATTTCCTATATCCACATTGGTATGCTATGGTATGTTAACTGTTGTCTTGTTAGGAATTTGCTTAGGCAAACATACAGTTGAGTTTTCATGAAGCTACATTATATTCTCATAATCCCCAGGGTTGGAATTAGTGTGATATTAACAGTAGCTATCACTTAGCTCAAGATTCATATAAATTTACACCACTGAAGAAAGAGACATGAAATAGTCTTTAAGAGACTGGCACAGGAAGTCTACAATACTGACTAATGAGCAAGAGGAAAAGATATCAGTTTAAATATTTAAAACTGTTATTTTTAATTCATGTGAGAATCAGTCTCATTTCATTCTTAAATATTTGCCCTCCTTCCCAGAGGCAAAGAATGGACAAATTATGTGGCATTTGTCTAAAGTGATAGGTCTAATTACTACTCTAAAATCATGAAATATTTTGAAGTCACATTAAAAAGTCAAATGCAAGGAATTCACAATGATCTTTAAATTGATATGAAGTTTCATTTTTCTATGCTGAGCCTTGGCATAGGAGGAACAAAAGCTAAGCAGATAAGAAACTGCTTTCTTGTACTAGGATAACTTCTGATTCTCTGTAAATGGACAATCATGTTTAATATAATTGGAGAATATTGAGAAAGAGAGTGGTGACAGTCAGGAAAACACAGAGAATCAGTGGGATGTATTTTGATTAAGCAAGAAAGATAATTAGAAGGGTGCATCCTAGAATCTTTCATACTTTATAGAAACAATTTAATGCCCTGCCCATTTTTCTTGCTGGTCTAGAACTTCTGATCTTAACCTTCTGTTTCTCTAGTTTTAGTATCTTAGGAACCTATCCCTAAATGTATATGTCACAACACCTGCTTAATAATTGAAACATACCAACACAATGCATGAAGGGAATTCTTTCTTGACTCCAAATACATGCTGTTAAGATATGATGTTGTTCATTTTATGTGTTTTAATTCATAATTACCTTCTATATGGAAATACACAATGAGACATTTATAAAACATGTATTTTACATTCCACAGAAACAGACTGTAGTGAGGTATCCACCCCACCCGTACCTGTAGCATTGACCATGCCCTTTGGCTTTGTGGGACATGTTGGAGAGTGGTTTTAGGTCTGGGGTAGGGGTACAGGTAGCTCTCTCTTGGTTCGAGTAGGGTCACAGAGAGCAGCCTGGGTGTGCATCCTTAGAGAGGGAATTTAAGGGTCATCTGTTTCTAGTGTAAGTGATTTCTCCCAGAATAAAATTATAATAACCTATATTGAGCCTGGTTCTATGAATCTCAATTCATGTGGCTTGCAAGAGTTATGTCCTACAAAGACTGGGTTACTTAATTTGTAAAATAGCTCATTTCTTAGGCCAGAGGGTAGAGACATGTGGAGGTTTGTGGTTAAACAAACAACAACTAAGAGAAAGGAACACTTTTCAGATCTCTGCTGCATTTATTATACAGGCTATTTCCTGTGCAGTGAATGTTTACTTTTCTCTCTATTGGCTTCATCTAAAACATCCACCAAAAATGTATTCTGCAAGACTCATCTTAGGCTATGCTGACCTTTTAAGGCTTTTCCTACAGCTTAGTGTGTGGTTTATTTGTGTGTCTTCCTCTTCCTTCTCTCTGTTAACCACAAATCTTTGCTTCTATCAGAGTTCACCACTATATTGTGTCTACTGATTTCTTCCTCTGGTGTGCTTTGATGATTTTTACCAAATATGCTATGTAGTTAATGGTCAATATATATTAGATGGATTGATGAAAAATGGATGAATGAAGCAAGGAATATATGAAGGGATTCTACTGCCTCAGGGAGCAATCTGAATTTTGGTATATGAAAATAACATTCTTTTTTCATTGGGATGGGAGGGTCACAATATCAATGTTGTATCTATTTTCAGGGAAACTTATTTCCATATTTTTAAGGATGTATTTTGGGCAAATTGAGTAAAGAGCAGACTTTACACACATTATTTCTATAGTTATTATTTCCCTTAGCCCCTCAGTGAAAATTCCTCACTCTTTGTTCCTCCTTTTAACTGTCAGGCTCCCCTTCTTTCTATTTCTGGGATGGTGTTGTCTGTGCAAGTGAAAAAAAATGTATCATGTCATTCTTCTCAACCTTTTGGGATATAAGCAGTTTTTGACTTCCTGAAGCCAATTTTCAATGTCTCAAAGCTCCAAATTTCAAATTTTAATTAAAAACACTCACTTAACTGTTTCAGTAGTTGATATTTATTTAATATTTAGTGTTGTCTCTTTCTATCTCTCTCTCTCTCTCTCGTGTGTGTGTGTGTGTGCTTCTGTGGTATGTAGACAATTTTAGAGTTAACCACAGTATTAAAATAATTAGACTCTAATATATTTGATAATAAAGAAGACAAGCATATAGTACTCATATATCATGACACCTGTAAGGTTATTTTATTATTATCTTGTCTCCAAAAAAAAAAAAAAGGAAAATAATATGAGGGTTTTCAAAGACCTCACTAATATAAACATGATATTAAAGAATCCAGTTAGTATCTGACTTCTCTACTCTGAGCTTTTTTTTGGGAGGGGGCTATGCATAACTTTCTTTTTTATTTTTTTCTAATTTTTCTTATTTTATATATTGATCCCAGTTCCCTCCGTCTTCCTCCCCCTCTCTCTCCTTCCCTCCTTTTCTCCCATGCCTGACAATCACCTTCCATTCCCCCCCTACTCCACAGGGAGGGTGATGCCTTCCAGGAGGGATCAACAAAATCTGTCAAGTCATTTGGAGTAGGGACTAGGCCCTCCCTCCTGCCTCTACCTTAAGGGAGTATCCCTCCACGGGGAATGTGATCCCAAAGTCCTTTTGTGCACCAGGGATACATCCTGGTTCCACTGTCAGAGGTCCCTTAGACTGCCCAGGCCTTCTAACTGAGACCCATTTTCAGGGGGTCTGAGTCGGTGCAATGCTGTTTGCCAAGCTATCGGTCTGGGGAGTTATCTCTAAAACAGGGACAAAGATTTTCTAAGTTCTGAACACCATGTAGACTGAAGCAGAAGACAATAATGAATGCAAAATGAAGTTTTTGAACAGCTTGATGCTGTGTAACTATAACTGGTGGAATTATTTACTTAGGTTTCTGTTCTCCACTAAAGAAGCAATAACTGAAATTGTGTTCATGTAATAATAGATGTCTTTTTTGTTCATGCAATAACAGATGTCATAGAGTTCACAAGCAATATCGTTCCTAACAGTAGGCAAGTCATACAGGGCAAATTTTGGTAAAATTAATGAAGCAGCAGCATGGAATGCACTACTAACGGAGGCAGTAGAAAGAGGAATTCTAGGGTTATCTGCTTTTTGTTCTCATGGTGATGAAGGTAAGAGGAAAGATAAATCCTGCTTCTAGCCCTGGCTTCATGGTTTCTTAGCAATGCCAGTTATCTCTGGGTATTCAGTGTCTACACTAGGCAGAAAGTTGATTAATGAATTTTGGAAAACCTTTTTCATTCTTTCATCACTAATAGGGCCGGATGAGAGCATACTACTGAGATTATAAGTACATTTTCAGGTTTAATTTTTAAATGTTCATATTATCACTGCCCCATCAAATAAGCACCAAGTACATGAAAATTTTCATACATTTACAAGACATTATACTACAATTAGAATTTATCTGCAACTAAAAGCCATAGCATGTGAGTTCTTCTTATATAGCACAGTATTCTAATAATTTTCAAGAACTATAGCTTATCATATTCTCAATGTAGCCTTACTAGATATTCCCTATCATTTCTGAAGAAGTGCATTTGAGGAGATATGTGCAATATAGTGATTTACCAAGGACCACACAATGTTAGAGTCTGTGAACTGAACTAGAACTAATACTTCTAAATTAAAAGTAAAAGCTTTGGTGGGGGCTGGTGGTGGAGTGATTTCTGAAGATATTTTTTTAAAAAAATACATTGCCTTTAGACAGAGAAGTATGAGTGGGTCATTCATGGGGACTGAATAATAGAAAATAAATTGTCTCTTGTCCCTAATACAGGAAGGTTATCTGAGAAGCTATCTTGCATATCTCTAGGTGTCCAGAAAGGAAATGGATGCTCAGATTCTGCTCTTTATTCTGTTTTCCTTCAGTCAGGGAAAGCGTTTCTAGAGTGCCACTGAGTTCATTAGACTATCCCTCTGGGGATGAGTGAAAGCTCTTGGGATCATGACTGTTGAGTGGAGGTGAAAACACTAGCCATCTGAATGTGGGAGGGATACCCCGTGAGTCACTGAGGGACTTGCAGGTTGCAGGTGGCACTAATTTCACATGAAAGCAAAGTGTTTGCCAAAAGAAAGACAGATGGTAGCAGTCACCAGTTATTTATTTCTATAATTAGTAGCATGCTGTTATTCAGAACTTGAAGAAATTCCCACTTCCTATGGAATTACTCCCATCACTAGATGAGAAATGGAAATTGGAAGCCAAGGAGAGGATGTTTTGTTACAAGATACCTATTCAGGCCTAAAAGCTTGTAGCTGGGCTTGGAGGAAGGACACAATCTAGAGTAATAATCTGGATTAGCCAGAACTCTGAGTTTTTATGTCCAGTGCTATTAGTGCTATGTTTTCATAAAACATTACCCCATTTGTTTCATGTATGCTATCTAAGAGTAAAGAGTACTTGATAAAATAAGTTTGACAATGGATATCGTGAATTCTTCTTGGGTACATATATTATTGGAACCTATGGAACACATTGAGGTGATGAAAGACATGAGAATATAAATTTCTAGACAACTAAGAATGAGTTTTAATTAAGTGACCTCAGTAATTAGCTAACTAAACAAATGCCTTTAACAGATCCTGTCTTCTCTATATACAGGAGTAACTACTATCTACTTAGCAGAGGTTTTCTAAGAACTAATGAGGAAATAAATAAGAAACCCACTAGGTGTTTTTGTTTGTTTGTTTGGTTTTTGTTTGAGACTGGGTTTCTCTGTGTAACTTCCCTAGATGGCCTAGAACTCATTCTTTAGAGTAGGCTGATCTTGAACTCCAAGAGATCCACCTGCCTCTGCTTCCCCCAGTGCTGGGATTAAAGTCATGCACCACATGCACCACCACTGTTTAGCTAGTATTATTATTTTAATTTAATAGACAATAGAAAGAAATTGAAAACATTTACCTGCTTTGACAAACAATAAGCCTACTGCTAAGTTATTCTAAGATCTATTTATCAAAGTATGTTGAGAAAAGGAAAGACAAGGTTAACAGTAATAAAATTCACTGACCCATTTTATACTATGTATTTACTTAAATTTATGTATTATTTTAACTATATATGTGTATATATAAGTATACACAAATACACACATACACACATACCCGCACACACACACACACACACACACACACACACACACACACACACAAAATACTTTTATCCAACCCCTTTTACCAAATGCCTTGTTCCCAACAAATCCCACTCCTAGTGTCACAGCATTTTTGTGTGGGTCCTACTGCATTTAATTAGGCTTGTTTGTATGAGAATAGGTAGAAGCTTGCTTACTTGAGCAATGACTGCTTACCAATGGCTTCTCCAGAGAAGAAAATTGCTTAGTCTCTCCTATCAAGCTATAACTGCCTATAGCTCCCCAGGAAAGGTAGAACTCATGAATCCCTATTGATTCCACAGAGATGTATTAATGGACCGTAGTTTGTGGTATGACTTCTGTAGATTTGGGTGTATCTTCTTTATCATGTTCACAAAATAGTTTTCCAGCACTTCCCCCAATCTTCCTGCTGGCTTTTGGGTTTTCTGTGCCCCCCCCCCCCCCCGCATCTGAAATCTTCCCCGAACCTTGGAGGTGATGTGGTTGACCTGTTTAGTGCTAAGTATTTATCACTTAATGACTCTCAACACTTGGACCAGTTATCAGTCTTTGAATTACCCACCTACAACAGCAGACAGAAATATACAATTTCTCATGAGAGGTGGGTTACCATGAGTTCAAGAGCAGTTTTGGCTACATAGTGAAATTCAAGCCTACCTAGGCTATACAGCAAGATTTATGTGGGTTTAGAACTCAGACAATGCCAGTATCTGAATTTCTGGATGAGTGCTTACAATTAACACTATGAGCCAAACTGTTGGTTGTATACACACAGAAACAAATTGCACAGAAAATAAGATCATTCTCACAGTGCAGTACAAGAAAGTGAAAATGGGCTGGCAAGACAGTCAGATCCTGCCTGCTCACTTTTTGTTTATCTTAATTGATATTTTCAAGGCAGTTTTCCCCTAAAGAGCCTCAGGCCCAGTTATAAAATCTCTTTCTAACTGTGTACTGCTGGGGGAAAAAACAGTCTCACTGAGAATACCTTATGCTCTATACTATTCTAATGGTCTGTGATGCATCCATGTTTTCTTATTGAACATCAACAGTGAAACAAAATATGCATCAATAGGGCAAATGCAATATTATATTTTAGATTATATGTTTTCTCAGATTTCCTGTGCCTAAGATCCCTCCTCCTCAAATCTCAGGGACCCCTTCCTCCATTTATGATATCCCATCCACCCAAGTAAGACAACTAAAGACTTTGATAAATTTACTTTGCATTCAGTTTAGAGAAAAATTAAAAAGACAGGAATTGATTGACTATAGTACATTACTAGAGTGATGGAGAGAAATGGATGCAATCAGTAGATAACTAAAATATACAAATAGGGGCTAGGGAAATAGGTCAGTGGATAAAAGGTTTTTACATAGGTGTAATACTTGAGTTTGATACCTAAAAGTCATATTTAAAAGGGCTGGATTCAGAAGTGTGTGCCTGTAATCCCAGGACAGGGAAGATATGCAGAGGAGGATCCCTGAGGTTTGTTGACACACCCTTCTAGCTCTATCAATCAGGTAAAGGTTCATTGTGAGACCCTTTCTCAAAAAAAATAAAGTTAAGAGGGGCTGAAGAGATGTTTCAGCTGTTAATAGCACTCGATAATCTTCCCCAAGGCCAGGATTATAATCCCAGCACCTATGTGGTGTTCATAAGTGTCTGTAACTCCAGTTCTTGGGAATCTAAAACCCTCTTCTGTCATCCTTGGGCACTAGGAACACATGTGGTGCAATGCTACATTTACTGGTAAAATATCATTACACATAATACATTAAGTAAAATAATAATAAAAATAAAATAAAAGGGAGAGATGAGAAAGATACACAATATCTACACTGGCTTTCATATGCACGTATCACACATGCATATAGACACGTACACAAATATACATTTTCATACATACACAAAAATAAAATAGGTTTATAAATAAGTTTCCATTGGTTTCAATTTAGGATATATAGGATGCATAAATCTAACTTAAATGTTTAAGTATTGTTTCTTCTATCTCTTAGAACATTCTTTAACAGGAGCATATTTTTACTAATAGATTTATTTTTGTTGGTTGATAATGCAAGTTGTATAAAAATAAAGACTAGTGATTTTATTAGTACAGGTTTCATAATGTTATGGAAATGCTTGAATTAGGCAATCTATATAATACAATATGCTTAACATGCTCTGAACATAATAATGAGACTGTAAGAACTTTATGCATAGGAGGGTATGCTTTATCTTTATAGGAGCAATTAATGTAGATTCATAAATGAAAAGTGAGAAGAGAGAAATTAGGACTGTGATATTTCACAGACCCTTCTGCATCTGCTTAATATCGCCATTCTTTTCCTTATAATAAGAATGTAGATAATTGGTATTCACTCACCATATCACCCTTAACACAAAAGAGGGAGGATGGAAAAGATGTTCCACTCTGCTCAGTCCTCTTTTGGGTATTGATATGTCTGTGTTTCAAATTAATTTTGAAAGACAAGCAAAAGATGTTGCCTTTATTTGTCCTTGAAAAAAAAGCCTTCATACTCTTGATAGAAGTTATATTTTTTGAGTCTAAATGTGCAGGTCAAAGTAATTGCCTGACAGGTAAAACACTTAGCAACATCTTCCCATGAGTCTTCTCCCTTCTCTACTATCTTCTGCTGTGAACATTTGTCTCTGATATTCCTAAGTATATTCTTACTTCCTTTTCTTGACCTTCTGGAATTTTTTTTTTCTCTTTCTTGTTTTGCGTTTTCTACCTGAACTTTGAGTCTTCAAATACAATGTAATTCTTTTTTCTGAAGTTTGTCAGTTTGAACTTTTAAAATACTTTTCTCTTAAAGTAATATATATGGGTACCAATATGAAGAACAAAAGAGGCAGCATGATTATGAGAAACTAAAATCCAGAGCACCATACACACCATACACACAGAGTATTTACACAATGTTAAATAGCATTTAGCCCCAAACCTATATGTTTTTAGTTGAGTAAATTCAAGTAAAATACCAAATACACAATAATCTTTTTAAGCCTTATTTGTAACTTATTCATTATATTATAATATTTTATTCCATAATACATCTCTTAGATATAATTAAATATGCAAAGCTCTTAGCATAACATCGAGAACAAAGATTTAAGGATTATAGAATCTCAATTTCATCATTATTTTCAAAACTATCAAATATAAACCCTGTCTACAGTTAAGTAAACTGAGTCTCAGAGATGCTTAATAATTTCACGCACATTGTAACTGACAAACGATAGGCCTGAATATAAACACTGTATGAGGCCTACTTTGTGTAATATTCCCCATGTTATGGTTATGTTTTCAGTTGAAATGATACCCTAAACACTTAGATATTGGTGGCTTGGATCCCCATATTTTGTATCTAATCATAGGGATATGAGGGTTCTGATTTCATCAATAGGTTAATCTACTGATTGATTCATGATGAGATGCAATTATTGGTAAATAGTGCAGAATTTCAGAAGTAGGACATAATTAGAGCAAAGGATCACATGTGAGTGTTCCTGAAGGGTTATACTTTCCCCTTCAACCTACTTTTTTCTGCTTTACAACTGATATGAGGTAATCAGAGCCTTCTGCCATGGTTTCTTCTACCATAGTGTACTTCACTGCAGCGTCACAGCATCAACAGTCAGATCATTTTCGATAAATTACTTTCATCTGTCATCTTAAATTAATTACATATATAAAAATAGTCAAGTCCTTCATCATGACAGCCTTGGTCTTCAGTCACTTGTTATCTTCTTGTTACTCCAGCCACATCCCTTAAGTTTTTCTCCATTTCTTCTCAGAATCTACATTCACTCACCTTTCTGAATATACTGAGCACAAGGTGCACACACAATTCTGACTATAGCAGTTGGCTATGGATATGCTTTGGGGAGATATGTAGTACTTACTTGTTGACATTAGAACTTCTACTTAAAGGAGGCCTTCCATGGTCACATAATAATAATAATAATAATAATAATAATAATAATAATAATAATAATAAAAGCTAACTAGTTTCTTCATTCCAGGAATCTATCTAATTTTTTTTATGAAAGGCCAGATGACTACATGTAATGTTTACTTTTTAATATTTGATTGCCTTTTTCTCTTTTGACATATACACACCTTGAAAATCTCATTTGCCTTGTTCACAATATTTCTGCAATACCACAAAACCCATCTGGTTCCTGGCTGGCGTCAATATATTTTTATTGAATGGATGAAAGAATAAATACAAGAGAGGATAGATGGAGAGCTGTCCTTGTTTCCCAGGTCCTCTACTCTTCATGCTGTGTCTGTGGGCTGTAGGGAAGAGAAAAGCAATCAACAGAGCCCACTTGCTCCTGAGAAAAAGCACACTTTGAAAAATGAAGTGTTCCTTGTCATTAACTTTCAGTCAAGCATCACATCAGGAAACTTTTGCATCATATGCTGTGATTGGACCTTGAGGGGGGACACCTGCGATGCGGGTCCCAGCCTCCTGTGAGCTGGAACAGATGGTTTTCTCACACACATCTAAATAAAGCTGTAATGGTGTTGGCCCGCCAACACAGCACAGGTGAACCTTTCTCTACAAAAAACAAAGTGTTTCTTTGCTATCATCTAAAAATAAATTTCTACAGTGCTACTGGTTTTCATTTAAGACAACAATGATCTTCTTTTTGGTTTTCACATCAAGGAACTATTCTTTCTGGTCTACTAGTAGAGGCTTCTAAAATTTTCTTCCACAGAGAGCCTATACACTATCAGGATTACCTCATTAGAGCATCACTTCCATAATGTGGCCTCTCTTCTTATATTAAGTAATGAGTCTCCTTCACGTATCTGATCAAGGCTGTAAATTGCACAAAATAACAAAATAGTTTTCTAATAACTCTGTTCTCTGATTATGTAATCAGAGCAAAGGCCATTGTCTATATATGCAGCACGGGAAGTATCTTGGAGGGATAAGTGTGCAGACCATTTTCAAAGAAGCCCTGGCAAACATACAGTATATGTTCATTTGTGTACATACATATGTATATATACATATATACATATATGCACATGCATATATACCTATATATGTGTGCCTAATAAATATATATATATGTGTGTGGAAATAAGGAGAGTACAACACACAGCAATAAAGGGTGAGATTTTGTTTTCTCAGTCACACACTCAAATTACCGGCAGTGTTAGGGGGTAATTCTTAGTACTCCAAAGACCAAGTACTTAAGTGAAGATATATTGGTATTCTCTAAATATATTTATTTATTTACCTTTTCCTTTTTACTACAGTTTAGCCTCAGAAACTTCAGTACCCATGAAACTACCACCACTGTATCTACCACTAAGCACAACATGTAGGATCTGATGATTTTTTTTTAAACAATTAGATCAACAATATGGGACAGAATATTTAATGTGAATCAAGAAGCACCATAAGGAGGAAAGTAATGAAGAAGCTGGGGCATATGCCAAAGTCTTTTCATCATTCTTGTTGCCATAAATGCCTGTCAGAAGTGAGAATATGGGGCATAGGTTTTTGTTTTTTTTTTTTTTTTTCAGGATTTATTTCACACTAGCTAGAAAAGTGCACTTTATATATTTCTTATTAGTTGATATAAGTTATTTTTCAGAATTTGGTAGTCATTTATGTATCATTCAGGCAATCCATTTATATATATTACAGAGGAGAGTAACTTTGGTACATGACAACTAATTCATTATTTTTTACCTTTATTCATAAGTATGAAATATTTTTAAAATACGTCCTGTAATTGGTAACAAGATGAATGCAAAAGGAAGACATGCTAATTAAAACAAATCAGGTACAAACAAAACAGCCAGATGCAGAATCTAAACAATAAATTTCCAGAGCTGTATTAAAGGGTGGAAGCATTAGGAAGGTTGAGAACCATGAGCCTAGGGAAATACCTAACGGTTTTTGATGTCACTATAGTCAAACTGTAGCCAGTGGGCCGAGAGTACAGTCCAGCAGTAGGATCCTTGCTTAGCATTCGTAAGACCCTTGTTTTGGTCGGCCCAGCTCTGAGCCCACCTAGATACCACATGCTAAGATAAGTGACGATTCACTGTCACAAACTGTTAATAAACGTGCTTGCAAATACTTGGCAATATTACACAGAACCCAGCAACTCATGTATCCAGGCAGTCTTCTAAGAGTAAGAAATCAATTTCCAGAGAGGTCCTCTGCTTCCCTGGGGTACCATTCCTGAATATTCTCCCATGTGCGCACTCACTTCACCTCTCAGCTCCCTCTAGAGTCAACAACTCCCCTGTAGCCCAGGCTTTAGCTGGCCAAAGGACCTGAGGGAATAGTAGCCACGACTTACTGTATACTGCAGTCTATCGAAAAGCATGCCATTGCTCATGTATGGATGAACCAGACAGAGCTTTTACAACTCGGTGAAATATGCAGCCAACTCAAGGATGTGGTGATGACGGAATCTTGAACCAGAAGGTTTGAACCATCAAATCAGATGGAAGGTGGATGAGATTCTGGTTAGGAACAGTGTGAAGCAGTTCCCGCAGGAGACTAAGTTAGGCCTAGAGACTAGTAGTTTCACTGGAACTTCCAAGCGTTAGCTCCACCCCTTTTAGCTGACTGCTGGCATGTAAATAAAAGCAATAGATTAAAATAAGAGGCGAGGCATTTAAGGAAGCATTGATTTCCTAAAGTCTGGGATACGGAGAACTTCATAAAAAAAGGAAAACATGATCCCATCTTCAGTTATTTTCGCTCATATAAAACAGTGTCACATCTTTGTTTGGTTAAGCAAATAATGGCAATGCCACTGAGATCTATCTGGTTAAAGATACAAAGCAAGTAAATCACAAATTCCCAGGGTTAGAGAAGCTATCTTCACTCATTCATCAACAGGGCATTGCTACATTAGGTGCTGGCTGAAACCTCAGTGACAATCAGGAAAGAGCTAGCCATGTATTTGCAAAGCTTGCCTTGTTATCTAAAATCCACAAAATAGTAACTTGAAGTAGAAAACAATCACCTTAAATTATAGATTTCTACATTAGTATACTATGTATCTCTTAGGCTCTTGTCCCAATCAGTTATTGACCAATTAACCATAATAAACGCTAACCCTTGGATGTCTTTGCCTTATGGAGATCAATACATGCCGAGGGTGATGGCTAATTTTCACTGTTGATTTGATTAGATTAGGATCACCAAGGGAAAGCACTGCTTGAGGACCTGGGTCCAGAAATGAATAAAAAGATCAAGGCAAGCAGACCAAAGAACTCATCTTTGCATGCTTCCAGACTGTGGACTCACTAACGCCGGTCTCACCCCATCCTACCACTGTGAATTCCTGCCATGATGGATTGCAATCTCAAACCATGAGTCAGAGCAAAACTTCAACTACCTAAGTCCCTTTTTGTAAGGTGTCTTGTCATAGCAGCAACTAAAGTGCGAATACACCAGGTAACTGCAGAACGCGAAATATGCCAAGATTGTGAGCTTGGTTTAATATACTGAATACATACTGAATCTTGGGCACGATAAATGAAGCTGTAAAAAAAAATTGTTCTACTTATAAAGGTCTATAATTTGCTTCTTTTGTAGCAGATTTCCTAGAAACACAAATACACTCTCTTAATACAAAAAAAAAAAATCTTATTTCACATACCAATCTACATTCCCTCTCCTTCCTGTCTTCCCATTTGCCTCACCAGCTCCCATCTCACCCCTCATCCACTTCTCAGGGAGGCTGGGGGCCTCCCATGGTGAATTATCAAAGTGTGTCACTTCATTTGGGGCAGGACCTAGGCCCTCTCCTGTGTATCATGTATCTAGGCTGAGAGAGTATCCCTCCAAAAGGAATTAGCTCCTAAAGCCCATTTGTGCACTAGGGATAAACACAGGTTCTACTGTCAGAAGCCCATACACTGCCCAAGCACCCCAACTGCACCCACTTTCAAGGGGTCTGGTTCAGTCTTACTTGTTTCCCCAGCTGTCAATGTATTCTCCAAAGCCATAAATAGCCAAATTTGCCAGTTTCCTCATGTTCATCTACAGATTTTCAGAGAACAGATAGCAACAGCACATTTGCTGTTACTTCTACCCACATGACAGAAAGCACTCATTAATTTTGGAGCTATGGATTCTCCTATTAGGAGATGCAGCCTTACAATTCCAACACTCAGCTGCTCATTTGGCCTTTATTAGATCCCTTCATTTGAATATTCCTGGGGAATACTAAGTGCATTTAAACAGGATTAGATTAGAAGTCAGCTTGAAAAGCTATATTTTATACCCACAAGCTACCACTCCTGACTATTCTTAGATGAGGCATTCATTTTTCTCAGTGTTGTATTTCCCACATTTTTTTTTTAATGGAGAGCTTTAAACTAAGCATGTCCAAGTTACCTTTCTGCATTAAATATTTGCATAGTTTGCTTGCATCAGAATACATGGAGCAATTTGTCAGCTTTATACCTTGTTCCCAGAGTCTACCAAAGGTGACAAACTTATTACTGTTACATAATAAATGAACCTTTTACAACCTGGTATTTATCATTTCTGTATTTCAAAAGATTTTTAATAATAAAAATCTTCATAATAATAAAAAATATGTACAGTGAAAGTAGAATTTCATCATGTATGGATTCAACATAGGAAAGACATGCAAGTTCTATTCTTTTCTTTAAGGAAAAGCTACTGAGAAGCTGTGAGGTTGTATTGATAGATGATTCAGGTTTCTTATCATGTTTCATCACACAAGCAAGAATTAAATGGAGTCTGTTGACATTAGTAGACCAGGAGCTCATCTCACTTTAATCTCTTAATCCAAGAAAGGTGACTTTGTATGTGTAGATAAGGGAAGATATCACTTCAGGAAGGAATGTGTGAGAGGAGATAAGATGTGTGCCCTGAGTCATGTCCACTTATAAGTTCATGCTTCACAGTGAGCATCCATGTCCCTTTTTTGCTTTCCTGACCATAAATCTTAAATAAATATCTTGCTTTTATATAATGTTTTGAAAATGATGCCTTTGCTCCTTTCAGTATATAACACTGAACTAAATGATATTGTTGATTAAAGTTCTACTTCTAATAATATTATTAACTGCTTCTATTAGTTATTAATGAACAATGTATACTTAATTGTCTTCAGCAAATGATTTCATTTGTCTAAGCTTTCCTTTGTATTGTTTTAGGGTGCTATGAACTTCCTAAACTTCTTACAACTTTCATTATAAAAAATATTTGATCTAATAAATGTTTAATAGTTCTTCCTATTTCATGCAGATAAATAATATGAACATATTATCCTCCCATTTTCATTCATTCTTTTCCTTTACAGCTTTGTTACTCTTATGTCTTCACTGAGAATTTTCCCCAATGATCTAGAAATTGTTGCTGATAAATATGGGTTTGGCTTTGGAGAGCATATTATTTCTATCATACTTGACCAATAATGTCGGTGCTTCCTTCTGGGTTGCCTTTTTAATTCTCTATGAATACTACAACAAATATTGAAAAATCAGCATATTGTAATGAAATGACATGAAGTCATTTGTGTGCGTCTGTGTGGTCTGTGTGTGTGTGTGTCTGTCTCTCTGTGTGTGTGTATGTGTGTGTGTATGTGTATGTGTACAAAGCTCAAATATTGACAGAAAAGTCCTTTCAGATAAAACTCCACAATTTGTTCACATTTTCAAATGTTTTTCTTTTTCTCAGAGCACAAGTTGAGGACAGACCCGATGCAGCTAATTGCTTGGAAAAGAGAACTTTTCAGAGATATAAATTCTAGATGTCATGCTCACCAGAGAAAATAGACAAATTATTGTTGAATAACTTTAATGTAATACAATATTTAAAACAATGTTGATGAATATTAATTTAAAATAGTTAATTTCTTTTTTAATTTAATTTATTATTTACATGTCGATCCCAGTTCCCCCTCCTTCCCTTCCTATCTCCCTCCCCCCCTTCACTTTTACCCTCTCTGCCCCCTAAATACACCCTAACCACTCTCCCCTCCCAACCCTCTGCCCCAATTCCACATGTAGGGCAATGCCATCCAGGTGGGGTCATGTAGGTCTGTCAAGTCATTTAAAGTAGGGACTAGGACTTCTCTCCTGTCTTTAGGTTAAGGCTGTATCCCTCCATGAGGGATGTTTCTGCAAGGTGTTTTTGTGCACCGGGGATACATCCTGGTTCCACTGTCTGTGGTACCTTAGATTGCTTAGTCCTTCTAGCTGAGACCCATATTCAGGGGGGCATGGGTCAGTCCCATGCTGGATTCCCAGTTATCAGTCTGGGGTGCCATTAACTCCTCCTTGTTCAGGTCAGCTGTCTCTATGTGTTTCTGCAATCTGGTCTTGTCCTCTCCCTCTGCATCTGGATTCTAATTTGGCTCAGTGTTTAGGTTTGGGTGTTTGCTTCTGCTTCCAACAGGTATTAGATGAGGGCTCTGTGGATAAGTTAGTTGTTGATATCACTATCTGGGAAGGGGAAAAGATCGGGAACTACAGATTCAACCATAACCAACAGAATTCAAGAAATGGAAGAGAGAATCTCAGGCGCAGAAGATAAACTAGAGGAAAAAGATTCATCGACCAAAGAAAATCATAAATCCAACAAATCTTAACACAAAACATCCAGGAAATTTTGGACACCGCGAAAAAGCCAAGCCTAAGAATAATAGGCATAGAGGAAGGTGAGGAAGCCCAGCTCAAAGGTGCCGAAAACATATTCAACAAAATCATCGAGCCAAACTTTCCCAATCTGAAGAAGGACATGCCCATGAACGTACAAGAAGCATACTGAACCCCAAATAGGCTGGACCAAAGAATAAAACCCCTTGACATATAGTAATCAAAACACCTAGCATACAGAATAAAGAAAGAATATTAAGAGCAGTGAAGGAAAAAGAACAGGTAACATATAAAGGCAGACCTATCAAAATTACATCTGACTTATCCATTGAAACCCTCAAGGCCAAAAGGTCCTGGATAAATGTTCTACAAGTTCTAAGAGTCCACGGATGCCTGTCCAGGCTACTATACCCAGCAAAACTCTCAATCACTATAGATGGAGAAAACAAGATATTTAATGACAAAACCAGATTTTCGCAATATGTATCTACAAATCCAGCCCTACAGAAAGTATTGGTAGGAAAACTCCAACCCAAGGAAGTTAACTATGCCCACAAAGATGTAGGCAACAGATAATCCAACTACACCAGAAACCAAGGGTAAAGCAGAACTAATATATTCACAATACCACTACCAACAACAAATATAAAACAAGCAAGCATCAACAATAGATAGTTCTTACTCACCCACAACAATAATAGTCTTAACTATAAAATATAGTCTTAACTATAAAAAGACACAGGCTAACAGAATGGATATGAAGACAGAATCCATCCTTCTGCTGCATACAAGAAACACATCTAAGCTTCAAAGATAGACATTACCTCAGGGTAAAGGGTTGGGAAAACATCTTCCAATCAAATGGAACCAAGAAGCAAGCAGGCATGGCTATCCTAATATCTAACAAGTTAGACTTCAAGCCAAAATTAATCAAAAGAGATGAAGATGGTCATTTTGTGTTTATCACAGGAGAAATCCATCAACAAAAAGTCTCAGTTCTGAACATCTATGCCCCAAATATAAAGGCACCCACATTCATAAATAAAATGCTACTAAAACTCAAACCTCACATAAAACCTCACACACTTTTAGTGGGAGACTTCAATACAACACTCTCACCACTAGACAGGACCACAAATCAGAAACTCAACAAAGAAACAAAAGAACTAACAGAAGTTATGTCTCAACTGGGTTTAACAGACATCTATAGAACATTCCATCAAACACAAAAGAATATACCTTCTTCTCTGCTCCACATGGAACCTTCTCTAAGATCGGCCACATACTAGGTGGCCTAACAAACCTCAACAGATACAAGAGAATTGGAATAGTGCCCTGTATCTTATCAGACCACATTGCTTTAAAATTGGAATGCAACAACAACACAAATCGCTGAAAAACCTGCAAACTCATGGAAAAATAGTTAATTTCAAGCTCCTAACTGTAAGATGTTAGTATCAGTATGACAATAATACATTTCAGGTTCTAGAAATTTTGTTTTGTTTTCTTGCTTTTTACTTGACATTTGCAAGCAAAGTGTTAAACTTCCTATATGAAAGCACAGAGAAGCCATCACTCTATATTTCCCTTGATTTATTTTATTTTGCACCTACATTCCTAATAATGTAATTTTTATGACTACTTATTTTTCCACAAGAATATGAAATTAATATGTATCCTTATAAGATAATGTTAAGCTCCAGTGCATATGAGTATGCTTGTAATTTATACAATAATATCTGTCTAAATTAACTAATTTATTAACACGTGTTTTAGTGAGCAACTTATGTTGCTAATGGTACATTTAAACTATACCCTCTATTTTCTTCATAATTTCGTGTAATTTAAACATCATTATTTTTGTTGAAACTGAGTTTCACCATATATCATTTGGTGGTCCAGAACTTGCTTTGTAGCCTAAGTTGGCCTTGAACTCACAGGAATCTATCTGCCCCATGTTTCTGACTTCTGGGCTTAAACACTCACTTTTATGTCACAGTTTTATGGTAAAAGCCACCTATGTCACAAGATCTTATTTCTAAATATATCCTTGTAAATGTCTGATATGCACCTGTGTGCAAGATATGTTTAAACTACTTACTTTGGAAGATCATTGACTCAGCTTAAAGTTATTCAATTTTATTGATTTATTTATATTTTATAGTCTCATCACTGGGGTAAATGTGCCAGTATCACTTTATGCTAATGAAAATTATTATAGTTTTCTTTTAAAGTACTGACTCCTAATGCTTTTAATAGAAAACAGAAAATAACAAATTAATCATGCAAATAAATGCAAATTTAGGGAAACTTATTACTAACTTTAGTCATAACATAAATAAGATGAGACTCTTTTATTGCAATAAAAAATTGATCTTGGTAAACTTTTTTATTTTTATTCTTTTTTTTTTCATTCGTCAATTTCTTGTTTTTAACTTATTTTTGAGATTATAATTTAATTACGACATTTCTCCCTTCCTTTCTCCTCTCCAAATCTTCTCATGCAACCCTCCCAAATATCCTTCTTATTCATGGCCTTTGTTACATAAATTATTATAATGCATGTATTTATTTGTATATACATATATGTTTGTAAATATAATTCTACCTCAATGTATATTTTCAGGGCTGACTATTCAGCACTAGACAATTAGTTGGTGTGCTCTTCCTTGGGGAAGGCTACCTTTCCCTTCCCTACTTTCTTCAGTTGCCTGTAGTTCTTTTTGTAGGGTTTAGACCCTGTGGGCTTTGCCCTGTAAAGGGTCAAATGTCCATTGGTGCCATCTTTGTTTAACAGTACTAAACCTAAGCACCAGGAAAACCAGCTTGAAAACAAACAAGGAGAGGGTCTAGAGAACTAGCATCAGAAAGTGTATGTCATTTTTCAAGGCTCTCTTCCTAGAATGATGATGTCTAACAATTTCGGACTAGGTGCCATAGGAGTACCAACATATACAAGTCAGTAATTCACATCACCAATAAATACAATGTATATTTTTAGGCAAAATTGTTTCTACAACTTATGTATGTTCATGACTTGGAGTCAATGAAAGTAGAGGCAAATCCAACAACTGCTATTGATAGCTATCAATCAGTTGATCCTTGTGATGATTTTTTTTTTAATGCTTTCACTATTTTACGACATATCTAAATAAGTAAGGAACCAGAGCACTTTCAGCCTCATGAAATGTTTCAACTGTATCAGTCCCCCAGTTTTCCTTTATTCTGTTGTTTCTACTGAACCACCTACCCACATACCCACATAGTTACATTCTCCCTTGCTCTGTAGGTGGAGGTATAATTAGAAGAGCATATAGAGTTTCAAAATGAAGAACGTATGACCCAAATTCAAGCACAGGATTCAATTTTCTTTACTCCATGTAGCTCATAACCTAGGCTTCACATACAATGTGGTCTTTCAGGTACTTCTGCATTTTGTATTCCTTAACACTTTATGATATTTTCATGTGGATTTTTATGGCCAATTATTAAAGGGTGTAGGCAGGAGTCATGATAAATTGCAGCAGTGATTGAGTGTATTTAAGACCCAAGCCAGCATGGTCATGAAGATTTTAAGCTTCTAGATTTAAAATTGAAGTTCTCCTACTAACAATCTGTGATCCTGAACAAGTTTCATAAGTGCTTTGATAAGTCCTTACCAATAAAATCAGCATAGTATCAATAACATCTACTGCATGGCTTTATAAAAGTAACTTAAGAATAGAGAAATAGTTAATATAATTATACATTAATAAAATTATTACTTGAAAACAAAATATTCCACAGATTTAATATCACATTAAATAATGTCGGTCTATGAGACTTTATAGCAATTGGTGCATGAATATTCTGATGTTCACTCATGTGAACTTTCTTCATTTGTTTTAAAGGTTTTATAGCAATTTATTTGAACATTTCTCATCTTAATATTTTAAAAAATATATAAAAACTATACAACATCCTATGTAAGTGTTAACTGTTGCTAAAGGCAAAACACAGGAACAATAGTGGTTTTGTCAAGAAAAATGTATGTGTAAAATTTTGAAAGATACAAATTGTGTTTTAAAAAAAAAACCTCAGAACTTACTTATATAAAGACATTCAAATCTTATTTGTCAAATTCACTGGAAGCACACTTTTTGTTTAAAAATATTTTAAAAAGACCTTGAAGCTCAGACTAACCTGAGCAGGCAGTTGTGACCTTGAGGTCTATTCCTGTTTGGAGTTTATGACCATACATACTGATCGTGAACCAGCCACCATGTCTTGGCAGTGTCATTGGGAACTCAGGAACTTTGTGGCTTAAACATTACAAAATGACCTTCTTCAAATGTGCTTTTCTTCATCAACTAATTATTTTATTCACCCTATGAATGTGGGCATTTCCCCACTTTCTGTTATCTGTTCACTTCACTGTACTCCAGAGGGCCAGCTTTTACCACCATAATACTGAATTTGGCTCTTATGTCACCTTTTCTACACCCTGACAACTCCTGTTTGTTCATTGTGGATGGCTTCAAGCTACTTCACACGAGCTAGGATGCCTCCAGAGTCGCTCACCAGAGCCAATAAAGGATGGCAAATCACTTTATAGAAATTAGCTTTGAATTATTCTTTGGCAATTTGAATGAAATCTAGCATGTGTCCTAATAGGAAGAAAATGACTTAATAAGTGTTTTTTGTTTGTTTGTTTTCTTTGTTTTTGTTTTGGGTTTTGGTTTTGTTTTTCCTCTTTAGGACACATTCCCCACATTCTGTACAAAAGTTGCCATGGGAAGAACTGCCATTAATGCCTCAGATTAGTAGTCACAGTAAAGATGTCATTCACTCATTCACTAACTCAAACAAATGTGTTTTACTCTGCAAGTGAATTGCTTATGAGATGAGAAAAATAATGTTTTATAAAATGAAAAAATGTAAAAGAATTTAATGTGAGGTCATGGGGTCACATTGTGACCTTTACTCCTCTGCTCTTCCGTAGGGTATAGGAAATATGGTATTATGAGAGAAAAATTTTAGCAAGCTGACCTAAAATTGAACTAAAATGCCACTAGTTATTGGCTGTTTGACCTCAGAAAAATCAATTAACCTCTCTGAACCTCAATTTCTTCATGTGCAAATATCAAGATATTAAAAGCTTGAATGATGAGTAAAACTGTGTTTCTGTGTTTGAAAAGTTGTCTTTTCTTCAAATAAATGATAAAGGATATGATGATTATGCAGCAAACTACCTTCCAAAGTGTCTTAGGAGGCTAAGCTAAGGGGACATTTGTCAGTTAAACTCTGTGTAGGCCCATTTAAATATCCTTTCACTAAGGAGGCTTGGAACTTTACTTTTAGAAACTGCACAACTAGTTTTATCAGCCCGCCTCTAATACAAAACTCTTCTTGAGTGGAATGTCTTCAAATAAGGCTTTGGATACATATTATTTTACAATGCCATTTACTTTTCCATACAGCTGAAATTATGTGCTAAAATCCAAAGAAAACAGAAGATACAAAAGTGATCCAGTACTTTTGGCCTATAAAGCATTTTACATTCATTTCTGCTCATGATGTAAGTTCTTATCACTTCAATACAATTATCCAACCTCATGTCATTACACAGTGTGATTTTCAAGGATTGAAAAATGTTCTCAGTCTGTCAAAATTATGTTAAGACCAGAAAGGCAATAGGCCCTATTCCAAGTTGACAGAATCTCAACTAAAGGTGAAGCACAAGTCCAATGGAATAATTAGTGTGACATCTAAAAGAGAATAAAATCCAGTTTTTGTTTTTCTCAAAGACAGAAGAAACTGTGGTAGTGTGCATTATTTATACATGACCATGTACCTACATGTCTCCTGTGAAGAAAGACTGGTTAAGACACGTTTATTTTCTGTTTATCATTCTTACCAAAAATTAAGGAAAGGTCTTATGTATCCCACACTAGTTACAAGGTCTCTCTCTCTCTCTCTCTCTCTCTCTCTCTCTCTCTCTCTCTCTCTCTCTCCCTCTCCCTCTCCGTGTGTGTGTGAGAGTGTGTGTGTGAGTGCACACATGCATCATGCACACCCATAAGGCTGAAGTCAGAAGAGCATGTAGAAGTTCCTGGAACTACAGTTATAGGAGGGTATGAGCTGCTATGTGGATGCTGGAAACAGAACTCAGGTCTGCTTAATGAGCAGTAAGAGGTCTTAACCCCTGAACCAGCTCTACAGTCACTAAGATATTTTACTTTATTTCTGATTTTTAAAGATGCCTTTATTAGAAGACACAGAATGGAAAAGCAGGATAAAGAGTGACAGAGAGGGATATAAGGGGATAACACAGCAAAAAGCAATAAAAGGACTGGGGAAAATCAGACAGAAGGGAAGAAAACTGAGAGATCCAGAAAGGAAAGGAAGAAAGAAAGAAATATATACAGCAAAACTGATAAACCTAGAGAAAATCATAAAATTAAAGGAAAGAAGAGAGATAGAGAAAGGGAAGAGAGAGGAAAGATGCAAAAGAGAGACAGGATCATAGCTGGAGTTGCAACCAAAGAAAGTGTTATGAGACAGAGTAAGGCAAAGGAGAAAAATATCAAGTGACTTATCATGACAGATGGTAAATGCTACAACAAAGGGTCAAGGACAATAATGTTTCAAAGTAGATATGATATTAAATTAAAATTGGGAGTAATTCATGGGAAAATTAAATGCAATAGAAAAGTGAAGGTAGAAGAGGCATTAGATAGTTGAGACATGACACAGAGAACACTGAGAAACTAAGTAGGGGTGCAGAATCCTGGACAAAACACAGGTAAAAATTTCAAAACTCAAGTAAGGTGAATGCTGCATACACTGCACTGGAAGTATTTTGCCTAAGTTTTGGGAAGTAGCATTTGTAGAAATTACAGTCACCTACAATTATTGAAAGATCTTGTGGCGCAGAGCACGTAGTTGGAAAAATGGGTGGGTAGAACCTGGGTTATGTCATTCATATGACCTATATAAGTTTAAAAAATAATAACATACTTGGGACCTCAATATATCTACAAAATCAGAGACATAACCCCTTCTGTAAACTGTGAGAACCTTTCCAACTCCAAAATGGTGTTCCCTAAGCTGAAATCTTCCATGATTGTTAGGACATCATTGATGGACAACAAAGCAAGCTCATCTCTGAGAACTGCTGCTGTGTCTTAAACCCCCTAATGACAGTCTTATTCTTGATGCTGAAGAAAAAAATCAAGCTGGATTCTTGGCTTTGCTATCTGCCACAAACTTTACTGTGTTGCCCCAGATAGACCTTCCTCTTTATCTGTGAGATTCCATATGCAGGGTGAGATGGAGAGGACAACTAAAAGAGCTACAGCAACTCCTACCTAGTCTGCTAAAATGTTTATGAGGTAGTGCAGATAGAAGAGAGGCTAGATAGGCAAAAAAGAGAGCCAGGATCCAGGAGCATGTTATGTTCTGCCTGAAGTAGATGGTTAGTTCTTCACTTCCGTTAGATTTTACCAATGTGATTTTGCAATCATGTGACTGACTGGATGGCTTATGGGGTAAATACACTTTCCTACAAGCTTGACCACCAAACATGGATCATTGAAGCCACATGGTATATGGAGAGAATCATTTCTTAAAGGTTGTCCTCTGACTTGGCACCTGTGAATGCACACACACACACGCACGCACACACACACACACACACACACACACACACACACAGAGAGAGACAGAGAGACAGAGATAGAGAGACAGAGAGAGAGAGGGAGGGATTAAATAAATGTAAAAGTAATTTAAAAGTAATTTTGAAGAGTATTATTGATATTATATGTGAGCTTTTGTATAGAGAAGCTACTGGGAAGAAGTACTATCAAAAGCATGGGGCCCAGTGGAATGACAGTATTACTTAGGAGATGAGAAGAGATTAGAACCATGGTTGCATCCTCACCTATAGTCATGCCTGTAAGGCTACATATTTCCAACTTTAAAAAGGAAAGCATCCTTAAAATAACCTCTCCAGTGTTCTCTGGCATTTACTGTTACAGTGAAGACTAGATAAGATGCAATCTATGCCATCATTACTGGACACTGCTCTTATACATTTCTACATTAATAACACAATAAGTGGAACAGAAAGATAGGCTCAGATGTACTATTTAGTGAGGAAAGGAACACAAGAGAGGTTACAGATACAGACAAGGTAGTTTCAAATGAGGTAGTTACAATGGTTTAAGATTAATGTAGAAATGGCACTACCTATTCCACACTGGGGCACTATGGAAGGTGCACTAAAAGATAAAAGCCAACACATAGAAGGTTTCAGATTGTGAAAATGCAAATTCATTCATGAGTTCCTTCATCAAAAACAACCACCAAAGCCTGTATTTTCTCAGATTTAACTCTGAAGGCAAACAGAAGCTATAGATCTGTAGTCCAAGGGGGTCAAGTTACATTTCATATTGGCAGCAGAAATTGGTAACATCATCCACATGGTTCTGGGTTTTGTGGGCAAGAAATATATACATGTCTAGAGATGAGGGTATGTAAGGAGTATGGTTTTTCTGCCTGCCACAGCTGGACTTGTCCCGCCACCATGCCAGCCCCAAATAATGCACACTGAGACTCTGTATTAGATATTATACTGTAGGCCAGTTACTACTTTCTTATCTGCTAGCTCTGTCTTAAATATTAACCCATTTCTGCTTATCTATGTATTTCTCTTACAGGAGCCGGCCAGCATACTGCTTTCTCCTGACTCTCCACCTTGACCACTCCTTACTACTTCCTCTTTCCTCCTTGTCTCCTAGTCCCTCCTATCATCCTTTCCAATTGGCCAACGGTGCTTTATTCATTAACCAGTATGAGAAACATATACAGAATGATAAATGCTCCTGGCAACACCACCTTAACCAGAAAGGAAGATGGAAGTTGGACATCAAAGAAATGCGTTATAAAGTTACTTCCAATATGGCAAGACTAGCCATTTGGACAAGGTACTGCTCTCGTCTGGACTGTTTGACTTTATGCTGTGTAAACTGGACATGCAGGACTCACAGAAACGTGACTGCTGATTCAAGATGGACATTGCTACAGAGTTCCTGCTTCATGCAAGAGCCTGCCAGACAGTCTGCAGGACACAGAGAAAAGTGACAAATAAGCTGCCAATACAAGAAGACAGTTTAAAGTTTCCTGCTTTGCTGAAGAGTCTTCCAGACACATATGGCCTATGGGCTAAAGATGGAAGATTACAAAAGAACTTCGGGTGGCCAGGTAGTGAGTTGTCTCTGTTATTTCTAGAGCTTATATGTTATCCTTCTGTGGTCTTTGAAGGAGTTGAAGACAGATAGTTATGGTTATAGTTTTCATTAGTTAGGATTAAAGATAAGTTACTTAGACTTTAGACACACAAAGATAAAATAGGTGATGGAATATTTTCTTCAAATCTTGCTAAATGTTAATGAACTAAATATTGTTAACTGTGATTCTTACTTGATAACTGTTGTATAATATATTTTGATATGTTAAGGTTAAAACCCTTCTTTTTATTTAGACAGAAAAGAGGAGATGATGGGAGATGTCATTCTGTATATGTTTCTCATACTGGTTAATAATAAAGCACTGTTGGCCAATAGGAAAGGAAGATAGGAGGGACTAGAAGACAAGGAGGAAAGAGGAAGTAGTAAGGAGGAGGCAAGATGGAGAGTCTGGAGAAAGCAGAATGCCGGCCCGCTCCCCGGTAAGAGAAATACATAGATAAACAGAAATGGGTTAATAATTAAGATAGAGCTAGTGGATAAGAAACAAGTAACCGGGCCAATAGCATTGTACCAAATACAGAGTATCTGTGTATCATTTGAGGCTGGCACGGTGGCGGGACAAGACCAGGCAGCGGGAGGAAAAACAGTACTCCTTACAAGGGTATTTGTGCTGGGTTTCCATAAGGCTTGTAAACCCAGACATTATTTTGCAGGGATAGAGTCCATGGAATAGTACCACAAGGAACCATTACATACAGATAGGAAGGAGAGGCTAAATTGTAAAGAAGACCCTGGAGATGCTAAACTTATGGAATGTCTTCGAAGTACAGCTTCAGACATAGATTAGCAGCTGCCTTAAGAGAAAGGTTATGAGTAACACAGGAGGCAAAGTTGAAGATAATAGGCAACTGAAACCAGTTGGAGCCCAGATAACTCCATTTATGATTTCCCTGATGGTTTCAGTTTTTCTTTGGTTTTCTTTCCTTGTTATCCTCCTATTCAATAGTTTTTTTTTTTTTATGTGTGCTTTGTTGTTTGGATGAATAAAGCATATTTTTATGCTATTTTATACCTGCAGTAGTTGAGATTATCTTGAATCTCAGGAATAGTATGGGATATAAAGCAGTGTTAAGGCTGTTAAAGAAACTGGTTGGTGGTGGAGCATGCCTTTAATCTCAGAACTCAGGAGGCCAAAACATGTAGATCTCTGTGAGTTTGACACCTGTCTTTTCTACAGATCGAGATTCAGGACAGGCTCTAAAGCTAAAGAGAAACAACTGTCTCAAAAACAAAACAAAATAAAAATATTGTAAAAGACAAAACAGCTTTAAAAAGATGGAATGAATGTTCTGCATTGTGAGATGGACATGGAATTCTAAGGGTGAGGAATAAAATTGAAATGGCTAATACTGATTTCCAGTTTGAAAGAATCTAGAAGGATCTAGGCCATAAGCCTCAAATGAGAGCTATGATTGATTTTTGTAGATCATTTTGACCTCTGGGTCTGCTTATTAAAGATTAATCTTTTTAGGATAATTTAGGTTGATTAAGATGGGAAGACACATGCTAGAAGTGGACAGCATAATTCCATTTGCTTTTGGGTAAGATTATCACCAAACTTGCTTTTGCCCAGTTGATTGGTCATAGCAGTAATAAAAATAACTCACACATGAAAGAATTAAAAGTAAATTCTCTAGGTTAATGCATCATAAAATAAGCTATATTAAAAAGCACACATAAAATAGACTAAATATATAAATACAATCTGTCCCTTTGTTATTACTCATCTTTCCTGTCTCAGTGTCTGACACTTGAAATATTTAATGTGGTCATCATTATTTCTGAAAGTTTAATGATTTGTGCACTATATTCCCTGCATTAGAACACTCTGAGCTGTTCTGTATGTATAGTATTACTGCTGTATTTATAACTTTTTGTGGTTTTTTTCCTCACTCATTAAAATTTCTTTCAATTTTAAAAACTCCCTTTTGGAATCCATATAGGACAGGGATGGTAGAAGTATCTCTGGGGTTCTGTTTGTTTCAGACCTACCAAATTTCCAAAGAAAACTTTTGCTCGGTATACAATTTTTGGTCGAGAGCTTATGTTTCCTCCTTCAGTGCTGTGAAGATCTCATCCCATTCTCTCTTGCCCAGCACGATTTCTGCTAAGAAATGAGCTTTCAGATACATCTAGACACCATGTTGTATTGTTTCTTTGCTCTTGCTGCCCTGAACAATCTCCTCCTTAGCTTTCACCGGTGAGAACTTGGTGTCTTAGAGTAGACTTGAGTTTTGTCTGGCTGCTTATCTTTACACAATTTTCTTTATTTGGGGAGACATCAATTCCTGTTATCTTTTGTTAGGATTACTTTTTTCTCAAGTAACTGTTAAACAACAATCATTTGTCTCCATTTTTTTAAATCTCATTAATTTTTTCTCCTGTATGAACTATCCTAATTGTGATGCTTCCATTTTAAATTCTGTTTAAACCATCATTCAATTCAGGGATTTGTGTTCCACCATAAACAGTCCCCTGCCCCATCTTTCTGTTAAGCTACTTGGTTAGAGTACTAAATTCCTTATTGATGGGTTATTGAAGATATTCACTTTCCTTAAATAGTTGTTTTAAATTTGTCATCTTGAGAGTTAGTCTATATTATTTGCCACAGGGTTAGTCTAAAGCTGTTTCAGCAGTTGGGCCAGGCTGTTTCTCTGAGAGTTCTTGATGGTGTGAAACAGTATTTTTGCATGAAGGGAATGGGGTGTTTAAACCATTGTCCAAATCTGGTTTGTCTATTCCCATCTTATTGGAATTCTAAATCTGTTTTAAAGCTAAATGGTGTTCAAGACCAGGTACTCTGTGATAACTCTCTATAAATTATCACTCCTTCAGTATAAAAAGGTAACCTTTTTCTTTAAAAGCTAAAGTTCACACATTTCTTGGTAAGATCAGTGGACATGTTTAAAAGGAATGTTCATTCCCTCAATAAAGCAGGACTTGGCTTATGTGGGCTTGAATCTTTAGCCTATATACATTCATCTGTATTCAGTTAATGGGAGTGTTTGCCAGTTTTTGTGTAGAACACCATTCTATTCTACCCATACTTATGTCATCCTACAACCTTTGCTACCATATGCTACCAGCACTTCACATAAAGTACCCAGATAGAATTGTCACATCACTTAAATTGGACAAAGGTACATGTTGCTATAGGCTACTTATTCCTGGTGGACCTGAGGCTCAAGTCTTTTTCAACTAGTAGCAGACAATGTTGGAAGTGTAACCTGATATGGGAATTCTATCTGATTTACCCTGACAATGAAGGTATTCCAGACTGTCCTGTCCACGGGCATTGTTTTAGGAATGGAGACTATTACTATCTTTCTAGTACTAGGCTTCCTTAAACTGATATTGAATTTGCTGTGTTTGACTCTCCATTTGCAACCCCCAGCAAATAGATTCTTGCTCCACTCTATACTGTTCAAGTGTCCTAGCTCACTTTGCATTGATTTGATAAATACCATGACCAAAAGCAATTCAAGAAGACAAATTTATTTCATCATTTAAGCTTATATTACGTTATGAAGAGAAGTCAGAACACAAACCTTCAGGCAAGAATTGAAGAAGAGCTCTTGGAGAAATTTTGCCTACTAATCTATTCTTCATGGTTTGCTCAGCATGCTTTCTTATACCATCAGGGTCACCTGCCTAGGATTGACAAAGTGACACACACACACACACACACACACACACACACACACACACACACACACACAAGAATTCTACTGATTCACTGGAAACCCAGGATGATGAAAGCATTTTCTTATTTAAGGTTATTTCTTCCCAGAACACCTTAGATAGGGCAAATTGACAAAAAACTTAACTGGCACAGGCAGTGTTGGTGACAGGCAGACTATTTGCCAATGTAACTGGCATTAAAATGAATCATGAATGAGCCACACATCTTCAAGGACATACCTCTGAAATAAGCCAGACCCACAATGTATGCGAAACATGATGCAGACTCAAACACAATTCTGCCCTCATATGAAATGCACTATTTTGAAACATGTACTTTTGGCAGATTAATTTTTAGCACTGGCTTGGAACTAGCTCTGCTGCCCAAGGTTGGAAGTTCAGTTGAAAATAACATTTGGACCAATGTTTTCTGTATGCTCAGTTGCATCTGACTTAACTTAAAGCTGGAGGCATCCATGTAGCCTGTGGAATTCCGTGCTGATATGAAATCAAAGAAGGGCTTTCATTAAATCTTGAGACTATCCTACTGGCACTTAGTTGCCTATTTCATGCCTGAGAATTCTAGAAGTATCTGTGAACTGTGACCTGCAATGTGACTTTTGTTTTCTACTTGAAGAACGTTTTCATGGTAGCAGTAACTTTACTACACTTTAGAGCAAAGCCCTGTACTAATGCTCTTGGTTTAATCTCTAATGGTAATGAAGTTTTCTGCTCTTGTGTCTAAGGTAGAGGAAAAGATGGCAAAAGCAATCACCTTGCAACCCAATGAATTGAATTTCAGTAGCTCAATCTTCTATATTCTTCTAGGGCATTGTACAGATCTGTCTGATATTGAATATGACCATGGAGGGTCTTATCCTGGATTTAAAGTCTATAGCATAAACTTAATTCCCATATAATCCTCATGTCTGATGAATTAATGATTCCATTAACTTTTTCCTGACTTCTTCAGTGCATCTTTTTAATATATTAAAAGGAAGCAGTTTATCTCTCATCCAAAATCTTTGTTCATATTCATTTAATTTTCTAAGCACATAGGTATAAAAACTGATTTGTCTTTGGTGAATTATTGTTAGAGGATTTTAGGCAGCATTTTATTCCATCCAACTCAAGAATATTTTATAAATGTCTTCTATACAATTATTAAGAATTTTTATATATTAAAATTTCAAGAACCATAGGAGTTTGTTTCATTTGAGAACATAAAATTAAAAATTCAAAACATAGTATTAGGAATAATATTTAGGTGGAAAAAGAAGAAACTTACTATCAACTCAAACTTTTAAAGCCTACTAATCCATAAAATATAAATCTTTTTACAAAGTAATTAACTTTATGAAATATTTATATGATAATTTTTCTTCATGTTATTTTTGTCTCTTGGCTTCATTTGATATTGTGTCTCTATGACAAATCTTTTCTAATATTCTCTAAAAGAATAAAAGATAATTTGATCTGCTCTGTAATAATGAAGCTCAAAAATCTGCTTTCCATTAAGTGTTCGGAGAATGACTTTTTACTTCACTAATTACTGTAGTATCTTATAAATTTTAAGGTCATAATTAAATTTGGTCAACTCTTTAATATGTTTGTTTCATATGTAAGTTATGAATGTTAACATGGAAATTAATCTCACATCGTTTTTGAGTTTACATTATTAAGAGCTCTACTAAAACCATTTCAACGCTGGAATTGTCAAAATTACCCTATATATGAACAAAAGTGACTTTGAGCCATGTAAATAAATTGTACTTTAACTCCAGCACTAGGTATCATCAACTGAACTTACCCACATTCTGGAATTAGTTATATTATTTTCCTGACTCAGCCTGACTGCCTTGTCATAAAAATATATCATAAACTTGATGTTTTCTAAATAGCAGTCATTTACTTCTTACTGTCAAGGAGTCTGAGAAGATAAACATTGTAAATACAATGTCATCAGTACAATGTGGGGTCTCATTCTACATAAATTGTACTTTCTGTGTCCTAGTGTACTAGAATGCAAGGACAGTTCCTATAAAGACACTAATCATAATGATAATGACTCTGATCCCATAGCTTAGGTGCCTCTCAAAAGTATCGTTTCAAAATTCTACCACCACAAAGCTTAAGATTTAATACAGGAGGTTTGAGGATGTATCAGTTAGATATTTCACTAGTCGCCATGAAACACTACATTGTTACGGGCAGAATGGAAGAGGCTACTTCTATCAATCATTATTCATGTGTTTAACTGTTGAAAATTCTACAATGAACTCTACTAGACAATGAGAAAACACACAAACGACAACAACAACACCCCCCCCCAAAAAAAAAAAAAATCTCCAAGCACCTTAGATGAGCCCATATAGCTGAGTAGTTCAGAATGTTCTCATTGTCTCCTTAGTAAGTATACCTGGGTTAGAAACTCCTGCTCATTGCTGGTTCCTCCAGGAGTAAATACAACGGATACATATATACATTTTGCCATTTCCCTCCATGGCCTATGAACTTCTATTTAACAAGCTGTTAATGTTACTGCAGGATTCTTACATTTATTTCCTCAAACACTAGTTTCTAGTTCTGTATTGTCTGATAGGGTTGCCAAAGTCACATGCCACTGACTAAGCTAATTTAGAACTTATATTTAATAAAATTTAAGCACAGCTTCTTAGTTTTGCCCTCTATTTTCACCAGACTCAGTAGCTACAAGTTGATAACCACTGTTTTAGACATAGTGAATGTTGAATAAGTCTGTGATCACAGAAAGTGACACAAGGCAGGTTCATTCAGGAATTTCAGTGTCATATGGGTTTGTAAGATGACACTTATAGCATTTTTCTTTTATATTAATGATATTAAACAATGGATGTTCTGATGTGGGAAAACACAGTTGACACAGATTTTCCTAAGGTGATTAGTAATTGAACCCCCTTACCTTTTCCATTGTGTTTTGTTTGATTTCACATATGTTTATTTGTTATAATGCTTATTTTTTGTTTTGCAAATGCAAATTCACCTAAAATGGATCTATTATCATAAAACTAATCTATTAACTTATAATATAAAACCTATTACAAAACTGCTTAATCCAATATATCAAACAATCATGATGATTTCATACAGATAAACTAGCGATCTTCTCCTAAAAAATAAGAAACTAGGAATCTCTGAGTTAAGAAGTAGATTTAAATTCACAAAACACGTACACCTTCTCCAGGAGTACTTCACCACCCTTGGGGTCTCGCCCCTAAATCATTGACTAAGGCTCAACATAGACAGGGTTTGGCATATGGTGTGGACTTGGCTGCTTCAGTGTCCCCAAATAATTTTTTTTAATTTTTTAGTTTCTCTTTGGGGATGATATTAATGAGACAGACAAAGAAACATAAGTTGCTTCAAAACAATTTTAAAATTGCTAAAAATCTTCTTACTATTTAGCAGGGTTTTAGCCTATAAAATATGACTTTAAAATAGCATGTGAATGGGTGATTATGATTGGATAAGTTTTTGAAGTATAGATTAGAAACAGCTACAGGGTTTGACAAGACACCTGGGCAGGAATAGTTGCTTGCCTCCAAATATGACCATCATGATAGAAGGAGAAAAGCAGCTATCACAAGTTGTCCTCAGACTTCCAGATACCAATTGTGACTTTCATATGCACATATACAAGGCTGTAATTAAAAAATAAATAACAATTTAAATTAAAAGCAATTGCAATGGTCTCTGCTGCCTGGTGACAAGGAGATGTCCCTAAACATGTTGAAACAGGGGAAGAGAAAGTTTAAGGATAGTAATGTAATTATGTGTTCTGAAAAGAAAAGTTTGAATCTTTAATGAGTCATCTGAATAGTTGGAATCAGTCTTGTCATGACAATGATTCTTTAGTTTTCACTGAGAGGAAGAATGTGGGTGGATAGAAGCATACAGTTTACCTGTTCCATCGTCACAATTATGACTTCCATGTTGCAGTGTCTTCCTACCAGAGAGTTCAAGAGCTCATGCACCCCAAAAGGTTTATAAATGATACTGTGTTGAACTGCAATAATTCTAGGTTCAGATTGTATAGTAAACAGTGAAGTTCACAAGTACAGAACACATATAAATATCTGAAGTAGAAATTACATGCTTCATCTAAAATACTATATGTAATTAAATGGGCACAATATTTTCAGTCTTTCTGTACAAAATAACCCTTCTTTTTCAGGCTTTTTATATGAATATCCTGGACATATTTCCTTTTCCTCCTCCATACACAACCATGTCCTTCAGGCTTAAAAAGACTTTCCCCAGGAAGTAAGGAATGGGTTGGTATACACTCCAGACTTAAAAGAATTGTATAAATGTGGTGACTCTTTACTGCCATTGCCTCTTTTCCCTTTTCTTCTTTTTTTTTTTCAGCCTTTAGCACTAGAACTCAAGTCAACCTTGTCAGTAAGGCAGAGTCCCTAAAGGCACAAAGCCTTGGGTACATGGAGCTTCAGTGTGACCTGTATTTGACACTACTTGCCTCTGGCGTTAAGTTTGGGGCTAATGCAGTATACATCATGTCAGAGAGGTATGTCTGTGTAAGCCCATTAGGAGATGGTTTTATTTTTTGTTGTTGTATTTTTTTTCCACAAATGCAGATTGCACTTCCTATACCACCTGCTTACACATGATTAGTTCTTCTGCCTGTAGGGTTATCTGGGAGAATATAATTATTGCTAAAAAAAAGTTTATGGCATTAAAGATTGAGACTGAAGTGTGCATGTGAGAGTGTATGTGTGTATGTGCTCCAACAAGAGAGGACACTGAGATTCCTTTGTTTAAAGGGCAGTTTTCCTCGGAAGTGGCTAATCTGTCACTGTCACTAGGCAAGAAAGAGGTGGGGGAGATGCCAGTGGAGTGAGGACATGCCAAGTCTGCTCAGAATGCTCATTGCAGGGGACGATCCCCACAGCTGTTGTGCACCCAGTGTAAATATGGACAGCCTGATTCATCACAGAGTTCCCTTCTGCAGCACATGTCCAAACACGGTGATGATTTAGTGCCTGCAGCTGGAACTGTACCATGCTTGTTCCAAACAGCAAAGTTTAAAAATTAGGGGGTGGAACTAACAATCTGAGAAATAGTAGAGAGGCTACCTTAAATGCCCTTCCCTGATAATGAGATTGATAACCACCTTATATGCCATCCTAGAGTCTTCATCCAGTAGCTGATGGAAATGGAAGCAGACACCCACAGCTAAATAGAGTCAAATTCCTGGAACCCAGTTGCAGAGAGGGAGAAGTGATGAGCAAAGGGGACAAGAAAAAGTTGGAGAAAACCCCATAGAGAGCTGACCTGAAGAAAGGGCGCTCATAGACCCCAGACTGATAGCTGGGAAAGCATCATAGAACCTACCCAGACCCCCTGACCATGGGTCTCAGTTAGAATGCCTGGGAAGTCTATGGGACCTATAACAGGGAACCAGTTGTATCCCTGGTGCACAAAAGGACTTAAGGGTGCATGTTCCCCATGGAGGGATACTCCATTAGCCTAGGCCCTACTCCAAACGACTTGACAGATTTTGAAGATCCCTCCTGAAAAGCCTCACCCTCTTTGGGGAGTGGATGAGGAATGGAATTCAGGAGGGAAGAAATTAGGGGGGATGGGAGGATGGGAGGGAGAGGGAACTGGGATCAATATGTAAAATAAAAAAATAAATTAAAAATATTAGGGGGTGGAATTGGACAGGATACGGGGGTTACAATGAGGGAGTGACTACTTCCAGGTTTCTGAGAGGAGAGAAGGGCAACAAGAGTGAAGTAATCTGGGACCCACTCCCTTATTTTAACTTCAGTTTTCACCACAAATACTTTAGCTTTAGTATAACTAAGCATTTTGAACTAGTATTTCCTCTCTTTCTTTTTTGCCTGTGCCTTAACAATAGATGCACAAGGTCCTTGGGAATTCTTCTTTAAACAGCATTGATCCCAAACTCCAGGAAACCTCTGTGAGGACAGCAGGATGAGAAAATAAAGAGTTCAGCTTTTGCTGAGTATGGGTACAAACTATTCACTCATTTATTAATCAAAAATGTGTAGGATTCTGAAAAGTAACTCCTTGGGTAAGGTATTTGCTAGACAAATATGAGGACCTAGTGCAGGTGTCCAGTATACACAAAAAGTTCAATGATCTGAGTACATGTAACCATACTATTTGGAGAGGGTAGACATAGGTAGATCTCATGGCACTCCCTGGATGGCCAGTCTAGTCAGATAGTGAGTTCAAGGTTCAGTGTAAACCTTGTATGAAAATATAAGGCAGAGAGTTATAGACAGAACATCCAATATAATCCTTTGATATCCACATCCACATTATACATGATCTAGTGCACACACACACACACACACACACACACACACACACACACACACACACACACGAGAGAGAGAGAGAGAGAGAGAGAGAGAGAGAGAGAGAGAGAGTGAAGGCCAATCAAAATATAAGCTTTGGAGGAGTGTAAAGACAATGGTTTGTTTTATTTTCCCCCTTTACATAAAAGTAGATAATTTAAAATGTAATTAAATGTCAATAAAGTAAATTCACAAATTAGGAATCATACTTTATGTTCCATATCTAATAGGTTGTCAGTGAGTTCCGGAAAGCCGAATAGATAATCTTGTCATGTCCTGTATAGAAATATGTTGTTCTTTGCTGACATGACAAACTGTTTTAGACTTCACTAGGAAGCGATGGTGCAAAGGCTACTTTAAGTTCCCAGAGAAAAATGTTTCATTTCAGCAAAGGAATGCAATGAGATTTGGGAAGGTTCATTACCAGTACATGTAGCTGGTGAAACAACAACAAAACATTGTGTGGATGTGGTAGGTGGGTAAGAAGAATGGGAAGACAGTTTTTCAGAGTGTGTGGATAGTTTAGGCTTGTAGTTATTAATTTTAGCACCAAGGGTGTGCCAATGAAGCATGAAAATGTGAGATATTCCAGCCTCAAGTTAGTGAATTCAGTGTCCAGTGAACTTTTCCATTTAGAAAAGGCCTGTCTTCCAGTTCCAAATCCATTCTGTTATTCTATATTTTTTTTCCTGGGCTGAACATCTGAAAATTCATATCCTTTCCTGAAGTCTGGTTTCTTGGAAAATTCTGTTATTCATAATCACTATAAAACAGCTGCCCATGAGCAGATGCCTTTTATGTGCCAGTAGTGACCAAGGAAGACTATTCACCTTGGAAGAATCTTTCGCTTTAGATTCCAGCTTCCTTTAACTTTCTCACAGTGTTTGGGTTCCAGTCTTAGAGGTAGGAGCGAGTACTTTGCTCTGTGAACCATCTTCTCTGATATTGTAGTGTTACAGTCTAGGTTATTCTTTCCATCCTAAGAGAATATATCTGGAATCCTTAATATTTCTATTCCCTCCAACTCATTCTCTCTCTCTATCTCTGTCCTCCCTCCTTTTTACCTCTTATCTATACCTCAATACTCAGTTACCTGTAGTAGAAGTTTATCTTAAAACACAGTATTTTTGAGGTCTCTTAGACTTCTCAGTCCTTCTGGCTGAGACCCATATTTGGGGGGCCTGATTCAGTGCCATGCTGGCTTCCCAGCTATCAGTCTAGTGGCCCTTAGCTCCTCCTTGTTCAGGTAAGCTGTCTCTATGTGTTTCTGCAGCCTGGCCTTGTCCTCTCAGTCTGCATCTGGATTCTATTTCAACTCAGTGTTTAGGTATGGGAGTTTGCTTCTGTTTCCACAGAAAATGAAAGATGTGGATTCCTTCCAGACTAATGTGGTTTGATCTCGCCAGACTGCCTGAAACATAGTGCAAGGTGATCCTACATTCAAAACAGCTGGACAAAACAGCCCTACAGACTACAGGCAGGATATCTGAATCTTCTTCGAATTCCCCCATGACAGCGCCCCTTACCAGCAGGAAGTAGTTTGGAAAGAACGACGCCAAAATTCCCAAATATTGTCTATAAATGTTTGTTTTCATTTAATTGGACTTTGTTATATAAAATTAAATAAAATAATAATAAAAAAGAAAAAACAGTATTTTTAATGAGAAATAAAAATATTGTCTTGAAATAGATATAAAGTTATGATACAGACTTACCAAAAACTTTATAATGGAAGATACTACAAATTAAATATACTATTTAATGGGTTGCAGAGATGTGGAACACATTAAAATTACGTAAAATAATGCAACCTAATGGTGTTTGTCCTATGGTTTTAATGAGACCAATGACATTCCATGTAGAAAAGCATGAAATGTACCTTCATGTGCTAAAAGGAATTTCTTGAAAGATTCAGACTTTATTTGGGTTTAGGTTTATACTCATAATTATTTTCCCTTTTGTTTTATTTTAACTGAAGTCTAGTGAGGAAAATTTTGTACAGTTCTGTAACAGTCTTGATTTTTATATAAAAAAACTCAAATAACTTATTAAATATATGATATGAAAGCCTAATCTATGTTTTACAATATAGGATTCATTATCTCAAAGTGAGTTACAAGGGTTAAAAATATTTTGGAAGAAATATGTAGAATACATGGAGAGTGTAGACTACAGGGTGTTTAGATATCTTATGCAAAGGTGTATAGATACCAATGTTCTACAGACTGTACTTGGAAAGCCATTAGGAAAAAAAATAATGAGAATTGATTATATGAAGGAGCAACGATATAGAGGACTAAAAAATGGTCAAAGGAGGCAGATATTTGGGGGGGGGCTTATTTAAAGATCCTCAACATCCAGTGATATGCATCTTTTAATTAAGATTGTGTTGGATGATATTAAAATTAAGAACCAAAAAAGTATGGGGTTTCCAACAACTAATCAACATTGGGATTTTGATGTAAGTATCTGCCATAACTTAAGAAAAACAGTTTAAATATAATTTTGACATTTCATTGCTGGAAAACTTGGAAAGGAAAAGGAAGAAGACAAAAGCAGAACAATTTTATTGCTGAGCCTGGAGGTAGTAGTTTGAGAAGTTGATTTGTCAGAAGAAAGTTGAGTTCAGATTTGCAGGTGTTAATTTTAAATTTTAAACTGATAGTGAAAAATCACAGTGTCAAAGTTCAATTAGTAATTGGAGATGAATCAGTTTCTAGGAAAGAAAACTGATTTATTGAAAACTGTTGGAGACTGTGTACTGGGCATGTATGTAAAGTTTCCATCACATCCATGTATGATTGCTACTAAAGGATGGTTGGAGGCAAAAAGAGATCTACAAAATTTAAAATAAGTAGCTTAAAATGATTTAATTTTGGACAAAGTTGATCTCTAAGACCTTGCTTTGGAACATAATTTCTTTAGACCATACATTGAAAAACAATGAAAGATATCCAATAATAAACCAAAAGTAACCTAATTCCAGAGACAGGAAGTCACTAACAACCAACTGCAAGAAACTAACAAAATCCAGGGTAGTACTTTTGAAATACAATTCCATCACTTGTCTTCCATAAGGATTAATTAAATATTTATTCATTAATCTCTGAATAGCTCCCCTCTGTTGTGCCTCCTATGTTCTGTAGAAAGGGTAAGGTACTCTATAATTCATACTAAAACATTTGAAACATTTTGAACCATGCTAAGTCTCCTAAGAACAGCCTTCCATTTACCAAAATTTCAATTAATGTCTGTGTCATCCAAAACTACCCTCATACCTTGAGCCTCCTCTTCTAAGATTGCTTTGTTGGCAAGAATTGTGTATGTGTTAAATGACTAATTAAAGCAATCTGGAAAGAGTGCTTGGGTGACTGTTGACAGATGTTTCTACATGTGGCTGTGAAACAAAGGCAGAGCCTGAGGTGATGAAAAGTCCACAAAACTTGAAACTGAAGGACCTGGATTCAATCCCAGCCTGACCTTTACCATATACAGAATTTATTCAAAATTAGCTCTCGTGGTGGATGTGGGGGTTAGGGTTACCGCATATATGGAGGTAAACATTAAGATAAATGACCATGCAGGAAATTATGTCGCAGAAAATATGCTTAGCTTAATGCTAAATCTTGCATACATTTTACAATATAATATGAGAATATAATATGATATAAAATATAGGAGCAACCTAGAGAATTGTGTGATATAATCTCTTCAATATACCGCAATAGAAAACAGGGTTAAGTCTAAGAAAGTAATTGGTCAACACAGATTACAGGTTAGTCAAAAGGTCAGAAGTAACATTGAGTTTTTGTTTGACTTTCCACTCTAATGTTCAAAACATAAAGCCATCATTTGGGTATTGCTTTAGACATCATTAATTTAGCCAATACTCTAAACTCATCCTACATATAATTTTTGAGATCTGAGTTACAAAAAAGGATAAACAGCATTAAATATTCTACTTTTGTTTAAAGTCAAAATAGCATAGGTTTCAAAAGGAAGAATTTTTAAAGAATATTGAGCATGTCACTCAACCCAAGCTATTACATGACTAAAGCTCTAGAGAAATATGTAGGAGCAGTCTTGAAAGCATCACAATTTTCTGTCTATGATACAATTTATTCACCTTTCCTTTGGATATTTCAATCTTTTAGCAGGGAGGTATTGATTGTTCCAGTGAAGTCATCCTTTCACTCAAAGATAAAAGGATAACAATAAGGTTTGAACCTAAAGAGCTACCAGAGATTAAAAAATAAATATGGCTCATAATACCATATATAAACTAGTATGACTATGTAAAACATTGCATTAGACTGTGTTAGGCATGTATATCTGTAGCCAAAGCCACTTGAAAAGCAGAGACAGGTCCAAGAGTTAAGTCCAGGTGTTAGAAACAATCCCAAAGGACATTCTGAAACCAAGAATGAATGAATGAATATAATCATGAATGCATATAAAAATGGATGGAGACATAGGTACATAGGTGATAGATAGACATACAGACAGATGTAGAATTAATAAGAAATAGATACTGTATCCTTAGATGTTATAGAGTGTTGGATGATGGGCATGTTGTCAAGCTGTCAAAAAAACCTGAGACATCATGTAATAGTGTGGAAAGACAGACACACAAACACCCAAACATAGAACCAAAACTGACAAATACCTATTTTTAAAGATGTTCACTAAGGGATAACAGTTTTAGAAGGGGATTGGTAATTTTTGTTTTGTATTTTTTTCTGTCAACATTTTCAATTTGAACATTTGGAATTAAAAAAAATGTGTCTTCAACTTTTCCAATTTTGTCTTGTAACATCTAGTTAATTAATTATTCTACATAAGTAGGATTTAAGAAAAAAAGAAAAATAGGCTCCTGTGTCCTGTCCCCATCGAGAGCACCCTTGGAGCTCTGATACACCCCCACCCATCCCCACTGTGAGCCTGCCCCCTCTACCCTGTGCCCTACCCTGCCCACAGTCCAGCCACTCTGGTTGAACACTGGGACAGAGGGTGGAGCCAACAGTCCACCCTACTTTTAAGACTTCTCGGAGCAACTCTGAACAAAGGAGACTTGCCCATCCACGCTGGACCACCCGTAATTTCCAAATGCTTGGTCTCTGACCCCACCTCCAGTCTTCTGCTGGAGTCCCAGGATCCTCCCAGAGATCTGCCTATCTCTGCAGGTCCACTCTGAGTTCCCACTGGCAAGATCCTTGACCTCCAAAACAGGGCCTCTGCTAAAGAAAGAGGCCTCAGCTGGAGAGTGCCCATTGCCAGTGAGATCCAACTATCATGCAGAAACTTCCCAAGTATCAGCTCAGCCTCTGTCCTCTTCTGCCAGCCATTGGCTAGAGGCATCTTCTACTGGATCCTCATCCTTGACACCATTCCTGGGTCCCTGTCTGCGGAGAGACTTCCTATAGAGCTTGGACCATCTAGAGCTACAGATATTGAATCTCTGACCCACATAAGCCCACCTAGGAAGTACCATAGAGAGAGGAGGAGACCTCAACAACCCCTATTGAAAGAAGCTATGGGAAGATGAAAATACAAGAAAACACCTAACAACAGAAAGACAAGCATGACACCACCAGAATCTAGGAACTCTACACCAACTAGAATGGAACACAACCACAAAGCAGAGGAAGCAGAAGGGAACGACTTAAAAATTATCATCATAAAAATGATAGAGGCCCTCAAAGAAGATGTGAGAAAATCTCTTAAAGAAATGGAGGAAAAAAAACAAACAGAAAAGTGGAAGAAATGAACATATACCTTAAGGAAAGTAAAGAAAGTACAGAAAGCCAAGAAAAACAATTAAGCAGGTGAAGGAAAGGCTTCAAGACTTGAAAACTAAAATAGAGAAAATAAAGGCAACACAAACTGAAGGAATACAAAACACAAAATGCTGGAAATAGAAAAATTGGACAAAAAAATCTGGAACTACAGACACAAGCATAACCAACAGAATTCAAGAGATCGAAGAGAGAATCTCAGGTGCAGAAGATAAACTAGAAGAAATAGATACATCGACCAAAGAAAATCATAAATTCAACAAATCCTTAACAGGAAATTTGGGACACCGTGAAAAGGTGAAAAGGTCAAACCTAAGAAAAATAGGCATAGAGGAAGGTGAGGAAGCCCAGCTCAAAGATGCCGAAAACATATTCAACAAAATCATCGAGGAAAACTTTCCAAATCTGAAGAAGGACATGCCCATGAAATTACAAGAAGCATACAGAACCCCAAATAGGCTGGACCAAAGAAAAAAGACCCCTCAACATATAATAATCAAAACACCTAGCATACAGAATAAAGAAAGAATATTAAGAGAAGTGGAAAAAAAAAAAAAAAAGAACAGGGAACATATAAAGGCAGACCTATCAAAATTACATCTGACTTATTCATGGAAACCCTCAAGACCAGAAGGTCCTGGATAGATGTTCTATAAGTATTAAGAGAACATGGATGCCAGCCTAGGCTACTATATCCAGCAAAACTCTCAATCACTATAGATGGAGAAAACAAGTTATTTTTTGACAAAACCAGATTTTCACAATACATATCTACAAATCCAGCAGTACAGAAATTATTGGAAGGAAAACTCCAACCCAAGGAAGTTAACTACACACAAAAAAATGTAGGCAACAGATAAACCAACTACACCGGAAACCAAAGGTAAAGCAGACTTGGTTAAATAAAATAAATAAATAAATAAGTAAAAATAATCAGGAGAGAAATTAAAAAAAAAATAAGAAAAATAAAACACATGACAAAGATATGGTTCTAAACTTATTTTGTTTTTTGTTTATTGATTTTAGTATAATTTACATTTATTTGATTAGGAGTTAAATGGGATACTTCATGTTTTGATGTTTTGGACTGTCTGCATGTTTTTCTTTTATTTATTTTTTTTATTTTATATAACAAAGTCAATCTAAATGAAAACAATCATTTATACACAATATTTGGGAATTTGGGCGTTGCTCTTTACAAACTACTTCCTGCTGGTAAGGGGCGCTGTCATGGGGGATTCGAAGAAGATTCAGAATTCCTGGCTGTAGTCTCTAAGGCTGCTTTGTCCATCTGTTTTGAATGTAGGATGACCTTGTTCTCTGTTTCAGGTGGTCTGACATGATCAAACCACATTAGTCTGGAAGGAATCCACATCTTTTCATTTTCTGTGGAAACAAAAATAGAAATCCTTTTCCCCAGTAACTTGATCTTCAACTTAAATTTTGGAGTCAAAGCATTTTTTTAATTTAATTTATTATTTTACATGTCGATCCCAGTTCCCTCTCCCTCCCTCCCTCCCTCCCGCCATTCCTCTCTCCTTCCCTCCTTTTTACCTTCTCTGCCCTCTCACATGCACCCTAACCACCCTCCCCTCCCATCCCTCCACCCCTATTCCATATGTAGGGGAATGCCATCCAGTTGGGGTCATGTGGATCTGATAGGTCATGTGAAGTAGGGACTAGGACTTCTCTCCTTTCTCTAGATTAAGGCAGTTATCCCTCCAAGGGAAATGTGTTCGCAAAGTCCTTTTGTGCACCAGGGATACATCCTGGCTCCACTGTCTGAGGTCCCTTAGACTGCTCAGTCCTTCTGGCTGAGACTTTTATACAGGGGGACCTGAGTCAGTCCCATGCTAGCTTCCTAGCTATCAGTCTGGTGGCCCGTTAGCTCCTCCTTGTTCAGGTAAGCTGTCTCTGTGTGTTTCTGCCGCTTGGTCTTGTCCAATAGACAGGTAGACCAATGGAATCGAATTGAAAATTCTGATATTAATCCCCGCACCTATGAACACCTGATTTTTGACAAAACAGCTAAAATTATACAATGGGGCAAGGACAGCATCATCAAGAAATGGTGCTGGCACAATTGGATGAGGGTGTGTAGAACACTGCAGATAGACCCATGTCTGTCTCCATGCACAAAACTCAAGTCCAAATGGATCAAAGACCTCAACATCAATCCAGCCACATTGAACCTCTTAGAAGAGAAAGTAGGAGGTACCCTTGAACAAATTGGTATAGGAGACTGCTTCCTGAACATAACTCCAGGGGAATAGACACTGAGAGAAACAATTCATAAATGGGACCTCTTCAAATTTAGAAGCTTCTGTAAGGCAAAGGACACAGTCGACAAGACCAAACAGCAGCCCACAGACTGGGAAAAGCTTGTCACCAATCCTATATCTGACAAAGGACTGATCTCAAAAATATACAAAGAAATCAAGAAACTAGTCAACAAAACACCAAATAACCCTATTAAAAACGGGGTACAGAACTGAAGAAAGAATTCTCAATAGAGGAAATCAAAAAGGCTGAAAGACACTTAAGAAAATGCTCCACATCCTTAGCTATCAGGGAAATGCAAATCAAAACAACTTTGAGATACCATCTTACTCTTCCCAGAATGGCTAAATTAGAAACACCAATGATGATTTATGTTGGAGAGGATGTGGAGAAAGGGGAACACTCCTCCACTGCTGGTGGGAGTGCAAACTCATACAGGCATTTTGGAGATCAGTATGGTGGTTCCTCAAGAAAATGGGAATTAGTTACCACATGACCCGACAATCCCCCCTCTTAGGCATATTCCCAAATGATCTTCGTCCATGCAACAAAGACATCTGTTCAACTATGTTCATAGCAGCACTATTTGTAATAGCAAGAACCTTGAAGCAACCTAGATGCCCCTCAATTGAAGAATTGATAATGAAGATATGGCACATCTACACAATGGAATAGTACTCTGCAGAAAAAAAATAATGGTATCTTGAAATTCGCAGGCAAGTGGATGGCACTTGAAGAAACCATCCTGAATGAGGTAACCCAGTCACAAAAAGAGGAACACAGTATGTACTCACTCTTATATGGATTTTAGACCTAGATCAAATGATCACCAGCCTATAATTAACACCACCAGAGGAAGTAGGATACAAGGTGTATTCTAAGTGATTCATATAAAGTCCCTCACAGAACTGGGAAGGGACAAGTCTCCCAGAGCTCAGGGGAAGTGGGCGGGGGCAGCAAATGGAGAGAGAAGTTGGAGAAAATGAGGGGCAGGAAAGGAAATTATGTGTGACCAGGAAGATTGAGCCTGGTAAGAAATAGAAGACAGGAAAGAGGGAGAGAGATAGACAGAGACAGAGAGAGAGAACATAAAAGAGGGAGCCAATATTGATTTGAAGATAAAATTGAACACAAAGAAAGGTCTAGAGAACTACAAGACTGCTCCCAACTAACAATTTGAGCTTCCGTGGAAAGGCTATCATAAATGCCCTTCCTGGAGAGTGATATCAACAACTAACTTCTCCATGGAGCCCTCAATTAATGCCTGTTGGAAACAGGATCAAACACCCTTACATAAACACTGAGTCGATCTAAACTTATTTTGAAAAAAATGTTTCCCCTTTTAAAAAAAAATTAAGAAAGGAAATAGAGAAAAACATCCACATATCTAATCCTCTCATGGAATGGGAAAAATATTTTTGCAAGAAAACAAGTCTGTGGGACAAATACAAGAGTACTACAAGAGACATCTTTAAAAATCTTCTGAAATTCACTCTTAGTGAAGCAGGAGGCATTGTGGATATATGATGTTATACATGTGGCTTCAAATTCTGGTTTAAAATAATACTGGTGTTTCAAGAACAGATCTAGATGTAGCTCATAGGTAGAGCTGTTCCCTGGAAGGTATAAAGTTTTGTATTCATTTCTTTGCACTGCCAAAAAAGTAGAAAGAATAAAAGATATTCCATTTTTTCTGTCTAAAGAATAATCCATGAAAGCCATACTTTTCTGTATAATGAGTGTGTTTATGATATATGTTGCAAGCTAAAATTAAATAGCAAAATAATTCCCTATGAGATAGATGGATGAACACCAAATTGGGTGCTTATACCATCTCACATAACTGACAAGGCTACTTAGGCTTGCTAAAACAATTTATATGGTGTGCCCCATTGTGAATTCCAGGCAAAGGAACCTCTCCACTGATGAGTCTTGTGACACATTTATAACACTGAAATTTTCATACCATAGGAAAAAAGAGTAACTTATGTTAGAAACCATTTATCTTCAGCAATTCTAAAGGGTTCAGTATTTTGTAATATTTTAAACTCTGTGTTGCTCTCTTGTCTCATAGTCACAGTAGTAGTAGTGGGCCAGCCTAAACCAGGACAACATGTCTTGTCAAGAAAGCAATTTACTTTTTTGAGTCTAAGACAAGGAGTTTCACCTCTTTGGCTGAGTCTGCATTTAATAAACACAAATAGCACATGAAAACTTTACCAACATAATTAATATTATATCAACTTAGGAAAAAACTGAAATTTTGAGAGAATTAGTATATTGGTAGATTACCCTGTCTGAATGTAAATTTAGTTCTTCATTTTGATATTTAAAATGAAAGTTCATGTTTGGAAGGAATGTGGATCATTATCATATTTGACTTCCACCACACCTTCACCTTTATCTCTCACACATTCTACATTGTGTGAAAAACTGGTTTCCATTATTCCATGTTACTTGCAATTTTCTGCCAGCCTGGTCCCACAGCCGCATCAGCCCCATATAACATACAGGGATGCTGTATTATATATAAAGCAATTGGCCTGTTACTGTTGTTTCTTATTAGCTAGCTCTGTCTTAGATATGAAATCATTTCTATTAATGTAAGTGTTTCCACATGGTCTTATCTTTCCAGAGAGACAAAGTCCAGACCTCTTTCTCCCGAGTCCCTACCTACTACTTGACTCCCTTCTACTACATCTCAGATTCCTCCTTGTTTCCTAGTCCTGTCTATCTTGATTTCCAGTTGGCCAACAGGGCTTTATTAATTAACCAATAAGACAAACATATTTACAGAATGACATCTCCCAACAATTCAAGTTTTTTGTTTTAGTGAATTTTCTGTTGCTATGATAGACTATCATAACCAAACACAATTGAAAGAAGAGAATATTTTGGCTTATGATTTGTGAATGTCAGATATTCATAAAAGTTTTTTTTCATGGAATATATTGGTTTCTTAATCTATAGTGATTGAAACCTTTGCTGGATATGCTATTCTGTGGTATGTTAGTGTTGGTAGTGTATGAATCAAGACCTTCTGGCCTTCAGAGGTTCCATGGAGAAGTCGTATGTGATTCTGATAGGTTTTCCTTTATATGTTACTTGGCCTTTTTCCTTTGCTGTTCTTAATAGTCTTTTTTTTTCATTTTATATGTTTGGTATTTTGATTATTATGTGGCAAGGGGATGTTTTTGTGGTCCACTCTATATGGTGTTCTGTAAATTTCTTGTAAATTCATTGGCATGTCTTTCTTTAGGTTGAAAAAGTTTTCTTATATGATTTTGTTAAATATATTTTCTGTACCTTTTAGTTGGATTTCTTCACTTTCCTCTATACATATTATTCTTAGCTTTGGCCTGTCCACGGTGTCCCATATATCCTGGGTATCTTGTGTCAGGGAGTTGTTGAAGTAAGATTTTCTTTGGTCGATGAATCTATCTCTCCTAATATAACTTCAATGTCTGAGATTCTCTCTTCTATCTCTTGTATTCTGTTGGTTATACATGCATCTGTAGTTCCTGATTGTTTACCCAGGCCAGGTTCTCTATTTCCTGCATTCCCTCCATTTGTGTTTTCTTCATTGTCTCTATTTCTGTTTTCAAGTCATGGATGGTTTGAATTGTTCTCTTCATCTGTTTGATTGTTTTTTTTTTTTTTTTTTTCTTGTCTTTCCTTGCTTTCTTTAAGTAGTTTTTCAATTTCTTGCATTTTTGGTTTGTTTTTTTCTTCCATTTTTTTCAAGGATTTTTCATTTCCTCTTTTAGGGTTTCTATCATCTTCATGAAGTTGTTTTTAGGGTTGTTCTCTTCTGCTTCATCTATTTGGGATGTTCAAGTCTTGCTGGTATGGAGTCCCTAGACTATGGGGCTGTCATATTGATCTTTCACACAGTTGTAGACTGTGTTCTTACACTGTTGTCTACCCATCCCTTCTTCCAGTTCATACCGGTAGGGACGTTCCCTCTCTTGGTGAATATGGAACCAAGGTTCTCATCCCGTGGGTGCAAGCAGGTCCAATACTCTGATGGCTCTACTCATCCAGTGGATGGGTGTGAGAATAAGGCAATGGCAGACAGTAGATGGCTCGTGTGCTAGAACCAGTTACCTTTTGCACAGTCCCCAGTCTTCAGGAGGCTCTGATCAGGGCACTGGAAGATGGGCTCCCTCCTTGGGGGCAGGGGCGAGACCAGGACTCTGGCAGACTCTGTGTAGGCCTATCTGCCTGGAAGGTCTCCCCTATGTTCATAAAGGCTCCAAGCCTCATAAGGCTATGAGCAATTATGTTACCATTGGTAGTAGATTCTGAAATTCCTTAGGAGATTCTAAGATTCCCAAGACATGCCTCCTAAATCCCTTTTTGTTTCTGTTTCTTCATTGTACTACCCCTTTAATAATACAATTTTTGATACATTTGCAATTTAATCTCTCTAATTTTTGTGATATTGAGGTCATGAATGGAAATGTATTTTATTATGTCTGGAGATAGGTTTGAAGTTTTCATATAAAAATTATTTCATTGGTATTTGTGTCACATAAATATGTGTAGTCATTCCCTTTTTGTTGGTATGCTTTGTATTTAACTTATATTTTTTGGAGTTTCAAATAAACTTTGAGCTTCAGTGTAGATTAGCACAGCAGATTTAGTGTAACCTGACTATAATATCCGGGAAAAGAAAATGTCTCTGATGTTCCTTATATGTTTGTGAAGTGGGATAATGACATCAATGTCTAGGAGATACATGCAAATGACAGATTTGTAATTATACATAGTTCTGAATAGTTTGGTATGTGAATATAACATTTTACGTTATTTTTTTAACCCTAATTTTATCTAAAGTAAATTTCTTCCCATTGAATGAGACAGAAACTAAGTTAGCTAGTAAACAAGTCAAAACAAAGAAAAATAAAATAAATATAGCAAAACAAACCTAACCCAAAGAAAACCACAGGAAGAACTCAGTCCTAGTCTTAAGTAAAGATTTGAAAGAGAAGCATGAAAAAGAGCTTCAGATACAATGGAGAAATCATGAAAATTCTATCAGAATTGCTGTCTCTCTCCCTCTTATTCATTTTCCCCCTGGTTTTTAGGTTAACTATCTCCAGGTCATATACAATATGGCTACTGATATCAGACTTTAAATTTCATTAAGGAATATAATCTCTTGGGGTTTGAAACAATCTTGAATAATTCTTCACTTGAGGTCAATAACCATGCTTGACTGAAGATTGCTTACAGTCTAGGACACACAATGCAACATGGTACTCTCATTTTTTGTTCTATGAAGTATCAGTATTTCCAGAATAGTCATTCTCTCAGAGATTAATACCACATATTTTCAATTAGATAATCACAGACTCACAGTTCTCTTATATTAAAATACAAAATATTTAGATCCATGTATAACAACATAGGTGAGATATTTTGTTTGATTCTTAATGTGTCTTATGATTTAGAGAGACAATCTCCATAAAAAATGAAAGCTTTCAGGATATTTTGTCTCAGAAGACAATTGTATACATAGAGCTTTTAGTTACCATAGAAATATTTCCTTCACTAAAGCTCATTTACATGTTTAACTGTAGAAAGAAGAATTATCTAATTCTCACTGCACAGGAGCCCTACTCCAGCCTGCCTTGGCCCCCAAAACCACCTGATACAATGATGTAGTAAACTTGATAAAGCTTATTTTATGGTCTGTTACAAGTGTGATAGAGGTTATGTAGTTTACATTTTATCTTACCCACATTCCTATTTGTTCTGAGTACTTGTCATTTCTTGTTTCAAAGTTGTACTATTTTAATTTAATGCTAATTTTCATGGCTAAGACACTGTAATGTGAAAAATAAGCAGAAATTAGGGCCTTAGTGTTAATTTTAGCCTTTTCAATGATAATTTAATAAGGAGATATATATATATATATATATATATATATATATATATATATATATATATTGATTATTTGAGATTTTACAAAATGTAATTTGATCAGGATCACTCTCATTCCTTCCCTTAAGTTTTTTCAGAACTGCCCCCATCTCCCAACTACTCTCAACTTTCTCTCCCCTTTTTCCCATTTATTCAGAAACTAACAAACTCCAATTTGTGTGATCCATACACTTATGGGTACAGAGCCATCCACCACTAGATAATGGTTGGTAAACCAGGAGCCACACCCTTTAGAGCTGACTCTTAGTCTTCCAGAAACCATCAGTTTGTCCATAGCTCCTCTGTTAGGGCTGAATGGATGAAAAGCCTACACTGGCTTTATCTTGTGCAGGACTTTTTTCAGGATCCAGTGTGATTTCATAAATAAATATATTTATAAATATATTTCATAAATAAATATATTCTGTCATGTACATTGCTCTGGTCCAAGCTAACTTCTGGCTCTTACACTCTTCAACTTTTGAAAACCTCTTTTGTTATTGTCCCTGAGCCTTGAGAAAGGGTATGATATAAATTTATCATTGGTGATTGAGAATACTAGTCACTTTTTGTATATACACTGATCATTTGTCAGATATTTTAGAGAATGAATATATTATTGGTTTTTACATCCTGACCAAGTTTTCCCTCCTGTCTCTCCTCCCAGTCTTCCCCCCATACTTTCCCTTTGCCCTCACTCTAACATCTACTACTCCTCTATTCAAAAAAGGCCAGGACTCCCATGGATATCCAGCAAACATGGCATATCAATTTTCAGTAAGACTAGGCACCTCCCCTGGTATTAAAGCTGGGCAAGGCAACCCAGTATGAGGCATAGGGTCCTAAAAGCTATCAAGTATGTCACAGCTAGCTCCTTATCCCAATTTTTGGAGTCCCACAGGAATACCAAGCTGGGTTGAAGGTTATATATCTGGGTTGTTCTTCCAATATCTCTAATGGTGGTCTTGCCTAGTTACAGGCTGTGGCCAGTTCAGACTCCATATCCTGTTTCACTAGGGGTTTTAGGTAGGGTCATCATAGTAGATTCCTGAGAGTTTCCATTGTTCTAGGTTTCTACTTCACTCCAAAATGTGCCATTTCCAATCATCTTTTTCAATATTTTCCCCCACAAGTACCCCATTTGATTCCTCCTGTTCACATCCTCATCTGCTCATAGTCCACCCAGGAAATCTCTTCTATTTCCCCTTCCCAGATTGATTTTCCTATTCTCCCTTGAGCCTTCCTTGTTACCTAGCCCCTCTGGATCTGTGAACTGAAGCATGAATATCTTTTACTTTATAGGTATTATGCACTCGTAAGTAAATATATAACATAATTATATTTCTGGGTCTATGTTACCTCACTCAGGATGATTTTGTTTTTCTAGTTCCATTCATTTGCCTGCAAATTTCCTAAAGCCATTTTTTCTTTAATATTTTTTATTATTATGTTTAAATTAGAAACAATCTTATTTTGCTTATTAATCCCAGTTCTCTCTCTCTCCCTTTCTCCAATGCCCCCCACAAACCCCAATCCCATCTCCCATCCCACTCCCCAAGACGGTGAAGCCTTCCATGAAGGATTATCAAAATTTGTAAAGTCATTTGGGGTAGGGCCCAGGCCCTCTCCCCTGTCTCTAGGCTAAGGGAGTATCCCTCCATGGGGAATGGGCTCCCAAAGTGCCCTAAAGATACACCCTGGTTCCACTGCCAGAGGTCTCATAGACTGCCCAGGTCTCCTATCTCTGACCCAATTCAGGAAGTCTGGGCCCATCCTATGCTGGTTTCCCAGCTATCAGTCTGGGGTCTATGAGCTCTCCCTTGTTCAAGTCAGCTGTTCCTCTGGATTTTCCCAGTGTGGTCTTGACCCCTTTGTCACTCTTTCCTCTCTGAAATTGTGCAAACCATCCTAAGTGAGATAACCCAGTCAAAGAAAGACAAACAAGGTATGTACTCACCCATCTATGGATATTAGACATATCGCAAAGGTTTGCCAGATTACAATACCTCCAGAGAAGCTAGGAAAGAAGTAGAACCTTAAGAGAGGCATACATGGTCCCCCAGTGGAGGGGACAAGGAAAAGAGCCCCTGAAGAAGTTGGGAGGTAGGAAAAAGAGGAGGGGAGAAGAAATGAGGAGAACATGAGGAATCATGAAAATTGAATGGGAAGATGAATAGAGGTTATTAAACACACATCAATAGAGGGAGCCATTATAGGTTTAAAGAGAAATCTGGCATGAGAGAGTTTTACAAAGATATACAAGGATGACGCCCAACTAACAATCTAAGCAATAGTGAAGAGGCTACCTTAAATGCCTTCCCTTCCCTGTAATGAGAATGATGACTTCCTTAAATGACATCCTAGAGCCTTCATCCAGTAGCTGATAGAAGCAAAGCAGAAATCCACATCTAAGTACTGAGCCAAACTCCTGGATGTCATTGTTTTTAATAGCCGAGTTACACTTCATTGTGGAAATGTACCATCTAGGTTGTTTCTAGGTTCTGGCTATTAGGAATAAAGCTATGAACAAAGTTGAGCAAGTGACCTTGTGGTATAATAGAGAATCATTTGGATTTATGTCCAAGAATGGAATAACTGTATCTTGAGGCAGATTGATTTCCAATTGTCTGAGAAACTGACATTGATTTCCAAAGTAGCTATAAAAGTTTGCACTTCTACCAGGAACGGAGGTATGTTCCCCTTGCTCCATATCCTCGCCAGCATGAGCTGTCAATTTGTCACTTGTTTTTTATTTGCTTGTTTGTTTATTGTTTTTGTTTGTTTGTGTGTGTGTGTTTTGTTTTTGTTTTATCTTAGCCATTACAACAGGTATTAGAAGGCATCTTAGAGTCATTTTGATTTTCATTTCCCTGATGGCTAAGTATGAACATACTTTAAGGGATTCTCAGATATTTGATATTCTTTTGCTGGGAATTGTCAGTTTAGATCCGTACCCATATTTTAATTGGGTTATCTGGTTACCTGATGTCTACTTTCTTAAGTTATTTTTTTTAATATACTTTGGTAACTAGACATACTTCAGATGTCAGGTTGTTAAATATTTGTTCCCAATCTATAGGCTGACATTTTATATATATATATATATATATATATATATATGTATATGTATATGTATATGTATATATGTATATATACATATATATATTTCTTTCCTTACAAAATTTTTTACAAAAAAATATTTAAGTGACTTTTTTTTTCATTTATTTTACATACAGACCTAAGTTTGCACTACCTCCTCTCCTTCTGGTCCCTCACATCCTTTTCTACATCCCTGTCCTTGCACTTCTACTGTGTTTTCATTCAGAAAGGGGCTTGAAGAAATCATGATACACAAAGTTGAGACAGAATCTTTGATCTGTTAGAGTCTGCAGCATATCTCTTTAGGCCCTTCTGACTTTTAAGTCTCCATTGAGTATTTGTCTGTACTTCTAATAGGTCTAACTTTATATATTATTGGGCATTTTTCTCTTGCAGATTTTATTATTTCTTTGTTCTGTGTGTTTAGTGTTTTGATTGCCATGTGACACTGGGATTTTCTTTTCTCATCCAATCTGGTGTTCTGTAAATTTCTTATATGTTTATAGTCATGTACATTTTAGATTAGGAAAATTTTTTATATGGTTTTGTTAAAAGTATTTTCTTGGCCTTTGGCTGGGAATCTTTTCCTTCTTCTATTATCTTAGGTTTGGTCTTTTCATTATGTTCCAGATTTTCTGGGTGCTTTGTACCAGGATTTTTTTTTTTAATTTCACATTTTCTTTGAGTGGTGTATCTATTTCTTCTGTTGTGTCTTTAAGGCCTGAAAGTCTCCCTTCCAGCTGAATTCTGATGGTGATACTTGCATCTGCAGTTCCTTTTTGCTTGGTATTCAGAGATCCCTCAGTTTATGCTTTCTTTAGTGCTTATATTTCCATTTTCAGGTCTTGAGCAGTTTTATTCATTTTCTTCATTATTTCTTTGACTTTTTTTTTTCTTGGCTTTCTTGACATTCTTTAAGTGATTTATTTATTTCCTCTGATTTCTTTTATTCTCTTTTCCTTAATTTCTGTAAGGCATTTATTCATTTCCTCTTTAAGGACCTCTATCATGTTCCTAAAGTTGATTTTAAGGTCATTTTCTTATGCTTCAGCAGAGTTTGAATATTCAGGGATTGCTCTAGTGAGATTTCTGAGCTGCGGTAGCAACATTTTGCCCTGGCTGTTGTACACTATGTATTTGTTTTCTTTTAATTAATTAATTTATTTATTTTTATTTTACATATTGATCCCAGTTCCCTCTCCCTCTCTTCCTTACTCCCTTCCTTCCCTATTTCCCTCTATCCCCCTTATCTACTTGTAGGGGAAACCCTCCAAATTTGTCAAGTCATTTGAAGTAGGGACTAGGACTTCTCTCCTCTCTCTTGTTTACGGGAGTATTCCTCTATGGGGAATGTGCCACAAGATCTTTTTGTGCACCAGGAATACATCCTGGTTCCACTGTCTGAGGTCCCTTAGACTGCTCAGGCCTTCTAGCTGAGACCCATGTTCAGTGATTCCCAGCTATCAGTCTGGGGGAGCCCAATTGCATCTCCTTGTTCAGGTCAGTTGCAACCTGGTCTTGAGCTGTCTGTTTGCATCTGAATTCTAGTTCCACTCAATGTTTAGCTGTGGGTGTTTGCTTCTGCTTCCAACAGGTACTAGATGAGGGCTCCATGATGGTGGCTAAATTAGTTGTTGATCTCATTATCAGGGAAGTACATTTATGGTAGTCTTTCCACTGTTGCTCAAATTGTTAGTTGGAGTCAATCTGGTAGGTCTCTAGACATTTTTTTAGTTTCAGTTTACTCTTCAGAACAATAATGGCTCCCTCTTTTATGCTCTCTCTTTCTCTTCTCTCTTTCGCTTCTCTGTCTTCTATTCCTCCCCTGACTCAATCTTCCTAATCCCACATACTTTCTTCTCCTTCCCTTCTCTTTCTTCTAGGTCCCTCTCCATCACTGCCCCCCTCCCTACTTCCTATGTGCTCTGGAGAAATTTCCCTTCCCCCTTCTCTGCAGGACCTTATATGAATTTCTAAGAATCTACCTTGTATCCTAGTTCTTCTGGTGGTATGAATTATAGAATGGTGATCATGTAATCTAGGTATAATTAGTGAGTACATACCATGTTCCTATTTTTATGACTGGGTTATCTCATTCAGGATGTTTTCTTCTAGTTCCATCCACTTGCCTGTGAATTTCAAGATTCCATTTATTTTTTTCTGCAGAGTAGTATTCCATTGTGTAGATGTGCCACATCTTTATCCATTCTTCAGTTGAGGGGCAACTAGGTTGCTTGCAGGTTCTTGCTATTACAAATAATACTGCTATGAACATAGTTGAGCACATGTCTTTGTTGCATGGATGTGGGTCATTTGGGTATATGCCTAAGGCGGGGATTGCCGGGTCCTGTAGTAAACTAATTCCCATTTTCCTGATGAACTGCCATACTGATCTCCAAAATTGGCTGTAAAAGTTTGTACTCCCTCCAGTAGTGGAGGAGTGTTCCCCTTTCTCCACCTCCTTTCCAGCGTAAGTTGTCATTGGTGTTTGCGATTTTAGCCATTCTGGCAGGAGTAAGATGGTATCTCAAAGTTCTTTGATTTCTATTTCCCTGATAGCTAAGGATATTGAAAACTTTCTTAAGTGTCTTTAAGCCTTTTTGATTTCTTCTATTGAGAGTTCTCTATTCAGTTCTGAACCCCATTTTTAAAATAGGGTTATTTGGTGTTTTGTTCATGAGTTTCTTGATTTCTTTGTATATTTTGGAGATCAGCCCTTTGTAAGATGTAGGATTGATGAAAATGTTTTCCCAGTCTGTGGGCTGCCGTTTTGTCTTGTCCAATGTGTCTCTTGCCTTACAGAAGCTTCTAAGTTTGAAGAGGCCCCATTTATTAATTGTTCCTCTCAGTGTCTGTGCCCCTGGAGTTATGTTCAGGAAGTGATCTCCTATACCAATTTGTTCAAGGGTACCTCCTACTTTCTGAGATGTTCAGTGTGGCTGGATTGATGTTGAGGTCTTTGATACATTTGGACTTGAGTTTTGTGCATGGAGACAGACACGGGTCTATCTGCAGTGTTCTACACACAATCATTCAATTGTGCCATCACTACTTGTTGAAGATGCTTTCCTCACCCCATTGTATACTTTTAGTGTTTTGTTAAAAATCAGGTGTTCATAGGTGTGTGGGTTAATATCAGGATTTTCAGTTCTATTTCATTGGTCTACTTGTCTATTTCTCTGCCAATACTAGTCTGTTTTCAGGGCTACAGTAATCAGGGATGGTTCATTGTACAGGGTTGTTTTGGCTGATCTAGGTCTTTTGTTTTTCCATATAAAGTTGATTGTTATCCTTTCAAGGTTCTTGAAGAATTGTGGTGGGATTTTAATGGGGATTGCATTGAATCTGTAGATTGCTTTTGGCAAGATTGCCATTTTTATTATGTTTATCTTACCTATCCAAGAGCATAGGAATTCTTTCCATTTTCTGGTATCTTCTTTAATTTCTTCTTTAAAGCCACAAAGTTCTTATTATAAAGGTCTTCAACTTGTTTGGTAAGTGTTACCCCAAAATACTTTATGTTGTTTGTGGCTATTGTAAAGGGTGATGTTTCTCTGATTTCTTTCTCAGCCCCTTTGTCATCTGAATAAATTAGGGCTACTAATTTTTTTTTTTTTGAGTTTTCTTGTATCTTGCTCTTTTGCTGAAGGTGTTTATCAGCTGTAGGAATTCCCTGGTGGAGTTCTTTTGGGAACTTATGTAAATTAACATATCATATACACTGATGTTTAGCTTTCAGATTTGAAGTAATTTTAGGTTTAGATGCTGATTTCTTGCTTTGTCTTTGTTGGATGGGTATTTTCTTCCTTGGTTTCTATTTCCTTTCTGGCCTTCTGGTTGGAGTGGCTTGTCGTTGAGTAGAATATTTTTCCCTATGTTGGGTGCTGGACTTCTGATGGCACAGATGGCCTTTTGGTCTAGCAGATGTGCAGACCAAGTTGAAGGCTGGAATCCTGGTGATGTGCATGGAACCTTGTCTGGCCAGAGATCCTCTGTGTTTCAGGATGCTGGTCTGTCTTTTGGTGGAATAGAAGTGTCTTCCAGAGGTGTGGGATATGATATGGTAACAAGTAGAGGAGGTATGGTTGGTATTTTGCTAGGCAGGTGTTATCAGGGTAGGGAGCAGTCTTACCTATGGTTCAGGTTGCTGGCCTGGTCTCTGGAGGGAAGAAGGCTTCATTTGGTTGTTAGGTAGCTGTTCTTGCCTCTAATGAGGTATGAGTCTTCAAAGAGGTATGGGCTAGTATATGATGAGGCAAAGAGGAGTGGAAGTTGGGGATATGCTGATTGGTCACAGGCAGAGTGAAGAGGCAGTCAGGTAGCTGTTCTGGACTCTATTTGAGTTCAGTTGTCACTTTCTCAATAGTTGTACTTGGCACACATTTATTTTTATGACATTTGATAACATATTCTGAGACAGGATATGTACAAATTTAGAAAGTAGTTTGATTATATATACATTTGGAAAAATAATGGCATAGATTATCTATGGGTCCTGTGAGCCTTCCAACTACAGGTTCTTGGCCCCAATTGCAAAATTTGGCATGCATTTTCTACTGTGTAGGTGGTCTTAAATTAAATCAGAAAATGATATGCTAAGACCAAGTGAAAACATTTAGATTGATAGAAATGGGTTAATATTTAAGACAGAGCTGGCTAAGAAGAAATGCTAGTAACCAGCAACTGTTTTGTAATAAAAATAGATAATAATAAATCAGAGAATGAGTGGTTAACCTTATAAGATCTGTGCCAAAATTGCATGCATGGGTATACCTTGCCACTCTGGTGAGTATTTCAATTCACAGTTTTCTTGTCTTGGTAAGATTATTGATAGCTTTTTCTGCCTGACAGCATGGGGTTGTGTACCACTTTCCCCTGAGATTAAAATGTCTCTTCAGGGAAAATCCCTTAAGACTGGAAATAAACAATTCAAACAGTTTCAGAAAGTCTCTGAAACTGACCACATTGCAAAGGCTCCTCTAACCCTAGGTAAGCATTCTCACACTAGTTGTGCAGCCTGGAAGATACTCAAAATAAGTACATCTAAGCAGCCTAGAAGATGCCAAGACAATACAAGTGGATTGGAAGAATTAGAAACCAGCCAGACTTCTAAGAAGAAACAAAGAACAGCTTATCTGTGGGAAAGACACTCAGACCAATTTACTCACCAAAGAAGGGCACCCTGTAACCTGTTGAACTACCTACAGGCTGTGTAGTGTGATCCAAGTTTCCAGGTTCTGTGAGCTCTCACCCATGCTGGGGTGGGATTTTGGTGATGCAACTGTCTTTGAGTTATTTCTGCTCTTTGTAGAAAAGCCTCACCAGTAAGTAACTCCAAAGAAACTCATTGGTTCATCAAGTTGGACTTTGATTATACTGATACTTTACTCTGTCATTGGCTCCCTATTGGGGGTCAGTGGACATCTTTTAAGTGCTCCCCAGAAATAGTGTCACACAACATTTTTAGATTACTTTGTAGGAATTTGAGAGCTATAAGCTTGTTGTATAAAGTGTGTTCAATTTAATTGTGACAGTTCATATGTGTATTTCAAATACTTTTCACATATTTACACTTCTTAACTTTCCCTTCTCCCCTCTGGTCACCTTTTATTTCTGGAATAGGCTTCCTACTACTTTCATCATATAAACCCACACGTATATTTGTACATATATGTATATGTATGTGTACATATAATGAATTCACATATTAACATATGAATATATATTTTGTATATGAAAACCATGGAATACTTGTCTTTGTTGCTGTTTTGAAAGTCTTTTCTTACTCTGGAGCTGAAGAGCTCTGAATCTCCCTGGTGTCTTCATTCTGACCTTTGTATTCTTGTAGAGAAAGTAATATAAAGAATGATTAAAGAAACCTTTAATACTCCAGAAGCTACTGGATTTGAGAAACATGAAAATACATAAGAGAAGGGTTGATTCTACTGAGTTGTTTCACCATTTTTCTTTTCTTTCTTTTACATTTGGTTTAATTCAGGGACTTTAGAGAGAAAAAAATTGAAAGGCAAACAAACCAAAACAGAAAACGACATGCAAGGACACACACCCCCTTCACTAAATGTAATGCTTTGGCATGAGAAAACTCTAGAGCTGAATAATTTCATTTTCATCTTTATTTTCTCCATCTGTTCTACTTAGATTTCTTTCAGGTGAGTTGTGGAACTGCTGCTCTATGATGTCTGGCAAGGACGAGATAGGTAATTAACATTGAACATTGATCCCAATGTCCTCATACAGTACCCCTGCACATACATGTTAGTTTTTAAGAGGATGTCTGGCTTTCCTGACCCAATGCTGTTTTGAGTGTGTGCCTTTTCCTCTCATCCTCTTACATGACTTCCTATTTTGTTAAGTTACTCCCAAAACCTATTCATCCAATATGGCAAAATGTCTTTGTTGAAAGGACGAGAGAATGAAATGGAGTGGCAAGAGTCATGTATAACTTATTTCTGCAGCACTCTGAATTTCTAAAAGCAGTAAGGCATGATCCTAATTGAGTTAGTGCCAATTAATCTAAACAAACTGTACAGTGATTTTGGGTGCTAGGAAGAACTACAGTTACCTTTGCAACTAAGGGTGAGACACTTGGGGAAATGAAGTATTGTACCAATGATCACAGAATGATAGTATGTATGTATGTATATGAACATGTGTGTGTATATATGTATATATACATAATACATAAATATATTGTATGCTTGACATATATACACATATTTATTTAATACTTAAAATTTCATCACTAAAATATTACAAAATTAAGGACTTCATAATGTTTTTCACTGAGTTCATAGGCCTAACATAGTTAAGAATTGTTTTCATTTCCTGAGTATAAATGTTTCATTATATGTAATCATTGTCAGAGAAGTCAGGACTTCAAAGAAAATATAAGTTTCATACTATGTCAATTTTTCATACTTGTCAGATACATGTAAATTTCTGTGATTTGTTGTTAAATATATGTGTATCTCAGTCTGAAATAGTCAACCATATCTTTTAGATATACAATTATTTCCTATGGATGTATAACAGAAATGCTGATTGTCAGTGTATATATAAGTAATAAAGAATGAAGTAAGCATAAAGAAGGCCTTGGAGAGAAAGAATCGTGAATACTTTGGAAACTTATTGCTTCTAAACCATCAAAAATAACCTTCAAGAAATGTGGCAGTCAGGGATAAAGACAGTTCTGTTGAAAGTCTTTACAGGATGAGTCTTTACAGGTCAACCATATCTTTTAGATATACAATTATTTCCTATGGATGTATAACAGAAATGCTGATTGTCAGTGTATATATAAGTAATAAAGAATGAAGTAAGCATAAAGAAGGCCTTGGAGAGAAAGAATCGTGAATACTTTGGAAACTTATTGCTTCTAAACCATCAAAAATAACCTTCAAGAAATGTGGCAGTCAGGGATAAAGACAGTTCTGTTGAAAGTCTTTACAGGATGAGCAAATGACATATACTGACCATTAAAAAAAAAATGAAACAAAACAAAAACACAAATGATACAGTACAGTGAAAGGACAGAACTTGAGCTGAGAATTCTTAATAAGTGAAAGTAAACAAATATGTGGTCACTTGGTATGCATCGAATATGAAATATTCCCCACAGGCTCAGATATTGAGGATATGTTCAGCAAACTTAAGAGGTCCACCTTTGCTGGAGGATGTAAGTTATTGGGAGCTTATCCTTGATGGCTGTGTCTAATTGCTAGCCCTTTCCTCACTCACTGTGCTTCCTGTACATCATTCAGGGAACATCCTTTGCCAAAAGCGTCTACTGTTATGATATTCATCATAAGTAAAAACCAATGGAGCCAAGAACAATGTACTTTAACTTCTGAAATGTGAACTTGAAAAAAACATCATTTCTTCATCAGTTGATGTCAGATATTTTGCCACAATGGTTGGAAGCTGGTTAACACATGGATGAAGTATTGCTTGCCATTCTGTGGTTCTGGATATAGTATGTTTTTCATACCCAGGAAGCAGGCAAGTGAGTTATCTACTGTGAATAATTTAAAGAACTCATGTTTGATTGCTCGCAAGCATAGATTTGGTACTAACACTGATTTTATGCTGTGCTTGTCCTCAATCAATTCACTCTGGTTTGGGACCTGCCCCCTAGATTGTAAGTCCTCATTAAAAACTACATTTTAATCGGTGGTACAAATAATGTTAAGTACATTAAGTTCCACAAAAGTTGACTTAAAGTTTTTGCAACCTGTGTTTGGGTTTTCAGACTGTTCTAGGAATGATGGTTTTTGCTTTGTACATTAAGTTAGAAGTCTCCTCCTTCATTTATATATTGTGGAAGATTGTTGTGTGTATCATATAAGATAATGGAGAGACCAATCACATGTCTCTTACACTGATTCAGGGATGAAAAAGTATCCAGTATTAATGTATAGCGAACAAACTAATGATAGGGCAGAAATTAAGAGCACCTTCCTTATAGCTATCTTAACCAGGTGAATGAAAAGAAAACAAAATGGAGAAGAAAGAAAAAAGAAACAGAAAAATGATGATTTAACATCTAGAGATTTTAAAGTTGATTATTTTTAGATCATCCACCATGATATAGGGGTGTCCGTTTTGTGTTCATAATGAGAAATGAAATATAAACACACATCTCAGAAGTGTCTTCTCAAAAGAATAATTCAGGCTATAATATGAAATAGGGTTTTTTAGAGAGTGTAAAACAAGAACATAGGAAATAAACACTGAAATAATGTAAAATCCTGTTAGGTAATATATGAACAACTACGTTCCTTTTGAAAATTATTTTCATATTCATTGTATCATTTGAGCAATGGGGATTGCTTTGGGAAGGCAAGGCACCATGATTATTCTCTTTTCACACATAAAAAAAAACTGGGGCTTATAATTTTTAAGTTGTTTTGGTTAGTAAATCATCCAACTAAATGCACAGCTGAAGCAGACCCAGCTGTATTGTAAGATGTTCAATTAAAGGAGTAAAAGGTTTAATAAGGATATACAAAAGTGATGGGGACCACCATGCATAGCAAAAACATCATGCATAAAGTACCTATTTTGTATTTCACCCACTGCTATAGCTATCTTGGAGCATAAAGCTTTTAAGGAGATATTTATGGCTTAATTTATAATTATGCTTTTAATACTATGGTTAATTGTTTGGGAGTCCTGGATACTTGTTGGTAAAGAAAATAAATGTTTTATTGAATAACTACTAATATTGAAGATTTTGAAATGACCCAAGTGCAAAATACTAAAAACTAATTGCTTGGGACGAAGCGATGGCTCAGCATTAAGAGCACACTCATCTAGAGGACATAGGTTTCAATTGTCAGTAATCACAGGGTGGCTCAAAATTATTTCTTAACTCCAATCTCACCAGAGATTTGTGAGCCCCAATACCCTCTTCTGGCCTTTGTGGGCACTGCACACAAGAGGTACTCAGATATACATTCACACAAAGACTTATATACATAAAAAAAAGTAAATAAAGTCTAAAATTGTTATAAACAAGTAGTTACTTTTAAAAACTGAATGGCAAAATCCCGTCAGAAACATTCCTTCATTTTCTTCTTTATAAAAAGAAAATTAAGTTGATATAAACTTGCACAATGACACATAACTATAGCAAAACAATTATAAACATATTGAGCAGTTATTTGAACAAGGAAAAATTACAATGACTATTTCATAATGGGAATCATGATAAGCATAAGTTTGAGAGTCTTAATCTCATGAAGAATTATTACTGTTTGGAAGCTCTGAATCAATCATAACATTCTCTACTCCTGTAAATAGTACCCATTTCATTCCCAAAAACTTCATAGGTGAATCTTAATCCTATCCTAGTGGCAAAATTAGAAAAATAAAAGAATTACAATTAAAACTATGGGAGTTTTATATATTTTAAAGTTCTACAAACACCTATGTTTAATTTCATAATTACTAAAATCTTACCAAGAAGGCAATGTGTGAACTTGACTTATTTTATCTTAAAATACAGACAAAATAAAGTTTATAGAGATTAAATCTCACTGTAAATGATTAATTGGCAGCACTGATTTCAATATAAATAATTTATTATGAGAAATTGCATGCTTGCAATTGAGCCAAGTGCTTTAGAATTATTATTTGATTTAATTCTCACAATGAACTGAGTATTACTCTCCTCTTTACAGATAATGAACCAAACCCTTGAATGAATCAAAAAAGTTTTGCAAAGCAGATAGACATTATGTAATAGAAGTGGTTTTGAAGCTAGTTGTGACATTAAATTTTCCTTGTAGGAGGAATTCAGTGATGTTTTATTGAATAGTCACCACGACAAGGCTACTGTTGTAGACACTAAATATTAAAGATCGCTATTTTACAAATAATATTGAAGATTATAGTATCCAAAACTAGAAGACCAAGTCCAAATATTTCCCTAATATGCATAATATATATATCGTTCCTCTTTCTGAGAACTGTAGTTCAAAAAGAGTGCATGTAAATGTTCTGAAATAATGTTTGAGAGAGGGGAGCTTGTGAGAGTAGAGACCATAATGGAAGATGAAGCAGAATATGGACATGGACAGAAATAGCATGACAGTTCCATTGCTTTTTTTTAATAAATAGTACAAGCAGATAGATAGATGACTTACTGACTAGTATTATATAAGTAACAGACGGAACTGTAGGCAATACAATTGATGGAAATGTTAGTTTCAGACTGGAAGAATATAGCCTAGAAAAGACAGGTTTCTCGATGCATAATATGAAATGTTCAACTTGGGAAGAGCAAGGATCCAAACCTGGGAAAAGAAATAAACATATAAAACATTTCGGAGTACATCTAACATAATTTAAAGAGTTACACAATAGTTTTGGAGTGAAATTTTACAAGGAAAAATTTCATTAAAACCAAACTGTCACACTTTCTTTGGTCAAAGCAATACTTAGGGTTATTAAATGAATTAAATGAAAAAAAAAAAAAGACAAGAAAGTGACCTGTCATTGTCATTCTGCAAGTGGTGCTGAAAGTGAGAGGAAGTGTTCATGGAGTTAAGTTGTTTTTAGGGTCTGAATGGATATGATTGAATAACTGTTAGCTATCTTTCTTGTAGTAATTTCCACTAAATTACTTTTACTAAGAAAAACTTACTCTGGTTTTAAAAATGTGTGTGCATTCTTTGCACATACATGGATATCTAATACCCACAGATAGCACAAAAGGGTTTATGAGTCTGTGGAATGTGAGTTGTGGGTAGTTATAAGCCACCATTGGGTGATAGAAATTGAATCTTACTCTTCTAGAAGAGTATCCTGTGATTTACACTGCTCAGCCAGCTTTCCAGGCCCAATTTATTCTGTTTTTAATGACATTTCATAAATAATGAGTCCTTTTTAAATTTTTTTTTGAATGGGGATCAAGTTCATCTGACCAAGGCAAATAAACTTTCTTTCTCAAGACACAAGGCATGGATTCCTTACCTACAGTTACTTGTTTCCATATTTCACTGTGATTGGTTACAAACATTTAGAGATGAACACCGATGCTTATTTGCCCATGAGTTCACCACACGCCTACAACTGTATCTGAAGAACAAAACCTCTATTTCTTATTCATTTAAAATTGAACTAATAATGTGCATTTATTACCTGAGATTAGAGAACTTAATTCACAGCAGGCTATATCTGATATTCGTTTTCTTAACATTTCTACTTCAATTATAATGTGGTATTGAAATTCATTACATGATTCATATTTCTACTATCATACTAACTATGCCTTTTATAATGTTCAAAATATTTATCCAATTAAGTAACCCATAAATAATTAATTCATTTTCTTGTCTTATATATTTTGAGTCCTAGTAACTTTCCATTGTCTTCTGCAAAGGAACATTTATAATTCTTCACATTACTTGCCTGGAAAAATCAGCTTTTAAAAATTATTTCTTTTATCTTTTGAGAATCTAATATAATTATACCATTTTCCCCATCTCTTCTTCCAAACTTTCACATATAATTCTTACTTTTTGTCAAGTCTGTGGATTCTTTGTAATAACATATGTATAAAAATACAGAATATATATATGTATAAAATACACAAATGTAAATATATAGGTAATATATATATATTCCTAAGTACATAAATATAATCTATTCAGTCTACATAATGTTGTTTGGATGTATGTTTTCAGGGATAACCATTGTATTAGAAATCAAATTGGTGTAGTTTTCCCTGGGGAAGACTACGTTTTCCTAATCTCAGCTTTCCTTAGTTGCCTATAGTTCTTTGTGTAAGTTTGAGGCCTTCATCTTCTTTCTCCATCTACTTTGAATTTCTATTGCTGTTTTCCTTTTTCAGCTCATGTTTAGGCAGTGAGACTTCATGAGTATATCTTTGAATATTCCTAGGAAACACAATATAACAAAATCCCCCAATTCTTTAGCTCTTATTCATCTTTCTGCCCCCTCCTTTTCAATGACCTATGAGCATTAGATGCAGGAGTTCGTTTGTAGATGTATTTAGTGGGTCTGGGCTTCGCAACTCTATATAATGATTGATTGTGGTTTTCTGTAAAGTTTTATGTTTCCTAGATGAAGGAAGAGGATTGCATTATCTGTAAGGATAAACATTTAGATTGTAGTTAACCTTTACACTGGTTTAATAAAATGGCAGTTGTAGGTTCTACTCCAAAATCCATGCTGTCCCTTGCTCTGGATAGTTGGCTAAGTTCACAGCACCAGGTATATTTGTCCTCTGGTTGAGTGGGCCTTAAGTTTACTTACAGAGTCATTTTTTACTGCCAAGGCATTTGACTCACTAGTGAAGAATTAAAGTTATTGTGCCATGCTGATCCTCTTGGGATTTATAATCATCATAGCCTGGTTTCTTCATTGTTTATGAGATTGCATGCTGTCTTCTGTTATTATGAAAGCTCATCCCCAGGGAGGAAGAAATGTCTATTCAAAACACCGAGAAGTTCCCAATGTTTCTTTCTAACACTTTCTTGAATTTTCGAAATAAAGTTTCCATAATTCATAGTCTGAATGGACTTCAGGAAAGAATCGGCACACATAAGTTTGTTTCTACACAGGGAGTTACTGGGAGTTTTTCACTTTCTTCTTCTTCAGTACATACTTTGTGGTTCAAATGGAGTCAAACAGCTGTTGATTAAAAACCCTATTAAAAACTCTCTTCAGTTTATGATAAGTTGAAGACAGAGCATATTGTCTTCATATAGTTTGCTGTAATTGACTATGTTACAAAACCATCTATCTCACCAAATTTGCTTATAAACATGGGAGATATATTCACAATGAATTTCAGGTAATAACACACAGGTAAATTATTCTAAAATCTTTATTATCCTTGACACTGTATCAATTTCCAACTTCGGTGTTAACTCTTTTTTTTTTTTTTTTTTTCCTTCATTTTAAGCCGTTTTTATTTAGGTGTGTTTATGTGGTTAAAGTGAATACTTTTTAATCATTTTTTATTTGAAAAACAATCTTTTCTCATTTTACAAACCAGCCCAATACCCACTTCCTACCATTTTCCTGCCATTTCCTCTTTTGAAGTGGGGATAATAAGTACACTAGACCCAAGACAAATGATAAATGGTAGTTTTATTGGGGAACCACTTACACAGAAAATCATACAGAATTGCCGCAGCCTTTCTCTGCCCTTCTGACCCAATCTTTGACCAAAGAGAGAAAGAGAGAAGAGAGAGAGAGTGGGGGAGGGGTGACTGCCCCATGCTTCCCTACCTTCTGCTTCTGTCCACACCTGAAGCCATGTGCAAAGGGGGGTGGCCACTAACACAAATACACTTGCAAGGCTAGATGTTGCTACACTCCTTCTCCCCACCCAACACCCCATCCATTACTCAGTCAGGGTATGGCTTCCCTTGGGCTGTCAACAAATTGCAGCACCTTATTTTGAGTCAGGACCGAAGTCCTTGCCCCCTTTATATAGGATGATCAAGCTACACTTTCAAAGAGAAGGGGCTCCAAAAAAACCAATTCAAGCACTGACAGTTGTCCCACAGATTTCTAAAGCCCTACTACTGACAGCCACATTCAGAGGGCCTAGTATAATCCTCTGTAGGTTCCCCTGCTATTATTCCAGATTCAGTGAGCTTCCACTAGCTGAGGTCAGCTGTTTCTATGCATTTCTGCAAACTGGTCTAGACACCTTTGCTCATGTTATCATTCTTCCTTCTCTTCAGCTGGACTCTAGGAGCTCAGCTCAGTGCTTAGCTGTGGATTTCTGCATCTGCTTCCATTAGTTACTGAATGAAGATTCTATGATGACATATAGGTAGGTATCAATTTGATTCTATTTTAGTGATTTCGGTCCTCACTTTGATATTTCATGGCATCCACTTTTGAGTGAATTTGCTTCCTTTTGTTCTAGAACTTTCAGGTGTGCTTTAAGTTGTTAGTGCGAGATTTCTCTATGTAGGCATGTAGGGCTACGAACTTTGCTCCTTGCACTGCTTTCATAGTGTTCCAAAGGTTTGGGTATGTTGTGCTTTCATTTTTGTTGAATTCTGGGAGTCTTTAATTTCTATATTTCATCCTTGACCCAAAGGTAATTCAATTGAGCTTTGTTCAATTTCCATGAGTTTGTAGGCTTTCTCCAATTAGTGTTGTTGAATTCTAACTTTATACCATGGTCATCTGATAAGGTACAGGGAGTTATTACAATTATTTTGTATCTGTTGAGCTTTGCTTTGTTACCAAATATGTGGTCATTTTTAGAGAAGGTTCTATGAGGTGATGAGAAGAAGGTATACTCTTTTCCTTTGGGTGTAATAATTTGTAGATATCTATTAAGTCCATTTGAGTCATGACATCTATAAGTTCTCATATTTCCGGGTTTTTTTTTTTGTTGTTGTTTGTTTGTTTGTTAGTTTTTTATTTTGTTTTGTTTTGTTTGGCATACATGTCCATTAGTGACCTTGGCATGTTGATCTCTCCTATTCTTAGTGAGTGAGGTTTGATGTGTGATTTAAGTTTTAGTAATATATTTTTTGCATATATTGGTGCTCTTGCATTTGGGACATAAATGTTCAGAATTGAGACTTCATCCTGATGGATTTTTCATGTGATGAGTTTGAAGTGACTTTTTGTAATTTTTATTTCTTCTCCCACCAAATCCTACCATATCAGCCCAAAATGAACACACAGAGATACTACATTAATTATTACACTGTTGGCTAATGGCTAGGGTTTTTACTGGCTAGCTCTGTCTTAATTATTAACCCATAAGTACCAATCTATGTATTTCTACATGGCCTTATCTTACCAGAGAATTCTTGGAGCATCCTATCCTCTTTGTCCCTCCATGGTGTCTTTTTTCCAGTACCTCTCCGCCTACCTCTCCCAGAATTCTCCTACAAGTTTGGCCTTTCTTCCTGCCCTCCTGGCTATTGGCCAAACAGTGTCTTATTCATCAACCAATAAGAGAAACATATATACTGAAGAACATCCCCATCATCTATCTAGAGTGATTTACTATGAATTCTAATTTGTTAGATATTAGGTTAGCTATACCAGCTTGTTTCTTTTTCCATTTGATTGGAAAAACTTTTTCCAACCCTATACTCTGAGGTAATGTCTAACTTCGATGTGTTTCATGCATACATCAGAAGGATGGGTCCTGTTATCATAACCATTTTGTTAGTCTGTGTCTTTTTTTAGGTGAATTGAGTCCATTTATATTAAGAGATGTTAATGAGCAGTGATTGTTAATTCCTGTTATGTTTTGCTGGTAGCATTTGTGTGTTTCCATCCTTTAGAGTTTGCTGGTGTGAAGGTATCTGTTGTCTGTATTTTTGTGGGTTGGAATTGTCCTTCTGGTATTTTCTTTAAAGCTGGAGTTGTGGATAGGTATTGTTTAAGTCTGGTTTTGTCATGAAATATCTTGTTTTCTCCTTATATAGTTATTGAAAGCTCTGTTGGGATCTGTGGTTTCTTAGTGTCTGTAGCAATCTGTCCAGGACCATCTGGCTTTCAAAGTTTCCATTGAGATGTTGGGTGTAATTCTGATTAGGTCTGCCTTTATACATCACTTGGCTCTTTTCCTTTGCAGCTCTTAATATTCTTTATTTATTCTGTATGTTTAGCTTTGACTTTATGGGGCAAGGAGACACTTTCTTTTGCAAAGGGGTATCTAGTCTATTTAGAGTTCTGTAAGGTTCTTGTACCTTCATAAACATATTCTTCTTTAGGTTCAGAAAATTTTCATCTATTACTTTGTAGAATATATTTTCTGTGCCTATGAGCTGGACTTCTTTTTCTTTTATCCCTGTCATTCTTGGGTGTGGCCTTTTCATAGTGTCTCAGATTTCCTGGGTGTTTTGTGTTAAGAATTTGTTGGATTTAACATTTTCTTTGACCAATGAATCTATTTCCCCTAGCGTATCTTCAGTGTCTGAAAGTCTTTCTTCCATCTCTTGTATTCTGTTGGTTATGCTTGGATACGTAGTTCTTGTTCACTTACCCAGATTTTCTATTTCCAGAATTTCCTTGGTTTGTGTTTTCTTTATTTCCTCTATCTCACTTTTCATGTCTTGAACTGTTTGTTTCACCTGTTTGATTATTTTTTCTTGGCTTTCTTGTCTTTAAGAATTTAATTGATTTTTTTTCCAATTTTCTGCCTTTTCCATCATTTCATTATGAGGACTTTTCATTTTGTCTTTAAGGACACTTGTTGAAAGTATTCTTGCATTTTGCCTACCTTTCTCTTCCTCCAACTGGGTCAGGATCTTGGTTCAATCCTTGAACTCATTGTCTCTGTCTCAGGGATCCTCTCTTTGACTGATCATTGCAATTGTTGTCTGTGTCTCAAGAGCCATTCTTGGTTTGCTCTGTGCAATACCTCTGTAAGCCATTGAGGTCTTTAGGAATGAGAGGATTTTGAGGTAGAATGGGGTTTGTGTATTATCAGGTCAGATTGGGTGGTACTGGTGCAGCCTGCCAGCAGGATGCTTGCCTGCTAATCCACCAGTATGACTGAGAAGAGGGTCATTGGGGCTAGAGACTGGTCTGTCCACTTGTGGGGAGGATCACATACTTCCTGGTCTTCTCTGTATAGTAGCAGTCTGTGTCTTAGAGAGTCACTGAGGTCATAGGGGATGGATGGGTTTGGAGGCTGAGTAGGTTTTGTAGATTATTGGGTCTGATTGGGTGGTGCTTGTACAGCCTGTCTGCAGGCACACTGATTAACTAGTGTGCTTGAAGTGGGTGGGGGAGGAGCCAGGGATTTCCCTTGGGGCTTAGAGCCTAGAGAGTGGGTTATCTGGCCAGGGGTTATGGGCTGGTCACTTACGTCACTCAAGCCAATGATGAGCTATTGCTTCTTTTCAATCATCTTAGTTCATGACCTCACTCAATGGAAAAAAAAAAGATTTATTTTCAGTTGTATTAACTATCTTGGTAGAGTAATTCTTTCATCTTTATACCTCTATATATTTGATCAGGTAGTTGAACAAAGGGGACCTTTAATTGTTAACTTATTATCCTCTATTTTAAATATAAGCATGAATTGAATATAATAAATGTAGTGTAAGTTGAAAGTAGAATAAAGGATGAAAAGTAAACCAAGTGAATAGAATGAAATAGAATAGAATATAACAAAATAGAATAGAGTAGAAAGAATGGAATAGCACAGAGCTGATAATCATGTTAGAAGTTTGGTTCCTAATATTCTATTATCCCCATGGTAGGAACCTAAACTTTGCAGCCTAGTGGAAGATGATATTAGGACATCTTTCAGTTGTGTGTTTTTTCTTGAGAGGTATAATTAGTTTCCCCTTAAAACATAGGCATTCCACATTTTTGTCATTTGGCATTTTCTGAATATGGTTGTTTCTTGTCTTGCTTCTCTGTCTTGTTCAGAAGTACTTGTCAAATATTCATGACATGCCATTTTGGACTTTATCACCACTTGAACTGCGAACTAAGAAATCTTCGTGTTTAACTGAATTAACCAGGACCAGACATATTATTATAGGAATAAATAAGTAATAAGATCTTCTGTGACAATTTGTATAATAAGTTCATTAAGCTAAATGATGTGTACCTTATTTCTATATAAAGTCCCAGTTAGAAGCCTCTATACCATTTATCACTATCTCTGACAACAATCACAGAATATTCATTATTCTCTGACTCCTGGGTGTCTCCCATATTTCAGCTGATACAAAGTGAACTTTGTTAATATGTCACCTCCGCCCTGGTGTGATCACCAAGAAGCCATAAAGGAGAATTGTTCATCTTAGGTAGATACTTGATGAACATCAAGTGTCCCCTTGTATACAAGATTTTGCTTCTGGAGTAATTTCCTGAGGAATCAAGAGACTCCTAGGAGACAGCCTGGATTTCTTTGCTTTATTCAACTTAATGTGTACATTTTACTCAAAACTAAGTTATGAAGAGAAATCCATAAATGAAACGATGGCCTCTAGGCTGGTAAAATTAATGATAAAATTTCTTTCTGAAAGTCTTCTGCTGATAGACTTATGCTACACCTGCCAAGTCTTGACATTATTGGTTCAGTGTGACTTTCCTTAAATAAATAAATAAAAACAAAATAAAACAACAAAAAAAAAAAACTAACAATTTACTGGTACTTATTCGTTGTGAAAGGTTCTGACAACTTGATTTGCTCCCTCTTAATTAGTTAATGCTGGTTCTGGCTGTAACAGCCTCCAGCAAGCCTTGCAGTTTATGTTAAAGGCTCAGAGCCTTGAAATATAGGCTCAAAGCCGAGAGTGGTTAAGAAAAAAAATCACAAGGACAGAAATAATGTGTCTTATTCAAAATAAAATTATCCCTTCTCCTCCATGCATCAGAAAAAATATCCTGTGGAATGTAATTTTCCTACAAATAGAGGGACTGGTGAAATAAAAGTATCCAAAGAACTGAACGGAACAGGCTTAAGTTTCTGGTAATGTCCATTCATTAAGATAGGAACCAAGGCCATTGTTCCTTGTCCAGAATTTTTTTTTTGGTTGTTGTTCTTTGTTTTGTTTCTTTTGTTTTTTTTTTTTTTAATTCTGTCTTGTTTCTTGCAAAAGACTTGGTAAAAAAATATTAAGAGCATAAAATGCTAGTATGATGCTCAACAGATAATGGGGAGGAAATGAAAAGGATAAGGGATTGCCAAATATATTGGTCAATATTGTTTAATACAAGTATGTCCATCCACATTTTCCTGCCCAACCCACTGATCAGCATTTTCCTTTTGTGCAGACTTCATAGTCAAAGAATCGATACATCATTAGACTGCAGAATGCTGCTTTTCTAGTATTAGACATGCTTCTGGGAGCACTATATGAGTCATAATGACAGGGGATTGGTGGTAATAAAAGTCCTGCATTATGCCACATTAAGAATCATCTTCCCATGAAACTGGTAAGCTGTTCAAATATTCCCCTGTGTGGCTTCAGACACAACCATCAAATATTTAGTATGGATTTTTGGCTAATGTGAAGCGTTTATTCCTCTAGGGAGTCCACTAAAGCAGACATTTGGTATAACTACCCTTTCAGAAACAAAGAACAAGCTATGGGGAGATTAACTGGACAAGGCATGCATCCTGGAGTAGCCATGCCAATCTCTGAGATCCCTTTACTACAATATTATTACAAAAGTCACTCCTTGCTTCTCTCAGCTCTAAGACCTGGCAGGATTTTCAAAATTCTCTTCATGGACTCTCTCCAGCTGCTCTATCTGCAGCCAGAGAGGTTATGATTGCTGGATGGAATTAAGATTTGCCACTCCCTCCCCTTTACAACCACTCGAGTTTGTTCCTTCCCTAGCCTCAGATATCTACACTCATCCAGCCTCCTCTTGACTTAACCTTCTTCATCCTGAAAGACCGATTTTGTTTACTGAGCAGAGAAGCTAATAGAAGGCAGCAGAATTTAAGTCTCCCTGGGACTTGCTATATAGGCTGACAAAATCATTCTTTTCTTTCTCTCTCTGTTAAATATTCATGGCTCTCAGATTTTTAGATACAAAGGTACATTTTGTTTTAAAATGTGCTGATCCTAGGCATACTGGATTGCATTGATTTCCCCTTCTTTGCATTTCCATTGCATTGGAAATAAAAAGGCCCTCATTTATTTGTTCTGAAATATGGGCCTGAATTTATCTTTGCTTTTCTTTCTAATTGTATTGTTATTAGATCAAAAGAATGCTGTTCATAGAAGATTTATGTGTTTGATAACTTCTTTCTTTTGACATTGCATACACACATGCACACACACACACACACACACACACACACACACACAGAAGAGGTGGGGGAAGAGAGAGAAGAATCACAATATTTTCTATGTTTCTAGAGAAAATATTAATATAATTGAAAAGGCACATTCATACAGGTTTGATCTATTACAAGAATCAAATATTTGCACTATGGAAAGATAGTAAAATATACATAATTACAGAGATAAATACAAGTCTTAACCATGAAACAGCTAAGAGAAAATAGAAAATGAAATGGGAGCAGCAATGGCACCACATGAAATGAGCAACAACACACTGTAAGGACTGTGGAAGGAGACTAAGAGGCAGTGAGTGGGAAATGAACCCTTACTAAGGCAGGTTTCAGGTTATTTATTTATTTATTTTTATTTTACATATCAATCCCAGTTCCCTCTCCCACCTTCCCTCCCTCCCTCTTTCCCTCTCTCTCTCACCCTCTCATGCCCCCCAACCACGCTCCCCTCCCCCCACTCTATTTGTAAGGTGAAACGCTCCAGAAGGGGTCATCTAAATATGTCAAGTCATTTGAAGTATGGACTAGGACTTCTATCCTGTGTCTAGGTTAAGGCAGTATCTTTCCATGGGGGATGTGTCCCCAAAGTCCTTTTGTGCACCAGGAATACATCCTGGGTCCACTGTCCGAAGTCCCTTAGATTGCTCAGGCCTTCTACTGTTCAGGGGATTTGAGTCAGTCCCATGCTGGGTTCCCAGCTATCAGTCTGGGGGCCCATTAGCTCCTCCTTTTTCAGGTCACTGTCTCTATGTGTTTTTGCAGCCTGGTCTTGTCCTCCCTCTCTGCATCTGGATTCCAGTTTGGCACAGTGTTTAGTTGTGGGTGCTTGCTTCTGTTTCCATCAGCTACTAGATGAGGGTTACATGATGGTGGATAAGCTAGTCATCGATCTCATACCCAAATGATCCACCTCCATGCAACAAAGGCATGTGCTCAACTATGTCCATAGCATTATTTGTAATAGCAAGCACCTGCAAGCAACCTAGATGTCCCTCAAGTGAAGAATGGATAAAGAAGATGTGGCACATTTACACAATGGAATATTACTCTGTGGGGAAAAAAATGGAATGTTGAAATTCGCAGGCAAGTGGATAGAATTTGAAGAAACCATCCTGAATGTCGTAACCCAGTCACAAAAAGAGGAGCATGGTATGTACTCGCTCATATATGGATTTTAGACATAGAGCAAAGGATCATCAGCCTATAATTCATACCACCAGAGAAACTAGGATACAAAGAGGATTCTAAGAGATTCATATAAGGTCTCTCACAGAAGGGGGAAGGGACAAGTTCTCCAGAGAACATGGGAAATGGGGGGGGGGCAGTGAGGGGATAGGGAACTAGTAGAGAGAGAAGGGGAGGAGAGGATAACACATGGGACTAGGAAGATAGAGGCAGGGGAGGGATAGATGAGAGAGTGAAAGAAAGAGAGAATAAAAGAGAGAGCCATTATAGGTTTGAAGAGAAAACTGAACATAGAGAATTGTCCAGAGATGTGCAAGACTGACCCTAACTAACACTTGAGCAATAGTAGAAAGGCTACCATTACCATAAAGGTCCCAGGTCTCCTAACAGGGAGCCACAATGCACACTTTATATGGCATTTAGACTTGGAAGTTACATGTTCAAGTTACTTTCTTTTTTGTTTTTGCTTTCCTTTTTTTTTTTTTGCCATTGGTCTCACATAAGTCATTATATCTTTTTAAAGAAAAAGTAATTTGTTGATTAGTAAAGTATGAGTTTCTTCTGACTATAGTAAAGGAATATAACACTTTGTGAGACTCTTAATACATTTTTGATTAAGGAGGATACAAGTGATATTTTTCTACACTTTGCTCTCCCTAAGTAAAGCATTTTTAGGACTAGAGAGATGATTTAGTGTTTAAGAGCACTAGATGCTCTTCCAGTGGACCTGGATTCAGTTCTCAGCACCCATATGGTAGCTCACAACAGTCTGTAATTCCAGTTCTAGGGGATCTGACACCATCACACCAATATATGTAAATTAAAATGTAAAAAATAAAGCATTTTTATTTGGTCTGAGTATAGGTACAGATATCATTGCTTACAATTAAAGATTTATTCACTGGAAGAATATACAGCAAATGACCATTGATTGCTATAGAAAAAATAAACATTTGATTTTTTATGTAAATACGTTTTGTAAATATTCTATGGTGAACAAGAATAAATTATTTTTTATATTCCTCCCCCCAAAACTGTTCCTCAGGATTGTAATGATATGCTGATGAAGGCAAATGGGACTATGGCTCGTCTGAGAGCCTAAGTGAAGATTCTTATGGTTAGAAAAGCATGTATATGCTTACCAAGCATAGCAATCATGAATTTCTTGTAACATACTGTCCAAGTGTTTGATCACCTCTATACCAAGCCAGTGCAAAATTCAGGAGACTGCAGCAGGTAATGTCTTAATTATTAACCCATTTCTACTAATCTAAGTATTCCCATATGGTCTCATCTTATCAGAGAGCAAGCCCAGGCCTGTTCTCTCCAGTCTCTTCATGCTGACTCCTCATTATTACTTCCTCTTTCCTCCTTGTCTCCTTTTCCCTCCTATCTTCCTTTCCTATTGGCCAACAGTGCTTTATTCATTAACCAGTATGAGAACCATATTTGCAGAATGACATCTCCCATCATCTCCTCTTTTCTGTCTATAAATAAAAAGAAGGGTTTTAATCTTAACATAGCAAAATATATCACACAACAGTTATCAAATAAGAATCACAGTTAACGATATTTAGTCCAGCCCTTTGTCGGATGTAGCATTGGTGAAAATCTTTTCCCAGTCTGTGGGCTGCCATTTGGTTGTCAACTGTGTCCTTTGCCTTACAGAAGCTTCTAAGTTTGAAGAGGTCCCATTTATTAATTGTTCCTCTCAGTGTCTGTGCCCCTGGAGTTATGTTCAGGAAGTGGTCTCCTATACCAATTTGTTCAAGGGTACCTCCTACTTTCTCTTCTAAGATGTTCAGTGTGGCTGGATTGATGTTGAGGTCTTTGATCCATTTGGACTTGAGTTTTGTGCATGGCGACAGACATGGGTCTATCTGCTGTGTTCTACACACCCTCATCCAATTGTGCCAGCACCATTTGTTGAAAATGCTTTCCTCACACCATTGTATTTTTTTTAGCTGTTTTGTCAAAAATCAGGTGTTCATAGGTGTTTGGGTTAATATCAGGATTTTCAATTCAATTCCATTGGTCTACCTGTCTATTTTTGTGCCAATACTAGGTTGTTTCCAGAACTATAGCTCTGTAGTAGAGCTTAAACTCAGGGATGGTGATGCCGTCTGAAGTTCTTTTATTGTACATTTAGTAAGATTTAAGAAAATATTGGAATATGTCATTCTGTTAATATGTTTCTCATACTGGTTAATGAATAAAGTACTGTTGGCCAATAGGAAAGCAAGATAGGCAGGACTAGGAGACAAGGAGGATTCGAGGAAGTAGTAGAGAGGAGTCACCATGGAGTTACTGAAGAGAGCCGAATGCCGGCCCCACTCTCCAGTAAGATGAGACCACGTGGAAATACTTAGATTAATAGAAATTGGTTAATACTTAAGACAGAGCTAGCAAATAAGAACTAGTAACAGGCCTACAGCATTTATATCTAATACAACGTATCTGTGTGTTATATGGTGCTGGCGCCACAGTGGGTCCAGGCCAGCAGGAAAAATCTTACTCCTTACATCTCTTCATTCTTTAGCTTCTGTGACTCAGTTATTTAACCTTTTTGATGCTGTCCTTTTAAGCAATAAGTTCACTGATCTGATCTATTTTGCTCCTATTGCATTACTCTTTTATTTTAGTGTTTTTCAGTTACATATTTTAAGTTAATTTTTTTTAACTAGTTTTGTATTGTTGGTATATTTCTCATTTGTGATTGATGATCTCTGAATAGCTCGTGTCTGGCATTTATTTGTTTCAATTAGTAGTGACATCTGCATTGTTGTTTTGGTGTTGTCTGCTTCTATGACCATTTGTTTTTATGGCACTGAGGTCATACCAGTCACAAAAGGTGATATATTGAAAGTGAACTTTCCTTTCAAAGCATCTTTTTTTGTGTGTGGGGGGGGAGAAAGGTGTTTATTTTTGTTCATAAGTCTATTGTGGGGAAGTTAAGGCAGTAACTTCAAGCAGGTATTCACATCACACCCATAGTCAAGAACAGAGAAATGAATGACTGCCCTTTCATTTGCTTGTTTATGCTCAGCTATATTTCCCCACTCTTATACAGTCTGACACTCCTCTTCCTAGGGAATGGTGCACCCACTGTAAACTGGATTTGTCCACATCAATTACCTTAGTTAAGTCTCCTACACACAGAAGTGTCTATAATCCAAACCAATGTAAGCATTATCTCATTAAGACAATCTTTCCAGGTGATCTAGGTTATGCCAAGTTGGTGATTAAAGCTATACCTCTACAGCCATCTACAGCCAGTTATCTTGATATATAAAATTTGCATCTTTATTTTTTATACTATGTCCAGGTCGTATAATATCTGATCAAATGTTCTTAACATTTGTGACAATATTTTCATGTATAGATCATTATACATCATTTGTGTTTCTGTAGAGAGATGAGAATTTGGAAGTTTTTCCCTATTTTCTGGCTCAATTGCTTATTTATTTTCATCTGCATTCCATTAAAATTAAGTGCCATTATGTCAGGAACATTTTTTTCTTTATTGGTTAATCATAATTTGCACATTTTATTGAATAGTAAAACAATCTGTGCTCATACAGTTGAGGAAAATTAATTACTGCATGTGCAGTGACCTTCACTTATTTATACAGTTATCCAAAACCAGTTTGACACCTAAGATATGTAATATCACAGACATAGCCAAATAGTACTAAGGCATCTTCCTTGTTATGGGCCTCAGTGTGGTATACTTTCTAACATTGGCTGTAATATCCTGCGAACATGGATCAAAATATGAAGCCTATTAACAAAGAACACAGATATTGAGAAATTTTAACTCCTTGTTTCATTTTAGAAAAGGTCCTCTTGGGGTAGTATTATATGCATTTTTATCAACTATAGATAATTTGACTATTAAACCACAGAAAAAGCATGCATATCTCCTATTGACAAAGAATCCAGAAGTTGACAACAGGCTTGCTTTAAAATCATGGTTGTACTATTGACTATGGGAAATTTTGTGTTTAGAAACTTTGAGCCTTAGCTTCCTTTTTGTTGAAACATGCATGATGAAATCTTAAAAGTTTGCATTGTGGGTTAGAAAGATAAATGTCACAAAATGAAGCTTGGTATTAATTACTAAGCACAATGAAAACATTGCCCATATTTTAATGCAGACAACAATAGATATTTAGAATTTGATAAATTTGCCTAATGTGTACATTTTGGAAAATTTGAAGACACTGGCTAGGGAGATAGCTCACTTGGTTAAATTCTTGTTTTAAGTCACAAAGATGTGCATCTTGACCCCCAGAATGAAAGTTAAGAAAATTAAGCAGGTATTCCAGGCAATAAGACATTCTAGAGAGACAGAGACAGAGACAGACAGAGACAGAGACAGAAAGAGGAGAAATGAGAGAAAGAATAAGGAGAAGGAGAAGAAGAAGAACTCATAGTACATGAGGACATGAGGAATAACACACAAGGTTTCCATTAATTTTCTTCACATAAACATTCATGTATCCCTCCAAGTACACACACACACACACACACACACATACACACACACATACCACACACACACAGAGATATAGAGATAGAGACAGAGAGACAGAGAGAGATAGAACGAGAAAAACCAAAAGAGATACATATTTAGTTCATATTTAAATCTAGTCACTGATAAGAATCAAGAGAAGGATAATAAGGACCCCAAAGAGATGGTATAAAAATGAATCAAATTTCAGCAAACAGTATTACCTACATACATTTAGATTGCAAATATATTTACATGTGTCTCTGTGTTTCTAGTAGATATTCATTCAAGAATAACAACAGCAAGCATTATTCTAAACGGTTAAGTATTTTGTCCAATGTGGCACTGATAGGTATTCAAAATGGACCCTTTGGCCCATGATTTAAGCACTATACTCTAGAGGTTCTCTGTGTTGGAGGATGCCACACCTTGCGATAAATAGAGATAAATAAAGTTGTATGCAGTTTTAGGATTATCTACTGTTGTAAGTATGAAGTAAAATTCACAGGGAAGAGTTACATTTCTGTTAAAGATCCTACAAGGCTAATTAACTGCTTAGAACTTCATGGTTGAGGCAAATGGAAATTTTCTAGATCTTTCCACAATTAAAATTACTTGAGCTTTCACTAGATCTCATATTAGGCACTTATTATCTACCTTTGTGTCTGACCTAATACTCTCTTGACTACTAGTGGAACTTTTTGAAAAGTATGAACTTAATAAACCACTGGCTTAGATTAATGTAAAAGCTAAGATCTGACCAAATAGTATCTAATACCTAAAGTAGAGACCTCGGTTTTGGTATAGCCCTCCTGAATGCTCTTTTCATGAATATATTTGAAAATACTTTGATTTATGTCTTTTGTAGTCTTTTTTGTTCATTAAAGTGTTTCTACATTGAAACATGTTATCTGTGATAGCATAAATCAGTCAGTCACTCATATTTGGTTGAAGGCATTCTGTTTTAACATAGGGAAAGTAGTGATTGGAAAAATGATCTGGCATCATCTATCTACAATTAGCATAAGAGGGAGCCATGATCAACAAAACCAAAAGCATAAACTAATGCTTGCACAACATGCTCAACAAATATTTGCTGAATAAATGCATATTTATGAAGCTAGTAGGAAAATTTCAATCTTAGGTTAGAGAAACAAAATGTTCTTCTAGCCAAAGAATCTTTGATGCCTAGAATTAAACTTTAAAAAGGTGTGAAAACAGAGATGGGGGCACAACTGGTAAAGTGTTTACCTCTAAAGTTTGAATACCTGACTTTGATGAACCAGAATCCAAGTAAAAGTAATGAGTGTAGTAATGTATGCCTGTAATTTCAGGGCTGGAGAAAAGCCAAGACTTGCTGGCAAGTCAGGCTAGTAAAATTAGTAAACTCTAGGTTCAGTGAAAGAGCCAGTTCAAAAAAAAGGTTGAAAGAACCTGCAAGACACACACTGAATTGACAACTGGTCCAGATACACATGCATATATGAGAATATGTACACAAAGTTAAGAAGGTCTCATTCCCACATGATTGCTACTACCTTAACAGTCTTTCAGAAACCTTATAAATTAGTGCAAGGAAATGCAGCTTCTGAATTGCAGAGAAGAACAGCCTACAGAGAGTGTATGGAGCTTACAATGCCAGAGTCCAAGTACCTCCTGCTTCCTGCCAGGTGTTTGATAGGTGGGAAGGAGAGAGATAAACACTGTAGTAATGACGACTACAATTACAGAACCGAGTCTCCAATAACAAAAAGATGCTTGTCCACCCTGTGTTGGCACCTATTGATTTTTCTTTTCTTTTATTCTTTTTTTCTATTGTTTTTCTTATTTTACATATCGATCTCAGTTCCCTCTCCTTCCCTGTTTCTCTCTCTCCCTCCCATGCCTCAAGTACCCTCCCATTCCATCCCACCCATACTCTCTTAACCTAGAGGCAGGATGGAGGGCCTAGTCCCTACTCTAAATGACTTAACAGATTTTGTTGATCCCTTTTGGTAGACATCTTTTTTGTTGTTGTTGTTTTTGATATCTTTTTTTAATTTAAATTTTTAACAAACTCATTTTACATGTCAATCCCAGTTCCCTCACCCTCCCTTGACCCCTCCCAACCCCCATCCCTTTTACTTTCTGCTCTCCAGGGAAGGCAAGGCCTTCCATGGGGAGTCTTCAAAGTCTGTCATATCATTTGGAGCAGGGCCTAGGCCCTTCATGATGTGTATAAGATGATAAAGTATCCCTTTATGTGGGATGGTCTCCCAAAGTCCATTTCTATAATAGGGATAAATACTGATTGACTACCAGAGGCCCCAGAGACTTACTGGTCCTCCTAACTCACACTCACATTCAAGTGGCCTGGGTCCATCCTATGCTGGTTTCCCAGCTTTCAGACTGGGGTGCATGAGCTCCCCCTTGTTCAGGTCAACTGACTATGTGGGTTTTTCCAGCCTTGTATTGACCCCTTTGGTCATTACTTCTCCCTCTTTGTAACTGGATTCCAAGAGTTTGGCTACTGTTTAGCTGTGGGTTTCTTCTTCTGCTTCCACCATCTACTAGATGAAGGCTCAAGGATGGCATGTAAGGTAGTCATCAATCTCATTATTGGGGAAGGGCATTTAAGGTAGCCTCTCCATTATTGCTTAGATTGTTAGTTAGATTAATCCTTGTAGATCACTGGGCATTTTCCTAATGCCAGATTTCTTGTTAAATCTATAATGGCTTCCTATATTATGGTATCTTTTTTCTTGTCCTCCTCTATTCCTTCACTGTCTCCATCTTCCTGTTCCCTTATGCCCACCTCTCCCTTCCTCTTCTCCCCTTCTCTTTCTCCCAACTCCCACTCCCCTTCCCTCATGCTCATAATTGTCTTGGGAGATCTTTCCCTTCTCCCTTCTCCAGGGAGTCTCTTAGGGTCCTCCTTGTTTCATAGCTTTTCTGGTAGTGTGGATTGTAGACTGGCAATCCTTTGCTCTATGTCTAGAATCCATATATGAATGAGCATATATCATGTTTGCCTTTTTATTACTTGGTTAACTCACTCAGGATCATTTCTTATATTTCTATCCACTTGTCTGTGAATTTCAAAATTTCATTTTTTTTTTTTTTGCTGAATAGTACTCCATTGTGTAAATGTACCATATTTACTTCATCCATTATTCAGTTGAGGGACATCTAGATTGCTTTCTGATACTGGCTATTACAAATAATGCTGCTAGGAACATAGTTGAGCAAATGTCCTTGAGTGTTATTGCTGGATCTTGTGGTAGACTGATATTATTTTCCTGAGGAAGCAACATATTGATTTCCAAAGTGGCTGTACTTGTTTGCACTCCCACCAGCAAAGGAGGAGTGTTCCCATTTCTCCACATCTTTTAGAGCATAAACTATCTTTGGTGTTTTTCATTGTAGCCAATTTGACAGGAGCAAGATGGTATCTCCGAATTGTTTTTATCTGCATTTCCCTGATAGCTAAATATGTTGAGCACTTTCTTATGTGTCTTTCAGCCATTTTAGATTTCTCTATTGAGAATTCTCTATTTAGTTATGTTCCCCACTTTTTACTTGGAGTATTTGGTGTTTTGATAATTAGCTTCTTGAATTTTTTGTATATTTTGGAAATCTGATGTGGGGTTGGTGAATATCTTTTCCAAATCTGTTGGCTGCCCTTTTGTCATGTTGGCTATATCCTTTGCCTTACAGAAGCTTTTCACTTTCAAGAGAACCCATTTATTAATTGTTGATCCTGTCTGTGCTACTGGTGTTTTCTTCAGGAAGCAGTCTCCTGTACCAAACTGTTCAAGGGTACCTCTCTTTTTCTCTTCTAATAGGTTCAGTGTGGCTGGCGGAACTCTTCCAAACACCTATTGAGTTCATTCACAATCTGTTTTTATTGTTCCCTTATCTCTGTTAGGTCATGTAGTAAATGTCTCAGGGATGACAGTCTCTCTCAGTCCTGCCAGCCTTACTGATATCGAGGACCTCTGATATATGAAAGTCCATGTGTCCTTTAATTGGGAATGTCCTAGTTAATAATGGAGTTGAGATGATGAGTCTTTGACCAGCCAGGTGTACAAGTAAAAGACATCATAAAACAAAACAAACAAACAAAACAGATACTTTACTCAAGTCCGTCTTAACAATTTTTGTGATAGATATAACTCATAGATGGTCTTACTTGGCCAAATAAATATATTGATCAAGATTATCTGTTATCTCAGATTTCTGGTAAGATTTCAAATGTTTACAGTCTACTTGATGTTAATTGCATAGAAAAAGCAATTAAGCAGTAACTGACAGAGATGTATTTGTTAGATCTACATTGCAGTCCAAGTCACCTAATTTCTCAGCTTCCGTTTTGGGCAACACAAAAGTACACATTTTAGATCAGTCTGTAGAATGTGACATCCTTCACCCCCAGATAATATTAATATCTTCTTATAGATGTTTAAAATCTCTGGTTAAAATTCAAAAAGTGTCAGTCCCAATATATAATACATTCATTAGACATTTGAGATATATTTGATTCAAAAAGTGTCAGTCCCAATATATAATACATTCATTAGACATTTGAGATATATTTGATATCCCTCATTCAAAATGAAAACCAAACTTACATTTTAGAAATTTATTTATTTATCTGTTTAATGATCACAAACATTTATTATATATCAAAATAAATGTGCTATGTTTAGGGGTTTGAGATTTAGGGAACTTTTTTTTTATCTTTTGTTACTATTAGATCTATTGGAGGAGAAAAGAAAATGTGTCTAGATATAGTTATATTATCAAAGAATCTGGCTTTGTGGCTTGGTGCATTAAGGTACGAGATCATAGAAAAGAGGGTCTCAGCTAGCCATAGAAACAAAGTTCCCCAGAGGCAGAGCCTCCTAGCCAAAGGCCCAGAGTGAGAACACAATCAAGCAAGACAAAGAGAACATTGAAAATTATTACGGACAGATGGAATAACATGACTGGGTCTATGTAAAATTGAATAATGTTTAAGATAGGCCACATTAATTCTAATTTAGTATGTGGCATGATTAGAAAATTGTGAGTCTGGAATTTTGATGAGATTCTAGAGCATGGAATTTTTGGCAATAATACTTGTATTATTATACTATGTTGTTATTTTCACTATTTCTTCTGTTAGAGGACCTTGTCAGCAATCAAAGATTATTATTTCCACGCTCAATGAAATTATTTAAGATATCAGAACTTTTATCACTTTTTATTCTAATACTGTCTTTCCTGAAAACACTTCCCTTATGGTTTAAGTTTTCATGGATACATCATAACATTTTGCCTTTATTTATTCCATACTGTCTTACTGTTTACACCCACCTGAAAATAAGTTTGTGTACACCCTCTCAGGGGTTTAGGGACTGGGATAATTTTGCCCTTAAATTTTAAATTCTGCTTAGGATTTATTAATGGAGTCCATGAAATCCAAATGACAATCATAGAAGAGTCATTAATAAAAACTTGGAAGCTAATTATAAAATTTATAAAACATATAGTATTTAAAGTTGCTAAATTATTTTAAAAATAATAATCCAAGCCTTTAAAATATATGATTTAAACATATACTAGATAAATCTAAGCACTGTGGAGCTAAGGTAATTTAATATATAAATGAAATACATACATTTCAGTCTTAAACCTACATATCAAGATATCTATATTTTTATGCACAACATAATATTATAAGAAAATTTATAATCTTTTAACAGATTATGCTGGAACAATGAGACATATATATAACAATGTATAACAAAGTTTGATATTTAGATCTATTTTATAAATAAAATTAAAATCTATCATAAAGTGTAACACTTGACACTGATGGGGGATGTCATTTTGTAAATATGTTTCTTATAATGGTTAATTAATAAAGCACTGTTGGACAATAGGAAAGCAATATAGGCAGGACTAGGAGACAAAGAGGATTCTGAGGAAGGAGGGAGGAGATCCAAGATGGTGGACTGAGAGAGAAGAACGCCATCCCCTCTCTCCAGTTAGATAAGACCATGCAGAAGTACTTAGATTAATAGAAATGGGTTAATATTCAAAGGAAAAGTTCATGAGTGAGTTGAATAAGCTAAGAAGGGCTAAAAGTTCAGTATATGATTATGTATTTGTCTTGTTCAAAGACTTATTTGATAATAACCTGTTTCCTATTAAATGATGATAATTCAGACTATTTTTTTAGGAATTAATATTTTCCTCAAAATTACCAATGCTGTACCTTGGGTACTGGTATGAAAAGAGCAAGGCCAATGCCGAACTGCTGATTTTTGGGGGGATAGCATTTTGCCTTGATTCTCAATTATTGCATTTTATCGAAGGACACAAATTTCCCTACTTTTAGGAGATTGCTGTTCTCCATTTTTCTTATCTTAGAAGAACTGATATCCTATTCCTGAATCTGGAGTCCTGCTGTGTTTTCTCAGGTCTTCTTGATCACTGACCTCAGGTTCACAAGGATCTCTGTTTATCTTGAACTCAGGATCCTTATTACATATACATTTGTCCATTCGTATCTGCTGAAACATTACCTATCATAATAATGACTCACATCTTTCTGCTTCCAATATCTGCAGGCCTTCTGAATGATAAACCCAGGTTCTATTGACTACAATTCATGTAGCATAGATCCTGCTTTTGTCCTCCTGAATAACTATTTTTGTAGCCTTTACCAAGCACCTCATTAGCTTAAATATTGCCAAAAATAATGATCAAATAAAAACATTGTGAAACACATAGTAAAATAGAATAGGTTTGATAATTTCCTCACTGTTTTTATGTGGCCATTGTTTCTGAAAATTAGGAAAGAGGATCATTTTCTCTGGTCCTGTAAAAAAGTGTTGGATTATTTATTTGAAATAATTTCAACTAGTAACAATTTAAAAGACATGAAATTAGTGACAGAAAGTACTTAGTGCTTTGGTTTTGGATATGAATATGGTGTCTACATACAGAATGTTTCTAAAAGAGAACAGTCAAAGACTTAAATTGTAAGTTTACAATGGGTTTTGAGTATTTTAGTGATAAAGTCACATAATGGTGCACATAGTCCACATAGTCTATGTACATTTATCTTCCTATTGGTGATACAGATTGCTCAGTAAAGAAAAGATTAAATCATGTAATTTTATTGAATCTTAATTAAATAAATAACAAGACATTTAATCATCTTCATTAATGATTTTATTTCATAAAGATAAAGATTGAGGACAACAGAAATTATGGTAGTTCTCCAAGGACATCAGATATGAATATGTGATGATTCAGTGTTTGCCTGAATCTTCTGGATTCCAAAAGCATAAACCAGTTTTGACAATAAATGTATTTTTTTTACTGAAATTTTCATGAAATGATAAAGGATGTGGCATTATTGTTTTTTTCCCTTTCCCCACTTTCATTTATTTTTATACTTTATAGATTTTGAAAGCCTTTTAGACTTAATAATGTTATAAAGTGAGAAGAAGGAATCTTGGTATAATTATATCTAAACAATATCCAAAATATGAAATTTACATCGACAAAGTATGAATATCTAACATGCAGATGTTGCTAGCATTTGTCAGTTGTTTCCCTGTAGAAACTTAGTGGTATAATGTAAAGGCTAAAATCTCATACTGCATCAAAATCTCATGTCTTCATTTTATTTTGCCTTCAAAACTTTGATATATATTGTGCTTTTAATAAGACTGGCTAGCAGTTTCTGTGGGTTTCTCCAGCCTTATCTTGACTCTTTTGCTCATAATAAATAAATAAAAAGAATGGTTTCTATAGCCTTAGATCTTTTTATACTAGGTCAACAGGGAGCAGCACTACTTGAGAAGAATTAGTCGGTGTGGCTTTGTTGGAATGAGTGTTACTTTGTTGGAAGAAGTATGTCAGGGAGGTGGTCTTTGAAGTTTCAAAAACCCAAGTCAGGTCCAATGTCCCTCTTCTCTTTCTGCCTTTAGATTTATATATTGAATTTTCAACTACTTTTCCACCACCATGTCTCTCTGTATGCTGCCATGCTCCTGACCATAATAATAAAGAACTAAGTTTATGAAATTGTAAGCAAGCCCCAATCAAATGCTTGCTTTTTTTATGAGTTACCAAGGTCATGTGTCTCTTCACTGCCATCGAACAGTGACTAGTACAATATTGTAGACAATATTGATCTGCAATTTGTTTGATATCCCTATATTTGACCTTCCTGTACATTTTTATGTCAAAATGTTTTTTGTGTGTTTTTTTTTTATTTTTTGTTTATTTTCCTTTTCTTTGTTTTTCTTTTGAGGTGTGGTTTTTGTTTTTGTTTTTGGTTGAGAATTGCATAGTAAGTGAGGTGCTCTTCTCGTTATTTCACTTTTCTGTCCTATCTCTGTTACCTGGTTACTACATTTCTGATGATATTAAATTCTGTTCACCTAGGGAATCATATGTGCTTTCTTTAGAGTTAATGGTTAATTACATTCTTCAAAAATTGTGTCTATGAGGACAACTTTGGGACCATGTAAGGAGAATACTGCTTTTGAAATATGAACAGAAATGAATGTGAAATGATAATGTATGGAGGAGAATTAATGTTGGCCACCAAAGAATTTTAAGGACCCTCTTTAAGAGCTCCTTGGACTTCCACCTCTTTGACTCCCCTGAACTGCAGCAGCCAGACCTTCCCTGTTATCAAATCCCCAACAAAGGATCCTGTATCAGGCACCAATCCTGCCCTGCCCCTCTACCCTCCACTAGAGAGAGTAAAGAAGGAGTGACCCCACCTGCACCCAATGGAAGAAGAGATGGGAAGAAGACACTATAAGAACAAAACAGAAAGACTTAAATGACACCACCAGAATCTAGGGATTCTATGCCAGCAAGACCTGAACATCCCAATGCAGATGAAGCAGAAGAGAATGACCTAAAAATCAACTTCATGAAAATGACAGAGGACCTCAAAGAGGATATGCGAAAATCCCTTAGAGAAATGAAAGAAAAAAATCAAACAAAAAATGCAAGAAATCAATGTCTCCTTGCCAAATAATAGTCAAAACACAAAACATACAGAATAAAGAAATAATATTAAGAGCAGCAAAGAAAAAAGACCAAGTAACATATAAAGGGAGACTTTCCAGAATTAAACCTGGTAAGTGATATCTATCCAGAAAATTGTCCATTTCTTTTTTAAATTATTAATTTCTGTGGAATACGGTCCTTAATTTATTTCTTGGTTTCTTCCTTGACCCAGGAATGGTGCAATTGTGCATTGTTCAGTTTCCACAAGTTTGTAGGGTTTCTGCAATTTGTGTTGCTGTTGAATTCCAACTTTAGAGCATGGTGGTCTGGTAAGATGCAAGGGGTTTTTCCTTTTTTTTATATATATCTGTTGAGGTTTGCTATGTTGCCTAGTATGTGGACAATTTTAGAGAAGGTTCCATGTGGAGCTGAGAAAAAGGTATATTCTTTTGTGTTTAGATGGAATGTTCTATAGATGTCTGTTAAACCCAGTTGGGTCATAACTCATGTTAGTTCTTTTGTTTCTTTGTTAAGTTTCTTTCTGGTGGTCCTGTCTAATGGTGACAGTAGGGTGTTAAGTCTACCCCTATAAGTGTGTGAGGTTTTATGTGTAATTTGAGTTTTGGTAATGGTTCTTTTATGAATGTGGGTGCCTTAGTATTTGGGGCATATTGTTCAGGATAAAAACTTTGTCCTTATGGATTTTCTCTGTGAGGAATATAAAATGACCTTCTTCATCTTTTTTGATTGTTAATAGTTTGAAGTGTAATTTGTTATATATTAGGATACCTACACTAGCTTGTTTCTTGGGTCCATTTGAATGAAAGATCTTTTCCCAACCCTCTACTCTGAGTAGTGTCTTTCTTTGAAGCTGAGGTGTATTTCTTGTATGCAGCAGAAGGATGGGTTCTGTCTTCGTATCTGTTCTCTTAGTCTGAGTCTTTTTATAGGTGAGTTAAGTCCATTAATATTAAGGGGAATTAAAGACCATTGATTATTAATTCTTTTTTGTTTTGGATTTTCTGTTGGTGATAGTATTGTGACTAAATTTGCCCTCCTTTTCTTTTGACTTCTGGTAAAGTAGGATTACATATTGCCTGTTTTGTGAGTATTGTTATCTTCCTTGAATTGGAGTTTTCCTTCAGAACTTTCTGTATGACTGGATATTTGTTGTGTAAATATGGTTTTATCATGGAGTATCTTCTTGAGCAACTTTTCTTTGATTTTGTTGAATATATTTTCTGTACATTTAAGATAGACTTTTTTGTCTTCTTCTATTCATATTATTCTTAGGTTTGGTCTTTTCACAATGTCCCACATTTTCTGAATTTTTTGTGGTAAGGATTTGAGATTTTCTTTGGTAGGTATCTGTTTAACTATGTTCATAGCAGCATTATTTGTAATAGCTAGAACTTGGATAAAGAAATAGTGGAATATTTATTCTATGGAGTACTACTCAGCAGGAAAAAAAAGAGAGAGAGAATCTTGAAATTCTCAGGCAAAGGAAACTAGAAAAAACCATGTTGAATGAGGTAATCCAGTTACAAAAAGATAAACATGGTTTGTACTCACTCATATATAGGTTTTAGACACAGATCAAAGGGTCGCCAGCCTATAATTCATACTGCCAGAGAATCTAGGAAAACAACGAAGACCCTAACAGAGATATTAATGGTCTCACCCAGAAAGGGAAAGGAACAATATCTCCTGAACATATTGGAGCATGGAGGGGAAGATGGAGTACAGTGAATGGAGACAGACTTAGGAGAAAGAGAAGGGGAGAACAGGACGGGAAAGAAAAACATGAGATAACAGGAAGTTTGAATTGTGGGAGAACTAGAGGAGATCAAGAAAAGAGATGCCATAATAGAGTGAGCCATTATAGATTTGAAGAGAAATCTGGCAATAGGGAAATGTCCAGAGACAAGGATGATCTCAGCTAACAATCTGAGCAATAGTGGAGAGGTTACCTTAAACGTCCTTCCCTGATAATGAGATTGATAACTATCTTAAATGCCATCTTAGAGCCTTCATCAAGTAGCTGATGGAAAGAGAAACAGACACCAACAGCTAAACATTGAGCTAAACTCCTGGAATCCAGTTACAGAGAGGAAGAAGCGATGAGCAAAGTGGTCAAATCCAGGCTACAGAATCCCACAGACATAGCTGACCGGAACAAGCGGGAGCTCATGGACTCCAGACTGATAGCTGGGAAACCAGCATAGGACTGACCCCAACCCCCTGAATGTGGGTCTTAGTTAAACCTGGGCAATCTTTGGGACCTCTGGCAGTGGAACTATGATGTATTACTGGTGCAAGAAAGACATAAAAGAGCACAATTCCCATAGAGGGATACTCCCTTCGCCTACAGATAGGATGGAGAGCCTAGGCCCAGGCTAAATGACTTGACAGATTTTGATGATCCCTCCTGAAAGGCCTCATCCTCCCTGGGGAGTGGATGGGGAATAGGATGCTTGGGTCAGTGGGGGGGGGGGATGGAAGGTTGTAAGGGAGAGGGAACTGGGATTTATATGTAAAATAAGAATAAAAAACAAACAAAAAAAATCCTCTGATGCTGGGCCTTTGCAAACATAGCCCACAGATGATCATGTTGTTATGGAGAGGTTCTATTCTGTTCTACTGTGTCAGTCATACTGTGAAAGAATGGCTACCATAAACAATTAAAAGGAAAAATTAGTTTTCCTACAGCTCCAAAGATTTCAATATATATTCATTGGTTGTCTTTGTTCTGAACTGTTGGGGAAGCATAGAATCCTGACAGTATTAGAATCTAGAAGAGGAATCTATTTTCCCCTGTGTAGAAAAGAAGACAGACTGCCTTCTGTGTGATCCAGTTTTCTCATGTCTGCTGTTTCTGTGGGTTTCCCCAACATTATTTTCACCACTGTGCTCATCACTCCTTCCTCTCTGCAACTGGATTCCAGGAGTTCAGCTCAGTACTTCTCTGTGTATCTTGGCTTCTGCTAGTATCAGCTAATGTTTGAAGACTCTTAAGATGGCATTTAAGGTAGGCATCAATCTCATTATAGAGGAAGGCATTATAGTAGCCTCTCCACTATTGCTTAGATTCCTACTTGGGGTCATCCTTGTGGAGTTCTGGACATTTCCCCAGTGACAGATTTATCTTTAAAGCCTATAATGGCTCTCTGTTAAGGTATTTCTTTTCTTGATCTCTTTTTCTATTCTTACCTTGACTCAGTTTTCCTGATCCCTTTTGTTTTCCATTCCTTTTCTGCCTAGCTTTCTGCCTAGCCTCACTCCCCCATTCTCCTAATTTTACTCAGGAGATCTTGTCTCTTTCCCCTACTGTAGGTGTTGATGCATCTCTCTTAGGGTCTTCCATGCTTCCTAGCAAGTCAGAATACATGGATGCCAGCATAGGTCTGAACCATGCCCCATGAACATGGGTGTCATTTAGGAGACCAGGGCAGTCTAGTGGACCTCCGGTATTTATCCCTAGTTCATGGACTTTGGGGTTTCATTCCCATGGAGGAATACTCTTTCCACCTAGATACATGGGAGAGTGCCTATGCCCTGCCCCAAATGATGTGATAGACTTTGATGATCCTCCATGGGAGGCCTCACCCTCCCTGGGGAGTGGATGGGGGGGGTGAGATGGAATGTTTGTGTGGGGCAAAACAAGACTGTTTACTTTGACCTTGGGAAGGATTTTGTTTGCAATAATTTTATAATAAAAGTTAAGGACAGAGACAGAAGTACTTTAACAATGGATTACCTCAGTATGTATGTGGATACAAGGAAAAAACAACAGCAGAGGAAAGGAGACGAATGAGGTAGGGCTGTTTCTGTGTTATCTGTTTTTCAGTTTGGTGACAAACCATCCTTCACAAAAGCTGTTTTTCATGAATACTTTCCCTCTCTCTATAAAAAGTGGAGATATTATTCAATGATTGTCAGTAGTGAGAAATGGATGGGGAGATAAAGAAAGGAGTTTTCCTCTTCCTGACAGTGTTTAAGAAGCTATTCTCTTTATCAGAGGATCTGGACTTTAATGAATGGATCCCACTGTGCTTATCCATCTCCTGAACAGGAGAGAAAGTCTGCTCCTCCACTGTTCCTCAGCTGGCAGCCTGGGCTCTCTTGTTTGCTACTATGTGCATCGTCCTCTGCTCTCATGGATAAACTGTTTACTTTCTAGGCAGCAAGTTTTTCCAAAGGTAGTGGATTAAAATCCTCTGAAGGTACCCAAATGAAGCCTTAAGTTGACTCCATGTTAAAGGGACAGAAGTAAGCTTTTACTCCATATCACTATCTCAGCTCCTGCCCTCAGGCTATTTTTATGCCTCTGGCTTTTCAACCTTGTTTCCTTCCTCTCCATTTGAAATTAACCACATCTTTTCTTAATCAAAATTTCCCTGAATTAAACTTATCTCTAAGAGTTAAGACCAATGTTAAATTCATTTATTATTTGTAGTGAGATAGTTACATTTTCTCCTTCTGTGGCACCAACCATGCCCATTGGGGGGTGGAGCCATGGGCGGAAGTGACCTGTGGAAGAGGTCTGAGGAAGAACCAGGAACACTCTTACTGGTGGGACTCGGACAGGAGAGTGTAGTGAGGTAGTCCTTCTGTAGCGCTGACCACGCCCATTGGGGGGTGGGTTTATCCTGATCCTTATTTACCGCAATAGGAGAGCATCCGGGGGAACTTGCTGGTGTTCATCTCTCTAGGTTGTAAATTATTTCTCCCTGAATAAACATCTATTTGGCCAATTTGTTTATACTGATCCTTATTTAACCACAATAATTATTCATCAGTATTTTGTGAGTGATATATAGTCATTATGTATGATTTTTAACTGTTTTCTTTTAAGCTGGCATCATATGAAAACTTTTCAAAAGACTCAATAAAAGGATTCCTAGAAATTACATACAGATATTCAAAGGCATGATAATGACTACTATAATCCTAGCCAGCCTGGGCTGTACAATTAGACTTTGTCTATCAAATTTAACTGATAAATATCTAACAAAGATACTCTTCATTGAAATTTTATTTCAAGATTTTAGGACCATAATTCTCAAAAAAAAAAAAACTACAAAGATGCATTCACAAGAATTCATGAAACATTAAATAAAAAGCAAAAACTGCCCAAATACTAATCAATAGGAAAATGGCAAATAAATGGTGACACTTCCAAGGAGATGTGTAATTTCTAATGACTAGAAGAAAATCATAGATCCATTCATCCACAATTGCTGAAGTTAGAAGATTTCCAAAATGCTTTTATATCATGAAAAACGAAAGCAAAGAAATATGTTCTGAGATTTTATTTTGATCTACTTCTGGTGAAGTTGTTCATCTTGGAAAATCCTCAGATTTTACAGTGTTAGGGATATAGAAGCTGACCACACATAGAATTTTCAATATTTGCACCATCCTTAAAGAACATGTTAAGCACTGTACTGAATGATACATTAGTGCTATGAGTGACTTTAAAACAGTAAACATTCATATTAAAATTATGATATTAGTGTCAATCCCAGAGAAATATACAGTTTACAAGTGGTTTACTCTGGGATGGAGAAAGCAGCAGAACATTTGGACTTGGACTTTCATTTTTTATTCTATATTTATTATATTTTGCACTTGTGTGTCATTAAAATAGGAGACTGGGGTGGAATATAGTTGTTAGTCATACTTGTCCAGCTTGAATAATGCTCTGAGTTTGATATCCTGCATTGTATAAAATTGGATATACTGACACATGCCTAACAAAAATTCAATGCCTTTCTTGGTCACATAGTGAGTTCAAGGCTAGCCTGTGGTGCACGAATGAACTTTTGGCTCAAACCTCCATATCCCATAAAAAAGTAATTTAAAACACATAGTGGAAATCATTTTTAACTTCTGGTATGAAATACTTGGAAAGGTAAAACACCATTTCCATATCTCAAAGTCAACTATCATGTTTCATGGCAGTTTTCCCTTTCAGCATGTCTTTTCATTTGAGGTGTATATGTTCAACCTGTAGCATATATTATTGTGTTGCCCACCCCCTTCCTGTCCTTCCAGGCCCTGTCTTCTCTCCAAGTCTTTCAGGACATCCTTTCCAAGTCTAAGTGTGAAAACAGCTGCTAACTGCTGCTGTTTCCAAATTGAGATGGGTCCACAATGCAAGCAAGAGGCCAAGACAAGAATCATTTTGAATAGAATATGGCTTGGCAAGGTCTGATGCTCTGGGACCCATCTGTGAAGAAAGATCATTAATGTTAATCTAAGTGAACTCAGGGAGGGAAGAAGTAAAGCTGTGTTTTCTGAAGGAAATAGCTTGTGCTAAGGGCTGGTTTTATTTGACAGGGACAATGAGAAATCACTTGCGTGTGCTAAATGGGGACATGATTATCTATAACTGATACATGGTTTTCAGCTGTCCTCACTGCTCTGGGGTAAAGCAACCATAAGAAGGCAATAGCAAAGTCAAGTGATGAGCCTCATAATGCCAAAGGCATGGGGTGCCATGGGGTGGGGATTTTCACTCTAGGATAAAGAATATGTTTTTTTTTTTCATGGAGAATTTAATATTTAAGATTTCTCATAATAGCAACCATTTGACTCAGGCACCATGCTTTGCAGTGACATAAAGATGAAAAATTAGCAAATAGTTTGGAAAATAGTCTTATAACAAAAACAGCATTGAGTTGAATCACAAAAAACATGAGTCCTGTTATTTTCTTCATTTTAAAGAGTAATAACCAGAAGAATAAGAAAGTCAAGTATCTTGTCTAACATTTGATAACTATTCAGCTGTAGAATCAAGGATTGATTCCAGGCAGATATTACAGTTCTGGTTTTAACTACTGATCTATTATGCATTTTCTAATTATTTAATTTTAACTAACAAACTTCATACACACACACACATACACACACACACACACACACACACATATATATATATATATATATATATATATATATATATGTGTGTTATAGGATGATTAGATAAAATTTATCTGTGTAGCTAAGGAACAAAGATTTTTGAGAAATAACATTTAAAATTGAAGATAATTCAATGTTCTAGAAAGAATTCCTTTTCTGCCCCTATTTTACTGCCTCCCATTTTATGAACTAAAATATATTCCACTCACAAAAACCACTTCAACATCTTTTGTTTTTAATCTTTCCAACATAAGAGAACAAATTTAACAATGAAATTCTGTTTCTGTTCTGTACATGTGGAATAATTAAATTTGCATCCCACTTCAGTGTCAGATCTGCTGTTTGAAAGGAAATGTATCAATTGGACACATGCCCCAAGAATTCTTTTCTGTAAATATGGCTTTCGTTGGAGGGGGTAGAAACATCTTTCTCCTAAGCAATAATAATAGTCTAATCTTCATTTGGAGACAGCTTGTTTGAGGTTGGATTCATTCCCATTTGAGAGAGGCCAAAGAGGCAGAGAAGGAAGGAAACTAAAGAGAGGCAGTGCATAATTACAGAAAGTCCCAGGGGACTTTGAGATGGAAGGTTGGCAACAGAGCTCAGCTGGCAAGTATCTGAAAGAACCTAGGTCTGTGAAACAGTAGGGATATTTTTCAATCTGTGGCTTACTTCCAAGGTCTTAATATTTTCTTGCATAAGAGAGTGAGGTATTGAGCCTCAATACAAAAGATAAAATTGTTATGGCCTATAATCAATTTACACATTAAGGAGTAAAGAGGTGAGTTGGGTTTGAACATCTGTCCTGCCACACTGTCTTTGAGACTTTAAACGAGTACCCAGATGTCTCTGATGTTTTCTTCTTAGTGGAAAACAGTATGATGATTATTTATATCCCCCATTGGACCTTTAAGGGGGAATGTAATAAAAAAGTAAATAAATGACAGAGACAAATATTGGGATTCAAACTTGAGGCTAAAGATCAGACAAGCAAAGCAACTGGCCACTGGCTCTTACCTCTAGTTCAGACTAAAAGGGCTGATCCTGTCTCCCTGAGCTCTCCTCCCAACCTCACACTACTGCCTTTCCTCAGAATGGTTGGAGAATAAATTCCAAAATGCAGCTGAGACACTGGGTTCCTGTCTTTTAGATAACTCTCTAGGGCTGGGATTAAAGATGTGAGCTCTAATTGTCTTTCAGACTGATTCAGTCTTGTGTAAATCTGGGTGGCGTTGGATTTACAGAGCAGTCAATCTACCTCTGTCTCTTGAATCCTGGGATTAAAGGTGTATGCTCCTACTGATCATCTTCTATGACTAACTTGTGAGGCTGTGGGATTAAAGGTGTGTATCACCACTGCCGGAGCTCTCTAGCTTGTGTCTGGCTTTACTTTCTGAGTCCTCAGACAAACTTTAATAAATCATAAACAATAAATAACTACAGGGAAAATAATAAACAAGAATTGTTGGCATGCATTAGGTTCTCAGATTTTTTTCCCTATTTCTCTTTTCATCACCATTTCAACATTTGTTTTAAAAAAAATTACTTCTTATATTACAGAAGGCTCAGAAGAAATAGCTAAGAGATTTGTGCTAAAAATTCAAAACAAATGAACCAAAAACCTCACCAGATAATTCATTTTAACTTAGCACCCTCCAAATTTTTTTGTTTACCACAGCTTAATCTAATTGCATATGCTAATTGAATAAGTAAATAAATATAGGAAATGAAGGAAGAAAGGGAGAGAGAGGATATTAGCTTATTGGATGAATATTTCCCTAATGAGCTTGAACAAGGGTCCCATCACTAGTACCACAATCATTCAATCAACTAAGCAGTGGTGAAAATTAATTAACTAGAAAGCAACTTGTGGACATGATGCTTTTGCCAAGAATCAGTATGATACTGGCCTGTGATATCCTCTTTGAACTTTTATTTTAAGCAAGGTATTCAGTACCCAGATACCAAAGATATATTTTTTCCTGTTGAGTGGGTCTAAAATCCATTCAGAGAGCACATGGTTTTCCATGTGCATTAGTGCTACCATTGCACAAGTGGGTCTTATAGTTCTTAGGATTTGCAGATGAGACAGCTGATGCTTTTCTTCCTCAGCAGTTTGCTTACCATCTTCTTGGACTCTGAAAGCTAACCAGAGAGGAAGCATTAAAGTCATTTCCAGCTTGCTTCCTCTGTATCATGCAATCTTTGTGCTGTGCTTTTAATGGAATGTTTTGTTTTGCGTGTGTGTGAGAGAGAAAAACCAGAAGAATTATCAAGAACCTGTATTACGTTGGCTGCCTCTGGGGCTTCCCTATAACATAAAGAATCATCCCATCCTTGGCATTGTAGTTTTGTCTGATAGCCCAGCTAAACAACAAACTTGTTTTTATTTTATAAATTAAAATTTTAATTTGATTGACATGCATTTCCCTATAGCTATTTCATGATCCCTTCGTTCCTGTTAATCTTGCCCTCTGTTTCCTCACTTCCCTACCTCTCAATTTACATTGTTGCTAGAATCATTTTACCATGAATATCGCCCTCTTCTACCTATATTTTACCACTTCCCTTTGGGCATACCCTCCTGGTAAGCTCTTTCTAATTTATTGGCTTTTATAGTAACTCCAAGTGAAATAGGAAAATTAGTCAATTGAAGTTAAGGTCCACAGGTGAGACAGATAGACAGAACATGCAGGCATTCTGTTGTTATAGCTGCACCACCTCATTCAATATTATTTTTCCACCTCTATCTACTTACCTACAACTTTTGTTTCCCCTAGGAGAATAAAACTTTATTTTTTGTATGTTCAACATTTCATTATCAATTTATGTTCATGTATTGTTGGATATCCAAACTGATTCTTCTTCCAAGCTATTGTGAACAGAGCTGCAAGGAACATGGACAAGTAAATATTTCTATAGTGGGATGTCCAATCCTGGCATTTGCTCAGAATCAGAATAATTGATTCACAAATTAGTTTTCTTTATAGATATTTGAGGAACTACGCACTATTTTCCACAGCACCTGGAACTATTTCAATCTTGTAAGCAATAAGGGGTCCTATTTCCCTTAGAATTCACCATGCTTTAATATTATTTTGATTTCTTGAGAACTGGAAGTCTGACTCAGGTCAAATAAAACATCAAACTGTACCTCTGGGATACAGATGTCTATAGGCTTCATTAGCATAAAGGTGACATTTGAAGAGAGGGGGTGGATAAATGAATTGGCTAGGAAACCTGAGACAAACTTGAAATGTGGATCTCAAATTAAATGAAGTTCAATGAATATTTAACTCCCAAAGATAATCCTGAGATATCTCTCTCATTTTAAGATTAATATTAATGGTAAATTCTAACATTTAGAGTTATGTTGGAAAACATCAAAGATTTAGAAGTAATACCTTTCCAGATCATATGAAAGTTGAAGAGCTACAGTGTTAACCTTATGGAATCATGATAGCTTAGTAAACTTCTATCATTGTTACATTTTCGAAGATAAACTCTTTACAACATATCTGACAAGTTAACCAAAGTCAATGCTTGTTTGTTTCCATGACTGGGCTTCCACACTGGGGTACAGCATAAATTATATTTGGTTTGATTTACTTGTGTCATACTCTGGGGACTTTTTTCAACATTATAATACTCTCCACATTTGACAAAATTAGCCCATGCCCCAACATAAACTTCATAAACTTTGGGAAATTTTTACAATAATATTATTCATTTCAAAGGAAAGATAATCTATGAACTTTTTATGTAGTACGTGATATTTTGAACAATATACTAAATCTATCTACTTGACGTTTACTAACCCAATTTTCCAAAGAATACACTTAACAATTTTAATAAATTTTTATTTAAATTGGAAACAATCTTATTTTACATATCAATCCCAGTTTCCTCTCCCTCCCAGCTTCCTATGTGCCCCACCAACCCCCTAGTCTATTCCCCTACACACTATCCAGTGAAGGTGAGGCCTTCCATGGGGGATAATCAAAGTCTGTCACATCATGTGGAACAGGAACTAGGCCTGTGTATCTAAGTTGAGAGAGTATCCCTCCATGGAAAATTGGCTCCCAAAGTCCATTCATGCACTAGGGATAAATAATGATTCCACTGCCAGAGGCCCCTAACTGTCAACCAAGATCTAGAGGCTTAGTTCAGTCCTATACTGGTTCCACAGCTGTCACACTAGGATCGGTTAGCTCCCACTTGCTCAAGTCAGCTGTGTCTGTGGGTTTCCCCAGCATGGTCTTCACCCCTTTGGTCAATACTCTTCCCTCTCTACAACTGGATTCTAGGAGTTTGGCTCAGTGCTTATTTTTGGATCTCTCCTTCTGCTTCCATCAGCTACTGGATAAAGACTCTAGGATGGCATTTAAGATAGTCATCAATATCATTATAGGGGAAGGGCATTTACGATATCCTCTCCACTATTGCTCAGACTCGCAGCCCAGGTCATCCCTGTGGATGTCTGGTCATTTCTCTAGTGCCAGACCCCTTCCTAAACCCGCAATGGTTTCCTCTACCAAAGCATCTTTCCTGCTCTCCTCTGTTCTTCCCGACTCAATTCCCTGTTCCCCCATGTTCTCCTACTGCCTCCTCTTTCTCCTACCTTCCTCTCACTTCCCTCTTGTGCTCCCAACTCACTCACGAGATCTTGTCCATTTTCCTTTCTCTGGAGTACCATGTATGTTTCTCTTAGGGACCTCCTTGTTCCCTAGTTTCTTTGGAGGGATGGATTTGTAGGCTGTTAATCCTTTGTTCTGTCTAATATCCATATATGAGTGAGTACGTACCATACGTGTCTTTCTGTGTCTGGGTTACCTCACTCAGGATGGTTTCTTCTAGTTCTATCCATTTGCCTGAGAATTTCAATATTTCATTGTTTGTTTTCCTTTTAGTAATACTCCATTGTATAAATGTACCACATTTTCTTTATTCCTTGTTTGGTTGAGGGGCATCTAGGTTGTTTCCAGGTTGTGGCTATTACAAATAATGCTGCTTATTTTGCTAACTATAGCCACCATATTGTACATTACATCTTTTGAACTTAGACTTCTTAGTTAACTAAAGGATGGGGTCCATAGACAAATATCTTTTAATCATTTAAAGTTGACATTGAATACTAAAGAGCTGAGATATATACATAGCATTGATTTATCTAACAGGTGGTACTCTTATCTACTTGTTAATGGACAAATGATACTGATTTTCATATAGATTTAAATTTACGCCTCTAGCAATAATGTGTGGCATTCCCCATTCCCTGAATCTTTTCTTACATGTAATGTATTGTGTTTATTTTTGTCTTTTTGACACAAGGCTTCTTGTGTAGCCCTGACTGCACTGAAATCCTTTCTATAGAATATGATATGTCTTGTATATTTCACTGTCAACCTGCAGAGCAGGGAATTTAAGGATTATATTGTAGTTCACCTACTTTCAATTTTCTTTTTTTTTTAATTTTCAAGCCACATGTATTTTTTTATCTCATGGGGGATGATAAACCATAACTCTATGAACTACCAATATGTAAAACCAATAACCACAACTTTCAATTTTCTTTTGTTTCCATGGTAAACAACCTGACTCAGGTACTCAAAAGTCTGATACTATCTTTATAACTTTTAGGATAGATTAGTAAAATAGGCCTCTGTGCATTCTTCTTGCACCTCACTAAGTGATGACAGAGGCACTAAATCTCCAGATATTCTTATGTTTTTTTTGAGGGGTTTGTGTGTGTATAATTATGAATATGCATATAAGTATATGTTTATACTCAAGCTTAACCTTTTCTGCCAATATATTCTAACAGAGAAGGGATTTAGAAAGCCTTGTTTAACTTCAAGTCTAAGTGATATATACTCAATCTCCCATTGACTAGAGCCCCATAAAAAGATAAAGTCATTCACTTGATGCATTCTAAATTACATTTTGCTTTATATTTAGTTAATTTTCTTTTAATATGTATGACATTGGTAATAAATGCCAAAAGGCAGATAAAGGAGAAACGTTCCAATTTAATCACCAAGTATGAAACATTATTTTCCCTCTTCTACTAGTACACCTCATTGATGAAGTTTCCTGATTTATATAAATTCACATTGATTTTACTTCTATATCTTCATCATCATTTATAGTCTATAACCATAGGTCTCATTGCTAAATTATGTTCTGTTTCAAACATGATGGTAATTGTTTTATTGCTTCTAATTAAATTGTAAAATTCCTGAATATAGAACTAGTTAATATTTGAATGCTATTATCTCTGCACTTTCTACAGGGTGAATGGTGATCTGACATTTTACTATAAAGTCCATAAAGACTTTCTGCTGATACTTTGATTTTCTCATTCAATATTAGATTAATAAATTGCTTAAGTAATTTTTTCTTGTGAATTTAAGTGGTGAAACAATACATAAAATCAAAATCATATATAGGAAAAATAAAGATACCAATAAAATGGATGGTGTGTAAAGAACTGGAGGATTGAAGAGGAATTATATCAAATGTAAATGATAGACTTTTTGTATTTAATTTGGTAAATTACTTAACTACAACAAAACTTCGTGTGTTGTTTACATGTTTCAATGAAAATAAAATCATTTCTGAATCTTGTCCCTTTCACCCTCATAATTCCTCCTCCCTACAAGTACTTATTTGCTCTAAATCTAACCTCTCTTTACTTTTCCAGACCTGAATTTCACACCATGGGGATACTTACAAAATAATTTCAGAAAATGCAATCAATTAGCACTTCTTATGTATTACACAATAATGAACCCTTTTAAATTGGGTATAAGAATATATCAATCTAATGTAAACTTCATTGTCAGTTTAATTCAAATTAAGTCTAGCTTTTTCAATTACATGGGACCTCAGAGAGGGTGTGGGAGTTTCAGGTGATAAGTATATGTTATAAGAGGGATGTAGTTCCCCAAATAAAGCATTTTATCTGCAGAGATTATTAGTCCAAATAAAGCAACACAACAGGTTGCTAATTTTTGTTCTTTTTTAAATTGAATTACTCACTCCATTTTATACTGCATTTTGGGGGTGCTTGGTCCCAAGAGACTACAGAAAAAAGAAAAGAATAAAGAAAGAAAGAAAGAAACAAAGAAAGAAAGAAAGAAAGGAGGAAGGAAGGAAAGAAAGAAAGGAAAAGATGATTTTGTTTCTATCATTTGGACTTGGCTGTACTGTATTTGGCCATGAATATTTTAATGCAATTTCTTACTAAAATGATGATCAACTCATAGTAGCACTGCCAATTAGGCTTCTGTATTTGTGAAGAGCAAGCCTATACCTTTTAGCACTTTGTCATTTATGTCACCAACATTTCACTATGTTTAAGAGGCAGGGCTTGGTGTTTGTCAAAAGCTAAATTTTAAAGACCAATATAATGTGACTCATTCCTGAAGAAAGCCAGGCATAAGAGAAGTTTTCATGCTTATAAAATCTTACAAAATAGAACATGGTTGTGAAACTCAAAATAGGATTGGAGTAAATAATGGAGGGGCCTAGGTAAGATTGAAGTGTTTGTGCTTTAGCTAAGAAAGAGAGGAAGTTATACCAACTGTTCACCATTGCACACACAAGGAAGGTACTGGCAGTTTTAATAGCTCTCCTAGGCATTCAAGAGAATATGAACATCAATATAAATATATACACCTATATAACATATGATCTATTTGTATGTATTTATATTAAATATTCCAATTTTTAAATCTTAGTGGAGGTTTTATAAAATTTATCTGGGACTGAACACACAGAGTTAGCAGATACATACTCTGCATGACCCTACTTCTGTCTTTTGTGTGTATGCAGACATTGCTCATTGATCACAAAATTCTTTCCTTCCCACCATCTAGAAATGAACTGAAAATGACTTCTGATAAGCACTATAAGCAGCTATTACCACCATTCAGAGGTGCATGAAGAATCTGTCTGCAATCCTAGACATGGGTAAATTACTCATCACATTTCATTGTTTTTGCCATGTGTGATAGATGATTTTAAAACTTGGATAAAAAACTGGGTCAGACACTAAATTATAATAATTATACCTCATTATTTGATTGTCTTGTTCAACTTATAATCATGCTCAAATATCTTTTCTAATTAGTGCCACAAAGATCTTTATGAGGTAGGACAGAGAGTGTGTCTATATTAAAATAGGGAAAACAAATGTTCAGAGAAGTTAAATGGGTTGCCAAAGGTCATACATTAGAAACACATAATTAGAAATTTAAAAAAAATGTAACTGGGGTCTTTACAATAATAATAAAACATCACAGAAAAATCCATACGGAGGAAAATTAAACCATTAATGTTGTAGCAGAATGAACCAGAAAATGCTCCACCCAGAATTCAGGTCCTTTGCATCTCCGTCATTACCATGCCTAGCCGAAGGGACAATGCCTGGCATCTGTACTAGAGGCAACCTTATACCGTTGGAGAATGTGGTTTTTCCTGTGAATGGATAACTTGCTCACATTTATTGTATTGGCTTCAGAAAACACATTTGGATGGTAAAAAGTAGAGAGAGATTCTAAGAAAGAGCTCCCCCATTTTTGGCTAGTGAATGACAGAGAATTCTTTCACTGTTCATACTAGCTTTATTTCTCACCTAGTGAATTGCATTTCCTGCTCACCATGACAATCATCCTTCTGTCTTTATCCTGAGATTTATAAAATAATTTTGTCACTTTTTTCACATATGTGAGGATGAAAATACCCTGATGGGACATAAATGCCACTGACTTTTCACAAGAAAAAAGAGGGACTATTGGTTCCTAAATTTAAGAAAGCTGTTGTGATTCTTGTAATATTGAAAATGCTTCATAGTTTCATTAATAGCCCTCATCACTTGTTCATTTTTAATATACTATACTTGCTTTCATTTATGGATTTATGTTTGATTCTCTCAGAAACCTCTCAGTTTAACAGAGGAGTAATAAGAGATGGAAAAAGATCAATGCTTACAATCTTCACCAATTAAATGTCAAAATAAAATCAAATAAAGGCAATACCAAAGGTTAACATTTGCAGTTTGAGAGTACAGGGTGGGGTCTTATGACAAATACTGACAAAGACTTGTTAGCTGTTAAAAACACGTAATCTCAGTGTATTCATAGGCTTCTAGTAGTTTTTGGCTGTATTTACTTAAAAGTCTCCATGGTCAGCCGAGAAGCATCTTGGGATGTTGACAATCCAGATACAGTCTTTCAGAATTTGTATTTTTGTTGTCGTTGTTGTTTTTGTTTTGTTTTGTTTTTTATCAATACAAACATTGTACCATTTTGGAGAGATTTGTATGTGACGTGAGATTCCTGAATTTGATTTTCTCATTGCTGTACACACAATAGTTTGATAACAAACCACAAGGAGGTATTTATCCTCCTAATTATTCTGTTCATTTAATAATAACCACTGTCATTCACTTATGAGAAATTCTGAGTCCCACATTACTGATTTTTCTCTTCAAAATATTTTCAAGTTTAATCTAATTTTATTTAATAACATTGTATCTAATATGTATTACCTATCAGCCCACACCACAAACACTTTGAACAGCTTGCCCTGAAGTAAAATGCATGACTTTTTACAATTAAAAAAGTATATTATTTTAGTTTATAGGCTTTGTTCAAAATGACATACTTAGAGAACAAAAATATTTTGTTTTTGAAATAGGAACTTATTTTTCCCATCACAGAAATTCAAATATAAATTGTTTTACTTAGTGTTCATGAATTTCAACTTTTAAAAAAATCTCAAATAATTTAATGTATGGCCACCAAAGAAACCACTGCATTCTCAGTCTCCAAACAGAATGGAACATTAGTATTCCTCATTTTATCATTATCACAATTCATGCCTAACATCTATCCTAATAATTTTCAAAGATACATGTTCCTAAAAATGACCAAAAGTTGGCTTTAGTGGAGAAATCATTCCACTTTTTATAACATTTTCCTGTTACTCCCTCTTTCCAATTTTTTTCTATTATAACCAAAAAGAACCAAACCAGAAACTGACTAAACAGGAAAGGTTTATAATATACACGGAGCACAGAAAATTGCTTTATGATACATAAGTACCAAAAAATATCTAGACAGTGTGAAAAACTAGTGGACAAAATCTAATTTTCTCACCAAGTGAAATGTTTGAATATTATATAGCAGGGGGCCTCTCACAGGCTGAAATATATTTGCAAGAAGCATTTCATAATTATAATGCATAGTTCTACCTTAGAGTCTAATTTTAAAATGTATAATAAAACAATTCTTTGTCCATTAACTTACACGAAGAACTTTAAATCTTGTTTTGTTATTTTGTACTGTTTTTTATTTTGTTTTGTTTTGAGAATAGGACGTTCTATGTAGCCCCAGGCTGGCCTCAAGCTTACCATCACCTCTTTGCCTCACTCATCCATGGGCAAGGATTACAGGTATAACAATAGTGCTCATTGTTGAGTTTCTTCCACTTATATATAAATATATATTCATATATACTATATACATTTATATCTAGTAAATGTATATATAAATATCAATAAATTATTTTGTATGTATGTATGTATATAGTCTTCCCTGCCATTCCATCTCCTCTCAGGCCAAGCCCTACTTCATACCCACACAGTTTAGGGGAAGAAAACTGCATATGGAAGAAGTCTCCTCTTCTCAATCTAGGTCACCAACTCCCTAGTCATCTTCAGACAAGATAGCTAAATAAGAGGCCTATAGGTTGCAATTGCTAGTATACAACTATTTTTTATACAGATTGTTATATCTGTATCGTAGTCATCTGCCTGCAACAGAAGGGTTATGATAATTAGAAAATTAGAATGACTGAAGCTCTGGATCTGCAGCTTAGTGACTGTGTGATCAAGATAGCAATTTTATCTCACAGAGATTCAATTTCCTTATTTAAATGAGGGTTGACAATAAAATTCCCCTCTACACTGCTCTCCGGTGGAAGTAGGCAACCATGGGAAAGGACTTCATGGATCTATAGGATATGGTCTGTGTGTACTTGTGGGCCAACCACCTCTACTTTCCAGGATTTTTGGACACTTGTTAACCCTTTGAAACTTAATTCACTACCTAGTAATGAAAACCTGTTTGGGCCCAAATTAGCTCATTATAGAGAAAGTTAGGAACTTAAAAACTATGAATCACTCTGTTTAGTAAAGTCTCTCACACATAATTTCATATGGCTGGTATTAGCAGCAAGACACCTTGGAGAATGTGTACATATTACCAAATGTATTCTACCACTATGAGTTGGCCTCCCAGGCCCCCTCTCTCTCTCTTGGGTTGTCATCCATCTATCTGTCTGTCTGTCTGTCTAACTATCTATCTATCTATCTATCTATCTATCTATCTATCATCTATCTATCTATCTAATACCTATGACCTTCAAGATTATCGAATGAAAACTGTGATAGATGGAGTTTTTACTTTTAGTGCTTTGTTTCCTTTATTCTTTTCCCTAGATATAGGGAATATTTGACCTTAACTCTGTGGAGCTGTGATTTGAAAAGAAGTAGTATCATTCGTGGTTTTCAAATTAGCCTTTATATATGCATATACCTCTGGACATAGGTGTTTGTGACTGTGGTTGAATGAAAACAAGGGAAACTAAAGAGAGAAGAATCATGCATTCTCCCAAGGCAGACATATACTCTGGGATACAATTTAAAACTACTTTAAATTTCACAAATGCTGCTGATTGCTCACATTGTATAAATTGGAGATGCTGTTATTCCTTCTGTTCTCCAATTTTTTCTCTCTTGATGAGACTGTTTCTCTGCTACACCTACACATGGACACACACACACACACACATACACACACACACACACACCACTAACCACTAGTGCATTCAGTCTTATTTTTTATAATAATACACAGTGGTAAAAAACTAAGATTTTAGAGTTATTTTTTGGGAATGGTTTCCAAACTCTGCCTTTGAATTTGTTGTGGTTTCCTGTAATGGCCTCCATCTGTTGTAAATAGAAATTTCTTTGATGAAGGCTAAGGAATGCATTTATCTTGGCTATAAAGATATATATTTCCTAGAATTGTCAGAAGCTATACCCATGAATTGTAATCAAGTTCTCTTCCTATACATGACCTGAACAAAGACATCAATAGACATACAAATGCAGAAGGGAGAAACTCACAAAGCCTTGACCCTACTCAAAGAGGTATATGCAACTAAGAAATGCTGACAATTGGAGAAATACTCTAAGGGAAGAAGATACCAATTAGTTTTTCAATTCCAAAGAATCATTTCTGAAATTAAACACATACAAGTAATTTTTATAGGCTGACTAAATTATTCTTATACATTCCTAAAAGTGTATGTATAATAAAGAGGCCATGAATATGAAAGATAGCACAGGGATAGGTAGAAAGGACTGATTGGAAGCAGGAAAGGGAAAGGAGAACTAATATAATTGTATTGTAATCCCAAACAATAAAAACATTATTCAGGCTTGAGAATTGGCACCGTGGTTAAGAACTTGGTGCTTTCATGTAAACCACGGAGAACCTGGGTTTTGCTTCTAGCATACAGATGGTGAGTCTTCCTAGTCTATAACTCTAGTCCCAGAAATCAGAGATCCTCTTCTGGTCTTTCCAGGCACCAGGCATGCATGTGGTACACAGGCATACAGACAGGTGGAACACTCGTATGCAAAACAATATTAAAATATATTAATTAATACAAAAGACAGAATCATGAGAGTTACTCACGATTTGTGTCAAAATTGTGTTAAAAGAGAATCCATTCTTTTGTTGTGTAGCTATATTTTTATTAATTGAACATTTCTTCAGGTGAGTAAACCATTTCGTAACTCAAAACAGGTAAATGAAACATTCAAGTATTAGAAAGTAAATTAAACCGGAAAGGCTCTGGTGGCTTCTAATAGTTACAGAGGTCCCAAAGCCCCTCCTACAGCATTAAACACTTAAAACCAGAGAAGGTTTTCTGACCAGTGTGCCTTCTATTTATTCAGCGATCTCTAGGGAGGTAGTTTTTTAAGTCATCACACAGGCTCGGGTGGGCTCTTTGGTGATGAATCTGCCTTTAAGTTGTCTATGCTATGAAATAAGTGATTTGTCACCAATCTCCATGTATTCCTGGCCTACTTCCTGGTTCACCAAGCTAGACATGAGCTCAACTTTTCCTCTGGTGTGCTGGCAGTGTCCCACCACAGGAAAGTAGATGTTCACCAGGTTCTACCCCCAAAGTCACATACTCTTTGGGGACCAGTTGTCTAACAATAAATAGCTGACTCATTTTGAGCCAATCATTTAACTTCTGTGTCTCACAGTGTCTTTATAGACAAAGTAGGATGACTATAATAGAAGTCACCTCATAATTATATGAGAATAAAATGACTCCATATATAAATGTGAACTGTTCTTGGCACAAATGACTACCAAAGTGCTAGCAGTTGTTATTGAATATATCCTCCCTGGAACCTTTCCCAGACCTTATAGGGACTGCTATGTATTTTGTCATTGCATTCCATTTGTCTTACTTCCCATTAGGTTTTAATCAGCATTGGATGAACCACAGGTGCCAATATTTTATAACAAAAGCCTCACATAGGGCTGGTCATGTACTAAGCACTAACTATATTTCTGAACAGGTGAAAAAAGTAGAATAATAGAATCTGAGGTGATTGTATATCATCTTCATCTTAACTCTCTTATTTGCATCTCATCATATGGAAACAAAGCCAACTTTAGCATAAAAACCTCCAGTTGCATTGCCTACAATATGAATTTTCATGAAGCTCTATCACCTACATGAAATGTATTCAAATTAAAGTTATTATATAAGTTCTGGACCTCACTCATTATTTCATTTCCTACAGTCATGCAGATTGTTTTCAACATGACATTCCTTCACATTTTAACTGGCAGATATTTCATTTTACCAAAGCATGCTCTCTTTACTGTTGTCTCAAATTTATTCTACCACATTTAATTATATCTACCTTCAAACTCAAGAATAGCAGACATTCTCTCCATAGGTGGCTCATTTTTATTTCAATAGTATACACTGTAATACAAGATAAAATTTCCATAGTATATTGTAGGGAGTGATATCTCCACAGATGTTAGAACACATGACTACAAAATTAAAAATTTATAGTAAGTTTGGGAAATGGAGTAAGCAATTTTAAATTGATACTTTTTGTAAGGTTTCTTTTTTAGAGTTTTAATATTTAAATGTACTTTGTGAATCTCCAAAGTCTCCTGCAATGTGCAAAAGTTATTATTTGTCCAAAGAAATCATTTGTTTTTCCTAGGGTGCCTTCCAGGCCTACTCTTCCAAGGAAAGCACATTTTGACTAAATATTGGTTTAAGTTTTGCTTTGGTATCCTAATTTATTGTTTTAACATGTCATATCTCTGGATTTTAAATTTTATTTAAAGTTTCATTTAACAGTGGTGTTCTTGTGCCCACTTTTAATCTTTTAATATGATATCTTATATGATATATTGATGGTTATAGAATTTAATATGCTAATACCAAAATAGCATCACTAAAGTTTATTCTTCATTGAGATTTGCTTGTTTTCCCACCATATACTGTAATGCCCAGGATCCCTACATTCTACTAGATTTAATAGCACAGACTTTAGGCTCCACTTCATTGACAGCAACACATATCTAATAAACATTTTCTTTCTCTTTTACTTCTTCCCTATTTGATAAACTGACAGGTTTATGGCCAGGTATTTTGTTGAACATGTGAAGTTATGATTTCACTAGCAGTTTTTTCCACTATTAGACTTGGAATGAGTATACTTGATCTGTTAAGATTTAGTATGATTAGACTTGTAAAGTTCAAAGCACTAAGTATCTTTTGGCTCACATCAATTCAAGGTGTATACCATCCATATGTTTTAGAACACTACGCACTTTGCCTGAAGTCATGTTGCTCCTGTAAGCCTGTCCCTTCACACAGTCCTGTACTTAAGACATGTCCTGTTACTCTCTGCTGCATTAAAAGCAGCTTAATTGCATAAACTTTTGCACAGGTTTTGCTATCTTCCACAGACAGTATTTGTTCAACTATTGTTATCTGTCCTCATGGTCTCATGAATATTTAATTTCAACTTTAATATCCAATGCCAACTTGGCTGCATTTTGTTCTTGATGAATAATCCCAATACATGGTCCAGGCAGCTTTTAATATCACTGTGTTATATAGGCTATGCTGTCTTTGAATTTGTGATCATTCTGTCTTAAGCTTCCAAGTGCTGAGATTACAAGCATGCCAATCATGCTTATCTGCTTTAATTTGGATCAAATAATTCAGTTTTGGTCACCAAAATCTTTTTCAGGTTGTTAGTGCTTCATTTCTATAGAACCAAAACATCATGTGTGTTTGAGCATGTTGAGATACATTATTTCACTTTTATACTTCTTGCTCATTTTGTATATTCCCTGTTCTACAACTGTGCTGTCCATCAAATAATTCTGATCGCCTCTACTATATAATATAATTATAAACCAATAACTGTGTGATAGTTTTACCTATTGCTCCCTAAATGACTTTGCCTAGAGGCCCTCAATTTACAGAGGAGGTAAAATTTTGTAAAGAGTTTTATATTTAGTCTGTATTTTAACAGTTAATTAAATACTATGTTTCCATACAAACCAATCTATTTTTTCTTGGCGTTAGTAATTTCCTGCCCTACAGTTAAAATAACTTCATCTTTTGTAATCTATAAATATATTATTGATGTGCAGGACAGGAGTAGTGGTATGAAGAACAATTCAGTAGTTTTGTTGGTAGGAGCTATTTTATCTAATAAAACCCTGTGCTACATACAATTTGTGTCATCATTAGTTTTATATTTACTTTCAAAGTTAGTCAGTTCAGCAATTTTTTGCCCATTTGTGCCTTAACAGAGATTGGCACATTATCATTTCTTCTTGCTATCAATATCTTGCTATAAATCACTCAATTATGTGATTTATACAATATATTTATATCTTATTTAAAGCAGCTGTTTCACTTTAAACATGGATGTTATGTTCTTTGAAGCTGCCATATTATTATAACTTTTCTTGTTCTATACATTTCTCAATTCCCAGTTGGTTGATGGCAAACATATGACTGCAGATGTAATCATTGTGATTTATGCAACATCAAAACTGAAGGATCTTAAGGTAGATAATTCCCCACTTTTCTGAGAAATTGCCACATTGTATTCCAAAGTGGCTGTACAAGTTTGCACTCCCACCAGCAATGGAGAAGTGATCCCCTTGTTCCACATCCTCATCAGCATTAGCTGCAACTTTTGGTTTTGATCTTAGACATTTTACAGGTGTAAGGTGGGACCTCGAAGTTGTTTTGATTTGTATTTCTGTGATGGCTAAGGATGTTGAACATTTAGTGTTTCTTGGACACTTGAGATGCCTCTGCTGAGAATTCTGGGTTTAGATCTCTATCAAAGTTTTAATAGGATTATTCAGTTTGTTGACATCTACTTTCTTGAGTTCTTTACTTAGGGTTGGTAAAGATCTTTTCCCATTGTGTAGCCTACTGTTTTGTTCTTTTAGTGGTATCCTTTGCTTTACATAAGCTTTTCTTTTTCATTAGATCCCATGTATTAATTGTTCATCTTAGTATTCACACAATTAGTGTTTTATTCAGGAAGTTGTCTTCTGTTTCAATGCTTACAAGGCTGCTTCCTGCTTCCTCTTTTTTTTCGGGGGGGGGGGTTTGATCCTTTATTTTAAAATATCCTTTTTTTAAGGTTTTCCTATTTCTTTTTCTGTCTTTCTTTTTATTTATTTATTTATTTGTTTTATATAACCAAGTACATTTAAATGAAAACAAACATTTATAGACAATATTTGGGAATTTGGGCATCGTTCTTTCCAAACTAATTCCTGCTGGTAAGGGGCTCTGTCATGGGGGATTCTAAGAAGATGCAGAAATCATGGCTGTAGTCTGTAAGACTGCTTTGTCCAGCTGTTTTGAATGTAGGATCACCTGGTACTCTGTTTCAGGTGGTCTGGCTTGATCAAACCACATTAGTCTGGAAGGAATCCACAGCTTTTCATTTTCTGTGGAAACAAAAATAGAAATACTTTTCCACAGTAACTTGTCCTTGAACGTAAATTTTGGAGTCAAAGCATTTTTTTTCTTTAATTTAATATTTTACATGTCAATCCCAGTTCACTCTCCCTCTCTCCCTCCCTCCCTCCCTCCCTCCCTCCCTCCCTCCCTCCCTCCCTCCCTCCCTCCCTCCCTCCCTCCCTTCCTCCCTCCCTTTTACCCTCTCTGCCCTCTCACATGCACTTCCTTTTTTATCAGGTTCCATTACCTTGTTTTTTGTTGCAATCTTTGATCCTGTTGGATTTGAGTTTTGTGCAGGTTGGTAGATATGGATCTATTTTAATTCTTCAACATGAAGATATCCTTTCATGCCAGCAGCATTTTTTGAAGATGTTTTCTTTTTTCCATTGTATAATTCTGGATCTGCTATCAAAAATCAGATATCAACAGGTATATGAAACTATGCCTATGTCTTCAATTCAGTTCCATCCATTCACCAGTCTTTTTATGCCAATACTAGACACTTTTTTAGATACTATAGTGCTTATAGTACAGCTTGATAAGGAATATAATCAAAGAATGCTATGCCCTACCACAAGAATAATTGCTCAACTATATTCAGAGCTGCTTCATTCATAATAGCCAGAAACTAAAAACTACCTAGTTGTCCATCAACCAAAGAATGGGCAAGAAAATATAGTATATTTACCCAATGGAGTATTACTAAGCTGTGAAAAATGACACCATGAAATTTGCAGGCACATAGCAAACAATTGTGAGGCTCCTTTCTACTTTGTGTCAATATAATTTTTAGGACTTAGTATTGAATTAACAGATAAAGTAGTGATTATCAACACATAATGCACAACCATTTCTCTCTAAAATCTTATCTAACTCTCATTGACTATTTATCATACTATATTTTCACTTTAATCTGAAAGATTTTCCTTAAGAATTATTCTTTAAAAATTATTCCTCTGACCCCAACAATTCTGACACTTTTGACAGTAAAGGGTATATGAACAAAAGCTCTTTGATACTTCATTGTCAACAATGTGTGAGCCAATTCACTTAAATTAGTCTAAGTCATGTTTAGTTTATTTTCTAAGCAGGTAGCTTTACCATGTTCATTTATAAATGAGGAATTGGGGAATTAGAAATAGGGGATGATTTATTCAAGCACATACAGTTGTGAGTTATTCACAGAAAGACACAGCCCTAGAATGTTTCCTTCCATTTTAATTCATTGTAGAACTGCCTCAAGCATGAAGTTACTTTGACCTTGTATTGCAAGAATAGGCCCCTATCTCTGTTACACACAGACACACACACATACACACCACCCAAAGGCAGTAGAAGAACACAGAAAAATACCTTCTAATAGCTTACCTAAATTAAGTAAGCCTTATAATTGAGCTACAGCTTCCAAAACTGAGAAATCTGGCTCTGTGATTTTAACTACACAGTCCATGCTATTTTATTATCACAGCTCAAGCAGAATGATATTATAATGCTATTGTTTGTTTGTTTTTTTTTTTTTTTTTTTTTTTTTTTACAAAATCTCAATGCTTCAATTTAAAAAATAAAGAATTGGGAGCCTTATGCTGGACTGAAAGCCTGTAAATTCAATGATACAGGAAAAGCAGCCAGATGACCTTTTTCCCCTGCAGCGTTCCATAAAAACTCTTTCTCTTTTCTGCTATCTCAAACAAAAATAATTCAAACTAGTGTTCCTTCCTTCTCTTTCCTCTATGTCTGTCTATCCATCCTCCTGACCCCCCTTATTCTGCATGTTTTGTTTTTCAAATTTATATTTTATCAACTTAATTACTTCTCATAAAGACTATCAAAAGGTTAATTACCTCTTTTCTCCTTCCTAAAAGTCTAGCTTCAACTAAAAATTATTCCAACAAATCTTCACTGTCTTCAATTTTCTCATTCATCCATAATTTTTGACCCATTTTTGATATGTGACATTGTCAGGGTACCTCAGTTTCATCTTTGCTAGGCTACATCCATCTGGTGATATGTTGATCTGTCTGACTACTACACATAGAAAATTCTCCAGTGACTCTGAATTATTCTTTTACAATTAATACATGCTATTACCTTGAATTATTCTCTTTGCAGAGTATATAAATCATCAGCTTACTTTATCTGCTATTATTATTAAGTTGACTAAAACTGGCAGTACATATTGTCATAGGAACTAGTACTCCTTTATTGTCATAAAGAAGTCAGTGTATCTAGATCTCCCTTATTGCCTTCCCTTCATGTTTCTGACATGATAATCTATTCTGATATTCTTTTCTGACATTGATGTTAGAACTCTAGAAGTCTATAATTCAGTGTTATGTGAGGTGGAATACTTAGAAAACTAAAGTTTATTTACCTAACATTGTTGGAGATTTGAAGGTAGTGGATCATCGTGAGCTTCATTCTGGGGAAGAGCCACTCATCTGTGACACCAAGCATGAGCCAGAATTTCCATATTGGTACAAGAAACCAGAATGATGAGTAGAACAAGACTGAAATATTTATAGCAACATTCTCATGAGAACTCACTTCTTCCATTTCAACAACAGAGTTTCCAGTGACCAAAGGACATCAAATTAGGACCTACCATTTACAAGTCCCATCAACTTACATATAGTCAAGTCACTTCAGCTCCCACATGACTAAGTTGTAAATATGTCCTTTTGTATATGAACCTCTAAGGAACATTCAAATCAACCCCAACCATGGAAATTCACAAATCCTCTCTTGCTACCTAAGCATTTGAAAATCAACTGTGGAATGAGCTTGCTCCACCTCAAAAATATACATTGCCCCATACTATCTCTTCTCCTCCAGGAAATCATGAAGGCTTAATAATTTTCCAATGCCCTCTGAATTTTCAGATCAAATAATAACAAATAGCCCGGTAGGCTTTACTAGCTCTCCAAAACAACTTACCTGTCCAAAGCAAGTAGCAGATTGGACTGTTAGATGTCAGAAACACAAAAGAAAATTTCCTCTATCTGTGCCTTGTTATATGTTCTCATGAAAAAAGCTAAATTTCTATATGAATAAAATTATATTAAAAGACGTTAAATTTTAGGCTGAAAATGGAAGAAGTAAATGATTGCCTCCATTTTTTTCCATCCACAAGGAAACACTCTAGTTGTCTTGACGGCACTCAGTAAACAATCTAAAAGGATGAAAGGGAAGATTGCTTAATACAATTCATTCTTTTGCCCCTATACCTTAGATAGTATGTTAATCAGCTTCAGCTCACTATCTGTCTCACTCATCTTTTAAATAATACCTGCACCATAATGGGAGGTGATACATGTGTTTAATTCCTAGAAGAGATAGCTGCAAGCACAGAGTTAAGGGGAGAGGCTGCCATTATAAAGCTGGGCTAAGAACTAAATGGGTGTGAAAACTCTGAATTGTATTCTTTTGTTTAAACTGAATCCTTGAAAATCCTGAGGCATCAATCTTCAGCCCAATAGAGCTGGATTAGAAATGGATAGGCCTCAAAGGAAAAAAATGTTTCAAAACTCTTATTTTACTAATAAGAAAACAAAACACAGAAAGACATATTATAACCACAGGATCCACAGACTCATCTTCTGATGTCATTATAAATAATTCACTGAGTCTAATCTATGGATTCATAGCATTCTGATGCTTGTGGTATTTTCTTTGAGCATATTAGCTTGAGAATTTACCACTTCATGACCACATTATTGGAATTTCTTTGTAAATGTATACAAATCTATATTTTCCAGGATCACTGGAAACTTTTTTGTGATCTTTTGAACAGTGAATCTTTATTTCATTTTTTCTTCTCTTATATATTACATCCTGAATTCAATTTTCCCTCCTTCCTTTCCTTCCAGTCCTTTTTTCCATCTCCTCTCTTCTCCAGGTCTATGCCTCCTCCTTTCCCTTTAGAAAATGTCAGGCTGTTCAGGGATATCAACCAAACATGGTACAACAGGAAACAGTAAGATTAGGCACATATCATCATATCAAGGCTGGACAAGACAACCCAGTAAGAGGAAAAGAAGTATCCCAAAGCAGGCAGAAGAGTCAGAGACAGCATCCTCTTCCCACTGTTAGGAGTCCCACAAGAATACTAGACTACACACCCATAACATATAGGTTTCCTGATTGTAGCTTCAATGTTTGTGAGCCCCTATGTGCCCTGGTTAATTGATTCTTTTGGCCATTTTCTTGTGGTATCCTTGGCCATCTTGGTTCCTGCAATCCTCTCTCCCCCTCTTCTGTGGAATTGCCTGATGCTCATCTAATATCTGGCTATTGGTCTTTGCATTTGTTTCTGTCAGTTGGTGGATGAAGTGTGTTTCTGATGATGATTAGCAGAAAACCATTTAGAATCATTTCATTGAAGATTTTTGTTCCCCAGAAGTCTTTGGTACTCTGTTAAATCTCTGGGCTATACAGCTTCTGCCTTCTGGCTCTCCATGCATTGTCAAGTGTGTGCTTTCTCCAGGGTGGCATGGCTAATATTGAGCAATCATTGGTCAGCCATCCCCACAAGTTTCTATGAAAGATTTACCCCAGTATATTTTGAATGCCTAATAAGTTTTAGATTGAAAGTTTAGTGACTGTTAGTGACCCAATCCCACCACTGGAAACCTTGATGTCAGGTATAGGCTATGTATCCACCATTACTAATAGTCTTTGTTTGTCTTTGTCACCTTTGTTGGTTCTAAGCATTTTCCATTGCACTAGCTTTCTGTCTCACCCCCAATTGCTCCCCAATCCCTTTAATCTTTCTTAGTACTCTCTCCCCGAAAAACACTCACCTGACCTTTCCTGATCCCAATTTTGTAACAATTTCCTTGTATTCTTTGCACCTATTGTCATACTGGTTTTTATTAATATTTATCTCTTCTGAGTTCAGTACTGTGTTTAGATAAGAGATCATTTTGTGTGTCGAGGAAGAGGCCATCCTGAATAAGATTTGTTTATTACTATCACTTAAATATTCTCATTTTGACTATTCTCACAGCACCAATATTTTTAAGCTAGTAAGCAGAGTATCCGGAATAAATGTATAAGATAGTCCAGGCCCAGGGCACCTCTGAAACCATTCTCTATGTTTATTTCCTGGGTTCTCCATCATATCCACTTATGATTCAAAAATTTGTTTGCTTTTAAATGGATAGAATCCACTTCACTAAAAATCATAATTGCTCTTTTGTTTCCACCCACACCCTTCTATACATCTCAAGCATTTTTGCATGTGACTCAAGTTAATATCCTCCCTACCAACTTTTGGCTTGCCATTTATGCATCAACAACTTTCTGTTCCACTTTGGTCAAATTGCCCACTATTATTTTTGGTTTACACTCATATGCCCCTACATCTGAGCAATAAGTTGAATACATACTCTACACATACTCTAGGTGCTGTCTTTGAACTCTTTTTTTCCTGTGTAAACCCTGAAGTCATGTGGTTCCTGAAATGAAAGCTACAGTTTCCAACCAACTCCATTATTGAAAAATAGTTTCATTCTCATTACTTGCAAATGTAAAGCATTCCATTTTTCACTGAGAGTTTACAGTGTGCAGCAAAGTTAAGATAATATCATAATAAACCAGAAAATGCCCAGAATTTAACTTAAAAATATCTATATTTCCCTAATTTTATGTCATCTAAATAATCAATATTTGGAATATTTTAAATCAAATTTTGGATTCCCTGTTGTTTCTGGTATAAATGTTATAGTATTATAGTATTAGGCCATTGAAGTTGTGAAGTTCACTTCCCATTTTGCAGGTAGCATTAGAAAAATACACATCAGGTTTAAATCTCTTTGGAAGTAAAATTGCCATATTGAAAAGCTAGACGCTAAGGATATTGAACATTTTCTTAAGTGTCTTTCAGCCATTCCTCAATAGAGGAATATTCTTGTACCTCACTTTTTAATTGGGTTATTGGTGTTTTGGTAACTGGCTTCCTGAGTTCTTTGTATGTTTTGGAAATCAGCCCTCTGTCAGATGTGGTGTTGGTGAATATCTTTTCCAAATCTGTGGGGCTACTGTTTTGTCTTGTTGACTGTGTCCTTTGCCTTACAGAAGCTTTTCAGAACAGTCAGAACATGTAAGGCTTACAGAAGCCTTACAGAACATTTATTGTTGATCTCAGTGTCTGTGCTATTGGTATTATGTTCAGGAAGCAGTACCTCTACTTTCTATTCTAAGAGGTTCAGTGTGGCTGGATTTATGTTGAGGTATTTGACCTTAGGTTTTGTGCATGGAGATAATATAGAACTATCGTCAGTCTTCTACGGGTCAGATGCAGTTATGACAGCACCATTTGTTGAAGATGCTTTCTTTTTTTCCATTGTATAATTTTAGCTTCTTTTTCAAAAAACAGGTGCTCATAGGGCTGTATGTTAATATCAGGGTTTCAATTCAATTCCATTGGTCTTCCTGCCTATTTTTGTGCCAGTACAAAGAAATCAGTGTGGGAATTCCACGGGGAAATGGGAATCAATCTACCTCAAGATCCAGTAATATGACTCTTAGGCATATACCCAAAGATGCACATTCATACAATAAGGACATCTGTTACTAGCAGCATTATTTGTAAACAAAAAAGAAAAAAATTGGAATCTTGAAATTCATTGCAAATGGATGGAACTAGAAGAAACAGTCCTGAGTGAGGTAACCCAGTCACAAAAAGACAAACTCAGTATGTACTCACTCATATATAGATTTTAGACATAGAGCAAAAGATTACCAGCCTACAATCCACACTACTATAACAGCTAGGAAACAAAGAGGATCCCAAGAGAGAAATACATTGTTCCCTAGAGAAGGGGAAAGAAAGGGGCAAGATCTCCTGAGCAAATTGGGAGCATGGCAGGGGAGAGGGAGTTAGGAGGAAGAGGAGGGGAGAGGTGGGCATGACAGAGCAGGAAGATTGAGTTAGGGAAAGAATAGAGGAAAGCAATAAAAGATACCATAATAGAAGGTGCTATTATAGGTTTTAAGAGAAATCTGCTACTAGGGAAATGTCCAGAGGTCTACAAAGATGACCCCAACTAATAATCTAAGCAATAGTGGAGAAGCTACCTTAAATGCCCTTCCCCAGTAATGAGATTGATGACTACCTTATATGCCATCCTATAACCTTCATCTAGTAGCTGTTGGAAGCAGAAACACACCCACAGCTAAATAGTGAGCCGAACTCTGGAATCCAGTTGCAGACAGGGAGGAGTGATGAGCAAAGGAGTCAAGAACATGCTGGAAAAACCCATAGAAACTGCTGACCTGAACAAGGGGGAGCTCTGCTGACCTGAACAAGGGGGAACTCATGAACTCCAGTGTGGTAGCTAGGAAATCAGTATAGAATCGACCCAAAATTTTCTGAATGAATGTGTTTTTAATTGGCAGGACTGGGCAGTCTATGGGGCCTCTGGTAATAAATCAGTATTTATCCCTAGTATACAAATGGAATTTGGGAGCCCATTCCACATGGAGGGATAATCCCTCAGCCTAGACACACGGGGGAGGGCCTAGGCCCTGCTCCAAATGATATGAAAGAGTTTGAAGACTCCTCATGGAAGGCCTCATCTTCCATGGGGAGCAGAAAGGGGAAGGGATGGGAGATTGGTGCAGGGGAACAGGGGAGGGAGGGAGAAGGAACTGGGATTGATATGTAAAACAATGTTGCTTCTAATTTAAATAAAAGAAAAAGAAAAAGAAAAGCTAGAAGCATCTTAATGCTGTTTAAGCTGATTAATTCAAAGCTTCTTTAATCTGGCAAAAATGACAGACTCTTAAGTCCAAACAAGAATGCCCAGAATTCCAAGCTACTGAAAAATAAGGATGAATTTGGCTGGCCCTGACCAAGAGACCATTTTTAGAGAAAATCAATTCAACTAGTTAAGAAGAGAGAACAAGTGATTATCCACTTAACTGGACAAAGTACCTTTCCTTCCCAGAAACGCCTCTTTCTAGCAGAGGCTTATAGATCCTTCCATCTTTTCTGGATGGAAGTACTTACACTATGGAACCACAGTCATGAATCCTGCCTGATATTCTCAGGATTTAGAAAACAAATGAATGGATAATAATGTAACTTTTTCTATATTCTATGTATTCCATTTTCAGATACTTGCTAAAGGTTAAGCATGCTTTTCCCTAGTACTCCGAGCTTTCTCACTTTCTCTGAATGCCTTTCTTTTGGTCATACTTCACCCAAAGCCATAGCTTATTTCATTTTCTCACCTTTCTACTCTAGGCAGCTTCCAAAACTTAGAACTGGCCTGCTATATAGTTTTGTTCTTAAACGTCAATAAAATTGTCCCTATATTTCCTACTGAGTTTATTTCTAAATTCCTTTACCAATAAAACTAAGAAATCCAAAGCCTGAGTGAGTTTCTGTTGGAACAGGCTTACTTAGGTACAATTCTCTAAGTAAGGATTGGCACATTCTAGTAAATGCAGTTTATATTTCCTTAACTAGGCTGTCAATTAATATACCAGATTGTATTTCATGACATAGTGAGTTTTCTTTTTTTCTCCTTCCCACCCATGCTTCCTCCTACTTCCCCCTTGTCTACTCCTAATTGCTCTGTAGCCCATCCTCTAGTCCACTCCTCCTCACACATAAGGGTTCCTATGAGGAGTCAACATAGTTTGGTTCATTAAGTTGGGGCAGGGATCAGTCCATGGAAGAAAATTAGATGATATCTACAGGGCAAACTGGGGGCAGGGGGTGGTAAGGAGGAGAAGAGAAGGGATAAGAACAGGAGGGAAAGAGATGTCCTACATGGGAGGGATTCAGTGAAAGAACAATAAATATGATATCTTAATAGAGAAAACCACTGTGGGTATAGGGAGAAACCTGGTGCTAGGGTAACTCCCAAGAATCCACAAGGAGGACCTCAATGAAGACTCCTAGCAATAGTACAGAGGATGTCTGAACTGGTCTATCCCTATAATCAGACTGATGAATACCCCAACTATTATCATAGGGTCCTCATCCAGTAACTGATGGAACCAGTCACATAGATCCACAGCCAAGATCCAGGCTAAGCTCCGGGAATCCAGGTGAAAAGAGGGAGAAAATATGTTATTATTTATTGCTATTAATTGTTGTTTTTGAAGAAACACTATTATGTTTTCCTTAATGACTGACCCAGATCACATCCACACAGTCACTGTGCAAACTTTTCCTTTCCACAAATCCCAGAAGCATTCATTCATAATAATCATTCAAACAGGAATGAACTGATGTGTTCTACTTTGCATTTCTCTAATGATTTGTGACACCGAGCATATATTTTGAAACATTAACTAGCTATACATCTCCTGGGAAGTGTCTTTTTGGCATTTGTTTATTTTTACATTGAGTTTTAATTTGCTATTGTGTTGTCCGACTTCCTTATGTACTTGAGGTATTAAACTTTCATTAGATGTTTGATCTGAAAAAACTCTCCAATTCTGTCAAGCTATATTTTTCACTTAACTTTATCTGTGTATGAATTTAAGTTCACTGACTATTAACTTAACTATTTTTATTTGTTTAACTGTTCTTTTGGTTTTAGGTAAAACAAAAGAAAACAGAAACCAAAACAAACAAACAAAAAAACCAAAAACAAAAGAAAACATTACCAGGATGCAATTTTTTCATTTTAATGTAAATATTTTACATGACAGAGAATTACCAAAGGTATCATATTACTTAGGACACAATTTTAACCGGGAATTGTGATATAGGTTGGTAATCCTAGCACTTGAGGAATGGAGCCACAGTATTGTAAATTTGGGATCAGCCTGGGTTGTGACAAAACATACAGTCTCAAACAGAAAGTCAAAACATTAATTATATTTTTTTCTTTCAGGATCAATGACTTCAGTCTGTTTCCTCACTGATCCAGTTTCTCATTATCTTTATTAGATTTTATTTTTCTCATCTGTGTACTCATGTATATTTCAGACATCATACCTGAAGTAATGATCAGCATCTTCTAATATCTTCCTATTTAACATATTTTAAAATTATTCCAGTTCCTCTGTGAATAAACTACATTGTATTTGTACACATTTCCACACTACCCTTTTGTAGAAATGCAGTAGGCTTTAGCAGGCTTTTACTGAAGAATATGTGGGTGTTTTCAGTTTCTTCTAGTTACATGAAAAAGAATATCAAGGAAGACTACATGTGTATTGTTTCTACAGTTTAGCTAACTTTTGAGACAATGCTGTGAATTGTTGTAAAACCCTAAGTCTTCTATCCTTCTTTTTCAAATGTACTTTCCTCACCAGGGAATGACGTTTTCCTGCTGTTCTGTGTGAGATTTGTGAGAGTACCACTTCAGAATCTATAATGCAGACAGAAATTACTTTTTCTCACACATCTGTCTAGCCATATTTTCTTCATAATTCAGGTCACATATTGAACTCCAGCTTTCCATATATTGTTACATGATCAATTCATCCACCATACATTCTTTCTGCTTTGAAATCGTGTAACAAGATTACTCCTCTTGGAACATAATCAGTAACCATCCTATAGTTTTATCTAGATGTGGCATATGTCAGTATCATATTATTACAATGAAATATTACATTACTGTAAGGCAGAATCTATCAAATTTTTTTTATATTTCTTTCTCATAACTCTATATCATTGGATTGATTACAAGATAAGCATGCAATAAAAGTACTTACTAAATTGAATTAGATATAATTGGATTGATTCTCCTGGATCATCAACATTTTCTGTGGCATGATATAAGGCTTTCCTATTCAGAGGAAACATACTTTTTCTGATGCACAATGCAGAGCGGGGTTTGCAAAAACTGGCTTCAACACACATCTTATTTTACCAATGTCATTATAAACAGAAACATGGCTTACAACAAGCAAACATGGGAAAAACTGTCTAATTTAAAGTTCCTGGCTGGATTAGTTACTTTTGTACTGCTGTGATTTAAAACAAAAATATCCAAAGCAACTTAGAGAAGAACCCACTTACTTTCTTTAGCTTACTATTCTAGAGGGATCTGAGTTTGTCAAGGCAGTACAGGCATGGTATGGCAGCTAGAGCAGGAAGCTAAGAGTTCACATACCCAACTACAAGCAGGGAGCAGAAAGAACAAACTCAAAGAGAAGAGAAACACTAGGCTCGCAAAATTATCCCCCACTTATAAAATAGTTTTAGCAAAGCTTCTGTTCCTAAAGAGCAAGGGCAATTAAGTTGGTTTAAGTGTTATAGTCCTGATAATGGGAGAACATTTCTCATTCCAACACCCTCCACACATATGCTGGCCCTGTTCCCAATGGTGAAATGATAAGGCAGATACTGATTTCTTAAAGTTGTTTTACAGTGCTGAATTCATAAATGAAACTCCTCATTGAGTGAAGTAAAAATTGAATAAAATATTAGAAGCAACAATTTTTGACCCAGGGCTCTTCCATTTTCTTATTTTTAACAATGCTCCATTGGCTGATTCACCTAACCTCACTGAGTAAAGAGAACTTTAAGTTCCACATATGTGATAAAAAAAGAATTGAATGGGAAAAATAGTAAGATGTTTTCATTGACTCTATCCATGGTAATTAAAATTATAGAAATAAAAAATTAAAATAATGAATGATTGTCCATGATTGTCTTATTTACTTGCTGTGTTACTGGAACAGTATTTGACAAAAGCAACTTAGGAAACGAATGGTTTATTTTAGTTTGTAGTTCTAGAATGTTATAGCAAGAAACTCATGGCAATAAGACCTTGATTTGTTTTATGTTTATAGAAAAAGCAAAAAATAATAATAAATAAATAAACAAACAACAACAACAAAAAAAAGAGAGTTTTGTATGCATGTCTCCAACTAGTTTTTTTTTTTTTTTTTTCATTTTATGTAGACCAGGATCCAAACCCTGGGAATGGTGTTTCAGTTGCTTAGAATGGGACTTCTCATCTGAATTAATCTAATCCACATAATCCCTTGTAGTGTGCCCCAGGGGCTAACTTAATCTAAATAATCTCTCTGACTATATCAGCCTGGAGGGTTTTCTCATGGATGATTCTTGATTCTTTCACTTTAACAATAGTAACTGTTAAAGGGATGGTACTCTTGAAATGATACTGTTGACATGAGACAGATGCCTTACTCCTGGATTTGTTTCTAGGCCTCCAGTTTCTACTTTTGTGGTTTTTGGTAACCAGTATCAAAGATGCATTCTTGCCTTGTCTTTCTCTGCTACTTTAGATAGATTCATGCCTTTTACAAATTCATTTTACATTTATTTCCTATAATTCCAATATATTAGCTTAGTATAAGTAGTATTTTTTATTTCTTTTTTTACTATTAAAATTGGTGACCTGACTTTTGAATCATTGAATATGGCTATGTAAAGATCACTTTCAGAGTAATTGCTTACAGTCACTGCAGGATGTCAACCCAGAAGTGAAAGGCTTTCCTCTTCAAAAGTTATTCTTGAACTCAAATGATCTTTCCAAATCAGATTTTATTTTATTATGTTTAAGAAAAACAGCACAGAATTCCCAAGTCTCCAATGTCAGCTCCTGAAGTAACTAGAAAACCTGCCAAATATGACCTTCTTAAACAACATCTCTCTCTTTTTTTCCAGAGGAAAACTGCAAAGATCAAGTCACAGCTGCACGTAGTACCTAATTAAACAAGTGTAAGAAAGCTGAGAAAGGTCAGGTTGTCAAAAATCACTGCTGTATCTCTACTGGATTGTATTTAAAGACTGAGTGTAGCAAAGAAAATAATTCAATAAGAAGAGTGAGAGTAGAATAGCAAATAAACTCTAGGGCCAAACTTTTGCCTGGCATATAACTGAAAATTTCAAAATAAAATCTAGGAAACAAACCATAGGGAATGAAAGGCAAAGCATGTGTGGTTAGTGAGACAAACATGTAATATTAATATGGAGAAGAGCCGCAATATTCCTGGTTCAAGGAGGAATAATACTAAATTACAAATGACAGTTCACTGACTTTATATTTTTTCCTACTTAAATTAAGGATTAAATGGAATAGGTCCAATAAGGCCAGTGCGAGAAATGTCACCCATAAGGCATGGTCAAGATTAAGCAATTTCCCTCCTGGAAACACCAAGTTGGGTGGAGAAAATATTGGTAGTCACTTATACACACAGAGAAACACCTTGCATGCTTATGTGTACTTAAAGTTCCTTCAAATGTTTCTTGCTTCTCTTTCATCTCTACCTGCCATATGAACTGAAGTGAAAGATGTATAAAAAACAAAACTCACAACAAAAGTATGAATCAATTGCACTTAATTAACAGCTTCTTCCTTGAGACAGATGGAAGATGAAACATTATTTTCTTCCTTAAATCTACTTTATTTTTGAAAGATTAGACATGAAACTACTAGAAAATGATGAGGGGTGCTGGTTAGTGTTTGAGTATAATTTTAAGTTTAGTAAACTTAGGGTTATTATTTGAGACTTTTTCCTATGTCTATGAAGATGTGGTTTAATCTGAGAGAAAGTTTTCATGGCATCTGGGAATGAACTGATGTATTATTTTTAAGTGAGCTGTATTATATTTTTAAGGAGTTCTTTAGGATGACAGATCTATGGAAGGATGAAATTATTCAAAAGCATACATTACCCAAACAAATAGATGAATATGTATATGGTGAGTGAGTATTGTGTGTGTGTGTGGGTGGGTGGTATATGGGTGTTTGTATGTGTGTGAACATATGCCAGTGATTAAAGTATTTCTACATTCAACCTATCACGAGTCTCCCCTCCCAATGACATCATTTAAATACACATAAGCCAAGCTATAATAGAGTTTGTAACCTGCAACAACAAAGCAGTATATTTGTATTACTCTGACAGGTGAGAAATCTGCCTTTTCCCTCAACCTTGAGGGTGGTTTAGATGCCATCTTGCCATGAACATCTGACAAGGCATTTGATGTGTGCCATTGCAAGCTTAATTGCGATTTGTTGTAATTTCTGCTCAAATTCCTCCCTGACATAGTTGATTTATTTTGAAAATCAGTGCATCTAGAGGCTGTACTGTGTCGCATTATGGGCCTTTGATATAGAACCTTTGTTTTATAACAGGGAAAATAATTAGCTTTTGGACAAGCCTGAGTTGCGATGTCGGGTGCTATCTGTGGTGCTGAAAGAAATTATTAGTGCTGAGCTAATGAAGGCACTCAGCCAGGCTCTGCCACCTTACTAATTTGTCTCTTTGGGATTTTTGCAAAATTAAAAATGAGATAAGTACAAAATTGAATGAATTTCATAAAGAAAACAGTAAATTTGTTGAACTAATTTGTGGAGGACCCATTAAAGCTGAATTTAAGCGAAATTGTCATTTACCAGTTTGCCACTTCAACACTGGTTTCTGTAGGGTTGGAATGAAACTCTTTAGCCATATTTTAATTAACATCTGTATCTAAGATATCAAAGCTTTGTTTGAAATTATCAGCAAGTTGCAGTGTCAGCAAGCACCAGGAGTTAAATAAGGATCTAATTTCAGCTTACCCGCTTCAAGACTGCAAAGTCAATTTACATTAAAGGCAAATTTATATGATAAGTAGAATTAAACTAGAGATAGTTCATTTTGAAATGTAATGATTCACCCACAGTTACCTCTGCTTTCATTTGCTATTGTCAGAAATCATTGAAATATAGTCTGGTCGTCAAGTTTCTGCTACCTGCTCTAGCATGGAACACTGGAACTTGTTTGCTTTATGATTAGTAGTGTGTTTAACTTGTTGCTGGTTAGGGGGGTACTTAGACTCAGTCCTAAACAATCAACACAGACTTTTTATGTTATTATTTTTATTAGGTATAAAACCGCACTCAGGTATACAATGGTAATCACAAAGCTGTGATGCTGAGAAAAAAATAATCATGTTAAATTGACCTTCATGAATAACAAGTGAGGTTCCATTTCACTTCATTTCTGTTCATTTTAAACCCAGCATTAGTTTTTCTGGCACATAATTTTTCATTGTTTGCTGAACATAGCTCTATTAGAATGATTCACTGTCTTTAATATTAGTGATTATGGTACATTTCAATTACACAGTGTGTTATATGGTTTGTTGTATTACTCTTCACATCCCTGCTATTTGACTCTGCTGGAAAAAAATTAAATGTAGCAAGATGGTAAGAAGTTGGACTCTGAGGGTATGAAAGAACCTTTGTAAAGACTGACAAGGCAAGGTGGAGAAAGGTTCATATGTAAATAAGCTTCATAAGTTTCCAAGGTAGAAAGATGGGATTATGTCCTATTTTTATGTCACTTAATACACAGTTTAGAAATCTGAATCATATATTTAGAAATAATTTAAAAATAAATTTATATCACTTTAGTGTATATAATTTACATACATTAAAGTCATATGTGTTAAAGATTTGTTTAAATTGTGTGTATGTACATATTTGCTCAGATTCGTCAGAAGGCCTGAAGAGGGCATAAAATCCCCTGGAGCTGGAGTTAAATGAGGTTGTGATCCCTGCAACCTAGGCAATGGTAACTGAACTTGGATCCTTTATAAAGGCAGTATATGCTCTTAACCACGAAATCATCTCCATGCTTCCCAACTTTTTCATCTCAACCATATACTCTGAAGAAGTTGATATAAACATATTACCCTAAAACTGATATAACAAATTATAAAATAAGTCTGCTACCCTCCATGTGTTTTTCCAGTTTACACTTTAGACCCCTGGTAATTTTTCATATAATTTTTAACTTATATAACTTTATATAAATGGAACAATAAATACATTTTCATATCTTAGACATTTGTGAATCAAACACAGGTTGTTGGAATTGTCTTTTAGTTCGGGTACCATCATGTATGTACTATAAAATTTGATGATATATTCATGAATGATTGATATTACAAGTATTAAATTTATGCTAATTTTGATATTGTGGATATGAACATTGAGTTCTTTGTATGAGGATATATGTTTTCAGTTGTTTTGATAATTAGGATTTAAAAAACTGATGCATATGCTAAGAATGTGATTAATTATATGAAAATATAAAAATATATTATTAAATAGAATTTCAGTCCTTTCAGTTTTATGCATTTCTAGCTATTATGACACATTATAATCATTCGATATTGCCAGATTCTTTAGTATTAGCTTTTCATGGAGTTTGATAGATTCAAAATTAGTTTTGATAACCAGTAAAACTGATATTAAAAACCCAGAGACGGATGTTGGGGTTCAAGCTGAAGATCAGAAAAATAAGGCAGACAGTGTTCTTACTTCTACCTCAGATCAAAATGAGTGATTCTGTCTCTGTGAATCCTCTGTGAATGCAATCTTGAGTGCATTGCTCTCCACCAAGCCTCATACTGCATTCCTCTGAGTTCTTGTCTCCTTCTGCCTTATATTCCTCTCTTTGACCAGCCAAATCACTCCTAACTCCACATCCCTAGTGCTGGGATTAAAGGAATGAGATCCTAAGTGCTGAGATATTCTTTGTGTGAGCTGATTCTCTTTTAGACTCTTAGGAATGCAGTCTGAGGCTTGGTGGAGAGCAATGCACTCAACACTGCCAGACTCTATGGCTGTGGCTAGCTTTACATTTCTGAGCTACAGTTGCTTTACTATATCATAAACAATATCTGTTGATACTTACCATGTTATTTCTTTCAAAGTTCTGCATTTGAGCCTGGAGAGATGGCTTGGAAGTTTAGAGAACACTTGATTATTACTCTTATAGAAGACCATGGTTTGATTCCCAGCACTCATGGCAGGTAGTTTGTTATTGCCTATAAGCCCATCCCAGCTCCACAGAAACAAATGTCCTCTTTTGGCCTCTACTGGAACACACACACACACACACACACACAGAGACACACACGGATATGGACACATTACATATGCAAGCATGCACACACTCATAAATAAAAAATGAAAAGATCTGTTCACATAATTTTCCAACCTGTGTGGTTGTTTATTTATACTATTGAGTTATAGAAGTGTCCATATATTTTCCATTGATAAAATAGGACATTCCAACATATTTCCATAATTTCAAGAATTTTGAGAGTTCATGAAAATAACTTCTTAAAGGCTTTAAATGAACTCTAACAATGTGCTGTCATTGACTATTCTTTTATATGCTAAGAAAACTTGGTCTTTTCCAAAATCTTAAATATTTCCCCTTTAATTTCATCACAATTCAATTTATGTATTTATCAGTAAAACCTCACCACAACTTAAACAATTTCTTGTCTACTCTTAGGTTGCTAAGAGCTTTCCTTAATAAAGAACATTTACTTTTATCAAACAATTTCTTGCATCTCTGGGGAAGTTTCTGTGAATTTTCTCTATTAATATGGAAATTTTGTTGATTCATTTACAAATGCCAAGAAAGCTTGGGTTCCCCCAATGAACCTTGTTTTATAATAATTACCTTATCTCACTTACACATTATTAGGATGGGTTTTCAACACAACCTAAAGCTTTTTCCTCTCTATTTGGAGTAGAGTTTTTATTTAATTTTCTTACAGTATGTTGAGGGTGTGTGTGTGTGTGTGTGTGTGTTTCTTTAATTATTTATTTTCTCAAAAGCAGTATTTCACGTAATCCTTTAGTTTAGGATGAACTTCTATAGAGATTAGAATTGCATGCCATCATACCCATTTTGAAAAAGTGGACGAAACAACCATGTATGCTTAGTCCAGTACTCTATGACCTGTCTGTCATTATCTTGATGAAATCATAAGTGATGAAAACAGTACTACTTGTCTCCTAAGATAATTTTATTAATAAAAACTTTATATCAGTATTAAATTTTTGAGAACATTTATCCATGTAATCTTAAGCAAAAAGCCTTGACATTCATGTTTTCTTTTCTTTTGGAGAAACATTTAAATCAAGTATTACCTGTATTTAATACTTTGCATTATTTTCTTTTTTTTCCTTTTTGCTTAGTGTCAAAGTGTCAAATTTTTCCTTTTCTTCCTTGAAAACAATTTCACCACTTCATATAACTTGGCATTTTGGCTGAAATTATTCACAATTTTTCTGTGTGCCTCCTTGCCAAAGTGGGAATACTCACTACAACAAATGCTCATTTATCTTGCACAGCCAACTGAAGATGTCTGTACCAATAGAATATATGATCTTAAACTGGATTATCCAGAACCAAGAGCAAAAACTAAATAAGTAAATAAATTAATTAATAAATAAATTCCCATTTTTTCATGAGTAACCTTGTCAGGCATTTCATTATAGTGAGTATAACTGACTGAGTAATGAAGCTGCTTAAATGACTGCTGTTAAATACATCAGTTTGTGGGATTTCAAAAATATTTTTGTTATTGATATATTAATTTTATCACAATCATTCATATAATGTACACAATAACAACTTAAAAGTATACTGAGATTTATTTACATACTTTCTAGACTGTATAAGAAAATGTGAATTTTGAAATTGTCAAGTAATAGTCATTATCAAATTGATCAATCTTTCATACAATTATTTAAATATTATTTATTTTTATCCTTTAAATCTGTCATCACTTTCTCAGAAACAAAAAACATTTAGATCTGAAAAGCTTATTATATATATGCTATTTATCCTTTTAATTATTCCTATATTTTATATTATATACAATTTTTACCTAGGCAAGTTGATGTGTTGTGTCTCAGGACACCCTACGAAAAGAGGACTGTGTTCTAAAATATACTTTAGTTCAGTATTAATTTACCTACTTCAGCTTGTTTATATTTAGTATTTGCTTGAGATATTTGGCCACATACTTTTACTTTTAAATCAGTTGCTTAATTTCTTCATTAGAATGCATTTTGAACAGTCTTACAATAAGGGTTTGCTTGAGATATTTTGTGACATAGCTTTACTTTTAATCATTTGTAAATTAGTTGTTTAATGTCTTTTTGTAGTATGAATTTAGACTGGTCTTCTGCCTGTTAAAAACTTCTCTTTAATTACTGTTTAGTATAAATTGACTTAACATAACAATTGAGTTTAAGTATGTGTTATTTTCTCATTTTCAGTCTTTTTACACCATTAATATTCTTGTCTTATGTTGTCTAACATAAGATTTTTATTTGATCTATAGCTTATTGGAAATAAATAAGTCAATACATATCTTTGTACAAGTCTTAAAACTTATTTTTTAAATAAAATTTTATCAACTAACACAAGAGAAGTATTATGTAGCATAGTTTCATTTCTTCCTTTCTGTGCTCTATGCTATCCTTAACACTCTCTCTCTCTCTATATATATATGTATATACATATATATACATATATAATGTGTTTGATGATAACATTGCATGTTCCATGATTATCTTCTAAATATATCAAAAAGTGAAAATAATTTTACATTTTCTGAAGGATTTTTTTATTGAAATATTTCACTCATTTTTTTCAATCTGATTTTCCTTCTGGCATCCTTTTTATTGAGCCTGAAATATTTATTTTTCGTGAACTATTATGGCTCTTCTGGGAAATATATCACTAAATATATTGTGAAGACTATATAAATACATATGCATATATATTTATACATATACTGTATATATATAATAATACTATGTGTATATATAGTATAATATATACATAGTGTTAATATGGTATATATAATAGTGTATATAATTATGCACTTGTGCACACTCATGCACACATACACATATAACAAAAAGAAGAAAAGTAATTTTTCACTACAAAAATTAGAAAGATGAACAATTAAAATAAGGCATATTTTAATTTATGTATTTAGTGGGAAAGGGGAGAGTCACAGAGTATCTGGAGGTCAGAGGACAATTTTGCAGACTGTCTTCTCATTATTGCTGTTTTAATGGATAGAACATATATCTCCAATCTTGCAAGGCAAATGCTTTTAACTGATGAGCAATCTTCTGATTACCTTTCAGTATTTACAAGTCATTAATTCACTAACCATGTTAAGATTTTTAAAACTAGAATTTTATTAGGTTTACCTTTCTCTTTGTGTTTCCTTTCTCTGAAACACTTACAAAAATAAAACATTTTTAATAGGAAAAGACTGCCATTCTAGTGTTCATGTAAGCTATTGATTTCTAGCTTCTATGTGGATGTGTAGGGTGTGTTATCATGTGTGTCTATACATGTGCATATATATGTCATTATTCTGATTTAAGTGCATATGATTTTTCTATCCAGATACCTCATAAAGCAGGAAATGCTTAAGTCTTTGCTTCACATAAGTAGTTTATGTTATGCTCTTTATTCTATTACTCTAGTTAAAATGATTGAGAGCACATTCCCCATGGAAGGATACTCCCTTAACCTAGAGGCAGGAGGGAGGGCATAGTCCCTACTACAAATAACTTGAAAGATTTTGTTGACCATTCCTGTGAGGAACACCCTCTCTGTGGAGTGGGTGGGGATTGGATAGAAGGGTGGTCATGGGGCATAGGAAGGAGGGAGAGAGGGAGGGAGAGAGAGAGAAGGCAAGGGAACTGGGATTGATATGTAAAATAAGAATAACTAACTATATAAATAAACAAATAAATAAATAAAAATTATTGAGAGTGACTGACATTTATCTCACTAATGTCCGGTATATACAGTGACATTATAGTAACAGTGAGTTTTCCACATAAGTATTAAGTTGTCTTCAGGTCATTGTTTTCATTGTTTTGGATATTTTCCCCTGTGATCATTATATTTATATTTTTTCTCTATTGTACATTATTTCATGACTCTTTTTTAAATTGATTTATGATGCATGATAATTACCATAAACATTTTCATTTCAAAATTCATATAGTCTCCATTGCTCTTTCTTTCTGTTCTTTCCTTTTTTTCGTTTTCCTTTATTTTGGGATAAGTTATCATACAGCCCAGCAGACCTTTGACGCCTGATCCTCTACTCAACATCTCCTGAGTTCCAGCAGTTCCAAGTGTAGTGATTTTTAACCATGAATTGCAAACCCAAGCTTTCTTTTCTTTCCAGTCTGCTATTTAACACAGATTTCTGCTCAAGCATATGTATACTCCAGCCTCAAGAATTTTCTTGAGGAATTATTGCTAAAATGGTGAACATAGGTTTAAGACAAGAGGAAGTAGCTCTTATTTCTAATTAGTGGCCTGTTTGACATCCTAGTAGAAAACTTGGCAATTCAGAGATGTATATCTGACTCATCAAAATGCGTATTTTCTTACACTAAGTGACTTCTGGATCTTGTCTTTTCTAAGTTCTCCTTAGTTTAATTAATTATGTGTTTACAACAATTTGTCTATGGCAGTATCTATTTCCTGTTGATATTCCATTCCATTGTACATATTTCTGGTACATCTCCATCTATCATTTACCTGTTCCTATGTAACTTTTACCCAGAAATTCTACCTATTTTGTTCTTACATGTTATTCTGTTTCTTGTTACGATATCAGGTCTGCGATAATATGATTTTGCTTGACTTCTTTCAGCTAATGTTGGAAATGTTTCTCAACAAAGCTGGAACAATTCTAAGAACTCATTTGCTCATAAATCAAGTGCTTTTGCAGTTTTAGGAAATATCACAAAACTGCCATTCTATACATCTCATAATGTTCTATAGCTGTTTTGGGCAAGATAACAATTTAGGACTAGTTGCTTTGTCAAGATCTAAACTGACCTCATCATTTTTTAATGTACAAGAACAATATACCATTCACTCTTCTATACACTCAAAAGACAGATCTGTTCATTCTCCCGTGATTCCATTGCTTGAAGTTTCATTTCTCAATGAATGATTGTACTTGTCAGCTTTTAGTCAACTTGACATAAGCTGCAGCTATCTGGGAAGAGAGAACCTCAATTGACAGAAGACCTCCATCAAATATCCAGACCTGTTGTCAAGACTATGGGTGCATTTTCTTGAATTATGACTGATGTATAAAGGCCCAGTCAACTGTGAACTTTTGTGCAAATGTCATGGGTTGCTTAAGACAGCAAAGTGGGCAAGCTACTAGGACAAGCCAGGTAGCAGTATTGCTCTGTACCCTCTGTTGCAATAACTCCTTTGTGTTCCTGCCCCAACTTCTCTCAGTCATAGTCTATGGCCTACAATATGTAGTTCAAATAAATTTTTTTAGACATGCATTTCTTTTAGCCATTCTATTTGTCACATGAACCAAAACCAAATCTGGACAATGATGAGTACAGGTTAGTTTTAATGTTGGAGGAAATGTTTGATTTTGCAAACAGTTAATAAAGCTCATTCAATAATGACTTAACTCCTATGAACCAAAGCTGGAGGTAGCTTATGAGGGAAAGAGTATGGCAGAAAATATTTCTTGAGTACTTTCATTCACATAAATAATTAACCTTAAATTTATTAAGACGTGCTGATGTATAGAAAATTAATTTATATAAATCTGATATCATTTAAATTATCTTAAAGTCAGGAAAACTAGTAGTTAAACATGTGAGGTTCAGAAAGCTCATAAGTAATACAATTTTGTTTTTTAGCTTCATTGTGTATATACTTCAATGATCTTTCCACTTTTAATTAGTTTAAGAAGTTATCTTAATTTATGTGACATTATAACTACTTGGTTTGCTTTCTTACAAAGAGGTTACAACAAATTAAAGACATTAGGTTTGGTCTTTAAGCTGAGTGATAACTAATGATTGAATGAGCACATATTCTCAACCCAATGTCATAACCTCAAGCATCCACGGGAGAGAAGCAAAAGTAGTACTATCCAGTTGTGATGCCAATGAACCATAAGAAAGACCAGCACAACAAGCATTCCTAAAGGTGCCATAGAGGCATTCATATCTTGGTGGTAACCAATTGTATAACTGTGTTTAAGGAACACTCAATAGGAAAGAAATTCTTGGTACTGGAAACCCAGGGGAATTGAGGTCATGAATTTCAGAGGGGAATCTTCTGCCATCACTCTAGTATTCAGCAGAACTCCTTACTGCATTCTAAATCTTATCTGTGTGTGCACAAATAAGAGCATAAGGGATGAATTTCCAAATAAGTAACCTAATACAAATGGATCAGGCCTGGAATCATATGTATAAAGCAAGTCACACTGGATGAACTTTGAAGGTTGTATTTATATATTTATCTATACACATATATAACAATAATAATTGTAAATATGCCTTCAATTTGAAAAGGACTGAAGGAAACAGGAGGAGTTGGAGAGAGGGGTCATACAGCTAGATGGAGAAAAGAAAATAGAAGTTATATAACTATATTTTAATTATAAAATTTTCATGTATGTATGTACATGAAAAGTATGTAGCTGGATTTAAGATTCAAAGAAAATTGATATGAAAGCCAAAACCTAAATGAGGGCTTAGGGAATGATTCAGCTTGTAAAGTAATTGCCTTGTAAGGATGAGGATAAGTTTGATGCCCAGAACCCTTCTAAAAGAGCCACATCTGGTGGTGTACACTTGTACACACAGCTGTAGGTAGGCAGACATTGGTGCATGGATCCTTGGGTGTGAGCAAATGTAATCCCAGCACTGGTAATCAGACACAGGTGGAATCCTGAGTGTGAACATTTGAAATCCCATCACTGAGTAAGCAGATATATGTGGGTCCCTGGTCTTGCTGCTCAGACCATCTAATTTATTTGACATGATTCCATTCAATGAGAGACTCTGTCTCAAACAAAATAGTGAATAGAAACATAGGAGTGTCATTCAATGTTATCCTGTAACTTATAGATGAGCAGACACATACATAAAAACACATCTCTGTACATGTGTAAACACCCAAATGCATATGCCCACAAAAACACACTCCCCCCCACACAAACCTGACTATTTTCTCTCTGTCTCTATCTTTATCCTTTTTCCTGCCAAACATACACCCACATGCACATACATGCAAATAAAATCAAATGCATACATATTGTGGGTTTTTTTCCATTTTTTAAAAAGAGATATTGATAGTGCAATATCTTCTTAAAAAGATTAGAGCTCTAGTAACATTTGGTGAACCCAACATTACAGATCAATTGTTCTGGTGGAAAATGTTTATTATTTCTAGTTTTTAAGTATTTTTCCATTAGTGTGTGTTTAAACATTCCATGATTCTTGCGAGAGACTCTAATAAGGTCATGATGCAAATGCATGCACAGTGGCTATTTCCTGGAAAGACAGACTTAATTAACTCTAAATACCATTTTTAAACGCTAAGTGGTTCACGGAGGTTTTAAAGCAACAGACATTTTACATCAGGAAATCTTTAAAACATAGTGGAGAAAGTGCTAGGGAGATAGGTTACAGAAGAGTGGAAGAGTCTGCCTTAGACCTCAGATGCTATCTGATGCTGTCTTAGCCTCTGGGATGGTGGGGGCTAAGGGAACTCTTTTCACACTACAAACATAATTTTACTGAGTATATACAAGGATATGAGGCACAGAGGTTAGAAATACGGGGACCTAAAAAGAGCTAAAATTAACCCAAGATAATCTGGCTTCAGATACAACTTTACATAATCACAGAAGTCATAGTCAATCAGCCCTATAGAATTATTAACATATATATACATACATATATACATATATATACATACACACACACACACACACACACACACACACACACACACACATATATATATATATATATATATATATATATATATATATATAACTTTAAATCCCAAAGGACAGAAAGCATCAAACAATTATAAAATGACCATGCTGATAGGAAGAAAACATTTCCTTTTAGAAAGAATTACTACAGTTAGTCCTACAGTGCAAGGAGCGTATTATTATACTTTCTTAGCTAATAGGAAAATTACCAAGTAGAGTATATGACTGTGGTGATTTTGTAGACAAGTTTCCTTAAGAAATAGAAGTTTCTTTTTTTTTTTTCTTTTCTTTTATCTTTTCACAGCTTTTATGCTTTCAATGGGTTTACTTTCTATTTTCCTTTTTTATTTTAAAAATTTATTTTTTATTTTATATAACAACCCCAATTTGCCCTCCCTCCTCTTTCTCCCCACATCCCCTATTGCCACACTTAACCACACTTCATAGGTGGTAAAGTCTTCCTTTGGAAGTTCACAACATCTGGCATATTAAGTTTAGGCAGGACCAAGTCCCTCCTTGCTGCATCAAGGCTGAGCAAGGTATTTCAGTATTGAGAGCTAGCTCCAAAATGTTGGTTCATGCCCCTGGGTTAGGTCCTGGTGCCACTGCTAAGAGAGGTTTCTTATAGTCTGTTATAAGGAACACTTGACTAGTTACCTCTCCATAACTTTCTATTGAAAAATAAGCGCTTAAAGTCCTGACTCTGATATTGGAAATCCCTAATAATAAGAACAAAACCTTCATAATCAAACATAAAATAAGTCTGGCAGAACTTTAAATATTGGATATGTAAAGATGTTAAAACTATAACAGTGTTTCAATGGGGAAAAAATCAATCTGGAGTAAGAAAAAGATGTTCCATGATCCCTTTGTCTAGGCTCTGCCTTGCATTCTGTCGAGTTTTTTGTTTGTTTGTTTTCTTTTCTTTTTTGTTTTGTTTTATTTTGATATATCACTCATGAAGAAAAATTTCCCAAAACCTGCTTCTGGAAAAGTTAAATTAGGAAGCATGGCAATACTCTCTACAGCACATCACTTTTTGGCTCTTATGTTTCTTATCTTCAACTCAAATTTTGCAGTGTTCAATTCAAAATACAAATCAGTTATCATTTAGAGGTAAAGTACTTAAACTGAATTACATAGTAATGTGAATGCCAAACTTTAGCTTGACTCTTCTCAAATGTTAGAAGATAGATTATTGAAAGACATCTATCCAAGCACATATTACAGGGGCAAATTAGGATTTAAAAGTCAGTTTCAATTACTGCATGTCTAAAGTACTGCCTATTGTCAAACACCATGATGACATAAGGCAAAACTAATAATTTTTGTGCATGTTCCTGTGTGTATGTGCATGAACTTCAAAATGTGTATTTAGTGCACAGTTGTTATGCAAAAATAAAAACCCAGAGAGAAGACACACTCACAGTGAACATTTTACAGACTGACTGTGTAATGATTAAACTTCACTGTTTGTGGCAATGTTTGGAATGCTGCAGATCAAGAATAAAACTATTTTCAATGTTCCTTCATTATTGCCAATTCAACTGAACATTCAGTAATAGATAATTTCTTTGAAATGTGGGAACATATCACCAGTATCCACAAATTCAAAGGTCAAAAGAATGAATAGAAAGCATCTGAGGTCCATAACAGAGGTTTCCTTGCTTGCTGTATCCTTTTTACCAGATGCACACATCAATGCATTTGAACAATGTTTTGATTCATGGCTTTCTTTATTCTGCTTGTTCTGCGACTGTAAAGATTTGATGAGATTATTACCTTATTGGATCATCAAATTTAGATTAACCTTTATCTGGTTTCGCAGACAATAGTCTCTCATAATTAGTTCAAGAATAGTCCATCTTTTATTGCATTTGAGGAGCAAGATGTGGTTTCATATGGACAGGTGTCTTCCTGCCTCAATTGTGCCACTTATTATTTTTTTTTTAGCTTTTTCTTTACTTTTAACTTTTTACAAATGTATGCTATAATATAGAATCATAGTTCCCTTGTTTCTTTTCTCCAACTGTCCTCATTAACCTTATATTTTAACCTTATTTTTTTTCAGACAGGGTCTCTCATTCACACAATCTTGACATTTGCTTATGAGGTTAGCCTGGCTGGATAGTGAGCACCAGGGTTCTTCTTGCTTATACTCCCATATTACACAGTACTGGAATTAAGGGCATTGGCTACCACATTTTGCTTCTTACATAGTACTCAGGGTCAGTCTCAAGTCCTTATGCTTGCCTAGCAAAATTTTATATTTTATAGATTAAGTCATCACCCAGACGTCAGAACCAAAAGTTTTTTTTTTTTGTTTTTTAATAAAGGAGTTTATTATGCAACCAGGCAGTGGTGGCACATTCGTTAATCACAGTACTCAGGAGGCAGAGGCAGGCAGATTTCTGTTATTTCTAGGGCAGCTTGGTCTTCAAAGCTGCACAGAGAAACCCTATGTCAGAAAAAAAAGTTTATTGTGTTTCAAAAACATTTGGGGAAATAAGACCCAAGAAAATAAAGTTTGTAAATATTTACACATTTTTGTTTGGTACCAAGTATCTATTCAGAAAACATTCGAATGAAATTAAATAAAATGATGTATTAGCAGTAAAATAAATTAAGTCTCTTTTTCTAAGTGGACAATGGAGAAAGATTCCTATTTTGCATATCTATCACTCTCCATCTAATCTAATGGATTCTTGAAATACTACCTCTGGTGATTATATATGAAAGCAAAGTACTTAAACATTTAAATCTTTTGTTAGTTTGTAAAAATGCAAACTGAGACACTAAAGCCTTTTGATTAAATAAATAGAGAAGTTGGTTACAACGTGAAATGTTAAGAGAAATATTTTTGTCTAATACACTAAATCTAAAAAAACAGCAAATTGCCTGTTCGTCTTTAGGAAATATGCTCACAAATTTTGCTGTCTTAGCTGGTATTCTGAAATATAGGTAAAAGCTCAAGGATCCTAATTTACTAAAGAATCTTGTATGCAACAGAAAATAAAGAAAAACAAGAAATTCAGATTCTTTCCTAATGTGTATAATCCGGGCTAATCTAAAGACAACAACAGCACAATTTTGATAGAATGGTTCCACATGGAACCATTCAGAGCCTTCCCTCACCTGACCCTTAGGCCCCTTCACCCACTGCTTGAGTCATCTGCTTGAGTCGTCCCTCCATTGCACACCTGACCATCCAGAGCCTGCTTTGGTGTTGTTGGGATACTTTGAAAGCAGTGGTAAGAGGAAAGTTCGTTGCCTTAAGGACCCATGTGAAGAAAATGGAGGATAGTCAGATTGGAGAATTAACAACACAAATGAAAGCTCTACAACAAAAAAAGCAAACTCATCTTGCAGGAGTAGATGCCAAGAAATAATAAATTTGAAGGCTGAAATCAATAAAGTAGAAAGTATGAAAACAATACAAAGAATCAGTTGTTCTTTGAAAAAATCAACAAGATAAACAAAACGTTAACCAAACTAACCAAAAACCAGAGAGAGAACAAGCAAATTAGTTAAATCTGAAATGAAACATAACATAACAACAGACACTAAGGAAATCCAGTGATCTTCAGGTCATATTTTGAAAAACTGTACTCCACAAAATTCAAAAATTCAAAGAAATGAACAAATTTCTACATAGCTATTTTGTCTATCCAGGGTTTTTTGATTTTCTATGTGAAGTTGAGTTTTGTTCTTTGAAGATCTGTGAAGAATTGTTCTGGAATTTTGATGGGGATTACAATGAATCTATAGATTGCTTTTGGTAAGATTGCCATTTTCATTATGTTGATCCTACATCTCTAAGACCATGGAAGATCATGAAGGACAGTGAAGGAGAGCAAGGACAAGGAAACCTTGATTGATAGAACCATTATGGGGTTAACAAGAAAACTTACATGGGGGAAATTTCCAGGAATCTACAAGGATGACCCCAACTAAGAATCTAAGCAATGATGGAGAGGCTACCTTAAAGGCCCTTCCCCTATAATGAGATTGATGACTACACTAAATGTCATCATAGAGCCTTCATTCAGTAACTGATGGAACCAGAAATTCACAGCTAAGCTCTAAGATGAACTCCTGAAGTTCACTTGTAGAGAGGGAGGACTGATAAGCAAAGAGGTCAAGACCATGTTGTGAAAACCCACAGAAACACCTGACCTGAGCAAGTGGAAGCTCATGAACTCCAGACTGACAGCTGGGGAACTTCTATAAGACCAAAGTAGGCCTCTTGAACATGGTTGTCAGTTCAGGAATATAATGCCTACACTAGCTACGAGCTGTTCCATAAATTGGGTGAAGGCCTAGAGATTGAAATAATGAGACAAGACAGTGGGTCATTCGTTCAATGGCAATGTAGGAATGCCAAATGCCGAATACCGTTTATTGAGGGGGATGAAATGGGTTTAAATACTGACTTACAGCACAGTGGAAAATAACAGGATATTGAGGCTTAGCTCCTCCCCATGAGGCATGTGTTATCATGAGATGCATGTTATCAAAACAGGAAAAGTACCAATAACAGCTTTGGGGCAAGATGTTCTGGCCAACAGCTTCAGGCTTGCTCAAAGTTCCTCAGGGGTCCATGTAGGGGCCCCTACACAGGAGCTTGGGCAGTCTATGGGATTGCTGGCAATGGAACCAGTCTTCATCCCCAGTGCATGAACTGGCTTTTTAGAGCCCATTCCCTATGGAGACATATCATTCTTAGCCTAAAACAAGGGGGAGGGCCTTGGTCCTGCCCCAAATGATGTGACAAACTTATATAATCCCCCATGGGAGGCATCACATTCTCTGAGAAGTGGATGGAGGTGCAATGGGAAGATGGTTGGGGGAGTGGGAGGATAAGAAGAAGAAGGAACTGGAAATGGTATGTGAAATAATATTGTTTTTAATTCAAATAAAAAACTAAAAAAAGAAAATCACATTTTCATGAAAAAAAATGACTTCAAAGTCTAAACAAAGTTTTGTGCATCAATAAGTGCATATCATTTTTAAGGAACTAAAAAGTTTAAATCATGAACATTATACAGTTCAAAAGAACCAGCCAAAATTAATGGAATTGCTTCATTGGAATATGTTATTCATCCTAAGAAGATAACTAAATTTGGAAGTAGATCAACCTCTTTAGAAGAATTAAAAGAGTGGAAAATTATTTTTAAAAATAAGCCTGAGAAAATCATGGAACATTATGCAAAAATTCAAAGTATGTCTCAAGAAGGAAAAAAAGTGTGCATTACTAAAAAGTTACACAGGTAATATTTTTTCAAAGTTGGTAATAAACACTGAAGTCTGAGAACATTAAGATGATAAAATTTCAGACAGTGAAACAAGTCACAATTTTACATCATTGGACCTATGAAAGGGAAGGTCAAATCAAGGAAACTCTTAATCAAACAAAACTGACATTTCTGTCAGCAGATAATCAAATAAAAAGAGCTTGGCTTCAGGGGGAATGATGCAGGCTAGAAGTTCTTCGGGGAGAGGACTGAGTGGATGCATTGGTGTCCATCTGTCTTCCCAGATTCTCTGAAGGCCAGAGGTTCCCTGAGTCCAGGGGTCTCAGAATAGATACTCAAGCACTAAATAACATAAGAGGAAAAAAGAAGATCAATGGAAATGATAAATATGAGAAAATATAGCACTGGGAAAGATCTTTTATAAATCAAGGGGAAAAGGGTATAAAAATCTGGGGCAATGCTTATAATATTTTTAATAAAGTTTTAAAATTTAATATATATGATAATGGTTCTAAGCATCAGGGTGGGTCATAGATGTATATATGCTGTTCCAAGACTATTTTTTTCTGAAGTAATTCAATATTAACTCTGAATATACTGGAATAGCTTGAAAATGAATATTGTTACCCTTAGAACAGACAATGTAACTCATTGTAAAACACTATTTAAAATGTTGTAAAATATTAAAAATGCTATTTGCAATAACATTAATTGCCTAGAAGTACCTAGAGATAAATGTAATTAAAAACTCCATTTAAACAAAATTCTTAAAAACAATGCTGGGAGAAATAGAATAATACCTAAATTAATGGAGCGAATGAGCAATGTGTACTATATACAAAAAACTCCTTATTTTGAATATATGTATTATTTCTTTAAATTATCTACTACTTAAAGCAATTTAATCAGAATTTGACAGAATTATATATAGAAATGAACAGCTCACACAAACAAAATCCTTAGGGTTCACAGACTTATATATAAAATCTAAAACAGTCTAGTAACTTCTGTAAAATATAAAACACATGAAAACTTAGATTGCAACTTAGTTTTATTATTTGATGGTAGTGGGAGTTGTGACTAGAGGCACATAAATTTCAGTCAAATGCTAATCCAGTCAGTTGTGTCTCTACCACAACATTCAATTATTTGATTTCAAATGGCTATAAGAACATTTGTCATCTCTCACTTGTTATTTCTGGCCAAACAAGCTTCTATATTTTGGGGTTTCTATAGAAGAAGACCATACAGGATATTCAATGCAATATTCTTTAAGGAACTGAGTTTTGCTACTCAGTCCTTGGTAAAATGTGGAAGTGAATTCTCCCTCAGTTGAGGTTTGAAACTACTAGGTCCCTGAATAGAGCTGGTCTTGATAACAACTGCTCTTAGCCATATAATGACCTCTGGAACTATTATAATGCTGCTAAATATGTGATAATGCTAAAATATATTTTGACAAATGTTGAGTTGCCACACTAAATGCAGTAGATTCTGTGTGACAAGTTCCAAAGTCTTAGGTGGTAATTGTTAAAGAAGGAGGTCTCCTGGAAATAGTTGTGGAACTCTCAACCAGAGAAAACTATTCAGCAGAAGTTCTCATGGCTATTTTTGTTCTTCTATTCTTTTCTTATATTAACAAAATGTTCCTGAAAGCCTTTGCTGACATTTCAAACAAAAGAAATAAATGAGAAAACATCCCATGAGATATGGCCACTGAGCATACCCTCATCTCCAGGAAAACAAGAGCTTTTCAAATCATGCACATGATTTATATAAGTACAAATAGTATTGATAAAAACTGTCGCAAACATAAAATTTCATATGGCTATACATGTGTGATCAAGAGTGGGTTAAAGTGTTTTGTAAAGAAAGCTTTTTAATAAGAAAAAGTCAAAATAGCTCAATATTTCAAAGGTTCATAAGAACTAGGTAACAGATGTCAAACAATAACTCACCATGAAAATTTATTAACCTGTTCTTAAAAATAAGTGGTTTACTATGGTTAGCCTTGAATGATCTTTTGATTTATTGTTTTAGCCTTGGATAAGTTGTGTGTTCTGTGCCTAGTATTGATGATGTCATTTGTCTCCTTTACTGAACACAACTGCTGAGATAATATTTGTTTCATTATAAAAAGTCTTGCTTGAGAATTGCAAAATACACTCAAATTTAAACTGCATTTGTGTTTTTTCTGTTTGTCACCGCTGAATCCTTATCCACCTAGACTTCGAGGACACTAATCCCAGGGACTCCCATATTTGGCTGCAGTAGTACATGGCATTGACTTTCTTATATATTCACTTTTACTACATGTTAAGTTTCAATATAGTCCACTAAGAATGAAAACAATGTACTTGGAATAAGAAATTTCAGAGAGTACTCATAACATGCAAGTCACACGCAAGTGTAAAAATATAGATTTTTATGGAAATTCAACAACTCAGCATAAATAAAATGAACAGACAAGTCACAAACAGCAAATAATTAAATATGGTGAAATGTACTTCTATTTGCCTAGCATAATTAAAAACAAATTAAAGGCCAATATGAATGCTGGGAATATATGCCAGTAGCAGTGCTCTTATTTAACATGGGTAAAGCCTTTGTTTTAGGCCCTTTTGTCAGAAAAATAGAAAAGAAAAGAAAAAGAAAAATCTAAGTCTCCAAAAGAGATTTAAGTGGTATAGGAACTTTGCCCTCAGATTTTAATTGAGGAATTATATAACAAGTACATTAGATCATAACTCATAATGAGTCTTAAGATGAAGCAAACCTGATTCAAGATAAAGCCTCCATGCCATGACTACTATTTGGAAAGGGAATGGAGATGAAAGATTTTAGAACAAATCCAGAAAATAAGCTTGTGTGACTATGAAGCAGAAAGCAGAGTGATAGAGCTGAGCTAGGAAATGTCAAAACCTCCTAGAACCTAGGAACAGCAAGAAAGAAGCCAGCCATGGTTCATCCCCAGGACCTGCAGAAGGATGTGGGCATAAGAAGAAAGACTAAGACCTTGGGCCTCAGCACTGTGAGGATACATCTCCGTTCATCTAAGCTTTGCTTAACCAATACCAACTGAAAACAAACATGCTACATTGTACAGGCAGATCAAGTTGTTGTAATTTTGGATTTAAGAATGTGTGTGTGGGGGGGTGGTATAAAAACAACAGTTACTGAAATAATCAGGTTATGTATTTTCAAAGAGCAAAGGGGTATGTATGGGAGGGCTTGCCGAGAGAAAAAGGGAGAATTGATATAATTATTTTAAAGTACCAAACTAAGAAACAGTTTTAAATGAATGTAAACTCCTAGGTATTTGCCCAAAATACTGAAGAATATGTGTGCACAAATAACCCTGGATGTAAGTTTCCATGGCATATTATTTCTTAGAGTACAAAGCTATGAGATGTCTAAATGTTACTGGCCAGGGAAAGAGAAAGGAGATAATTCTATATTTATATGATTGGCAAGTGCTTGGCATTTAAAGCACTCACATGCTGGGTACATGAAGGAATATGATTGACCTTAAGTGTATGATGAATGGAAGAATCTAGTTAAAAAAAAAAAAAAAGATAAATTTTCTGTTCTACTTCATTTACAAGATTTATACAAACCTTTAAAATAAAAATTCAGAACAATGGTTGCCTTAGTGATGATGATGAAATATGGTAGAACTAGAGAAATATGTCCTAATGAAAATGATTCATACTATGGCAGGAATACAGTTTATACTATTGTGACTCTAGCAATTTTTATGTTTCTCTTTGGGAAAATTGTGTTTAAAATGAACATATTTCAGGAAAAGCCAAACTACTTACTGCATAAATAAAAATAAACAGTAAAATTATCACCCTGTAGCACATAACTGAAAATAAGACTGGAAATATTTGGAACAAAATATGTGAATTTTTCATGCTGGCTTTGAAGTCAGCATTTGACTTGGGACATAAGCTAATATTTGGTATCTGTGTGGACTTAGACTACAGTGTTTAGTATAGCTGTTCCATATGAATTGAAGCATTCTTTCCCAGTGGGGAGAAGAGTCCACTAAAAGCTCAAGAAACTAAAGACACTTAAAAAGACCAGAAAGCTACAAAGTTATCAAGGCCTCCTCAAAAGGTATAAAAATACTAACAATTGCACAAGAAAGGAGACAAATTTTTCTCTTGCTCTCTCTTAGTTAGACAGGAAACTCTAGTGATTCATGTTTACTTGGGACATCAACCAACTTTTAGTCCACACATGAACCTGGGAGTAATCCTGATAAACTCATTGAATAAGATTGTTTGTCACTCTGTTATTACTGTCCTATCAGATATGAACAGATATTTGTTCATATTTCCCCAGGAAAATTCATACCATATGTAAGCTCTCTGAATTCATTTCCCTCATTTGTAAACTTGGCATATTTGTGTTGACATTGTACTTACATAGCAGGGCATAATGTATTAAATAAAACAATGTCTGTAAAGTGCTCAGTGAATTGCAGACATTATACAACAAGTCTCTTCATTTCACTAACTCAGATTTCCCGTGAGCAATGGAATACTGCTAGTTGATACTAGAGTTAATTTTCAGCTATAGCCCAACAATGAAGATATTGAATGAATGCACTTGAGTAGAGAAAAAGAAATGAAATGGGCAATCCAGGCATGAAAACGAAAAGGTTGTTACCAAATCACATACACTGAATATCTGCTAACACACACACACACACACACACACACACACACACACACACACACACACACAAAACAGCTCAATATTTTCTTTTGGAATGTGTTTGGAGTGTAAACAGAATATAAAGTTCCTCTCCAAGGACTACTTGCTGACTCATCCTGTGTTCCATATTTCATGCACTGGGGGTTACAGCTGTATATTAGATGACTTTTCAAATAACATAAGGCTTCTGTACTAGTAGTGCATTGAATAGCAGTTACCTCTGAGATTAAAGCCGTCCATCTTGAAGGAAAGTTCATTAAAACACAAATGTTAAAAGGGAGGTGAAACAACAGGATGATCACCATCCTGGGGGAAACATGTTAAGCTCAGGAAAGAACTCAAAAGAGACTTGAAATTGATCAGTGTACCAGGTCTCTCCCTTCCCAAGTGCATGCCTGTGAGTGTGTGCACACAAACACACACACACACACACACACACACACACACACACACACACACACACACCATATATATAATATGGACTGCTGAGAGACACCCTCAGACAAGATGAGCTGTCCGAAAGAAGTAGAGACTAGTCAAGCCTCCTAAAAGTAACAAAGATCACCTGAGCTACCTAGAAGAAGTTCAGATCAACAGAGCTGCATTAACAAAGGTAGATTCCAATCTGTAGAGATGGCTGCAAGTTGTGCATTGAGTTCCAGGCTTTCCAGTTTTGTGTTCTGTTACCCATGCTGGAGGTGGTGGTGACACATTTATCTTTTAGTTACTTCTGTTTCTATAAGTAGCCCCAATAAAACTCACTGTTTCACCAAGTTAGACTTTGGCTTTCCATCTGGCTGTTTGTTCACATTTCCCAGGGAATAGTGTCATACTGCAAGATGGTAGAGAGAGATTATGCATATATACAAATAAAAACAGATAAGCTCAAATTACAATAATAAAGCTTTCAGAGATACTGATTTAAAAAATATACAATTTCATAGACATAACAGGGCAATGGTGACATATGTCTTTAATCCCAGCATTTGGGAGACAGGGACAAATAGTTCTCTCTGAGTTCAAGGTCAGCCTGGTCTACAGAGTCAGTTTCAAGACAGCCAGTGCTACACAGAGAAATCCTGTCTTGGAAAAAGCAAAATAAAGCAATAGTAAAATAAAATTAAACCATTCATTTTGATTGCTCAGGGTTTAAGAGCACTGTCTGTTTATCCAGAGGACCGGGTTTAATTGCCAGCACCCACATGGCAACTGATAACTGTCTGCAAGTTCCAGGGATTCTGAAATATTTGGGTAAAACCCAAAATTCACTTAGAAAAAATAAAGTCATGGGATCTTATGTAGTTCAGTAGTTCTAATGCCTTCTGTGAAAAGGCTGGGCTTTAGTCAGAACCATTTACAAAAAACAAACAAACAAACAAAAAATCAACTGCATAAAGACTTTTACAGCAGAGTTTTCCCAGGAGCTCTATCAAGCAAAATGCAGCATTCCAAGACTTTGTAAACTATAAATTCATTTTAGCCCTACCGAGCAGTATAGCATGATTATTTTTCTATTAGCTTTCCTTTATTTGTTGATGTCTCATTTTACTTTTGTGCCTCATAATACTTGGATAACCCATACACACTGGGTATGGCAAATTATAGGGTTACTGAACAGCCATGTTCCACAGGAATTCCATGAAATTAAAAGAGATCATATTTCCCTCTTTCATTTCTCTGTTTATCTCTTCCAGGTCATCATCATCTTTTTCTTCTTACAGTTTCTAAGCATTTCATCAACTGAGCTGTATCCTCATCCCTTACTTGCCACCCTTATTGGTTTCACATTATATTCAACTTTTCTCAGGGTAACAATGTATTTTTACATAAAGTGTCTGGTTTAAAGAATATGGGAGCCCTTATAGGTTGAAAAAGAAATCTGGAACTAGGAAAATATTCAGAGATCTACAAGGATGACCCCAACTAAGAATCTAAACATTAGTGGAGAGGCTACCTTAAATGTCCTTCCCCTATAATGAAATTGATGACTACCTTAAATGATATCCTAGACCCTTTATTCAGTAGCTGACAGAAGCAGAAGCAGACACCCACAGTTAAGCACTTAGCTATATTCCTGGAATCCAATTGTGGAGAGGTAAGAGTGATAAGCAAAGAGGTCAAGACTATACAGGAGAAACCCACAGAAAAAGGGGACCTGACCAAGTGAAAGCACATAGACACCATAATAAAGCTAGGGAACCAGCATTGCACTGTACCAAGCCCTCTGAATGTGGGTTCCAGTTAGGAGGCCTGGCAGTCTATGGGACCTCTGACAACAAAACCACTATTTATCCATAGTACACAAATAGACTTTGGGAGCCCATTTCCCAAGGAAGGATACTCTCTCCACCCAAAAACATGAAAAAGGGCCTAGGCCCTGCCCTAAATGATGTGACAGACTTTGATGTTCTCTCATGGAAGGTCTCATCCTCCTTGGGGATTGTACAGAGGGGTGTGATGGGGGGGGTCAGTGGTGGACATGGGAAGATGGAAGTTAAAGGAAACTGGGACTGATATATAAAATAAGATTGTTTCTAAACTAAATAAAAAGAAGAAGATAACTTCAGAAAAAGAAGAAGAAGAAGAAGAAGAAGAAGAAGAAGAAGAAGAAGAAGAAGAAGAAGAAGAAGAAGAAGAAGAAGAAGAAGTAGAAGAAGGTAACCTCAGGGGAAAAAAAGAATATATTTTTCTTTTTCTGCTAACTCACATCCTTCCCTGTCTGATCAAGTGTTTTCATTGGCTAAAGACTCATGAACAAAAGAGTTGAGCAAAGAACCCTTCCCATACATTATCCCTACCCTTGATCCAGCATATGTCACTGACACAAGTACTACACACCATGATGAGTAATACCATTTGAGTTACAAGAAAAGTGCTCACAGCAATGTTGAAACAGCTGGATTATTTGAAAACTTTCTGCTGTGTTGAATGAAGAATGCCTTCTGAAAAGCCTGGTTTTGCTCTTCTGTCTCCAATTTTACTTCTTTGCATTATTTGAATGCTGTTATCCTTATGGCTATCATAAGTAGTACTTTTAGGATATTGTACAACTTATACAGACAGAAACCATTTATAACAGGATTACAGAAGCCACATATTATTGTCAGGATTGTAATTTTTGTAAGTATATAATTATATGAAAGTTGTTGGCTACCAATCCATGTATTCCTAGAGATGACAGAAAAGGAACCAGCCTCTTAGTTGAATTGAAGGGAATGAAATATGAGTTCTATAATGTAATACTTAGGTAACTTTGTTTGAGCTCTCATATCTTTTAATATTTATTTTTATTTTACATGTCCATTCTAGTTCCCTCTCCCTCCCTCCCTCCCTCCCTCCCTGCCTGTCTCCCTCTCTCCTTCTTACCCTCTCTGCCCCTCACATGCACCCGGACCACCATCCCCTCCCACCCCCCACCCAAATTCCACATGTAGAGCAATGCCACCCAGGTGGGTCATGTAAATCTGTCAATCATATGAAGTAGGGACTAGGACTTCTCTCCTGTCTCTAAGTTAAGGCAGTATCCATCCATGGGGGATGTGTCCACAAGGTCCTTTGGTGAACCAGGAATACATCCTAGCTCCACTGTCTGAGGTCCCTTAGACTGCCCATTCCTTCTGGCTGAGAACCATATTCAAGGGGGCCTGAGTCAGTGCCATGCTGGATTCCCAGCTATCAGTCTGTGGGTGGGCAATTGCTCCTCCTTGTTCAGGTCAGCTGTCTCTATGTGTTTCTGCAATCTGGTCTTGTCCTCTCCCTCTGCATCTGGATTCTAGTTCAACTAAGTGTTTATGTATAGGTGTTTGCTTCTGTTTCCAACAGGTACTAGATGAGGGCTCCATGATGGTGGATAAGTTAGTTGTTGATCTCATTATCCGGGAAGGACATTTATGGTAGCCTTTCCATGGCTGCTCAAATTGTTAGTTGGCAGCAGTCTTGTAAGTCTCCTTTCTTTAGGTTCAGTTTTCTTTTCAAACCAATAATGGCTCCCTATTTTATGTCTGTTCTCTCTCTCTCTTTCCTTCTCTCTCTCTCTCTCTCTCTCTCTCTCTCTCTCTCTCTCCCTCTCCCTCTCCCTCTCCCTCTCCCTCTCCCTCTCTCTCTTTCTCCTGTCTTCTATTCCTACCCTGACTCAATATCCCTAGTCGCAAGTGCTTTCCTCTCCTCCCTTTTTCTTTCTCCTACTTCTCTCTCCATTCACTGCCCCACCAGTTCCCATGTGCAATAAAGGAAATCTCACAGCAGAGTTAGATTATATATGAAGATGGCCATTAGCCAGTGGCCACTGTATTCAGTTACTAGCATGGGTAAAGGGAAATTAAATCCACTAGAAACGTGTGGTGGATGCCTATCTCAGCTCTGCCCTACAACAGGAACAAGTAATGGATAATGATGGGTTAGATAGCACAATTCTATTCTTAGACACGATTTTCTGCTGCATGCTTTTGTGGGATCCTACAAACCCTACCACTTCCAATACAAAGAAATACAAATATAGATGGCTGAAATTTGGGCTGACAAAGGACAACGGAGGACATCAAAAATGTGTTTTGTCTTTTATCACTTTAGGAAAGTTACTCCAATTTGTCCACCCCAGTTTGCTCAGATGCATGAAAGTTGTTAGAAATATCATGCAATCTTTTAATGAAGCATGATAAATTAATGTTTAAAATATATGTCAATAATTTTGTGAATACTGGAATGGCTTTATTAAAATTAAGAATCTGTAGAACTTTAAAGAGCCTAGTATGCATAAATACAGTGTGGAAAAAAGTCGTTGTACTTGAGAAGCAGAAGGAAAGCTGGCATGAGGTAAAATTCTGACCAGAGGGGATGCTGGTCCAGAGTAATCCAGAAGGCAGGCCAAGGACATGTCAGAGGAAGTCTCTTAGAGACCAGAATTTACATCAAGTCTATACTTCAGTGTATAGTACAGGGTGTCTGTACACTTGAGGGACCATGTTTCCCAGGGTAGAAGCACACCTCAGAGTAGAGAGCATTTTCAGAGGCATCTTACTGAGTGAGTTATTGTTTGTAATATCAACAATAATGAGATTCTCTGAGGGAGTAGACACTATCAGAATTATGATTCTAGTCACAGCTAATCCTATTTCTAAGGTAAGTTGGGAATTTCAAAAATCAACACAAATCTTCCAAACCTGACAACTTCTCCTAAGAGATTGTTTTTTTAATTATGAAACAAAAGATATTATAACAGTAGAAGTGGGTTTCAATGCTTTAAAAGAAAGTTTATTTCCAGAAGAACATTAGGTATTAAAGTGTTTAAAATTTAAAAGAAAAACATCTGCATGGCTAAAAACAATGGAAAAAACAAACTCAAAATCCCAAAGAATATTTGCTATTTCATTGTCAGTAAAGTTTTTTTTTGTTTGTTTGTTTTTGTTTTTTTTTATTTTGTTTTGTTTTTTTTTGTTTTGGGGGGCACATACAACTATGTCATTAAAAGAAACACTGAAGACTTATCATGAACACTGTTAAATCCATGTCTTTAGGAATGCCATAATAATGTATTATATAAAACATGCACTCCAAGAATTAACTTGTAAATCTCTGATGTTGTTTTAAGGTCTGCAATGCCTCTAGTCTCATCTTATTTGACAATGATCTTGCTACTTCATAAAGAACAGAATATTTTCATAAAAATCATAGTTTATCATTTATATACCCTTCTTCCTTAGTACTTGGTATGAAATATGTTCCCAGTAAAACCAACTCTATGTACAACTTTCCTTGTTTTGTTAGTAAATAAAATAAATCAAACTTTCTTTCTTCTTTTAATTTTGTACTTATGTTTATTTTTTTTATTCAGGTCAAAATACACAGAGCCATTTTAAATAATATGTCACATGCCTTGTTGATTGTAAACCTTTACAGTTAATTGATTCAACTTTCAAATATCCAGAATGATTCCATTCTAATTTAGTTATTATTTCTAGCCTGAACTATAACATTCTTTTTTCTCTTTCCTTTTTTTCCTCTTCTTCATTTACAGTAGAGGGATACAGCATGTTCTTGAAGAAAAATAGTAGTGTTGAGACATATTTTTGATTGTTACAAATGACAAGCAGGGGATTCCAGGCTTCTGCTGGGTAAAAATACAGAAATGCTATTTGATTTCCATAATGGTAGTCCAGTTTCCACAATATGCAATTTCTGGGCTCAAAGTATCTGTGGTGCCAAAATGAGAAACAGTAGCCTTTCTTTCTTTCTTCCTTTCTTTCTTCCTTTCCTTCTATCCTTTCTTTTTCTTCCTTTCTTCTTTCTGTCTTTCTTTCATTCTTTCTTTTTTATTGTAAATCATTCACTTGAGAGAGCTTGTACAGAGCCTAAGAATTTCCAGTGACTCTAGGAAGAAAGCCCAATTCCAATTGCTTTTACTTATCTACAACACATTGAAATATATGACGTTACTTCTATGCCCCAGCCCATGTTGTCTCTTTGTCTTTTTGGTATAGTAGCCCCACCACTTGGACTTGAGCATCCCTGGTACTTCCAGAACCTTGAGACTGACTGTCCCCTCTAGGGAGTCACACTGTTTTTTACCAGATACCCACAGTTCTAGCTCACTCTCTACTTCATGTACAAAAATCATCATTTCATTCATTGTCACATTAATGCTGCACATACCCCCAATATGCCCTGTTCACGTGTAGATTCTCCCCACTTAATAATTATTATTAAATGAGTTGTGCATCCAAAATTCACATATTAAAATCTTGAGTTCCAATATCTCAGAATGTGACTTCAGTTAGAAAGGATGCATTTAAATAACTAAGCTATAATGAAGTAGGGAGGACCCAATTTTATCATGACCAGAATCCTTAAGAAGAGGATACAGGTGCTTCAGAGGGAATATAGTAGAAGAAAAAGTCACTATTCAAATGCCTGAGAGAGAGAGAAGAGAGAGAGAGAGAGAGAGAGAGAGAGAGAGAGAGAGAGAGAGAGAGAGAGAGACCCTAAAAAGCACCTGTCCTGTTCAAAATTTGATGTCTGAGTCCCAGGATGTAGGGTTCTGAGAAAATGAATTTCTGTTGTTGAAGTCTTACATTCTGTGATATTTTGCTACAGATGTCCAAGAAATGAGTGTAGTAATCATTACCTTTTATTGCATAACACAGTTTAATCTTATGGCATGTTAGCTGCTTAGCTGCTGCCTTTTTAGACTTAACTGTATGGCAAGGTCTTTGTTCCATTTGAATGAGTAGATTTGTTCTTCTCAAAGTACAAGATTTTGAGAAGTAGATTGAAATGGCTTACCTTACATTGTGGAAGGACATGAGTAGCAGAGGCAGTAGGAACTATCAAGTCCCTCATAGACTGCTGCTTTGATTGTGCAGTTGCTTTGGCAAAAAACTGCAAAATACTAGGCTGTATTCATGCAATGAACAATCTAAGATTCATCATCAGAGTCTCTATTCCAACATCTGTACACACAAAAGGAACGAAGTCCAACTGTTCAAATCTCCCACTGTTTCAAAATATGCTTAAACTATATGCAAGGAATAAAATACAGGCAAATAGTCATAAGACAGTGATGATGAGTGATAAATGACAGGAAAATAAAAATAAAGCCCTGTGTTTGTGCACATGTATATTTGTGACCCAGGTTTGGATCAATATTGAACAGGTACGCTCTCTTGCACATAGGCATTCAGAGACCTGGGGACATCAAGCATCTTACTCTTTCACTCTCTGCTTTATTCCCATGATACATGATAAAAATAAAGCTTCCTTATTATCTTCTGATCTGTTTGCCAGTTCAGCAAGCCCTGGAAGTCCTCTCCTATCTGCCACTCTCTGAGCTATGGTTACAGGAACAGGTTCATTTCCAGCTGTTCATGGGTGCACTCGATTCAAATTCACATCCTCATGCAAATACTGTTGCCCATTGAGCTATGTGTCCATCCCTATAAAATAAAATTCTAAACATAAGCTACAAGGTAGAGAAAAACAGAAGACACAAGTAAAAGAAATTATGAATTATAAGTAACAACTGGATTTCATGGTTGCCTCCATTCTTACTTGCACAGATTTCAAAGCTTAAGTTATAGATATAAACATTTATTCTTTTCCTTTCCCAGGATATAGTTGCAACTTGCCATAGTGTCCACATCCTCTATCATCCTCCATGGCACACTAAGCAGTTTATAAGTTAACAAAGGTTCTAACACAAGCAACACACCTTTTTCTCATGAGAGAACTTCCCATATTCTTATCTTTCACTGTGATTTCATGTTAGCCAAAATCATCTGCCAAAAGTTAACTATACAAATAAATAAGCACATAAATAAAATAAAGTAAACAAGTAAACAGGAAGGGATGGGGAGGGATAATGCCCTCATTGAAACTATTTTTATCTCTTGAAAAAATCTTAATTTTCACTTATATTCCATGCCTGTAGCTGAGGGCCATTAAAACTAATAAAAGTACATCATTTGTGACAGATCTTAGAAAATAGTTTTTGCAATCCACTGCACTCCCAATTGCTCATTAGAAGTTGTGGCTTTTCTTTTCAGAAGGATGCTGGCTGAATGCTTAAAACATGCTCTCTCCAGCTTTGACAAGTCAAACTGGCAATGGAGTGTCTGAAGCAAAGTCTTGATATAATAAAAATGTTGTACCATTATATCAAACATAACCTGTAATGACAAATAAGAGCAGAGAAAGTGAGGATGGAAGGCAGATGGAGGAGACAGAATCAACACATATGTTTGTTTTTAATTTTTTGGCATCAGAATAAACTGATGCATTTAGAATTGTACAACTCATAAATATGGCTTTATTCCTTTGAAATCAAAAGACCCTTGGCTAGATGTCATGTGAGTATTTTATAGATAGTTGTGTCTGTCGCCTAATAATAACAATTGAATTATTAATTACAATGTTTATTGTGTATAATAATTTTGATGTGTGTAAAATATTAATACATGAAAGATATTATTGAATACATACTGTATTTTTTATTTTGAGGCAAGGGTATCTTGAGTTGTCAAGGCTGAACTTAAATCACAATTCTCCAGTTAGAGATTCTCAGAGGCTAAAACTACACTCAAATCCTGCCAAGCTGTACTTGTAGTATATTTTATAAATAAGATGTCTACCTTCAGCTGGCTGGCAGTGGCACATGCCTTTAATTCTAGGACTAGGTCAGGCAGAAGCAAGCATATAACTCTGAGTTTTCTGGCCACTTTGGTCAGAACTTATACCAATATAGCCAGAGCAGTTACCCAAAGAAACCGTGCCTCAAAACAAAACAAAACAAAACAAAATGATGTCTTCCTTCAGTTGTATTCTTAATGTTGTAGTTATGTCCACATCATAAAATTTTATACCAAGAACTTAAGTTGTGTGATTAGTTACTGGTTTAGAAACAAGTTTTATCATTAATATGCTTATTCATTTATTTATTAATATGGAGGGCTATGCTTCTAATACTTTGCAAAATTTCACTCTCCCAGTGTGATTTCTGTGGATTAAAAGGGAGTTATCTGGCTTGGAGCAAGAACATCTGCCCTTTGAGTAACTTTAATATCCCTAGTTATTGTTTTAAACTGGTAAGATATCCAAAGAATCCTTGCACAAGAATCTTAAAACACATAAAATACAAAGGAACTATTTATGTCAAGTATCAGGCAGCTGAATGGATTATGTGATATTTCTAATCATAAAATATGTATATGTGTGTGTTACATTTAAAATGTTGCTTCGTTTCTGTCCTTCAGGTATTGGCAGAAAAATATCTGGATTTTTGTTGATTTTCTGTTTGTTTGTTTTGTTTGTTTTTTGTTTTTTCTTACCTAAACTAGAATAGAAATAACAAAGTACAAAATTCTGGGAAACTAGCTCTGCCTAGTTACTTGATAGAACAGCTCATTCCTTCCCTGTATAAAGTTTCCAATCCTGTTACTGAGTAACATTAGAAGGCTGACAATTGAACAAGTGATGTTATCCTCTCCACAAAGGATACAAATGCTTCCTTTATGTTTAGCTTAGGCATAGTGGTTATTGATCTACCTGATTTAGACACAGACAAAATACAGTTTACAGATGATATCTTTGTATCATGAAAAATTAATAGGGGAATGGAATGGAAAAGACTCCTCCTAATTATACAAAAATAAAGAGGTAATATCCATGATGGTTACCATTGAAACTGGTTTTTGTGATCATTCCTGGTATCTATCACTGTCTACTCTCACCTGTTGCACATTTTATTCATCCTTCAGGAAAGCAGGTGGCAGTTGGTTTATGTCAATAGTATTGCTGTTTCAAAGACAGTGTGCATCTAACCCACCTGCAGATATGCTGTGCTTCTCTGGGGCTTGGAGGAACACATTGACAATTTTAGATTTACATGCATGAAAGTGTAAATAAAGAGGGGATAGGGGCCAATTCGGAATGGAATTATCAGTCTTTCCTGACTACTTACTTCTTCAAGAAGTGGGAAGGTGGCCTGTACTGTTACAGAAGCCTGCTGAGAATTTAGAATATCACAATTGTCAGCCTTAGTGATATATGTCCATATAATCTTGATTGTCTTATTTCTCCTCACTTAATGTTTAAACTTCAATACGAAGGAGATTTCTGACTAGGGGATTCATTCTGCATTGAAATTCAGTTACTTCCATTACTACAGTTTTCTTTTTTCTTCCTCTTAGGGAGACACTGACAACTTTAGAACCTATTGATCCTTCTTCACATTTCAAAGTAATTCAGTTGAGTCAAGCAAATCCATTATTTACACTCATTTGTCTAAAATATTTTCATCACAATATGTATTAATCTCTCAAAGCTTTGCTTTCTATAGACACTTGATTACAAGTAAACAGAACCAGTCCAGACATCAAACATATCCTTAAGATACCAATTCTTTGAATATTTTCCAGTCCCAAGAGTTTGGTCAATACAATGAGAATGTCTGCCATAGGCTCTGATGTTGTTGACAGTTGTTGGTGCTGTTTGGATATGTTTAGGAGGTTTGTCCTTGCTGGAGCAAGTACATCACTGGGTCAGGAGTGCATTAAGGTTTGAAAGCCACATGCTCTTACAAGTTCACTCTATGATTTCTGCTTGCTGTTCAAGATGTAAGCATTCAGATTTCTGCTATATCCACTGTGCTTGCTTACTGCTATTTTTCCCTTAAGTGATAGTGATTTTAACACTCTTGAAGCATAAACTCAAATAAGCCTTCCAAATAAGTTGCCTTGCTCATAGTGTTCATTACAGCAATAGAAAAGTAACTAATACAAGAGACAAGTAACAATGATGTGTCATCCAGGAGTATATTATATAGAAGTACAATACAATCAGAAAAAAATCATCACTGCAAGGATATGTAAGATTTTGATTTTACCTGTTGCAGGACTACTTAAGAATATTCTATGAAGTTTTTGTCCCAGGAAGATAAAATAGATATTAAAAATAAAGTTCAGTATAAGCTGGGGTATTTGAACATAGTTTGGAACCAGAGCTTGTGCCCATTGCCTGTGTTGGTACTGCAGGAGAAATTGATGTTTGTAAAAGTTAAACCAACTCCTATCACAGAAGTGGAAGTCACTGAAGGAAAATCTAGGAAAGGTAGAACAATTATGGTCATGGAAGCAGCTTTATGCCAGGAAAGGACAATCTGTGGGTGAGTCACCACATGTTTGAGCTCCAGAACTACCTGGAAATACTGTGGCTAAAGAATAGAACCCAAGATGACATCTCCTTCAATTTTGTAGTCTAAATCTCTAGTAACAACGTCTTCTGTAACATCCTGATGCAGAGGGAGGATAATTCTAGGAAAATTGTTTAGTTTAGTGAATGTGAAAGATTACAGAAAACATTCAAGTCTCATTTCTTTTATTATTATTATTATTTTATTTTACATGTTGATCCCAGTTCCCTATTCCTCCCTCTCTCCCTCTTACCCTCTCTTCCTGCTACATGCACCCTGACCACCCTCCCCTCCCATCCTCCCACCCCAATTTCACATGTAGGGCAATGTCATCCAGGTGGGGTCATGTAAATCTGTCAAGTCATTTGAAGTAGGGACTAGGACTTCTCTCATGTCTCTAGGTTAAGAGAGTATCCCTCCATGGGGGATATACCCACAAGGTCTTTTTGTGTACCAGGAATACATCCTGGTTACACTGTCTGAGGTATTCTAAGAGATTCATATAAAGTCCCTCATAGAAGGGGGGAAGGGTCAAGTCCCCCAGAGCACATGGAAAGTAGGGGGTCAGTGAAGGAAGAGAGAACTAGGAGAAAGGGAAGGGGAAGAGAGGAAAGCATGTACTACTAGGGCGATTGAGCCAGGGTAGGAATAGAATACAGAAGAGAAAGAGAGAGAGAGAGAGAGAGAGAGAGAGAGAGAGAGAGAATGAACGAACATAAAAGAGGGAGCCAATATTGATTTGAAGAGAAAACTGAACCTAAAGAAAGGTCTAGAGACCAAGACTGTCACCTACTAACAATTTAAGCAACCGTTGAAAGGCTACCATAAATGCCCTTCCTGAATAGTGAGATCAACAACTAACTTATCCACCATCATGGAGCCCTCATCTAGTACCTATTGGAAACAGAAGCAAACACCCATACCTAAACACTAAGTTGAACTAGAATCCAGATGCAGATGGAGAAGACAAGACCAGATTGCAGAAACACATAGAGACAGCTTACCTGAGCAAGGAGGAGCTAACGGGCCCCCAACTGGGAATCTAGCATGGGACTGAGTTAATTCTTATTTCTTGAATGAATTTTAGATTTAGAAAAGTTCACCCATGTTTTCAACTATTTGCAAATTTTGCTGTTAATAATCATAGTCATGAATCATCTTCAAATCTGCACTTCTAAATGTTAAGAACAGTTACATTATTTAAAAATGTTCCTGAATAGATTAGAGACATTTTATTTGTGTTTAAATTATAAGACTTAAATGAGATAGCATATATTAGGTAATTGGCATGAGTATGTACTTATCAGACACTAATTACTTTCTACTGCCAAAAATGCATGCTCTCTTTCACTTTGAATTCATTTTTATATCTATCTTCATTTTCTAATACATATTACAAATCTCTGTTAACTGCAGTTATACTTTTTGTCAGGTCTGCTGCTCCACAATAATGATATAGAGTTTATTAAGTTATAGTTTTTCTCTGTTACTAACTAGCTCTTACAACTAAAATCAACCAATTTCTGTAAACCTTCATGTTGCCACTTGGCTCAAGGATTTTATCTGTGCTTTACATGTTTTGTTCCCTCTGTGTCTGCTGGCAACTCTAACTTCCTTTTCCCCAGAGTTCTCTCTGTTTGGATCTCCAGCCTATACCTCCTGCCCAGCAAATGGCTGTTTGCTTTTCTATTAAACCAATCAGAAGGAAACTTGGCAAAGACACATCTTCACACTGTACCAAAAGACTATTCTACAGCATCTCCCTATTTGTCTAAATAAAAAGGGAAGGATTTTAACTTCAACACAGTAAAACTACATACAATAAGAAAAATTATCAGATAAAAATAACATTTACGTTCATGTTTTCCTCCCATCTCCTCTTTTCTCCTTCTCTTTCTTTTACCTCCTTCCCCTCTCCCATGCTCCCAATTTACTCAGCATATCTTGTCTCTTTCCCTTTCCCAGGGGTCCATGCTTGTCTCTCTTAGGGTACTTCTTGCTTCCTAGCATCTCTGGGGTTGTGGATTGTAGGCTGGTTATCATTTCCTCTTTATCTAATATCCACTTATGAGTGAGTACACAGCATCTTTGTCATTCTGTTTCAGGACTGCCACACTCAGGATAGTTTCTTCTAAGTCTATCCATTTTTTTTTCTGGTAACTTTAGGACGTCATTGTTTGCCACAGCTGAGTAGTACTACCTTGTTTAAATGTATTACATTTTCTTTATCCATTCTTTGGCTAAGGGGCATCTAGGTTACTTCCAGGTTCTGGCTATTACAAATAATGCTACTATGAATATAGTTGAACATATGTCCTTGTTGAATGAATGTGCATTCTTTGATTATATGCCTTAGAGGGGAATTGCTAGGTCTTTAAGTAGATTGACTCCCATTTTCCTGACTTCCAGCATACTGATTTCCAAAGTGGTTGTACAAGTTTGCACTCCCACCAGTAATGGAGGAGCATTCCCCTTTCTCCACATCATCTCTAGCACAAACTTTTTTTTTTAGTCATTCTGACAGGTGTAAGATGGTATCTCAGAGTTGCATTTCCCTGATAGCTAAGGATGTTGGGTAACTTTTTAAGTACCTTTCAGCTAGTTGAGATTCCTCTATTAGGACTTCTCTATTTAGATTTCTACCCCATTTTTAAATAGGATTAATTAGTGTTTTGGTAACTAGCTTCTTTGAGTTCTTTGTATATTTTGGAAATCAGCCCTCTGTCAGATGTGAGGCTGGTAAAGATCTTTTCTCATTCTGTATGCTTATGTTTTGTGTTGTTGACTGTGTTCTATGCCTCACAGAAGCTTCTCTGTTTCAACGAGTTCCATTTATTAATTGTTAATCTCAGTGTCTGTGCTACTGGTGTTATGTTCAGGAAGTGGTCTCCTGTGCCAGTGCATTCAAGGGCACTTCCCACTTTCTCTTCTTCTTCTTTTCTTTGTTAACATTAAACATTTATTTATTTATTTATTTATTTATTGTTTTCAATATCGATCCCAGTTTCCTCTCCCTCCTTCCCTCCTTCTTTCCCTCTCTCCTTCCCTCCCTCCTTCTTTCCTTCCCTCCCATGCCGCACCCCCCCCCCAATTCACAGGGACAGTGTTGCCTTCCAGGAGGGGTAACAAAATCTATCAAGTCATTTGTAGTAGGGACTAGGACCTCCCCCCCTGCCTTTAGCTTAAGGGAGTATCCCTCCATAGGGAATATGTTCCCAAAGTCCTTTGCTATCAGAAATATATCCTGTTTCCACCATCTGAGGTCCTTTAGACTGCCTAGGCCTTCTAATTGAGATCCATGGTCAAAGGGTCTGAGTTTCCCAGCTATAAGTCTGGGGCCCATTGGCTCCTCCTGGTTCAGGTCCACTGTCTCTGTGGGTTTGTGCAGCCTGGTTTGTTTATCTCTCTCTCTGCATCTTGATTCTAGGATCTACATCAAGTGGCTGACAATTGCCTATAATTCTATCTCAATGGAACCAGATTCTCTCTTTTCATTTCTGGAGGCAACTGCACCAAAGTATCCATATCCACACACATACACAACATACCCACACACCTATGTCATTTTCCATAACCAGAAATCTTGAAATTACATTAGTGAATGTTATGAACAATCAGTAAAAGAACTAGTTAATGAAATCCAAGATCCATTTTATGAATCCATTCAAAGTATTCCTGTAAGTTGGGCTTTCAAATATTATTTTCTTCATTGCATTAGTGAAGGAATTTATGTTCAGATACATTAACCAAGTAATAAGCTTTTTCCCAGAAATGAGGCTCTGGATTCTAGAAGAGCAGCACATGCTCATAACCACTGAACCATTTATCCACTCCCTCACCATTTCTTAAAAATTAAAAATATAAAGGATTAAAATATTCTCAAAAAGTAAAAAATGGTATACAGTCACAAACTTGTGAATTATTTTACTCATTCACAGAATGAATAAAGTTATTAATAGTTTGTAAGTCCATGAATGTGCTATGATATGCAGCAGTCCTAGTACAAACCTTGTTTTTCACATAATCAGTTTATAATCTGCTCTCTGTCTTTCTCCTTAAAGAAGAAGTTGATATATTATGATAAGAGAAAACATCTCAATCCACTTATAGAACCACTCACCTTGAAAGAGAAGACATAGGATGAGCAATCTGCCCAAGGGCAGAACATAGCAGAGCCTGAAAAAGAACTGCAATAATAGGAGAGCTGGATTCTTCATTTACAGAGGAATAAACCTGCCTTCTGAAGCATGGCCCAGTGTATATTGTGGACTCTTCCTAAGCACCAGCAGGAATAGCTCATCCTGTCAGACAGTGGTGGAAGATCTGGGGATTGTAGAGAAAAGAAGGCAAAATATTTCACTCCTGGAAAATAGAACTAGTTGCTTCTCTCTGAATTGTAGTGAACAAGTCTGTATAGATTGAATTAGTTGAAACCAGCTCTATTTTCCTTCTCACAACTTAATTGTCCCAGGAATCAATTTGGATTATATAGTCAACAAATAGAAAAGGACAAATCTGTCTGTGTTGGCTTGCTATGAAATGGCTCCCAAAGACAGCACTGCCAACTAGATGTGGAAACTAAGAGAGCATTATCTTTCTCTGCAGGTGATAAAAGTACAAGGATTCTGTTTATGTTTTTAAAATAGGTGTATGTAAGTGTGTGTGTGTGTGTGTGTGTGTGTGTGTGTGTGTGTGTGTGTGTAAGTGTCCTGGTAGCAATTATCTCCTTTGTGTTTCTTCCATGCTTTATAGCTCAGGCTATGCTATCTGGCCCATGAGATTCCAGGTGATTCTCCTGTCTTTTACATGTTATTGTAGGAGTTCTGGGATGACAGATAGAAGACACTACATATTTCTTAAGTAAAATATTAGTTTTATTGGCCATGCGTAGGTTGATAGCCTTGTACCTAAAGTGCTTTTGCCTCCTGAGATATCTCATTGTCCTTGTCACTGTCCTTATCCTCTTTTCAAATCTAACTTCTTATCATTCTAAAAATTTTGTGTGTCCCAGATACATGGTAATATAAAATAGTTATCAAACATTTATATGGGTACACATAAATAAAATTGTTGTCATAATTAAAATTTACTACAGATGAAAATAATTTAGCATATTTGCCTACTCAGTACAGTTAAAAGGTATACTAATTTCATATATGGTGGTTGCAGGAAAATATTAAATGTCTTTCTTATGCACAATTAAAAACTACAGTTCATAACAAACAATAATCTCAAGTCTGAGCCAAGGCAACATTCATTTGTAATCACTGGATGACTTGATGGTGTATACAGTATAAAGAGTAAATGCTGTAAGTTAAAAAAAACCTAGGTATTTTACTTACATGTCTATTGCTGTGAAAAAAAAATATCATGACCATAAGCAACTTGGTAGAAAAAATTTGTTTCAGCTTACAGTTCCATAATGCAGTCCTTCAACAAAGGAAGTCAGAGAAGGAATTCAAATGGTAACTTGGAGGCAGGAACTAATTTTAAAGGCCATGGAAGATCACTGCTTACTGGCTTTCTTCTAATGGCTTGTTATCCTGCTGGTTTGCTTGATTTCTTTTACTCTCTTCTGTCAATGGATGCTTTTCTGTCCTCTTCAAACCCACAGCCTCTTTTAAAACAGCCAGTAAGAAAGTTAATATTAATTACAAATCATTTTGCCTATTGTTCAGGATTATTACTAACTAGCTCTTACAACTTAAATTGACTCATTTCTACTAATCTGTATTTTGCCACATGGCTTCATGACGTTACCTGTTCTCTAGCATATCTTGCTGCTCTTGAATCTGTATGATTCTGCCATTCTTCTCCCTATATCTGTTTGGATTTCCAACCTGGCCCTATCCTGCCTAGCTATGGGCCAAAGTGATTTCAATATTAACCAATTGTAATAAAACATTTACACAACATACAAATGATAAAGAGATTATCACACAAAACCCTTCCTTCTCTTATTTTTTTTTCAAGCCAGAGACTTTCTATGTAGCTCTGGTTGTCACGGGACTCACTACATAGACCAGGCTGCCATGGAACTCAAAAAGATCCGTGTGCCTCTGCCTCTGAAGTGATGAAATTAAAGGTATGTAACAATACCACCCAGCCACCTGTGTTCTTATAGTACCCAATATTACAGACCCAGGAGTGGTGCTGCCCAGAATGATCTGGGCTCTCATATATCAATATTCTATCAAGAAAATGCACTACAGGTTTGCATACAGATCATCATAGTAAAGGCATTTTTCTTCAATTGAAGTCCTCTAATCCAAAGTTACTGTAAGTTGTGTTAAGGTTATGTAAAACTAACCAATTCACAAGGCTAAATTGAGGTACACTACTGCAGAGGCAAGTACTGTTAGAAACACCTTGATTCATTATTGGTCTGACTATGAATTAAGGTTTGGTTATTGTATATTCAGAAATAATTTCTTGCAGCCAAATATTTTTAAAACCCTCACATGCTCTAATATTACACAATACACGCATGGCACTCATGGTTTAATGCTCATTGACTCAGAGTAAAGGGAATCATTCTTTAATCCTAGACTTATATCCTAGGAATGTCATTCTTTGGTTCCAAGAAAGATTTCTGGACCAGACTTATATCAGTGTGAATGTAATTCCGTGGCATATTATTTATGACAAATCATCTAGAACTTCATATGTAATATTTCTCAAGTACCGTCTTTCATTAAAGCTCTACATTGTGATATGTACACTTGAAAACCTATCTTTTACCACCAAAGAATGAGTGACTATAATTTTTGCATCAGATTTCTTTCCCACTCTACTATGAATGGGGTTGCAAAATTTCATTAGTTCACTTAATACAGATTTTTTTGAAGTTATTTTCTGAATTACTCAAAGGAGCTAAAGTTCACCTCTATCCTACTCACTTATTTCCTCCTTGAATTCTTCTCAAACATACATGATAACCACAAACACTCTTGAATGTCTGTAGCTAAAGACATCTCAAGTTCCTTTTCCTTAACAGAATCTTAGCATTACTTACTTTCTGCCCTTGACAATATGCACATTTTCCATTTTGTTTTGTCTTCATGTTTATTTTATCATTATTACTGTTTTTTTTTTAACACAAATCCTTTCCGTGTAATATAGGTTATCAGGAGATACTACAATAGGTTTCAAACTCTTTTCTTCACCGTCTCCATTTATTTTCATTCTTTTAAGAATGAGAGACAAGCAACTAAACTTTTTAAATAATAAGTGGTGATTTAATGTAAACGATGACTGTCATTTCCTTATGTTTAAATATCATTCTTTGTATAATTTTAGATATTTTTTACCCAAACAGAGTAGCATTGTAACTTGATATAAATTCTCTTGCAATTTAACTATGTGGAAGCTGGTGGACCTATCAGTCAAAGAACACTGAGTCAATGCAGTATTCTCTGAATAAGCAGTTGGGCACAATTGTGACTTTGGAAACAAATGAAGAGATTATGGTAGCTCACCTCACAATTATACCACTGATAACTTATTTCCTTCCACAATTCTAATCACGCTCCACCAACATTGGAAATTTATGGATGAAGTTGGAAAATTTATGAAGTTTTGAATGAAATTTTAACATTGTAAGAAATGTAAATGGCAGAAACCCATTGTGCATCAAATGATGGTACATTACTTTGAAAATAGACATCCCTAAATGTGAATTACAAATCTCTAAACTTATAAAATAAGCATAACCCTATACATGTGTCATTCTAAAATTAACTTATATTATCAGCCATGTAGAGACATGAAGATAGGAGAAAGCAGGGCATGCATCACTTGTGAAAAGTGACATTTATGAGCTAGATATGACATTGGAAACATGTCATTACAATGACTAATTTAACAAAGGAAAAGACAATGTTGGAAAAAACATGATTCCCATTGTAAGTATGTGACACTGTATCCCCTAGCACAAATATTTTTTTATCTTAATTCTAGCATCTCTTCTTCCATGTCTCATCTTCCTTGCTGTTGTGATCTTAAATCCATGGGAGCATCAAATAATATATGATTGCTTTCATGATGATAGTTTCCATCTCCAGGTACAAAAGTACAGCAAGGATCCTAAGGAAATCCAGACAACCCACTTCTTACTGTCTTCCTCTGATGTGAATGTGATCTGTCTTTTTGAGTGATTTTGGACCACTACCCTATCTGGAGTACTTTAACTCTAGTTTCCATTAGTCGAAAAAGAAGCTTAAATGAGTCCTATAAAGTATCTTCTTTCCATTAAAATGCTTTCTTAATCCATCTTATCATTGCTTTTCAGATGCTATCTAAGGGTCTCAAGGACAGTGGCATTGTTATTTACTGAAACTGCATTTTAAAAAAGAATAGTGACTGGTGTATGACTTATGCAAACACATGCCGCTGATGCTCTGTGTAATACAGCAGAGTTCCCAGGATAGCACATTTCCATTTCTGTCACTCTACATATTTCCCTTGGGACCAGATATGGAGCTATGCTGTCTTTCAGTGGATGATAGACCTGGATTCTATTTCGGGTGCATAAAAATAAGAAGTATTCTCCTGAGAATTTCTGATGTCATTACTGTACCAGATTTTAAAAGAGAAATGGCACTTGATATTCATCCTTTAGAGACATCTGGGAAATTTATTTTGTGGGGGGCAAACACCTTAGCTATGAGAAGTGATTATATCCAGATACAGACACCATTAAAAGAAAATGTATCTGGTAGATTATATACCAAATCCCTTTCCTAGCTTCGCATTCCCTTTCTAGAGTAAATATTTTGACAGAGAGATGAGGCTATAAGTAACAGTACCTCTTGCAGCTGTTATATGTATTCCTTTCTTCCTTTCTCATATACTAACAACATGCCTGATTAATTCCTACGGTCTTTATACTCAGTAGGGTGACCTGTTCAGAAAAAAGAGAAAATTAAAAATGGAATTGGTGCTGGATGCAACATAGTCCACTTTTTCAATTTTACCAAAATGTCTTGGCTGCTCAAGCTTTTCATCACCATGTGTTGAAATAAATTATATTTCCCAGAGGCAAAATTTCTATGAGATCAACTTGGAATATATTGATTAGCTCCTTGAGAGCTGATGGATTCAAGGTTTTTGCTTTATAAACAAATTTACAAGCGTGCCTTGAGAAACACTTGTTAAGAGTTGGGTAGAGTGGGTGTGTTTATTCACAGCTTTAGGGAAAGACCTACCTGAGACCCCTGATTTTAAGCTATCAATGTTTTCATATCTGATCAATTGAGACAAGTGAAGTGTTATTTCATTAAGTGACTTCTGAGACCAGCTGAAGGCCAGTTCACCCAATGATTTGTCAAGTAATACATCAAAGACTCAAAAACAACTTACCTTGTCATAAAATACTGGAAGTAAGTACGCTGGAAAGGGATTAAGACATCATCTTCTATGGATATAATCCAATTCCTCAGATGATATAATATATACAATTTACAACAAAACTGTGGAGTCATTTGAAGAGTTAGAAATTAAATTAGTGGATTTGGCAAAGAGGAGAGGTGTTTGAGGGAGCAAGGAGGATTGGAGGGATGGGAAAAATGTGGTTTATATGTATTATGTGAAAGGAGAGTCTATTTTCAATAAAAAAATGTAAAATATTTCCTGCAATTATTTATCAAATACATAACTTAAGCAGGAGTAGTAGTGTAGCAGATGATGTAGATATTACAGGAAAGAAGTCTGTACTAAATGAAGTAGCATATCTTCTATTCCACAGGATATCTTCATGAAGCATTTCATCCCAGTGATTCTGCAAAGACTGATTATATTTTTCTACTCACAACCCAGAAATGTTGATGACATAACTTGAATTAATTTTTAACACAGAAAAAAAAAAAAAAAAAAACAATGAAAGAAACAGGACCACAAATGGAGAGTCTAAAATTCACATGATGTACTATTGACTTACTTATTCCTGATCTCATGAGAAAAAATGAGATTCAGGAAATATTTAGGAATTGTAACTTTGTTATTAAGATTTAAGAAAATGAACAGAATGAATGTCTCAGCAACATACAATGTGTACATAACATACTACTTCAAAATAGAGAACATTTTCAGTCTTGAACTACACTATGTTATAGGCAGAGTATTCCGTTCTGCCAGTCAGTTCCCAAATAACCATACAGAGACTTATTATTAATTATTAAATACTCAATCAATAGCTCAGGCTTATTGCTAGAACACTCTTACACTTTAAATTAATCTATATTTCTTATCTACACTCCTTCCAGATGGCTCAGTCAGTACCTTTTCTCAATTTAACAAGTTCATCTTGCTTCTCTTTGCATCTCCATCTGAACCCCAGCTTCTCCTCTTATTCCATATACTCTCTTTTTCTCTGCAAGTCTTGCCTAACCTCTACATGTCCAGCTATTGGCCAGTTAGTTTCTTTATTAAACCAATCACAGGGACATATATTCACACAGGGTAAAGGAATATGCTATACTATGGATCCTGAGATGGCCTTCTCAAACTTCCTGAATAGACTATAACTCAATTTCAAGCTCAGTATTAAACTATTGTGTTGGCTTCTCTGATATGTGGTGAGTAACTAGATCAGAGTCTAGTTTCATCTAAAGCTATTTGTAATTCAATTCGTGCTTTGGTGAAGCAGCTCAAATTTGCTCAAGAATATGAAGAATATACAAGATTGGGGAGCCTGGGGGGAAATATTAATTTGCACTGAATGGCACACTCCTATGATAAGGCTACTGCCACAAGTCTTAATTATCATAAGTGTACCAAGGGTGGCTTCTAGTCAGGATCTATGCTGGGGTTCAAGATAAAGGTATGCCAGGCATCCGATTTAGAGATAGCATTTAGGTAAGTTCTGTTCTCCAGACCCAGGGCCATTGTCCAGATGAGGGTAGGTAGAGGCAGGAAGTTTTGCTGAAGGGAGGGAGTCCCATGTTGCAGAACTATTGAGATAAGCTGCCAGGCCATGAGAACACTGTGATCTCTATCAGCCTTCAATGTCTTCCAACACTTACACATGGATGTTTTACTCATTTGTCAGTCATTGAAAAAATTATTTGAAGGCAAAATTAGCCTGGTATTTCAAATTTATTAGTGCTGGGGTCTTTGCAATGATGTTAATTTTTCTTTGATTGCCAGTAGTGGGCATTTTATACACTCAGCCCTCACAGAAACATCCAAATGTTGAAGGATAGTACTCTGATATTTTTATTCCCTTTTGTATCAGGATAACAAAATCTTTCCAAGAGATTCAATGCAAAGATTCACTTTAATCTTCTTAGTCTTAATTCTCTTTGTCTAGTTGTAAAGGAAGGTGATTGAAGTCTGTGTGCCTCTATTGACAGTTGAAAGGCATAATATTTTAGAGTGGATAGGAGGTGAATCACATTGTAATAACTTTTACAGAAAAGAAGTAAACAAAAAAAAATAGAAGCATTTATGGCCAGGTCTGAAATATGAACAGTTTGGGAGTTCTCCATCCTGCAAGTATTTTAGATGAAAAGTTTGAGTATACAGCTTCCCAAGCCTTCAGACTATGTTCTGTTATGCTACCATTCAGCTACATGCTAGATCATCTTTGCCTTTGCCCCACTGAGCAACTTCCACCCTTCATTGAAAAGTATCCTTTCTAAAAGTTTCAAGATTGTTATTGGATTCACAGAAGAGAGAGTTATGAAACTCAACAGGAATACTGAAGGAAAGGAATGTGATTCTGCTCAGATTCTATGAGAGTAGAAAACATGCTGGGTATCAAAAGGAAATTTATGTAATATATTCCAGCATTGTTCAAGGTAGAACATCATGTTTTATGCAAGTAGAGACAGCCAGGGCATGTAGTGTGGAAATGCTGCTACATGCACTGAAGCAAACAATAAAGCACCGAATGGGCAACAGGCAGGGAAAAAAAAAAAAAAAAAAAAACATAGTTTTTATGTGAAGTGTTCACAATCCCCATTCTGTACCAAGACTTTTTAGTGGATCTCAGTAAGAGTCTTTAAAAGCCTTTAAGAAATTCTTAGCATTGTTTTCTTAGACGGATTCCATGAGAGTAACTGGCCTCTTTCAGACTGAATGCTTTGTGGTTTAAACAAAACAGTAAAGCTCTGAATAAATAAACCACAAGCAAAGCAGGAGATAAATACAATGTTGTGACATTAAACTCCTTAAGGAGAAATTTGGGAGGATTGGAGGGAGAGGGAACTGGGATTGGTATATAAAAAAAGATTGTTTTAAATTTAAATCAAAATTAATTAAAAGCAGAAATTTGGTGTATCCACATGAGATGAAATGAGAAAGAAGCTCTAACAGACTAGGATTTCCAACTGGAAATCCATGGGATATAGCAGGGAAAGATGAAAGCCGGCAGAGAAATGGGCTTCTTAGAAAAATCAAGGAAGTTGTAATTAAATGTTAACACCTGTAGCTATCACAGGGCAGTCTAATCTTGGAAACAGTGAGGTAAAACCAGTGCCTTTTGCAGTGCCTTTCCAGAATGTACTGAATAAGAAGCTGTTGTAGCAAAATCTTTAAAAATTTCCATATTCATGTTGATGTGCTGATTTCCAGCATGTAAGTATAGACATTTCTGAACTTCTCAGTTTAAATGTACTTGTTTTTCATGTCTGATTTAAGAGGATGTATCTGTTGAGGAAAATATAATCATATATTAAAATAAACACACTTTAGAAATGTATAGCTCATGCCATATTACACCTTTGCCAGGTATTGATAACTAGTCCTCTGTGATGGTGTTTCACTTACTTTTAAGTTAACTAATGTATGCTTTATTTTCATCAACTAGAAATCAAGAATGTCTTGGCCGATCTAAGTTTTACAAAGATAGCTTTATCACTGAAGTTCAAGCTAGTTAGAGCATTTAATGTAGAAGCTAATAAGAACATTTAATATGATATACAAAAGCAATATATATTAATTTAAGAAGTGAAACATATTGACCAGTGCAAAAGTATAACCATATATATTAGCCTCATCAAATACTGTCTATAACAGTTTCTGAGTAGCTTTCTGCATCACTAAATTTTACTAAGTTTAATCAATATGTCATTTAGTTGCCAAAACAACCTGTTAAATGGATAAATATTCTCCACATACTGTAAATAATGTTGATGAGGAATGAAAACCATATGTCTTGCTCAAGGTCTTTTAGAGTTTTCTGGAGTTGTAATTGAATGCATAGCTATAGGTATTGTGTTTTCATTGTCAGGATTACATAGGTATATTACAAAAGACAAACCTATTGTTTTTTAAAGTATTACATTTTCTTCACAAAAAGATGTATGCAATTCTTAACTGCTTCAGATCTGTCGATGGGTAAAAATGGGGAAAAACACAAAGCACTTAATGTTGTAAAGTGGTTTTCAAGAAGCTTTGGTATTGTAGGCTAAAGTTTTAATCTTTTTTGGGGGGTGATATCAAGGCAGGATTTCCTTATGTAACCTTTTTGTCCTGGAACTCTCTTTGTATACTGGGTTGATCTTGAAGTCAAAGAGATTCACTTGCCTATGTCTCAGAGTGCTGGGATGAAAGGCATGCACCATAACTTCCTGGCAGCAGCTTTAATTTTTTTTTTTTTGACAAATAAATTTATTTGTTATTTTTTTATACCCAACTCCATTTAAATGAAAATAAATATTTATAGACAATATTTGGGAATTTGGGCGTCGTTATTTCCAAACTACTTCCTTCTGGTAAGGGGCACTGTCATGGGGGATTCTAAGAAGATTCAGAAATCCTGGCTTTAGTCTGCAAGGCTGCTTTCTCCAGCTGTTTTGAATGTAGGATCACCTGGTACTCTGTTTCAGGCAGCCTGGATTGATCAAACCACATTAATCTGGAAGGAATACACAGCTTTTCATTTTCTGTGGAAACAAAACTAGAAATCCTTTTCCCCAGTAACTTGTCCTTGAACTTAAATTTTTGAGTCAGAGCATTTTTTTTAAAATTTATTATTTTACATGTTGAACCCAGTTCCCTCTCACTGCCTCCCTTCCTCCCTATCCCCCTCCCTTCCTTTTACCCTCTCTGCCCTCTCACATGTACCCTAACCACATTCTCCTCCCATCCCCCCCACCCCAATTCCATATGTAGGTGAATGCCATCCAGTTGGGGTCATGTAGATCTGACAGGTCATGTGAACTAGGGACTAGGGCTTCTTTCCTGTCTCTAGGTTAAGGCAGTTATCCCTCCATGGGGGATGTGTTAGCAAGGTCCTTTTGTGCACCAGGGATACATCCTGGCTCCATTGTTTGAGGTCCCTTAGACTGCTCAGTCCTTCTGGCTGAGACCCATATATAGGGGGATCTGAGTCAGTCCCATGCTGGCTTCCCAGCTATCAGACTGGGGGTGCTTTAGCTCCTCCTTGCTCAGGTAAGCTGTCTCTATGTGTTTCTGCCACCTGGTCTTGTCCTCTCCATCTGCATCTGGGTTCTAGTTCGACTCAGTTTATGTATGGTGTTTACTCCTGTTTCCAACAGGTATTAGTTGAGGGCTCCATGGATAAGTTAGTTGTTGATCTCACTATCTGGGAAGGACATTTATGGTAGCCTTTCCACGGATGCTCAAATTGTTAGTTGGTGGCAGTCTTGTAGTTCTCTAGACCTTTCTTTGTGTTCAATTTTCTCTTCAAACCAATATTGGCTCTCTCTTTTATGTTCTCTCTCTCTCTCTCTCTCTCTCTCTCTCTCTCTCTCTCTCTCTCTCTCTCTCTCTCTCATGTCTCCTGTCTTCTGTTCCTAACCAGGCTCAATCTTCCTGGTCGCACATGTTTTCCTTTCCTCTCCATCATTTTCTCCTACTTCTCTCTCCATTCACTGCTCCCCCACTTCCCCTGTGCTCTGGGGGACTTGTCCCTTCCCGGTTCTGTGAGGGACTTTATATGAATCTCTTAGAATACACCTTGCATCCTAGTTCTTCTGGTGGTGTGAATTATAAGCTGGTGATCCTTTGATCTAAGTCTAAAATCCATATATGAGTGAGTACATACTATGTTCCTCTTTTTGTGACTGGGTTACCTCATTCAGGATTGTTTATTCAAGTGCCATCACAAGATACCATTATTTTTTTCTGCAGAGTAGTATTCTATTGTGTAGATGTGCCACATCTTCATTATCCATTTTTCAATTGAGGGGCTTCTAGGTTTCTTCCAGGTTCTTGCTATTACAAATAGTGCTGCTATGAACATAGTTGAACAGATGTCTTTGTTGCATGGATGTGGATCCTTTGGGTATATGCCTAAGAGGTGGATTTCCGGGTCCTGTGGTAAACTAATTCCCATTTTCCTGAGGAACCTCCATACTGATCTCCAAAATGGCTGTACGTGTTTGCACTTCCACCAGCAGTTGAAGAATGTTCCCCTTTCTCCACATACTCTCCAACATGAGTCATCATGTTTCTAAGTTTAGCCATAATCTTTTAAAACATTATAGTTTTAAGTTTTGTGGATCTGAATGTGGCATTATGCATGTATGTGCAGTGTTCATAGAGGCCAGAAGTTTGTGTTAGAATCCCTCGAGCTGGGTTTATAAACAACTATGAACCCCAGTAAATGGTTGCTGGGACACAAATTAGGGTCCTCTGAAAGACCAATTCATGGTTTTACCTGTAAAGCCATCTCTGGGCTCCCCATAGTACCAACTTTAAAGGGGCACTTGATTGAACTTCTCTGACACCATTCATTGTGTATTCACTATATGAGTGTCTATTTATGTGTGGTGTGAATGAGAAAACTGGGAAGCAGAAATAATTAAGCAAAAAAACCCCACAAGGTTTATATTTGTGAACTAGGAATTCCCTACCTGCTTTAAAAGTTTAAAAGTATAACCACAAACTATTGGCTAGGCATTGTGCAGGTTAGTTTTTATGCTTCAATATGTACAATACTTTGAAGTCTTGCCTGAAATAAGTATAACAAGTCTACATCTAATAGGAAAGAGTCTTTATACAACAGCAGGAAAATTAGAACAATTCATTTAAAGACATGCAGGAGAAAGCAAATTTCATACTAAACTTTTAAACAGGGTTTTTGTAGATGAATTTTTCTTTGGGCTGTCAGCTTACAAAATATGTCATGGATACTTACTACTATTTACAAAAGATTGGCCTTAGCTTAGGCTTGTCCCACTATCTCTTATAACTTAAATTAACCTGCTTTGATGAATGTACATTTTACAATGTGCCTTTTTATCTTTCTTTTATCTTGTACTTCCTGTTTCCTCTCCATGTTTTCTGGCACCTGTAGAATAACTCTAGATTCCTTCTTCTACTTCCTCTCTCTCTCTTCTCAGCTATATCTTCTGTCTAGCTATTGTCCATTTAGCTTTTTATTATACCAATCTCAGCAATACATCTTTACAATGTACAAATATCCCATAACAGTTGTCTTAATATTTCTAATGAGGAAATATTTCTCAAATTTTAAGTCATGTATTATGAAAGAACATTTTATTTTAATTTATTATGAAAACATATTTTGATCTTTATATTTTGATCATTCCAAACTTTTATATAGGAAAGGTTATTAATCTTAAACTGTGTTAGGGTTACCTTCTATTTTCCTTTTTGGTTTCTTGGCTCTAAATATACACTGCCATTTTTGGCCTGTTCTTGGCATATCTACTCTTGCCTTGACTAGCTCAGGCAGAAATTTAAACAAGCATTTTTTTTTCCATGTTAGAATTAAGGGGTATATATTAAATGAGACTACAGAAAGGCTCACACTTAAGTCTTGCGGTTTGGCTAGACTTTTGTAAACATCTTTAGTTAGAGAACACTTCAAAAGGGTTAGGGGGAACCTAGTAAGTCACTAACAAATCAGGCATTTTCTTTGGTGTCTGGGTAATTGATTATTTATAATGTTAAATCAGTATCTCACTGATGAAGTCTTCTTACATCAAGAAAATATGGATGGCTTAGACAGATTTTGGGATCATTGGCAGTGGAACCAGTATTTATCCCTAATGCAGGAACTGGCTTTTGGGAGTTCATTTCCTATGGAGGGATACTTTGTTGAGCCTTGATACAGTGGGTAATGCCTTGATCCTGCCTCAAGTGTTGTTATAGACTTTGTTGATTTCCTGTGGGAGGCCTTACTCTGAGGAATTGATGGAGATGGGTGGGGTGAGGACAGGGAGTATGCTTACTGAAGTCATTGACATCAACACAGACCCTAGCTGCTGCATGGTCATGGCCCAGACATGGCCCCTTGCCATAGCTAAGGTCCAGATATCATTATGCCACACAGTTGTGATACAGGCCACACAGATCAACATGGCCATTCTGACAGCATGGACCTTGGACACCAAATGGCTACAGGTGGCAGCCCATACCCTGGGCATTCCTGTAACCTTGGGTCATGGATGCCAAAATAGACTAAAGTTGTCACAGACCCACTTATGGCCACAGGCTGCAGCTCAGGCCTGGATGTCAGCCTGGTACAAGGTAGCAAACAGGCTTCCAACATTATCCTATTCTTCATATCTCTTACTTCTTGACAACTGTCTATTACCACAGCAAACAAACCATTCTGCCTTTCGTTCTCTCCTATTTTACCATCATATACTTGTTGATCATATTGTCACCTGACATTACCTAGCACAACAAGGCATGGTGGGGGCAGCATGTGATGCTTTAGGCAGGTTGGACCATGAAGACCCAGGCTGCGCTGTGGGAGTCATTTGTCCACCTGAGCCTTATGGCATCAAGGGATCTATGGATGCTTCTGGCAGTCCTGACCATGAGCTGTGTGATTCAGTTGTAAGCTTATGAATATTTTCTTCTATTTCTATAAATTGCTCAGAACTTACATCTTAAAAACAGTAATTAAAAAATAAACATTAATAGAATTAAGAAAAGTCAGAATAAATTTTTAAAAAATATAAAAAACCATTAAAATCTAGACATTTAGAACATTGTGCTTACTTATATTACTTGTATTTACAAATGAAGCATTAGTTTTCAAGTAAAAGTGTTGAATGAAATTGCAGAAAAAGAAAGAGAAATGAGCTCCCACTTCTCCAAGCCACAAACAGGATGAAGTTCTCTAGAAGCAAATTAAGGAATGGCAGGGGGAGGGTTGGAGGAAGGGAAGAAAGGAGAGGGAGAGGTGGAGAGAGAGAGACTTGCCATCGGTTGGACCACCTTGCTTTCTAAGCCATTACAATGTACAGTGTCATTTAAAAGACAATCACTGTCAGTGATGGCTTCAATTAGGAATGTAGAAAACAGGATACTACTTTATGTTCCCAAGCCCAGTGACTTGAACCCTTGCTTCAATATAATTAGAACTAAATATGATACAGTGTTATGGAAACAAATGTTCTCAGAGAAGAATTTGAAATTTTTATTGATAAAGCAACCCAAATGTTGGGAAAAAGAGAGGATTCATCATCAAATGTAAATGCCAGCAGTCCCTATTCCAGGGGCTAAGGACATTGAAAACTGATATGAAAGCACAGTAATTCATCAGACATGAAGAAGGCTGCAGCTGGAATGGAAGATTAGCTACAGCAACATTGAGTGTAGCAATACATATTGAGGACTGGGAAAGTCTAGTAAATCCTTGTCTATGAAAGGAGTCTAACTGTGACCTCTGTAGCTTCTTTTGATTAACACAGAGATTACCAGGTATCTTCACCCCATGCATAACTAACTGCAAGTGGTGATTTAAGGAAGAGGTGAAGTCATACTCATCAAGACAAGGAAGGTGAATAATGATAATACAATAGTTTTACATTGTAAAATTTTATTTTTTCTTGATTTCTGGCTTTATATTTTGATTCTTTAGATGTTAGGATTTAGTGTTACCTTGTTAGAATTGGCTTCTTTTAAGGACCTCATTTTTTCTTTATACATACCTATTGAGCATCTGCTCAATTGTCTTGCACAGGCTTGTTTCATATACTTTCTCTCCCATGACTGCTTTCTTCCCTCTGTATTACTCTCCCCATATACTGCTCTTCATCCTTATTATTAATGCACTATGATTTGAATGTATTCAAGTTAAATTTATTATGATTTTATCTAAATATCTCTGTTCTCTACTTCAGAAATGTTAACCTATAGATCAAATGATATGAATTCCATAAAATACACAAGGAATATAATTCTTCCAAGATGTCCATATAGTTCCTCAAAAACAAATCACATTTTAGAAAATACAGTGATTACTAGATGTACTATTAACTTTCATGCTGCTGTAATTAGATATTATCACCCAAAGCAATTTATAGAAGAGAGCATATATTCTGGCTTATGATTCTAGCTGAAGAACCTGTACATTGGTAAAAGCATGACAGTAGACATTTGAAAGAAGGGATTAATTGATCACACCACAGCTGCACATAGGACATGGAGATAGAGAACCAAAAGTGTGTTGTGTCTCAAAATCTTCCCTTAGTGTCCTAATCCCCCATTAAGGATCCATATCATAAAGTTCCATAACCTTCCCAAACAACAAAACCCCTGGTGGCTAAATGTTCATCTGAACATGAGCCTAAGGGGGATAGTTTTACAAAAACTACAACATGAATAAATGTGAATGAATCATAGTGATTTTTCTTATCTCATAAGTATATGATGTGGTAAAGCCAGAAACTGATGGCAAAAGAAAAAAAATAACTCAAGTTTTTCAAATACTTGGAAACTAGATACTGTACCTCTAGAAAGAACAAGTCTGTTGCAGAAATAGTGAAGGACATTTTACATTCATATTCAAATTAAAATGCAACAATGAATGATGAGAACTAACAAAGCAAATGCAAATATAAGAGGAAGTTTTATAATTTTGAATGCTCTCATTAAATAATCAGGGAGAAATGTAATAAGAAAATTAATGCCAAAATATTAAAACAAGCAAAATGAACCCAAAAGTAGCCAATGGAAAGAACTTATAAAGATCAAGACAGAAATTAAAGAAATGGACACCTGAATCACAATACACAGAGCCACTGAAACAAGTAATTGGTTCATTAAAATCAATTAGTCAAATCAAGAAAATTTTAAAAAAGAAGTCATGAATTTGAAGGAGAAATGCATGACTCTGCAAAAATAGAAAATCACACAAGTGGATAGCCTCAGTGCTGAGTTCCCCCAAAATGCGAGGAAGATTTATACCACTGCTTCTTACATTGCACCATAAACTAGAAAATCTCCCGACACTGAAAAATTAATTCTAGAAAGCCATTATTACAAATGAAAAAAAGGAAACTATAAGAAAATTTCCCCAAGAATGTAGAAAATGTGCTTCCCAACATTATCCAATCACTCATTAAGAAATTCATCTACTACAGACAAAATTTAGAGCTGTCATTTTACACGATTAAGGATCATTTACATTTTAAACCAATCAATAAAATTTAACACAAAAAGTCAGAAATCACATAATCAATCTCAATACAAGAAGAATAGACAGACCTTTGACAAATCTCATCTTATCGTACAAAAGGTGTGCAAAAACAGAAGAAAGATACTCCGATATAGTAAAGCCTACTTAGAATCAACCTAGAGTCCACACTCTGCCATACTTAGAATAAGAGAAATACTTTCTTCCCAAAGCAGGAGTGAATCAGTTCTCTCTGGTCTTGTGCAGTAAAGAGACTGAATTGTTTTGTAGAACAGTGTAAGATTAGACAAAGGGATAAAGTGGTTATGTATAGGGAAGGAAAAGACCATAGTATCCCTACTTGCAGAATACATGACTACATATTTAAAATTACTTCAAAAAGTCTTGTAAAATACTCTTCAATCTGAAAGTAATTTTAGCAAGTAAGAAGCATAAAATAAATATGAAAAACAGCAACTTTTTTTATGCAACAATATTACACTTTCCAAGACAGAGAAAAGGAAATGGCTCATTGACAAAGAAAAATGTTAGAAACTAAGAATAAACATAACTGAGGAGGTGAATGAAATACATATTGGAAGTTTTTAAATCACTGACGAAGGAAAATGCAGATAACACTAGAAGATGGACTCATATGCTTGTGAACTGGTAGAATCACACTTGAAAGAAAGTGGTTGTTTTACAAAAATCTATATACAGATTAAATGCAATTCCTATAAAAATTCCAATCACCTCTTTTACAAAATCAAAAGAAAGCTATCCTCAAATTTATAACGAATCATGAAAGACTCTGAAATGATAAAGCAATAGTAAACATAAAAAGAAATTTTAGATGTATCATAATATGTGATGTCAAAATATACTGGTAAATAAACAGAATGGCATTGGTAATAATGGGTAGTATAGAGGATATGGATAAAACCACATAGTTATAGCCACACAATTTTTAACAAAGATTCCAAAAATATATATGCATCTTCAGTAAATGATGATAGGAAAAACTGCAAATCCACATATAGAAGGATGAAACTAGATCCTTGTCCTTTATCTGTCAGTATAATCAATGAATCAATGACCATAATATGAGACTCAAAACTTTAAAATTGTGAGAGAAAAACAAGAAGACACGTCAAGATATAAGCATGGACAAGATTTCTGAAAATGTGTCCTGTAGCAAGGGAATAATCTCAGATTCACAAATCAGTTGGAATAAAAACAAGAATCGTCTATGCTTCAGAAATATTCAACAGATAAGAGATCAAGCTACATCATGTGAGAGAGTTTGTCAATTATAATACTGCCAGGGGATAAATACCAAGGATCTACAAAAACTCCACAAAATAAAGACCAAAATAAACCAAAACCACACAATTAATGAGCCAATTAATTGAACAACAGGTTCACACAGAAATATAGGTGGTCATCATATGTCTGAAAACATGTTCAACAACCTTATTCGTCAGGGAGATACAAATGAATACTACTTTGCAATTCCACATTATCACATCCAGAGTAGTTATCACCATGGAAAAGAGTAAATACTTAAAAAAGTTGGTGAAAGCAAGTGAAGAGAACACTTACAGATTGTTGGTACAAATTCAAACTGCTGCAGCCACTGAAGACATCACTGTGGAGGTTCCTCCACAAAAAATTAGAACATTAATATTATATGACCAATTCCTAGATGTATGCATGACAAATTTAGCTTGGTAAGCCACCAGGCAGTCACATACTCATAAATATTATTACACTGTATGTATGTAACAATGTATGTAACCAGTAGGGGAATGGAAAGAATACATATCATATGTCCAAAATACACAATTGTAATTTATTTCAAAATAACAAAGAATTATATTATATCATTATCTGCAGAATAAATGGAATTGGAGAGCCAGGCCCAGAAGGACAAATATCTCATTCTCTGTAGCATGCAGACCCTATCTTAAACACACACACACACACACACACACACACACACACACACACACACACACACACACACACACACGGCCTAATAGTCAAGATAAAGTAGACCAATTAGATGTGATGAGAATTAACATGGTGGGGAGGTGAAAAAGTAAATATAAAAAGGATAAAATTATATACAGATATGAAAAATGAAACTCATTTTCTTTGTTTTCAGACTAAAATAATTAATAAAAAAATCATTTCTTTGTGTGGTGAATCAGTTCCCTCCTATAATGTCTGTCCTATAGAATAAACTCATCCTTAGCTTGGTTGATATCATCTTTTCATGCTGAATCATCTCTTTGTCCCTGTCCTCATATTTCTTTTAGAAAGAAAAGTAACAGAGATATTTATATGTAAGTGATCAATAGGGTTTTCTGTTTGGGACTGTAATTGATTTGATGTTCATGACCCAGTTCAGAGTCTTCAAAATATTGCCATAGTACCTCCTTTTTTAAAATATTTATTTAAATTAGAAACAAACTTCTTTTACATGTTAATCCCAATTCCATCTCCCACCCCTCCTCCCATACCCCCAACAACACCCTATCCCATGACCTTTCTGCTCTCCAGGGAGTGTGAAGCCTTCAATGGGAAATCTTCAAAGTCTGTCATATCATTTTTAGCAAGGCCTAGACCCTCCCCCATGTGTCTAGGATGAGAGAGTATCCCTTTATGTGGAATGGGCTCCCAAATCCATTCATATACTAGGGATAAATACTGATCCACTACCAGAGGCCCCATAGACTGCCCAGTCCTCCCAACTAACACCACATTCAGGGAATCTCAGTGGGTCCTATGCTGGTTTCCCAGCTAGCGGACTGGACTCCATGAGCTGCCCTTGTTCAGGTCATATGATTATGTGGGTTTCTCCAGCCTGGTCTTGACCCCTTTCTTTGCTGATACTCTTCCCTCTCTGCAAATGTATTCCAGGAGTTTAGCTCAAGGTTTAGCTCTGGATGTCTGGTACTGCTTCCATCACCTACTGAATGAAGACTCTAGGTTGGCATATAAGGTAGTCATCAATCTCATTATCTGGGAAGGGCATTTAAGGTAGCCTCTGCACTATTGCTCAGATTGTTTGCTGGGGTCATTCTTGTAGAACTCTGGACATTTCCCTACTGCCAGTTTCTCTTTAAACCTATAATGGCTCCATCAATTAAGGTATCTCTCTTTTTTTTTTTCTTGCTTTCCTCTATTCTTCCCCAAACTCAATCTTCTTGCTCCCTCATGTCCTCTTCTCCCCTCCTCTTCTCCCCTTTTATTTCTCTTAACTCCCTCTCCTCTCCCACCCTGCTCCCAATTTTCTCAGGAGATCTTGCCCCTTCCCCTTCTCTGGGGGACCATGTATGTGTCTCTTAGCCTCTCTGGAATGTGAGTCATAGGCTGATAATCCTTTGCTCTATGATCATAGTACCTCTTAGATTATTAATTAGTATAGTTTACTCATCTATTATATCTTTTTCTAATACTTCTCTATACATTTCTTAAGTTTAGTCTTCTTTTCAGGTGTGATGGTTCATGCATTTAATCTCCAAATATCAGATTTAGAGATAGGAGGATCTCTATGATTTCTAGGCCAATTTGTCTACATAGTAAGGTCAAGGCAGGCATGGGCTATATAGAACTCTCCCCCATTTTTCTATCTCAAACACACACAAAGCTTGTGTTTTAGTTTATAATATATGAACAAATTAAATTAATAGACTTACTTAGAAAAAGTATTTACTACAAGTATTTATAACTTTTAATTGCATATTTCAATACCTGTTAGAACCGTATATTTTGTTTGTTATTGAATAATGGTAATTTTTCATTTCATAATACACGGAAACACAGTATTTAATACATGGTGAGAAACAAATAAAATCCACAAGATGTACCTTGCTTGTCCTGCTGCCTCACTTTAAATTCTATTTTACATATCTAAGCTTCTACCTGTATGAAATTTTGGGTGAGTCTCTTGCCTTCCTCTCTATCTTTTCATTAATTCACTTATATGTCTTCTCTCAGTTTTAACTCTAAAGGCGACTGTGATTCCTAATGATTGATCCACAGAACACAATGTCTATGTCTGCAGCATCCCTAACTTCTAAGTCAGGAATTCTCACACATAGTACTGTAGTAGTCACATCTGAGTGTGGATCATTTTCTGTCTAGGTAATTAACCTGAGCTCCATAGGACATGTGATAGGTAATGTCCTTCTGTGTGCTGTGAATATATGTTTCGCTTATTGGTTGGTTAATAAAACTGTTTCAGCCAATAGACAGGCATGATTTATCTAGGCAGGAAATCAAAACTGACACTGAGAATGGTAGGAGGCTGAATCAAGGAGATATTTTATAGCTACTGTGAAGCTCAGATTCTCTGGTAAGCCAAGACCACGTGGAGATACCAGATTCATGAAAATTGCTTAATAATTAAGAGGCCAATAAGAAGCCTGAGCTATTGTCCAAACAGTATACAATTAAAATAAGCCTCTGTGTGTTATTTGGGACTAAATGGCTGTGTGACCAGGCAGGACAGAAACTTCCTTCTAAAGGCATGTAACAGTATCCTTGTCCCTGCCCTTTGGGTAATAATTGTTTAAAAACATCTGCTTCCTAGCATCTATGTAATCCAAACCCAAATTATAGATGTTATCAACCAAGATGTCCTGTGTAATGGTTGCCCATATATGAAAATCAATAATGCATAATTAATTTCACTTTGAAAGAGTAGTATAAAACAACACTTCTAACCAGGTCTCTGAACACATGATTTGAATATGCAGATGAAGCTGAGAAATGGTGGCCAGGTGAGCTTCCTCTGAGCTGCAAGGTGGGTGGTTTAATTCTCAATCTCTGGATTTTAAATGGTGCTTTAATTGAAAAAAAAAAAAATGAATGTTTGAAGACAGGGTGTTGGCTCCCTTGATTTGAGATTATTGAGCACTATTTTTCTAAATGTAATAAAATGTAATAAAAAAATATAAATTCTATGATTATCCTTTAGCCAACCCTCACATAACCAGTCTTTTTAATGATATCTTAAAAGACTCAACAATAGCTTCAGTAAATTAATCAGTAGAAGGCAGAGAAACAACCGTAAGGCTGAAATCTTCCTTCCTTAATTTCTTTCTTTTTTTCTTCCTTTCTGATTCAAGTTGCCTCTGAGTGAATATGAATACCTACACACAACAAAAGGGAGTAATATTATGAGACAAATATTTCCACTTAAGAAATTATCACAATGTAAAAGAACTTGAATAACCATGGAAACATTCTAATCAGTAGAATGAATAGTTATTTTTCCAAAGGAATCAAAGGAATCCTTGACATATCCTTTATTTCTTTGAAATTGATTAAAGATAAGTCTTGTAAGTCATAGAAGTGGGGAATGAGGGAATGATAAATTTTCTACCACTGCATTCTGATAGATGATATCTGTGAAATGTGTAATACATATATGATATATGTGTGTGTGTGTTTGTGTGTTTATGTATCCATACACAGCTGCTTCTGCATAATTTCCCACTTAAAAATGTTTTGAAAAAATGTTTTCCAGGACAGATGTCAAAAGTTGGGAGAATACAGAATATGTTTGAATGTGAAAACATTTTATTTAATATATACATTTTTTTGAGGGAAATGATGGAAATAGGTAGGGATGCCTGAAAATATCTTCATCATGAACTGTGTTTTATATTCAGGACTTTGCTGCTATATACTGTGAATCTGGAGTCTATGCTGATGCCCTAAGTTCAACATCAACTCTCTTTGGATTACTTGAAAGGACTTCCAGCTTAGGTTAACACTTTCTAGAATCCTTATTCCCAATTATTTCTCTAATGGGGCCAGAAAGGTCTTTTAAAACTGTACCTCAATCATATCACTGAGACTGTTCATAGACTACCAACTGTCTGAAGGATACAGTTGATAATTCTTCTTCTACTTCATAGTATGGGCTCTGCTAACCTCTTTAGATTTTGCAGCTCTTCTGATCCTCTTACTTTCTCCATTCCATCAGGACAACGAGTACCAGACTTCCTGCCTTTTCTTAAACAGGTCATATTCTATCTCTTTACACTGTGTTATTTTCTCCCAGTCTAACAGGATCTGCAAATGTCTTTCTCATCTTCATTTTCCCTCTTGATTTTTTTTCTTGGCCACTCTGAGCTGTCTCATCCTCTAGTCCTATCCTGTTTCAAATGAACTGTAGTCTTGCTATGCACCACAAAGTTAAATGTACTTATATTGCATTGAATTTGTAATATTTCCTTTCCCAACACTCATTTGCAAAGTGTGAAAATATATGTTATTTTTATCCTTCTCTAGTTCTTAGTTTCTAATATCAGAGTTTGAAATGGATCCTCTGAAATTCTTTGTTGAATAGTAAATATAGTTTAATGAATAAACATATAAATAAGTTAATGAATAACTAAAGTTCCAGATATCCTGAACCATTTGCCACACCCTACTGTTCTATGCATTTCATTCCTGAGCAAAAGCATTTGTTAGATATTAGACTAACCTCCTTATTCATTTTCATCTCTACTTCATATTTTGTGATCTCTCTCCTCTTCCTTTACATCTCTATATCAGTCCTCCTTGCTCTCTCTCCCTCATCACAAATATGTTCATTAAAACTGTACTACCAAACACTTACATTTAGTTGAATACTTGTGAGAAGAACTTAAGTTTTCTTCAAAGAGAGTTAAATGAATACATAATTAGTAACAGCATTACCTGCCCCTCAAAGGTGGGAAATACTATGTTAAAGATTAAAACCAGGAAAGGCCTTACATTTACATAATCAAAGAAGACATTTATGAGATTTGAGGGGGTATTTAACTTGTCCCCAAAAGATGCACCCTTCTGGGAATATGACAAATGAGAGCAAAAGTAATTCAGACACAATTGTCAGGGTAAGAAAAGAACTTCCCTGGAAGACAGTCACTATCTTAAGGAAAAAAATATAGAGGGAGATTAGAGATAAAATTAGATCATTTGCAAGAAACTTGAAAATTGTCTCTTTGGCTAAGATGTATGGCTTTCTTACAACATATAAATAAAATAGTTTAAAATATATCCAGTTACTTAACCTTTCCTCTGCTTGCCCATTTTCCCCATGATTAAAATTCTTGTCTTATCAGAATTCTTTTAGCAGTTTTCATCAGTCAGAGAAAACAGGAACAATCCAAACTTGCAGCATACTAAAGAAATACTGCACAACCAAATTTTCACATGCAATGAAATCTGACTAGATGTTTGGCATCTGTCAAACTCTGTGGAATAAATTTTCTTACTATGACAATTTTCAGGTAAGTGATAAGATGCCAACTATTTAGTAAAATTCCCATATAATTTATCAGCTCCAATGAAGTGAAACAGCCATGCTTTGGAATATGTCTGGAAATCCATTATATCAATTCTGATCCTTTTAGAAATGATTTGTGTACAAATGAGCATGTTAGTTATAGTTTGAACCTGAAATGCTCCCAACAGGCTCTTGTTTTGAGCATTTGTTTCCATATGGTTCAGAACTCCATGGGGAGAGGGTATGGAATTCTATAAAAATGTGACTTCGATTGATGTGGGGCTTGATTCTCCTTCCCAGTCCACTATCATCAGCACAGCTCTGCTGAAAGCTCCTGCTGCCATGACTGAGCCATTATGATATATTTTCTTTTAGACATAACAAGAACAATAAATATTGTACTAAAAATTATATTTATGCCTACAGAATACTTTTTATTTGGTATGTTGGTCACAGACATAAGCAAACAACTAAGAAAGCTTGTGACATCCTTCAGTTTGTGGTTCATGGGATATCAGATGTGAAAAGAGAGAATATTTCCTTCATAATAGCAAACAGTTTCAAGGAAGTTCTTTGAAATTGAAGGAAAACAGTGTTTTCTGATTAACCAAATTTTGTGTTATTACATGGTGTATGTAAGCAAGTACATAAAACTTGTGGGTTATACAATGTGAAAAGGGGAAAATGAAAAGCAAATACTTTGTTATCATGGTTTAATAAGGATCTGGATAAACAATTAGGCCAAACAGATGTTTATTCAGGGAGAAATAACTCACAACATAGACAGGTGAACACCAGCAGATTCTTGCTTCCAAGAATGCCTCCGGAAGTCCTCCTGTGCCCATGTAAGAACATTCCCCACCCCCGCCCATGCTCCTCCTTAGACCTAGTTCCACTGGTCACTTCTGCCCCTGGCTCCACCCCCCCAATGGGAGTGGTCAGTGCCACAGAAGGCAACAAAGTGAATATCCCACTACACTTTGTAACATGTCATATAGCTTATAATGACAAAGGTTATTCTATAACTCATTTATTTATTTATACTTACATATTATGACTTATAAAAATAGTACAGCTGTGGCCCCCCCCCATGTTCTGTCCCAACGAGAGCACTCCTAGTGCTCTGATACATACCCACCCTTCCCTGCGAAGTGCCTGCCCTGCCCCTACCCTGTGCCCTTCCCTGCCTACTGTTCCACCACTCTGGTTGAGCATAGGGACAGAGGGCAGACCAACAATCCTGCTAACTTCGGAAAACTTCCTGGAATGGCTCTGAGCATATTAGACCTGCCTATCCATGCTGAACCACCCAGAATACCTGCCTGCCTGATCTATGATACCCCCACCACCACCAGTCTTCTGCTGGAGTTCCAGGCCCGTCCCAGAGATCTGCCTGTCCCCTCAGGACCATCCCTAGTCTGCTGGATCTTTGACACCCATCACCAAGCCTTTGCTGGAACCTGAACTTTGACCCTCATTGCTATGCCATTGCCTGAGCAGAGACCTCCTAGAGAACTTGGACTATCCAGAACAACAGAAATAAAAATTCTGACCCACCTAAGCCCACCAGGAGAGTACCATAGAGACAGAGAGAGAGAGACCCTGCCTGCACCTACAGGAAGAAGTGAAGGAAAGACAGCAATACAAGTAAACACCTGACAATAGAAAGACAAACATGATACCACCGGAATCTAGGGAATCTATGCTATCTAGATCTCAACACCCCAAAGGAGTAAGCAGAAGATAATGACTTAAAAAATATCTTCATAAAAATTATAGAGGCCCTCAAAGATGATGTGAGAAAATACCTTAAAGAAATGGAAGAAAAAAACAAACAAAAAATTGGAAGAAATGAAAAAAATATCTTAAAGAAAGTACAGAAAGCCAAGAAAAAAAAATTAAACAGTAGAAGGAAATGGTTCAAGACTTGAAAACAGAAATAGAGACAATAAAGAAAAGACAAACTGAAGGAATGCTGGATGTAGAAAAATGGGCAAATGATCAGGAACTACAGACACAAGCATAACCAACAGAATTCAAGAAGAATTCAGGTGCTGAAGATAAACTAGAGGAAATAGATTCATTGACCAAAGAAAATCATAAATCCAACAAATCCTTAACACAAAATATCCAGGAAATGTGGGACACCATGAAAAGGCCAAACCTAAGAATAATAGGCATATAGGAAGGCAACAAAGCTCAGCTCAAAGTTTCAGAAAATATATTGAACAAAATAATTGATGAAAACTTTTCCAATCTGAAGAAGGACATGTCCGTGAAAGAACAAGAAGCATACTGAACACCAAATAGACTGGAACAAAAAAGAAAAAAAGATAAAAAGAAAGACCACTCAACACATAATAATCAAAACACCTAACATACTAACATACAGAATAAAGAGCAGAGAAGGAAAAAGGCCAGAAAACATATAAAGTCAGACCTATCAAAATTATACCTGACATCTCCAAGGAAACTCTCAAGGCCAAGAAGGTCCTGGATTGATGTTCTACAAGTACTAAGAGTCCATGGATGCCAGCCCAGGCTACTATACCCAGCAAAACTTTCAATCACTGTAGACAGAGAAAAGAACATAGTTAATGACAAAGCAAGATTTTCACAATATATATCTACAAATACAGCCCTACAGAAAAGTTCTGGAAGGAAACAAAAGGAAGTTAACTATGCTCACAAAGACATAGGCAAAGGTAATCTCACTTCATCAGAACCTAAGAGTAAAGCAGGGAAAATATGTTCACAATACCACTGCCAACAACAAATCTAAAAGAAACATGCATTAACAACCAATGGTCCTGGCTTTTCCCTCAACATTAATGGTCTTAACTCACCTATAAAAAGACACAGGCTAACAGAATGGATACTAGACAGAATCCATCCTTCTGCTGCATACAAGAAACACATCTAAGCTTCAAAGACAGACATTACCTCAGGGCAAAGGGTTGGGAAAAGATATTCCAATCAAATGGACCCAAGAAGCAAGCAGGTGTGGCTATCTTAATATCTAACATGTTAGACTTCAAACCAAAATCAATCAAGAGATGAAGAGGGTCGTTTTGTATTTATCACAGGAGAAATCCATCAACACAAAGTCTCAATTCTGAACATCCATGACCCAAATCAAAGGCACCCACATTCATAAAAGAAAGTCTACTGAAACTCAAAGATCATGTAAAACCTCACACACTTATAATAGGAGACTTCAACACTCCTCTCTCACCTCTAGACAGCACCACCAGTCAGAAACTTAACAACAAACAAAACAACTAACAGAAGTTATGTTTCAATTGGGTTTAACAGACATCTATAGAACATTCCATCCAAACACAAAAGAATATACCTTCATCTCTGCTTCACATGGAACTTTCTCTAAAATTGACCACATACTATGCAACATAACATACGTCAACAGATACCAAAAAAAAAAAAAAAAAAAAAAAAAAAAAAATGTTATAGTCCCCTGTAGCTTATCAGACCGCCTAGGTTTAAAGTTGGAATTCAACAACAACAGAAATCACAAAAACCTTACAAACTCATTGAAACTGAACATTGCACAATGGCACCATACCTGGGTCAAAAAAGAAATAAAGAAAGAAATTAGTAAGGACTTCATAAAATTCAAAGAGAATGAGGACACAACATACCTGAACTTATGAGTCATCTTGAAAGCAGAGCTATGAGGGAAGTTCATTGCACTAAGTGCCCATATGAAGAAAACAGAGGATAATCACATTAGAGAATTAACAGAACCACTGAAAGCCTTAGAACAAAAAGAAGAAAACTCACCCTGGAGGAGTAGATGCTAGGAAATAACTTGAGGACTGAAAGCAATAAAGTAGAAATCAAGAAAATAATACAAAAATTAATGCAACAAAGAGTTAGTTTTTCTAGAAAATCAACAAAATAGACAAACCTTTATCCAAACTAATGCAAAAACATGGAGAGAACATGCAAATTAGAAAAGTCAGAAATGAAAAGGGGGACATAACAACCAACACTGAGGAAATCCAGAAATTTTCAGGTCATACTTTGAAAACCTGTACTCCACAAAATTTGAAAATTCAAAGGAAATAACAAATTTCTAGATAACTATCACTTACCAAAATTAAATTAAGAACAGGTAATCAACTTGAAAACACCTATAACTCTCAATGAAATAGAAGCAGTCATCGAAAGTCTTCCAACCAAAAAAAGCCCAGGGCCAGATGGCATCAATGCAAAATTCTACCAAAAATTCAAGGAAGAGCTAATACCAATTCTCCTCAAATTGTTCCACAGAATAGAAAAAGAAGGTTCATTATTACCACACTCTTTTTACGAGACCACAATCACCAGCCACACAAAGACACAACTAAGAAAGAAAACTACAGACCAATATCCCTCATGAATATTGATGCAAAAAATAATCAGTGAAATACTGGCAAACCAAATCCAACAGTGTATCAGAGAACTCATCCATCAAAACCAAGTGGCTTTATCCCTGGGTTGCAGGGATGGCTTCACATATGAAAATCTACCAACATGATCCACCATATAAACAAACTGAAAAAGAAAAACCACAGGATCATCTCCCTAGATGCTGAAAAAGCCTTCGATAAAATTCAACACCCTTTCTCTTAGAGAGATTAGGGATAGAAAGAACATACTTAAACATAATAAAATCAATATACAGTAAACCAACAGCCAACATCACCTGAATGGAGAGAAGTTTAAGGTGATTCCTGTAAAATCAGGAACAAGACAAGGCTGTCCTCTCTCTCCTTATCTCCTCAATATTGTACTTGAAGTGCTAGCTAAAGCAATAAGACAAAAAAGGGAGATCAAGGCAGTACAATTGGAAAGGAAGAAGTCAAAATTTTACTATTTGCAAATGATATGTTAGTAAAAAATTCTACCAAGGAACTCCTACTGCTGATAAACACCCTCAGCAAACTAGCAGGATACAAGATACACTCAAAAAAGTCAGTAGCCCTACTTAATTCAGACAACAAAGGGGCTGAAAAAGAAATCAGAGAAACATCACCCTGTGCAATAGCAACAAACAACATAAAGTACCTTGGGGTAACACTTACCAAACAAATGAAACAACTATATAATAAGAACATTGTGTCTTTAAAGAAAATACCAAACAAATTACCAAACAAATGAAAGAACTATATAATAAGAACATTGTGTCTTTAAAGAAATTAAGAAAATACCAGAAAATGGAAAGAACCTCCATGCTCTTGGATAGGTAGGATAAACATAGTAAAAATGACAATCTTGCCAAAAAGCTATCTACAGATTCAATGCTATCCCCATGAAAATCCCAGCAAAATTCTTCACTGAACTTAAATGAATAATAATCAATTTTATATGGAAAAACAGAAGACCCAGGATATCCAAAACAACCCTGTACAGTAAATGAAATTCAGTAGGCATCACCATCCCTGACTTTAAGCTCTACTACAGAGAAATAGACTTAAAAACAGCCTGATATTGGCACAAAAATAGACAAGTCAACAAAACTCCAAATAACCCTATTAAAAAATGGGGTACAGAAATGAATAGAGAACTCTCAATAGAGGAAATCAAAAAGGCTGAAAAACACTTAAAAAGTTCTCAACATCCTCAGTTATCAGGGAAATGCAAATCAAAACAACTTTGAGATACCATCTTACTCCTGCCAGCATGGCTAAAATTAGAAACAACAATGACAACTTTTACTGGAGAGGATGTGGAGAAAGGAGAACACTTCTCCACTTCTGGTGGGAGTACAAACTTGTACAGCCATTTTGGAGATCAGAATGGCGGTTTCTCAGGAAAATGGGAAATAGTGTACCACAGGACCCAGTAATCTCCCTGTTTGGCATGTGCTCAACTGTATTTATAGAAGTATTATTTGTAATAGCAAGAACCCTGAAGCAACCTAGATGCCCCTCACCTGAAAAATGGATAAAGAAGATGCGGCACATTTACACAATGGAATACTATACTGTGGAAATAAACAATGGAATCATGATATTCGCAGGCAAGATGATGGAACTTGAAGAAACCATCCTAAATGAGGTAACCCAGTGACCAAAATGAGGAACTTGGTATACACTTGCTCACATATGGATTTTAGACATAGAGCAGAGGATCACCAGCCTATAATTCACACCATCAGAGAAACTAGGACATAAGAAGGATTCTAAGAGATTCATATAAAGTCCCTCACAGAAGGGGAAAAGGACAAGATCTCCAGAGCACATTGGGATGGTGGAGGGAGGGGGTAGTGAGTTAAGAGGGAAGTAGGAGATAGAAAAGGGGATGAGAGTAATGCACATAGTACTAGGAAGATTGAGTCCAGAGAGGAATAGACAAGAGATGAGAAGAAAAGAGAAGAGAAGAGGAGAGAGAGAGAGAGAGAGAGAGAGAGAGAGAGAGAGAGAGAGAGACCATAAAAGGGGAGCCGTTGTAAGTTTGAATAGAAAACTGATTCTAGAGAAATGTACAGAGACCTACAAATCTTACCATAACAATTTGAGCAACAGTGGATAGGCTATAATAAATGCCCTTCCCTGATAATAAAATCGACGACTAACTTATCTACCATCATTGAGCCCTCATCTAGTAGCTGATGGAAAAAGAAGCAAACACCCACAACTATACATTGAGCCGAACTGGAATCCAGACTCGTAGAGGGACGACAAGACCAGGCTGCAGAAACACATAGAGACACCTGACCTGAACAAGGAGGAGCTAATGGGCTCCTAGACTGATAGCTTGGAATCCAGCATGGGACTGACTCAGACCCTCTGAATATGGGTCTCAGCTAGAAGGTCTGAGCTGTCTAAGGGACCTCAGACAGTGGAACCAGGATATATTTTGGGTGCACGAAAGGACTTTGGGGGCACATCCCCCATGGAGGCATACTCCCTTAACCTAGAGACAGAAGTCCTAGTCCCTACTCCAAATGACTTTATAGGTTTAAATGACCCCTCCTGGAGGGCATCACTCTACATGTCGAGTCGGGGGGGGGTTGATGGGAGGGGAGGGTGGTCGGGTGCATAAGAGGGTGAGAGAGAGGGAAAGAGGGAGGGAAGGATAAGGAACTGGATTCAATATTAATATAAAAATAAATAAAGAAAAAGAAACAAAAAAATTTTACAGTTGTGTCTGTAATACTTAATTAAAATCATAGCAATGATATAACACAATAGGTGATAGGTATAACAGGTAGAGTAGTGTCTTTATTTGTTTATTTATTTTATTCTTTTTGGTTTTTCAAGACAGGGTTTCTCTGTATTGTTGTAGAAGTTGTCCTGGAACTCGCACTCTAGACTAGGCTGGCCTCAAACTCCCAGAGATCCACCTGTCTCTGCCTCCTGGGTGATGGTATTAAAGACGTGCTGCCAATGCCCACAAGAACTGTTTTGAATATGTAATGATTGTGAGTGTTAATCTTTGCTGCCAACCTGGCTGGTGTTACAGGAATCCATGAGAGTCTGTCAATGATCTCAAGAATTTATTTAGGTGTAGGATAGGAACACTCACTGAAAGAAAACAAATTTGATGCTGCTGCTTGTCAGCTGTACTTTTCTAGTTATTCAGCTCTGGGGTGAATTGGACCAACTGCAAGCCACCTCTCCACTGCCTGCTCTGCTCTGACTATACAAGAGAGCATGAGACTCTCTCCTCAGTTTTTAAGCTGTCACATAATCAGACAAGATCATGCTCTGAGTTTTTTTGCCCCCAAAGTCTTTAGCTAAATGGGTCGAAATCCTATAATACTTCCTGTTTTGTTGTTGTTGTTTTGTTGTTGCCTTTTTGTTTTGTTTTTCTAAATGAGAATGTTCTAATCCTTACATAAAACTACATACAATCACAACTACCAAGTATTATGCAGAAGAAAGAAAAGGTAATAACCTAAACAAAAATAATGTACAACCATCAAGAATTATATCAAGCAAGAAACACATACAGAATGTCCAGACCATGGGTAATTGACAAATTACAGAGATTATTCCAATAGCTATCCTATTTTAGAAAGCCTAAGTCTTATACCTAATATGCCCCATCTAAAATATGAGAGAATTGTAACTATAATTGCCTAATCTTCAAACCCTTCAAAGACCTGAAACAGAAAATAGTATTACTTGAGTAAGCGGAAAGTACAAGCAAACAACTTTTCAAAGATGCAAGAGAGGATAGAAACAGCTCGCTGCTTGGCCAGCTACCCAAGGTTTCTCTGCAATATTGGAGTAACCAACTAGTCTAGAATATCTGACAGATCATTTTCAAAGGCAGAAAAAGTTTAAAGACTGACCTACCCTGTCTTGGAAATGTTCAGTAATCTCTTTCCCTTGTATTCTGCTTGTTCAGATTGGACAGCTTGCTTACTGTCAGTAGTAATGGGCTGTGTTTGGAATCACCCAGGAAACACTTTCAGTGAGTCTGTGAGGATAGTTCCTGGGGTATCTGAAAAGGGAATGATTTCCCAGAATGTCAGAACTATCCACTTGGGTTGGGCTTCTTCACTGAAGAATGAGGTCAAAGAGAAGGTAATTTGAATGCCAGAATTTATCCATCTATTTTTATTCTTTCTATTTTATTTTTTATTTTCTCCTACATTACATACAATGAAACCAAATTATCTATAGTTTTACCACCTATCCCTAATCCCTGATATTGTAGTAAATGTTATTCTGTCCCTCAGAACAGCATTCCCCTATCTATTGCTCACTGTCAGCATTCCTTTATCTATTGCTTATTATGGAAATCCTAGAAACTTCCTTCATTTCTCTATCTCTAGCTCATATTGCATCTAGGGAATCTCCAAGTTCCCTACTTGCACCTTATGTATCTTCCAGTCTAGCCTCCACATTTCCACTATATTATTCATTGTAATTCTTGTAATTGCTGCTTTAGTGTCATATAACTCATCTTCCTGTTTCCATGTCTGCCTACTTTATTCTCTTAATTATCACTTCTTCTAATAACCCCACAAAGCTCTCAGAGTGTTCACCTGATCATTTATTAAGAGAGAACAGGAAAGTTTTATCTCACAATTCAATAATCTCGTGCTTCTTTTTTCTCTATTCACTGTCAATATCCACTTCCCATTACGGGAATGTAATAGAGCAGTGACTTCCTTCCAAGATGTCCAGAAAATTCCACTTGCATAAATGAGGAAAGAAGAGAAACTTAGTTTTGGATAATGAATGTGTAAATGGATATTCTTGTCTGGATATTCTTGTCTGCTTTCTAAAATGCAGAGATTCATATTCACCCTTTGGTTTTACTTAAATATTTCAATCAGATATTACAATGTGACTGCTCTTGGAAGATCTGTGATAATAACCTTATTATATGACTAACTGTATCTTGCTAATTCTGGAAACTCTCTCACACATATTTCTTATGAGAGTGAAAAACAATTTTATTATATGATGACAATTCAGAAAACGTTCTATAATTTAATCATTAGGCTTCTATAGAGCAGGAAGCTTAATAATATGCAGTAACTATGCTTTGAAAAAATTTTAACACAATATCTGAGCTGAAGTTTTTCAGGAAACACATGTTAGCATTATATGGTAAGACTGAATATGAGGGCAAAAAACACATACTGGGTGTTCAGAATCAAGATTGCAAATTAACTGAGGAATATGATATGACTAACACTGCCATAAACATCACAGATCTATTCCATTATAAATTTGTCTAGTATTTATCTTTGGTTGTTATATATTCAGAAATCTTTTATTGTTGGCCAATTTTTATGATACATTCAGTTTTATGACCCTGTGTGGGACCATGAGTTACAGTTTAAGAATCTTAACAGAGGAATGCATACTGGCTTAAAGACACTTAAGAAAGTGCTCAATATCCTTAGCCATCAAGGAAATGCAAATCAAAGCAACTTTGAGATACCATCTTACTCCTGTCAGAATGGCTAAAATCAAAAACCCAAAGACAGTTTATGCTGGAGAGGATGTAGAGAGAGGGGAACACTCCTCCACTGTTGGTGGGAGTGTAAACTTGTATAACCATTTTGGAGATCAATATGGTGGTTCCTCAGGAAAATGGTAATCAGTCTACCACAGGACCCGGCAATCCCACTCTTAGGTAAATACCCAAAAGATGAGCATCCAGGCAACAAAGACATCTGTTCAACTATGTTCATAGCAGCATTATTTGTAATAGAGAGAACCTGGAAGACACCTAGATGCGCGTCAACTGAAGAATGGATAAATAAATAAATGTGATACAATTACATAATGGAGTACCACTCAGTGGGGGGGAAAATGGAACCTTGAAATTCCCAAGCAAAAGAACTAGAAGAAACCATCCTGAATGAAGTAATCAACTCACAAAAAGAAGAACATGTTATGTACACACTCATATATGGATTTTAGACATGAAGCAAAGAATCACTACCCTACAATTCTTACTGCCAGAACTAGGATACAAGAAGAATCCTAAGAGACACATGCAAGGTCCCCCACAGAAGGTGAAAAGTACAAGATATCCTGAGCATATTGGAGGGGGGGACAGTGAGTGGAGAGGGAGTTAGGAGAAAGAGAAGGGGAGAAGAAGATGGAAGAGGAGAACATGAGGGGGCAGGAAGATTGAGTAGGGGGAGGAATGGAGGAGATCAAGAAAAGAGATTCCATAATAAAGAGAACTATTATAGGTTTGGAGAGAAAACTGGCACTAGGGAAATGTCCAGAGACATACAAGTTTGACCCTAACAATCTGAGAAATAGTGGAAAGGCTACCTTAAATGTCCTTCCATGATAATGAGATTGACAACTACCTTTTATGCCATCCTAGAGTCTTGATCTAGGAGCTGATGGAAACAGAAGCAGACACCCACTGCTAAACACTGTGGAATCCAGTTGCAGACAAGGAGAAGTGATGAACAAGGGGTCAAGACAAGGCTACAGAAACCCAGAGACTGCTTACCTAAACAAGGGGGAACTCATGGCCCCCAGACTGATATCTGGGAAACCAGCATAGGACTGACACATAACCTCTGAATGTGGGACTCAGAATGCCTGGGCAGTCTATGGGAACTCTGACACTGGAACCAGTATATATTCCTGGTGCAAGAAAGGACTTAATTAAGGGAGCACATTCCCTATGGAGGGTACTTCCTTCATCTACAGACAGGAGAGAGGGCCTAGGCTCTACCCTAAAAGACTTTACAGATTTTGAAGATCCCTGTAAGGCTTCACCCTCTCTGAGAAGTGGGTGGGGAATGGAAGGGGGAGGGGGAGGATGGGAGGAAGAGGAAACTGTGATCAATATGTAAAATAAGAAAAAAATAATAATAAAAGAAAGCTTAACTGTAAATCAGGGTTTTCAACTACATTTGTGCTATTATATTGTTTTACTCTACTTTCCACAGCTTGAATATCTACTATATTTATTCTGGAAATATTGTTGAATAAATATGAATTAATTTGTCTTAATATATTAATATTATTTGATTGAGGAGGAAGTACCCCTGTTAAAATAGATATAAAATTTATACAGGATGTGAACACATGTCTCAATGCCTGGCAGCACACACAAATAAATTCCTATTGTTATATAGTTTGTAAGACACAATGACATTTTAGACAAGATCGAAGAATTAGTCAGAGTACTGTTTTTCTGAATGTTTCATTAAAGTTTCAAAGACAGTGCTATTAATAATAAAAAACTGAATAATGAGAATTTTTTTACAGTTCTTGGTAATTTATAAATCTATTTCAAAACAATTAAATTGTTCATGATAGAGCAGCTGCAACTCAAGTTTCTCTCTTAAATAAGAACACCAAGTCCATTAAATTCCTGTGAATAAAAACTAAAATGGCACAAATAAAAAGGAATGTATTTTTAAAAGGTATTTCTATGTCAGGACCCATGGAAAAGAGTCCATTCCATCCTGCCACAAGTTTTGAGAGCTCAATTCTGTCTTATTATCCCATAAGACACTAGTTTAAAATATACATGATGTTCTGGCCTTGGTAGGGGATCCATCTTATCTACATAACAATCTTGAACCTGAAGTTTGGATGGCAGGTGTTTCTACCAAATTCCTAGAGTATTAAGGGAAGTAACTGTCTTCGCCCCTTATACATGATAATAGAAGTCTTCTTCCATTTTTCTCCCTGCTGTTGGTTGAATAGATAAACTAAGGGTGGGATTCAGTATGGATTGAACCTGCCCTCCCAATAGCTATCCTGTGTTTCTGTTCTTAACCACTTTTAGATAGCCTTTTCCTCATCCACACTACCACCCTCAGACATGAATCTGGGGCTGTTCAGCTGGCTCTGATTGCAGCCCAGCAAAGACAACCATGGACATTTCTAAAAGTAGTATAAATAAACAGAAACATCTCTTCCTTCCTAACTATACATCAAGTAAATGCATGCCACATTCTAAATGCATAAACACCAGAGTGAGTATACTTGAAAAGATCATCAATGTCATGTGTTGATGAGAGTATAGGCCTTTTAGCTATTACATATTTCCAGTGGAAATGTGAATAACTATATGCATTTTTACAATAACATCTAATTTTGCCCAATCTATTATCTTATCTACTTATTACACTTCTAGTACAAGTTTTTGTGATTAAAATAATGTATTAGCATGACCACAACAGCCATGATTATGAAGTCTTTAATTTACAAATAGAATCCATCAACAAGAGATCTTTTTCTTTTAATCAACTAATATATATATATATATACATATATATATATATATATTTACACAATTATGATCTAACAAAAATCTATGGATTTTAAGAGCATTATCTTGAACTGGAGTATATGTATTTAAAAATATATACATTGTTGTTTGGCAGATGGGACACAATTTTGTTAATAGAAATTATGGTGGATGAACATCAGAATAGAATGGTTTCCAATGATGTGTGTCTTTTCCTGGCCAGACTTGAACAATTGTCTTCACTTTGAATATGGTACCAATGACAAACAAACAAAAAAAAAAAAAAATGACAAGCAAGGTTACCTTGGTAAGCCAATGAGTTTATTGTAACTATTTACATAAACATGGCTGAGAGGTTATTTAAATGAGCATAGGAGATGCAGACAGAGACATATCATTAAATATCCCTTTCCAGCAAAGGTGATAACTTACAAAAATTTTTATCCTGGTGCCTCCTTCACAATATGCAGTCTGCTTTCAGGAGGGATCTTCAAAATCCGTTAAGTCATTTGGGGTAGAGCCTAGGCCCTCCCTCCTGTCTGTAGGTAAAGGGAGTGTCCCTCCATGGGGAATGTGCTTCTTTAAGTCCTGATTCTTCCTTCACAATATGCACATTACATTACAAAAACAATTTCTCCTCAGTAACTGATTTTTTATTTGCAACCTTGGCAAGAGAGGAACTGAAGAAGAGTTTGGAGAAGTAAAGCAAGGGGTAACTGTGATCAGGATATATTGTATGAGGGAATAATATATTTTCAATAAAAAAGAACAAGACAATAATAATTGCCAGTGGTGGGAAAGTATTTAGGGAGTATAAAAGGTACGGGAAAGATGGACCTGGGGTTTAGAGTAAGTTAGAAAAAAAATAGCTTCCTTAATAAAAATAAGTAAGCAAATAAATAAAGTAGTTTAAGCAGATACAAATTTTTGAACTGGTAACCCATTTGTCATCATATTCCTATTGGGAATCTGTGTGATTTATGTATTAGGACTTTGGTGTGGGTCCCAGAGAATTTGGGAATATCTCTGTGGTAGAGCATTTGATTGCTTCAGTCCCTTCAGTACAATGAAATGTTGGTCATCAACAGCAAAAACAGAATAATGATAAGTTTGCCTTTAGCTTTCTATATTATGAGTAGGGAATGTTTTTAGATACTGTTTCTTCAGGTATATAAAGTGAAGTTGGTTAAATCTATATAGACTTTATATGTTTAAACTCATGGATATAAGAAAGTAGAAAGTTATCCTATGCTATTGATTAGAGTTTGAGTTACATAGTGAATATGAAGACATGAAGGTAGTACAAATAAAGAAAACAATTTATTCTGACTTATACCTTATGCTTATTGTGTGTCATATATATTAATACTCTGGGAATAGGGTTTTTATATTCCTATTTGCTTGTTTTAGCAATGGGAGAGATATATACAATACTATTTCTTCTACAGGAAAAGAATACCTAATAGTTAAGGTAAATGAAAGACAGCATTAATATGCATGGGTTCCTCAATAGTCACAATCAAAACTATACCGTAAAAGACAATTGTATGAGAATTTGAATGAAAAGTTCAGTAAAAGTGAAAAAAATGTGACTCTACTATGATAAAAAATGGATAGTTTGGTTTGAGGAGGAAATAACTCAGGAGAAATAGGCACACTTCCAACAAGTATTTGTGGGGTTGCTATTGTGAAAATGAAGTACATTAGCACACACAAATCAGTGTCCTATGAGATTGATGTATCCAAGTGACTGAGAACACAGAGAGAGAATACCAGACCTCAACCTCAGCTCTGCCACCTCTCAATGTTCAGAGGCTGTTCACTTGTTCTAGGCCTGAATTTCCTTAAACGCACAACTAGGTTTTGTAGAAATTAAAGCACCAACTATATATGAAACATGAAATATGTTATGTGTTATCAAGTTGTTATGTGTTCCTTTTCTTGAAATATATCACCTGTACTCTCACTCCTTTGCCTTCTCTTTCTATTTTTCCTCTTTTTGTTCTTCCAATTCCCCTGTGTCTTTTGGTATACCTCAAAACTGTGTTTTCTATTTTTCTTACTGTCAGAGTTAATATCATTGTTTCAAATGTCATCTTGAAGGCAACAAGACAATTCTCAGTCACCATAAATATGTATTAGTGACCTAAGGTCTTGGAGACTCAACAGTCACCAAAGATGAGTGTAAGACAGTGGATATAAAATTCATTGTCTCATGCAAATATGATTAAAGGTAAATGAAATGGAGGCAAAAAATTAAGGAGAATTATAGAAAAGTATGTAAGTAAGAAAAAGTGAAGGAGACTCTGAAGACAACAAAACTTAGTATAGTTGTAAAGCTCTGGATGCTGATGAAAGAAACTCTGAAGGTGTTTCTGTGGTGTGCTGGTCCCTGACTTTGATGGAATTATAGCTGATAACTGAGTCAGTGTTACTAGTCAATTTCAGGACCCTATCCTTTGAACATGCTGTGATAGTACAATCATGGAAATGATTGTGCTTTGTTTATGCATTTTCCACATAGGTTGAAGACCCTATGTATTCATCTCTGACTCTGGTTTTTTTTTTTTTTTTCTTTTTCTTTCTTTCTTTCTTTCTTTCTTTCTTTTTTTTTTTTTTTATTTCTTAACCATGACTGTCTGGCATCTATTAGTCAGGTGTCTTAAGAATTGTTAATTAACTGTACTACCAATAAGTACTACAGTGTCCATACTTGTCTCATAAATTGATAGATGATCTTTACTGTTTTCCTGAAACAGCTATAAACTTATGAGAAGCCATCCTTAGTTACAATGGAGTCTGTTTTAGTTGCATTAGAAGTAGAAATATGTTAAAAAGTAATAGTGCTAAAATATGTAATTGAAGGTTTAATGGAGTGGGTTTCTGTTCTCATGGAAGCTAGTCATTCAGTCTATTGACACTGGACTTGCTTCTCAGAGCTTCTGTTTATCTCTTAGTGGGTCACAATTTTATTAACTATTCATCAATCAAAGGGAATTTAAGTTGCTTCAGTTTTTTAGATAGTATGAGTAGTAGTGTGGGCAAGCATCTATGGAGCAGTGTGTGGAGTCCTTTGTTCATACGCTGATGGCTGATGAGGAGTTTGACTGGGTCATATGATCAGTGCATCACAGCCCAAGGCTAGAGTTCCCAGGAAGCTCCTGGTTGAGCCTTGCCCAGGTGGGCTAGTTTGGGGTTTCTGTTTGTTTGTTTGTTTATGTCTAATTTTTATTCTTTTTTTTTTTTTTAGATTTCCTTTTGGGGATGCTGCAGACCAAAAAGCACTTGTGACATTTATGCTAAGGATGGGTAATGGTCTAAGGAGAAAAGAGTGAAGAATAATCATTCTGGGGGATTAGGGTGATGTCTGTCCCCACTGAGAGGAAAGGGTCACCAGGACTTTAACAGCCTCCACTTTTAGCTTTCTGGATACAATACAGGTATTTTGCTTTTATCTCCTCCACTGAGGAGACACCTGTGCATGAGGAACATTCCTGGTTCTCTTCATACTTTTCTGTGTGTACAAGGGCGTCTGTGCCTCAACAATATCTATTTTATAGAAGGAGAGGTGGTGAAATTGAGAAGGAGTGGTGGCATGTAAAGAATTGAAGGGAGAAAAGTGAAGGGTGGAAAGGATATAAAAGAAAGGAGAGAAAGCCTTAATTAAGAAACATTATTCAAATAAGGTAGTGTGTGATTTTGAAACAGGGAGATAAATCGAAATAAAGTGACTTTCACTTTAATGTTGTACACAACTATTAAGTTTCCACCCTGTAATTGATGGCTGCCTTAGCTGTCACCTATGATGTTTCTCTTACTTACTAACACCATATTTATTTGGTTCTGCCTTATTTACAACATTGACTTCTTGAGGATTTTAAGCACTTAGGAATGAGAAGTTATTATAACCTGGCAGATAGAACTTAAATTGCTCTCATTGAGAGAATCAAAGCAACCTTTTCAATCTCTATTTTATACCTAAAAGGATGTGTCACATGTATAAAAGCAAAAAAAACAAATATAATGGCTTGTGTACATATGTGTGACCTGTCAGCATAGCAAAAATTAAGAGTTCAAGGAGTTTGTGTAATTATCTTATTCTTGGCATTTCTGGTTTTAAAGTCACAAAGGTCCTGGAGGTAGTGATGTGGTTAGGAGTCTTATTTATGCATCCTTCTTTTGTCTTACTTGTCATGAATGCTTTCTAAAACTTTATAAACTGGTGTCCTGCCTCAAGTCATGAGATGTTGTGGATCTATCTATCTATCTATCATCTATCTACCTACTTACTATCTATTATCTATCTATTTTCCTACTATATGTATCTATCTACTATCTATATTATCTGTCATTTATATATGCAAGGAAACTCCAATGACATAAACAGTAGGAATTATCAATAAAGATGGTTCCATCCTCTGTGTAACTGGCTGAATATTCAAGTCCTTCACTGAATATTCAAGTGCTTCCCAGTACTTAGAATCATGTCAGATTAGTGTTATCAGACATAAAGAAGTTTCTAAGAGAGTTTATCAAAAGAATAGATGAGACAAGGCTTGTTGAGGTGCTTTGGAATGTAAAATAACACATGCTAAGTTTAATTGCTGAGTTTCATGCTACAAGCTGTGCTGTATAAAGTGCTTATACTCATTTCCAAGCTAGTAGCTCACTCTTCCACTCTCATATGAAGGCAAGCAAATATTACCACAGTCTAAACATATACAAGCTTCAGGTAGCTATTTATTTCTTACTATGATTGGCACTGAATGAACAGTTTGTTAGTGAAATTTTTTTTCCATTTAACCTCTCGTAGTTGGCCTGAAGATGAAGGAGTTTGGATTAGAAAGATTAAGGATTAAGTAGCTTCTCCTTGGTACATCATAGTTCTATGTGTCAAACCCAGTTTTCATAAGGCCCAAGACTATGTCACCTTCCTCAAAATAGCATTTTTTCATGTCAACCTTATTCTAAATCCTCCATATTTTTCAACTCAAAAGCATTTTTTTCTTTAGACTCATGAAAAAAAACTTTGTTTCAGGCAACTATGTGATTCAAGTAATTATTTCAAAAGTTGTGTTGTTAAGCCACTTTTTGAGAGCAAATAATAGGCACCGTGCCTCTTCAGTTGTCAGAACAGTCTGTACTGCACTGTGGCAGCAAAATCTCCTGACATTTTCTGTGTATTATAATATAAGGTTTTTCTTTCATTATTATTTATCATGTTACATATCCATGTAACATTTGGTGGGTTCCCTGCTCCCTGATTTTCTTTGGGGATCAGGAGACAAAGACATGTGAATTGCAAGTTTGAGGCCAGGCAGAGCTACATAGGAACATTTTGTCAGGAGAATAAAGAGTAGGAGGTGAGTGCAATGGAAAAGAAGTCAAATCACTATATAATTTTTGGAATGCAGAAGGAATTCTCCCTTTTAAGCTTTTAGTAGCTCTTTGGTACTTTCCTGAACTGTATTTTGGTCATGTCAACCACTTTATACTTTTCAGATCATAAGCTTTGCTTTCTTAATTTGTTTTAAACATGAGAGTGGCGGTGGAATATATGTGTACTCTATGCACACCTCTGGGTTCCTTGTTCTGTTTCCAAACATATATATATATATATATATATATATATATATATATATGGTTTTTCTTTATTGCCCTCATGCATATATATATATATATATGGTTTTTCTTTATTGCCCTCATGCATATATATATATATATATATGGTTTTTCTTTATTGCCCTCATGCATATATATATATATATATATATATATATATATATATATATCATATGTGTTTCTGTGGACAGTTGTGCCATCATCTGGGTATTGTGAATTAATCCAGGGTCCTCTGTAAGAACACTAAATGGTCTTAACTAAGGATGCATCTCTCCATCTACCTTGTCTTTTAGTTGTTCTTGTTTGGTTTTGTCTATTTGTTTATTTTGGTTTTTTTTTTTTACATGACATCTGAATTCTTTTATTTATTTATTTATTTATTTTTATTTAATTTTATATAACAAAGTCCAATTAAATGAAAACAAACATTTATACACAACATTTGGGAATTTGGGCGTCGCTCTTTCCAAACTACTTCCTGCTGGTAAGGGGCGCTGTCTTGGGGGATTCAAAGAAGATTCAGATATCCTAGCTGCAGTCTGCAGGGCCGCCTTTTCCAGCCATTTGGAATGTAGGATCAGCCTGTACTCTGTTTCAGGCGGTCTGGCGTGATCAAACCTCATTAGTCTGGAAGGAATCCAAATCTTTTCATTTTCTGTGGAAACAAAAATAGAAATATTTTCCCCAGTAACTTGTTCTTCAACTTAAATTTTGGAGTCAAAGCGTTTTTTTTTTTTTTTTTTTTTTTTTTTAATTTATTATTTTACATGTCGATCCCAGTTCCCTCTCCCTCCCTCCCTCCCTCCCCTCCAGCCCCCCTCCCTCCTTCCCTCCCTTTTGCCCTCTTTGCCCTCTCCCATGCACTCTAAACATCCTCCCCTCCCAACCCCCCACCACCGTACCATATGTAGGGGAATGCCATTCAGTTGGGGTCATGTAGATCTGACAGGTTCTATGAAGTAGGGACTAGGGCCTCTCTCCTATCTCTAGAATAAGGCAGTTATCCCTTCATGGGGGATATGTTTGCAAAGTCCTTTTGTGCACCAGGGATACATCCTGGCTCCACTGTCTGAGGTCTCTTAGACTGTTCAGACCTTCTGGCTGAGACCCATATTCAGGGGGGTCTGAGTCAGTCCCCTTTTGGCTTCCCAGCTATCAGTCTAGTGGCCCTTAGCTCCTCCTTGTTCAGGTAAGCTGTCTCTATGTACTTCTACCGCATGGTCTTGTCCTCTCCATCTGCTTCTGGGTTCTAGTTCGACTCAGTGTTTATGTATGGGTGTTTGCTCCTGTTTTCAACAGGCATTAGTTGAGGACTCCATGGAGAAGTTAGTTGTTGATCTCACTCTCCAGGAAGGGCATTTATGATAGCCTTTCCACGGGAGCTGAGATTGTTAGTTGGGAGCAGTCTTGTAGTTCCCTCGACCTTTCTTTGTGTTCAACTTTATCTTCAAACCAATATTGGCTCCCTCTTTTATGTTCTCTCTCTCTGTCTCTGTCTCTGTCTCTCTCTCTCTCTCTATCTCTATCTCTATCTCTCTTTCCTATTTTCCATTCCTAACCAGGCTCAATCCTCCTGGTCGCACATGCCTTCCTCTCCTCCCTCTCATTTTCTCCTACTTCTCTCTCCATTAGCTGTCCTCCCCCACTTTACCTGAGTTCTGGGGGACTTGTCCTTTCCCAGTTCTGTGAGGGACTTTATATGAATCTCTGAGAATACAACTTGTATCCTAGTTCCTCTGGTGATGTGAATTATAGGCTGGTGATCATTTGATCTAGTTCTAAAATCCATATATGAGTGAGTACATACTGTGTTTCTCTTTTTGTGACTGGGTTACCACATTCAGGATGGTTTCTTCAAGTGCCATCCACTTGCCTGCGAATTTCAAGATACCATTATTTTTTCTGCAGAGTAGTATTCCATTGTGTAGATGTGCCACATCTTCATTAACCATTCTTCAATTGAGGGGCATCTTGGTTGCTTCCAGGTTCTTGCTATTACAAATAGTACTGCTATGAACATAGTTGAACAGATGGCTTTGTTGCATTGATGTGAATCCTTTGGGTATATGCCTAAGAGGGGGATTGCCAATTCCTCTAAAATCAGGAACAAGACAAGGCTGTCCTCTCTCTCCATATCTCTTCAATATCGTACTAGAAGTTCTAGCTAATGCTATAAGACAACAAAAGGAGATCAAGGGCATCCAAATTGGAAAGGAAGAAGTCAAACTGTCTCTATTTGCAGATGATATGATAGTTTACATAAGCGACCCAATAAACTCTACCAGGGAACTCCTACAGCTGATAAACACCTTCAGCAAACTAGCAGGATACAAGATAAACTCAAAAAATTCAGTAGCCCTATTTTTTTCAGACGACAAAGAGGCAGAGAAAGAAATCAGAGAAACATCACCCTTTACAATAGCCACAAGCAACATAAAGTATCTTGGTGTAACGCTTACCAAACAAGTAAAAGATCTATATAATAAGAACTTTGTGACTCTAAAGAAAGAAATTAAAGAAGATACCAGAAAATGGAAAGACCTCCCATGCTCTTGGTTAGGTAGGATAAACATAGTAAAAATGGCAATCTTACCAAAAGCAATCTACAGATTCAATGCAATCCCCATTAAAATCCCACCAAAATTCTTCACCGACCTTGAAAGGATAATAATCAACTTTATATGGAAAAACAAAAGACCCAGGATAGCCAAAACAACCCTATACAATAAAAGAACTTCAGGAGGCATCACCATTCCTGACTTTAAGCTCTACTACAGAGCTATAGTTCTGAAAACAGCCTGGTATTGGCATAAAAATAGACAGGTAGACCAATGGAATCGAATTGAAAATCCTGATATTAATCCACGCACCTATGAACACCTGATTTTCGACAAAACAGCTAAAATTATACAATGGGGCAAAGACAGCATCTTCAACAAATGGTGCTGGCACAATTGGATGAGGGTGTGTAGAAGACTGCAGATAGACCCATGTCTGTCGCCATGCACAAAACTCAAGTCCAAATGGATCAAAGACCTCAACATCAATCCAGCCACATTGAACCTCTTAGAAGAGAAAGTAGGAGGTACCCTTGAACAAATTGGTATAGCAGACAGCTTCTTGAACATAACTCCAGGGGCACAGACACTGAAAGAAACAATTAATAAATGGGACCTCTTCAAACTTAGAAGTTTCTGTAAGGCAAAGGACACAGTTGACAAGACCAAACGGCAGCCCACTGACTGGGAAAAGATTTTCACTAATCCTATATCCGACAAAGGGCTGATCTCCAAAATATACAAAGAACTCAAGAAACTAGTCAACAAAACACCAAATAACCCTATTAAAAAATGGGGTACAGAACTGAAGAAAGAATTCTCAATGGAGGAAATCAAAAAGGCTGAAAGACACTTAAGAAAATGCTCCACATCCTTAGCTATCAGGGAAATGCAAATCAAAACAACTTTGAGATACCATCTTACCCCTGCCAGAATGGCTAAAATTAGAAACACCAGTGATGACTTATGTTGGAGAGGATGTGGAGAAAGTGGAACACTCCTCCACTGCTGGTGGGAGTGCAAACTCATACAGCTATTTTGGAGATCAGTATGGCGGTTCCTCAGGAAAATGGGAATTAGTTTACCACAGGACCCGGCAATCCCCCTATTTGTTTATTTTGAAGACAAGTTCTCAATATGTAGCTCTGGCTTGCCTGAAACTTTCTGTGTAATCCAAGCTGGTCTTAGACTCAGAGATCTGCCTGCCTTTGCCTCCCATGTGTGGGATTCTTCTTTACTGTTTCAAATGAAAAGTGACAGTGTACTGGCTAGTCTTATATTAACTTGACACATAAACTGGAGTTAACTTAATGGATGGAGCCTTAATTGAGAAAATGTTTCCATAACATCCAACTGTAAGGCATTTTCCTAATTAGCTATTGATGGGGAAGGGCTTAGACCATTGGGGTGATGCCATCCCTGGACTGGTAGTCTAGTTTCTATAAAAAAGCAGACTGAGCATGCCATGGAAATTAAGCCAGTAAACAGTAACCATCCATGGCCTCTGTATTGGTGATTACCTCCAGAGTCCTGTCCTGTTTGAGCTCCTGCCCTGAAAGACATTCTTTGATGATGAATAGTGATGTGGAAGCGAAAGTGAAATAAACCCTTTCCTCCCCAATTTGCTTTTTACTCATGGTGTTTTATCACAGCAATGAAAAACCTATCTAACACAGTCAGTATTTGTTTTTGCTCACATTTTGCATCACATCATGGCACTTCTTTGTAATAAGACTGATAGCATTTTGTGGGAACAAAAGAAATTTCTCTGCCATGTGCTGGATCTCATCATAGAGCATCATTTTCCAAAGCATAATGTCACAGATGATACTTTCCTGGACTCTGCCTAACAGAAAGCCAGAACTGGATACACATTTTCTAGGTAAGATATTATCATAGGGAAGTAAAACAGTAGCCACTTTGTATCCATGTGTTTCGTTCTAATTTGATTATGGAAGCCTAAAAATTCATCATTTACCTATATTCCACTTCCCTGACTTTTCTCTATGTGGTATACACTTTATGTTGAAGGGAAATGAATATATATCTGTGGATTTTTTATAGCATGCATTTGTGAGTTTCTTTGGTGGTTATGATTCTCTCACCTCATCATTGTGTATGTGTGGGGGGAGGCTAACCGTATACCTTGAACGATGGCATGTGATTCCATTACCATTGTTCATACTCATTTGCTTCAGAGATGTTGTGCATCCAACTTCATAAATGAAGAAGATTTTTTTTTGTGGGATAGTTTGATTATACTCTGACACTTCCAAGACCATCAATAATATTTGAATTAGCCATAGAAGTTTAAGGAAACCTCAGACATATAAAGAGAGATAACAGGTAGTAGAGTGGAAAGAGACAGAGGAAATCACTGGTCTCCCCCTTATTATTTTTGATCATTCAGGTTCTTGACAATGTACTCTCCCCAGTTTTTATTGATATGATAAAGAATAATTAGATAAATGCTTCAAATATTCCTTCAGTTCCCTTTCTCTATTCATTTATTTCTTTCCCCATCTTTCCTTTCTTCTCTTCCTCTCTCTCTTTTCTGTCTCTCTCTTTCTTTCACATCCATGCTATAAAATTGCCAAGAAAAGACATGCACATCAGAGTTCTTGCAAGTGGAGATTTCAGTAATACTATATATTTTTTCAAACAATATTGGTTTAGTTTAAGATATACTGCAATTGGGCTACAAGATGAATCAGATGGTAAAAATGATTGCTACATAAGATTGATGATCTTAGTTTATTACTCGGAACTCATATAAAAGGTTGAGTAGCATGATATCCATTTACACTCCTAACACACCTTCAGTAAGGTAGAAAAGGTGGCCTACCTACAGACTGAATTACATGGCACAACAGCAAAGGAAAAGGAGATCCTTCCAGAAAACAAGGAAAATAGAAAATAACTATCCCATTGAAAATAACATCTTTATATGTGTATTGTGCCATTTTTGTGCTTGCATATTCTTTCTGTTCTTTTGATTTTCCTTTTTCCCTCTCTTATCTCCCTCCCTCTTTTTCCCAAACACAGAAGATAAATTAACTAAAAGTATATAATGCATATAGACTTAAAACTTATCAATATAAATTAGTGGTCAAACAAGAAAAAATTAAAAAATCATAGGGAAATTTATTTAAACATACTTTGCCTCATCCCAAATATTGAATTAAGTAATATGGAGATAATGCTGAATGAATGAAGAAGAGATTCTTTTAAGAGTTCATTGGATCATACATAAGTTTACTTATCCATGCTGGTTTTCAGTCTTGTGCCTTGTCCATGTGGAACATACAATAAGCCCTAAGACAGAAACTAAAACATGTTCATGGAAATTCTTTATGTGGCACTGGGTTTGAAGCTTTCTGATCTGTAATGGCTAAGGAAGTCATCTGATCTCTGCTGCTCTTACAATGAGAATCCAGTTACAGCCCCATCTTTGAAATCAGATGCAGCTACCATCTACAAGAAGCCTAACAGACTGTTGTTCTCAGCTATGAGTAAGAAGATCTTCCTATAAAAACAGTACCTATGCAAACTGAAAGTCAATTTTTATCTTCCATAGAAGCAGACCTGAAATTTCAGTCCCCAAGTCCCAACATCAAGTGGCACCTATGTTTCTGTCTGTACTTCTTATTTTCTTCATCATTTTTTATTTTTTATAATCTTTGTTGTTTTAAAACTTAAGAAAACAAAACAAACAAAAATAAAGCAAAAAAGAAAAGAAAACTATTGATTATCTTTGTGTTTCAGGTGAAGAAGATATAAATGGAAGGGCATGGATTTAAAAAAAAAAAAAAAAAAAAAACAAAAAAAAACATTTAAAGGCCTTCCTAATATATTGGTCACATACATTTCCTTGATCCATTTACCTACATGGGACAGAAATGTAGTTTTGTTTTAGTTCTTTACAATTCTTAAAATCCTGAACTTGCTTGCTTTTAGTTAAGAGACAATGAAGGAAAGAATTTAACCAAGTTTTGGCTAGAGCAGCAATTCCCCATTCACTATGTGATTAATTACTACTGGCCATCTTCTATGGGGAACACATTGCATTGGAAACACTGGGATGTGGAAATAGCACTGGAAGCAAAATCAGTCCTTGCTGCAAGGTAAAGAGAGCTTACAGGGCAGCCAAGGTAAAAGTAGCTGGTTCATGAGATATAGAGCCTAGAACAAGAAAGATGATACCAACAGGGAGGTATCAATAGAGTCAGAAGCCAAGTGATTGCTGGGAACCTCATGACTTTCAAAGACAGTACAAGTCAAAAGAGCCTGTAAGATTATTACACCAAATTCCACAAATAATTTTGAAACCTGTTCCCCTAAATTCTGATGTTTTCTTTTTTCCAAATGATGAGTTAAAATCATAAGTAGAATAACTTGATTAATAGCTACATTGCATTACCCATTAGGTGTAATTTTATAGTAAATTGGGTTTTTGTTATGAATTCTTTGTTCCTTTTTTCTAGTAGTATTACACAATGAAACCCCATTCCAAGTAATTTTCCCATGCCCTGCAATAGAAATTTTAGAGTGCTTTTCTTATTGCAGTGAAAGGCTTGGTCATGTGATTTGATTTGGCCTATGGCATGCCAGCAGACAATGCTGCAGAGCCATTAAGAGTGTTTATGTGGTTTTCTTTCTCATCTTATGTTCCTGCCATCTGCTGTAGAAACATACCCTGGGTAGCTGCAGGTCACAGAATGAGGAAACATGTTGAGCAGATGTGAGCATACATATAACCAAGAGCCAAACTCCATCTATCAGAACAGCATTACTGCCAACCCAGAAAGTTGAGAAATGAACTGTTAAGGCGCTAAAATTGGAAAGTATTTATTACACGTGATTATTACTGCAAACTACAAGGCTCTGTTTTCCTCATTTATATTTTATTTAATGCCTTTGCAATTGCACATGTCATACTTAATTTGGAAGTAAATAATTGTGGTAGTTGTAAGTTTTATGGTTTAGCTGAAATATACAGCTACAAGATAAGGAAGAGAGAGAAATATGTTGAAGTCAGGCTTCCAAGGCATGCCTTTCTAGTTTTCTTACTTAATATTTTTTCAGTTTTAAGATGCCTGTTCTCTCCTGGAATCCAATTGTAGATAGGGAGAAGTCATGAGCAAAGGATTTAAAACCATACTCAGATGACCCACAGCAGGTAGCAACTAAATACCCCAGTCTGACAGCTGGGGAAGCAGAAATAGAACTGAACCAGATCCCCTGAATATGTGTGTCAGCCAGGAGGCCTGGACAGTCTAAAGGGTCTCTGGCAGTGGAATCAATATTTATTTCTAGTGGATGAACAGACTTTGGGAGACCATTCCCCATGGAGGAATATTCTCTTTGCCTAGGTAAATGAGGAAGGGCCTAGGCCCTGCCCCAAATGATTTGACAGACTTTGATGATCCTTCCTAGAAGCCACAGTCTTCCTGGGGAGTGGATTGGGGATGGGATGGGAGAGTTGGCGGGAGCATGGGAGGAGGATGGGAAGAAGAAGGAACTGAGATCTATAGGTAAAATAACATTTTTTGCTAGTTTAAATATAATTTATAAGAACAGATACCCGTTCTTATGGAGTTATAACAATAATTACATGAGCTAGTATATTAAAAGTCCCTTTATCTGGAAAATGAGCTACCTGATTTTCCATCTATGATTTTTCAGTAGATACACTTCCATAGCCATCCTTTAACATGAGAAAACAACACACCACATGCATAAAAAGAACCAAAACAGTATTTTAATGTAATATTTTAAGGAACAGTGAGACAACACAACTGTTTAGTGCATTTGTTACTACCCTGATGACCTCAATACCCTGAAAGTATCATGATGGGTGAAGGAGAGAACCAAAATTTGTAAGGGGTTCTCTGTCTTCCATATTGCGCGTGCGCACACACACACACACACACACACACACACACACACACACCTTCCATATCTAAATAAAACGAACAAAATTTAACAACTACAACAACAACAACAAAAAAAAAAAAACCACATTGGTTTACACAAGGAGAAATAAGCAAAATTCAGATGAATTGAAATCATAAACTCCATCTATAGACAGCAGGAAAAATCTTTCTGAGGTCATAATCTCAGAGGTCCAGAAAGGCCAGAGACAAACAATGGCTATTTACACAAATTGCAAGAAGACTAGACTGTAAAGAATCTTTGCAACAGAAACCTCAGCTAATCGATGCCCATAGAAAGATAAGGTTGAAAAGTCAGAGTGGTGGTGGACATAGTTAGAGCTTTAAATGAATCCACTCAATCCTGTATGTCCTGCTGTATGTATGTAAAAGGTGTTGTATACATTTCTATTCTTTTACAGAATGCATTTAAGAGAAATCCTATGAATATTGACAATGTTCATTTCAATATGGTGTTAAGTTAAACTTTATTTATTTATTTTTTGAAAAAATCACGGAAACACAGAGGGCAATGTAAGCTGACTTTAGGTATTACAGAAGAATGATGAGGCCTGAGTTAAGGAAATGACTTTGGTACCTATATAGAGGCACATATTTAGAATCCTAAACTTTTGTTGCAGTAGGAAGATCAAGCATTAAAACCCAGCCTGGAATCACAGTGGGACTTAGCCATAGTGATCAAAGAAACAAACAGAATGTCTTTAGAATCATACCTTTTAACTACCACATGGTATGTAATTTTCTCTAATATTCCTTCTTATAAATACATACATTTTCAATCAAAGGGTTGATATTTCCAGAGTCTGAGGAATCAAAGATTCTTTTGTCACCGTTTCCAGGTTTTACTTATATTGTAAAAGGCAATTGAAGTTATTTACAGCAAAGTTACTTCTAGCACAATATCCCTTCCCTATTCCTAGAATAGAAAATCACAACTTTCCTTTCCTGGCAACTACAAATAAAGAATTTGGGCCTTTGGTATTTTAAACTTTTCTGCTTTTTGGAACATTGTGATTGTTGCTTCTCTTAAATAAATCAAATTTGTCATCGTCATCATCATCTCTCTCTCTCTCTCTCTCTGTGAGTGTGTGTGTGTGTGTGTGTGTGTGTGTAGTGCATCATGGTAACACATTCACTACTCTTTTAATTTCACATATCATAGAGTTGGTTATAACAGAATAGCTTGAAAATTTGATGCTTTTTGTCTTAGTTATTTTTCTACTGCTGTGATAAGAAACCATGACCAAGGCAATTTATAACAGGAAGCAATTAAATGATCTTACAGTTTATGAGGGTTAGAGTCAATGGCCATCATGGTAGAGAGCATGACAGAAAAGGTAGTCATGGTGCTTCAGCAGTAATTTAGAGCTTACATCCTGACAAACAAGGTAGGAAGCAGAGAGAGAGAGAGAGAGAGAGAGAGAGAGAGAGAGAGAGAGAGAGAGAGAAAGCTAACTAGGAATAGATGCTTTTGAAATTTTAAAGCCCAGCATGCCATAACTGCCAGAATACCAGATAGGATGCGCCTGAATCTTTTCCAGTCTCTCCCAGACATAACTCCCAGATCACCCCTACTGCTACAAGAGAACACCAGTGGCAGCATCCCCTTAGTCCCTTCATTCCTCCCATTTAAGACCTTAAAATGGAAATAGAAGCAATGAAGAAAACACAAACTGAGGTAATTCTGGAAATGAAGAATTTAGGGATGCAAACAGGAACTACAAAGACAGATTTAACATCAAAATATAGCTATTAAAATGAGAATATCAGGCATTGAAGATAGAATAGAAGAAACGGATATGGCAGTGAGACTAAATGGTAAATCTAAAAGTCTCATGATACAAAACATGCAGGAAATCAAGGACATTGAAAAAGATCAAGCATAAGACTGATATGACTAGAAGGAGAAGAAACCCAGTTCAAAGGCCCAGAAAATATTTTTTATGAAATCATAGAAGATTTTTTTCTAACTAAATACATAAATGTCAATAAACAAAGAAAAAGAATACAGAACACCAAAATAGATTTTACCAGAAAAGTAATTACCCTTGCCAAATAATAATCAAAACACTGAACATACAGAACAAAGAAAGAATATTAAAAGATGCCAGGGAAAAAGACCAAGTAACTTATAAAGGCAGACATACTAGAATTATACCTGACATCTAAACAGACTCTAAAAGCCCGAAGGGGTTAGACAGATATAATGCAGACTCCCAGTAGTATACCCAAGGAAACTTTCAATCAATGTAAATGGAGAAAATAAGATATATCTCTATTAATGTCAAATTTAAACAATATCAATATCAGTCAGAAAAACAGGTGAGTGATCTACCCACCAGCTGAACTGCCCCATTTCCTATATGTGCTTCCAAAAGAACCATCCTAACCCCATTCCCCACATCAGTGCCCACCACCCAGCCAGCTGCTACCCTCAAAGCTAACAGAGTACTGCTGCTCAGGCTATATCGGTGAGAAAAACTGGGAACCCTCTGCTGTAACTAAGGACAAGATAGCTGCCTGAAGTTCAACCCTCAACTTAGCAAGATCACTACTGGATCAAATGTCCAGAAATCCAGTCCACAAGGTCCAGAAGTAAAGGAAAACACAGAAACCAAAGAACAAAACAGTCATCCAAAAAAGACAAACACCTTAACATCAAGATAGAGATTACTTCAAAGTAAAAGTTGGAAAAAGATTATCGAAGAAAATGGACCTAAAAATCAAGCATGTGAAGTAATTCTATTATTGAACAAAATAGAATACAAACAAAAATTTATTAAAGGAGATTGAGAAGGATATTTCATATTCAACAAAGAAAAAATTACACTAGCATGACAATTAAATTCTTAACATCTATGCCTCAAACACAAGGGCAACCACATTTGTAAAGAAATACTAGTGGAGCTTAAATTGTACATTGAATCTCACATTAATGTTGGGAGACTTCAATACCCCACTCCCGCCATTGGACAGGTCATTCAGACAAAAGTGAAACAGAGTCAGTAAGTTCTCACTGGCTTGAATCAGCTGTCCCTGTGAGTTTTCCCGCCATGATCTTGACCTCTCTTCAACTAAACTGCCTAAGCTTGGCCCAGTTCATAGCTGTGAATCTCTGTATCTGCTTCTATTAGTTAATTGATGAATGTTCTATGATGACAATTATGATGGTCATCAATCTGATTACAGGGGTAGGCCAGTTGAGGTACCCTCTCCACTAGTAGTCTTAGCTGTGGTTTTAATTGTGGATCCCTGGGAGTTTCCCTCACACCAGATTTGACTCTGGACTGATAGCTGGAGAACCTGAACAGGACCGAACTAGGCTCTCTGAATGTAGATGACAGTTCTGTGGCTTGGGCAGTCTGTTGGTCCACTGGCATTGGGACCAGGATTTAAAACTAGTGCATGAACTGAATTTTTGTAATCCATTCTCTATACAAGGATACTTTGCTTAGTCTAGATACAGGGGAGAAGGTCTTTGTCCTGCCCCAAATGGTATGCCAGACTTTGTTGACTCCCCTGGGAGGACTTATTCTTACTAAGGGTGGAAGGGAGGGAGGGAGAACTGTAGTTAGTATGTAAAATGAAAAACACTTTTAGAGAAAAAATTAAAAAAAGAAAGCTAAGCTCCAAAGGCAGGTCCTTATCTCACTGCTAAGTGTCTTACACAGAGACCAAGCTACACAACTGTTACATGCATACAGAGAGCCTATGTCTTCCCCATGGATGCTTCCTACCTGTTGGTCCAGTGTCAGTGATCTACCATGAGCTCAAGTCATTGTCTCTGTGGGTCTCCTCTCATGACCCTCCCCCTGGCTTGTACAATCCCTCCTTCCTTTCTTCAGCAAGACAACTGGAACTCTGACCAGAATTTGACTGTGGATCTCTGCATCTGCTTTCTTCAGTTATTGGATAGAGAAACTGTGATGACACTTAGTCACCAATCTGATTACATTTGATGCCAAGTTCAGGCCCGCTCTCCACTATTTCTAGGAATTTTAGCTATGTTATCCTTGTGGATTACTAGGGTTTTTCCTGGTTCCAGGTTTCTCCCTAACTGAGAAAGCCCCCAAATCGAGACATCTCTTTTGTTACTCTCCTGCTCTGTCCTGCTTCCATCCCACCTCCTGCATCTGTCCCACAAATAAAATTTCCAATGGAAGAATCTTAAGTGGATGAAAGACATTTAAGTAATTGTTCAACATCCCTATTCATCAGGAAAATGCAAATCAAAACAACTCTTATATTCTATCCTATATCTGTCAGAATAGCTAAGATCAAAAGCACTGATGATGGCTTATGCTGAAGAGAATATAGAGTAAAGGAAACTCTCCTCCACTGCAGGTGTGAGTACAAACTTGTGGGGCCACTTTGGATATCAATATGGCAGTTTCTCAGAAAACTGGAAATCAATTTATATTAATTACACCAATCTTGGGCATATAGCCAGAGGATGCTCAATCATACCACAAGGACACTTGATCAACTACATTCATAGCAGCATTATTTGTAATAGCCAGAACTTGTAAACAACCTAGGTACCCCTCAACTGAAGAATGGATAAGGAAAATATGGTACTTTTACACAGTGGAGTATTACTGAGCTGTAACAAACAATGACCTCATGAAATTTGCAGGCAAATGGATGGAATTAAAAGAATTTCATTCTCAGTGTGGTAACCCAGACTCAGAAAGATAAACATGATATGTACTCACTAATAAGTGGATATTCGGAGTAAAGTAAAGGATAACCAGACTACAATTTACAGCTAAATAACAAGAAGGACTAAAGAGGGATACATGGATTTCCCTGGAAAGGGGAAATAGTAGAGATCTCCTGGGCAAACTGGGGATGGGGACATTAAAAGATGGAAACAAAGTCTTTTTTCATTTAAGTGTTGTTGAAAAGTGAGGATTGTGGTATAGAAAGCAGGGCTAGCTAACATTATTTGCTGGAGTTTCTTAAGCACAGGTGTCAGATTTAGTATTATTTCTATGCAACATGAGAGAACATATAAGTGGAGAGATAATATAGAACTTAAGTGGTAGGAGGGCATGATAATTGCAGATACAACATAAGTCAGATATTCAAGTCACTAAGTCTCACCGAGATCATTAGATATGTAAAGAAATGTGTGCTTTAAGAAGTTTGATTTAATCAGCAAAACACAAACTAGTAAACAGGGCAGCAACCAAGATCCAAATTGAGTTTATTTGATACTTCAGCATACATTCTTGATAGCTGCCAGAAATATATCTATCAGTTCATGTGACTTATGTTTGGAAGTTCAAATTAATTATTTGAAATTTTCTCCATTTTATCCTAATGAAAGCCTCTTATATACCTATAAATAGGTCTCATATTTCCTTTAATGTTCTCTGGGCTATGTCTCTCTGATTTTTCTTGATGTCTTTAAAAATACTATTTATATGGTCACTGCCTTAGCTACTTTTCCTGTTTTAAGATAGAACACTGTAAAAGAAGTATCTTAGGGAGGATACATTTATTCTAGTTCATTGTTCAAGAGTACATCTTATAAAGGCAGGTAATTAAACGTGGAAGGATATGGAAGGCACCGGCCATATGCCATTCTCATTTGGAAGCAGACAACAATAAACATATGCTGCTTACTTTTCTCCCTCTTTTTACAGTCCATTATCTTGTCTGGTGAATTTTGCCACCAGCAATCAGCTAGCCTGGCTATCTCAATCAATATAAGAAAACCAAAATGCCCAAATTTCTATCTCCTAGGTGATTATTGACTCTGTCAATTTGACAATTAACACTAGCCATCATAGTCATTATAAGACATAAGACACATGATGGTGATTCTAAGGATGATGATGACAGTCATGGAATACACATATTTAATTGGTGGGTGCTATTTGCAAGTTCTGTTATACCTTGATACTTAGAATGGGGAAGAACACAGAATACTGAAATACCTCCTTTCATGAAGCTTACAATATTGAGAAGGCTATAAAAAGAAGCCAGTTGTTAAGTTATAACAGGCTTGAACAGGAAAAACAAACAAACAACAACCACAAAAAAAAAAAAAAAAAAAAACACTCTCATGGTTTTATCTAAATACTTCTCTGTGAACTTACAGGAACAAAACAAATTACAATAATTTGCTTATTGCCCCTTACAATTCTGAACAATGAGTGGTTCACTGTTGTAATCTTCAGTGTTCCAGGCTAGCACATCCAAGCTCCAGAGTTTGATTACCTAGAGCTCATGTTTGCACCTTGCACAGGAATCAACAATGGTAAAGGCTCTGATCAGTAACTCTCCCTTGTACAGAATGACCAAAGGCAATCTTGATTGAGAAGCTAAATAAATAAGATCAAAATAAAATTCATTTTTTTTTAGTCCTCTAGTGATCGAAAGCTCCATGTTTTTTTAAATTAATGTTCAAGAAGCATAAGAGTGAGTATTGGGAGATAGCTTGCATGAAAGTTGCAGGGAGTCATGTAGGGAAGTTGGGGTAAAGGTATGTATAACCAAGGATATATAAAAATGCCAAAATGAAACACTTTACTTTGTATTCTAGCTTAAAAACTAATTAAAACTCTGTGTATTAAACTTTTTTGATTATGTATTAACACAGAATACCTTATACAAAGCATAGTATGTTTGATGTACAATTTAATTCAGTGATAACATAAGGGTATATTTTGCCATTTTTTATCAGCCTGAACATATTACATAGTGCTCAATTTTTGTTTTCTGATCAAGCTGTCAAACTTTATTTTCTCAGAGGAGGCTTATATAGGACCATGGGCAGGATGTGAGCAGGGATTTGCAAGTGGGCCGGATGAAAGGGTCATAGAAGGAATGCCCTGAACTAATCTTAACTTGCTGTAAAGCTGCAACAAGAAGACTATCCTCAGCTATTCTTTAACTGATTGTGAAGCTATAACAGGAGGAATACCCTGGGCTATTATTTAACTGGTTGTATTACAAGCAACATGATGTCTAGTGAAATAAGACAGTTTTTAAAATGGGATTAGAGAGATAGTTGACTAGTTAAGAATATTTATCATGCTACTAGAAGACACATATTTGGTTCCCAGCATAGAGAAAAAGTGGCTCACAACTGCATGTAAGTAACTTCAGCCCCAGGGACGCTATGGGATCCAGTGTCTTTGTTCTGTCTGAGAACTGGCCCTCACATACATGAGCTTGTGCATGTGTGCACATATATACATATGCACACACATAAAATAAAAAAAAGCTTTTAAAATTTATTGTCATTGAAATTTCTATAGTTGGCTTGGCAGATCTCAACTATTTCTATAGTTAATCTAGGTAGATTTCAACTATTATACCCTATGAATCTGGTTGTTGACTGGGACTACAGTTATCAATTCATGATATAACTGGACATGCAACATGGGTGATGTACAGTGCTTAAAACTATTGCTAATATGGTTGGTGAGATGATTAGGTTGTCCTCTGAAACCCAATGTGACCGAATAGTATTTTGTAATCTTATTTTTGAGGGTTTTAAAACAATAGTTGCTGGGATTCTTAAGAGAGAATTTCACATAATAATATAGATTTAATTGCAACTTAATATTAGAAATCCTAGAATGTCCCTTCTTCACTAACATACTATTAGAAAAGAAAGCTGCTATATTATCTCATGATCTAAAACAGGACAATTGGATGCATCTTAATATAATGCACAGCATATTTACATAAGAAAGGAAGGAATAAGCAACTGCCATCTTTATAGTCACACAATTAATATGCAATTTATAACCTGCAATTCTTCAGGAAGGGGAACTTAAAAAGCATAAAAATTTAAAGTATCTCATTCATCTCAAAATTTTACCATTATAGCATTGAAGATGAACACTGAGGAAATGGTGTTTGATTTCTTGTTAAATAGGTCAAGATATGCTATACTATATGTAAATAATCCCCAAACCAAGGCTTCTTAATACTGTACACATATTCATGGTTCATATTCCACATACGAAATTGGTCATTGGGGAATTTGTTATAGTTACTCAGGTGTTAAGACCAAAATGATTCCACCTCTAAAGACTGTAGTAAAATATCAGAATTGCAAAAGAAACACAGTATGTGACTGTTCATGAATCTTCCATCTGGAAATGATTAGTATCATTTTGCTGACATTCTGTAGGCCAGTGCAAATCATATAGCCCTTTCTGAATAACTGCCATATATACCGTAGCTAAATGTTTTAAATAACTCTAATATTGTCACACTATGCCATCTGAATTCTTATATATTGGAACTAGACTGAATTTAGAATAAGAGAGAGGAAAACCATTTTTAACATTAAGGTTTCACATTTCTTTTAAAGTCCATTTCTTTTCAAAGGGTTTTATTTTTGATAAGCACAATTATTATGGTAATATTTGATATATTATTGAACTTAACAATACTTTCAGCATACACAAATTGTTATAATTTTATAAATTCAGGCAGCTTCCTCATAAGTATAGTCTATGATGCTTTTAGGCAGAAGAGTTATTATATATTCTAGAGTTTTAACCAAAAAGTATAGTGAAAGAAATAAAATAATTGGTACAAATTTATCTTTCTAAAAGTATTTGATTATCTGACCAAGCATTTCTCTTTATAAAAGTTCTAAAAAATTAGGGTTCTACTAAATGCATCCCAAGAAACCTATGAAATAATATCTATGGAGTTCTATCAGTGTGTGTATGTTTGTGTGTATGTGTGTGAGAGAGAGAGAGAGAGAGAGTAGTCTTTGTTTCTTAGGCTGATTTATAGTCACTCATCTTCAACATGTAGTTAATGGGTAAATGGGCATCTTAGATCAGGGAGTGACTGACTTACTTGATTTCTATAGACAAATGCCGACTGTACTTCATTAATGTTAATGCAGATTTAAACATGAAAACTGTAAGATTTTTTTTTCAACTCCTCACTCATGTTTGATACTGAGTCTCCTTGCTGACTCGTGCTCATGTCTCTTTTGCTGTGGATTGCTTCTTCATCAGAATCAATAAACAGGAAGTGCCATATTTTTAGTGTCAAATACATCATTTCCAGTGTGACTCACATCTCAGTGGTTGACAAAACTTCCCTGTGGTTTGAAGAAGTTCTGATATGTACTGAAGCCCTCTCACATGAGTATCAAACCACAGCCTTGTTTTCAATATTATTGTCATTTAAAATTTGACATCTTCAATTATTTACAACTCATTTTGCAAATTTATAATCTGAAGTATATCTCAAGTAGTATGTCATGGCTTTCAGATCATTTTTATTGCCAGGTGTTTACTGAATCCCTGATTTTATAGCACATCGATAAAGAAATCATTTGCACAAGGGATGATTAAGTCTTCAACACAAGTAATAATAATAATAATAATAATAATAATAAATCATCACATATGAGTAAACAGTATACAGTCAAGCTGACTTATTAAATCCTTCTTTTCCTGCTACTTCTGGGTCTTCTTGAGTTTTAAATGAATTTTAAGCTAATGAGAGAGGTTTGAGAAGATATTATAATAAAATGCATGTGAACTAGATCTTTGAGAAAACTACACAGAAGAGGAGTTCATGGGATGTTCAGAAGTTGGATATTGATGTATTAAAACAGCTACTAGCTGGGGTGTATGGGAGGGCTATAAGGAAAGCAGGGCTCTTAGTGCCTTGCCCATTGCTCTTCACCCTAGTGTAAAACAAAAGCCAATGAATGATGCAGAAAAAATTAAATGGATGCATTAGAATTTTAACTTCTGTTTTTGAAATAATTTAGGATAAAAAAGAGACCTCAAAAGGAGTTTCAATACCCTTAAATCAACTTTCCCAATTACATCTTACAAGGCTCAAGTATAACATGAATAATTGGGAAATTAGTAATGATGGTGTGGTATTATTAAAATGATTTGAGACAGTGGTCAAGAGACTCTCTCTCTCTCCTTTCTTCCCTCTTACTCTAATTTTAGCACCTGTATAGAAATTTTCAATGCAGTCAAGTTTCAGAACTTTCTTCTTACTGGAAAGATAATCCATGCTCTGACCTATTCATAGTGAGTGTAAGTGGAGGCCAGAGGGACAATATCAGGTGTCATTTCTCAGTTCATCTTCCTTTTTTAAAACACTATTTTTTTTTTTACTTGCCTCAAACTTTCCAGGTAGACAAGGCCAGTAAACCTTATAAATCCATCTGTCTCCACCTCCAAACTGTTCTTTCTTCCCAATCTGTTTTTAAAATTTGTATTATTTTATAGATTATAATGTAAGTATATCATTTCTCCTTTCCTTTTTACCCTATAATCTCTCCCATGTACTTCCCCTTTCTCTTTTAATTCATAGGCTCCTATTCTTTAATTGTTGTTACCAGCACCATATCTATCATGGTACAAGGCATTTTTGGTGAAATTGTATCTCATAGAAAAGTTAGAAAACTACACCCAAGACATCTCATCAACATGGTTGTCTAACAGTAACCCAAGGCCTAGGCCCTGCTCCACGTGTCTAGGCTGAGAGAGTATCCCTTTAAGTGGAATGGGCTCCCAATGTCCATTTGTGCACTAGGGATAAATACTGATCCACTACCAGAGGCCCTATAGACTGTCCAGTCCTTCTAACTGACACCCACGTTTAGGGCCTATGGGTCAGTCCTTTGCTGGTTTCCAGCTATCAGTCTGGAGTCCATGAGCTCCTGCTTGGTCAGGTGAGCGGTTTTTGTGGGTTGCTCCCACAAAGAAAGTTTGCCCATCAACCCCCCCCCCCTTTCTGCAACTGGATCCCAGGAGTTCAGCTCACTGTTTAGCTGTCGATGTCTGCTTCTGCTTCCATCTGCTAATAGATGAAGGCTCTAGAGAAGGGGAAAGATCTCCTGAGCAAATTGGGAACATGTGGGGAAGGGAGAGGGAGTTAGGAGAAAGAGAAGGGGAGAAGAGGAGGAGAGGGGAGGACATGAGGGAGCAGGAAGATTGAGCCAGGGAAGAATACAGATGGGCAAGAAAAGAGATACCTTAATAAAGGGAGCTGTTATAGGTTTAAAGAGAAATCTGACACTAGGGAAATGTCAAGAGATCTACAAGGATGACCGTAACTAAGAATTGGAGCAATGATGGCGTAGCTAACTTAAATGCTCTTCCCCTGTAATGAGATTGATAACTACCTTATATGCCATACTATAATTTTTCAATTTTATTTGTCTGTTTTGCTAAAATAAGTTAATCTCCAATTTGTTTTCTGTGGAAATTTATAACTCTAAGTTTCATAAAATGTCTTAAGGAATTTCTAATATTGGTTTCTGTGCTTCTATAGGAACTGTTTCTCTGTAGCTGTCTTTTTTTTTTATTTCAATTTTATATTTTATAGAAAGGAAAATAAAACAGACAACATATAAGCTTATAAGTATGAAAATTTATCATAGACTATGAAAACTGCATTGATTAAGTATTAACTGATCCGTAAGATACCAATCCTTCTCTGCATGCTTTAAGAAATAAACAGACCCATTAATTTGAAAAGAAAACAAAAAGCAAAATAAACTAGTTAACACACTGTGAATGATACACAACACCTGAAATTTATAGGTGTTTCTTTCTGTTTGATATTTAAAGTTTTATCAAAATGTGTGAATTTAATAAATAATGAGTTTCAACATGCTATTTTCATAGATGAATATAATACAGCTTGGTTATTCCTAATTATCATTATACCCACTTATCTCACTCTCTCCTATGCTTTTACTACTTTTACCCTCCTTAGTAATCCCATTGTTTCCATAGTTTCTATTTTCTGATTTCACATGAAAGAAAACACACTACCATAGTTTTATGTTTGTTTTTATTTCATCTATTTGATTTTGCTTTCCTTTCCTCACCTCTAATTTTATCCACTTCTCATGATACTCTCAGGTATCATTTTCAATTCCCATTCCCCCCACCTTTTTTTTTTTTTTTTTTTTTTTTTTTAACTTTCTAACCACTATGTGTTTCCCTCCTGACTTTAGGGTAGGTCCTATTTGCTAAAAGTACTTAAATGTTCTTGCAGCTTTTAAAACATTTTTATATACTTTATTAAAACTAGTGTACAAATTAAAGAATTATTCTAGTTGTATCCATTTTCTTTGAATGTATCAATTTAATTTTTCTTTATTGGTGAATATTAAATATTCCAATATGTCAATGTACCACAGTTTTTTCTATCCATTCACTTTTGATGAACATCTTGGATGATTTCACATCTTGGCTATTATGGAGAATGCCATTATATACAAGTGTGTGAAAAAAAAAAATCTGTTTTACATTGGCAAAGAATCCACAGGGCAAAAACCAATGAGTGGTACACCTGGATCATACATTAGCTCTATATTCAGTTTGTTGAGAAACTGCCATACTAAATTCTATAATGCAAGGAAAAGTATATGTTTCAACGATTGGTATGTACATAAAGACTCTTATTTATCTACAACCTTATGAATATTTTGGTAATATTATTTCTTCATGACAGCCATTGTGACTTAAGGGAGGTGAAATCTCAATGTATGTTGGTTTTCATTCCTTGGAACAATTTTTGTTATATTGGAATTTGTATGTCTTTTGAAAGCTGTATGTTCAGTCCATTTATTTACTTATTGAGCAGCCTATTTGTTCATTTAGTGTTCAATTTCCCTAGTGTTTATACGTTTGGGATATTAATTTTCTGTCAGATGAATAGCTGTGAAAGATTTTCTCCCACTATACAGGCTGTCTCTTCACTTGGTTGATGATTTCTTTTGCTGTGAAGATGCTCATAATTCTGTTGGAACCTTGTTTTGCAATTTTTGCTATTAGTAATGAAGCTACTAATACTTACAAAGACATTGCTGATTTTTATTTCTTAAAATATTTTCCTATGCTTTGTAGTAATATTTTTGCAACTTAGCCCCAAATCTTTTAGACATTTGATTTTTTAAAAAGTAGAACTACAATGGATTTAGTACCTGTAGTTTACATGCGGATATTCACTTTTCCTAGAACCATCTGCTAAATGGGCTGAGTTGACTTCATGGTTTATCCAACTTGTCCAGACTTGGATAGCTCTACCAACATGGATCCTCTTCCACAGTTCTCACATATACCTTCATTACATTGCACTCTTTAAGCCTCATGTTGCTCTGTAGTATATTTGAAATATATTGCCGTCTGTCACATTGTTATGTATTACCTTTTCATATCAGTTTTAGGGTATGTTTTTAGTTCTATGAAGGATATCATTGGTATCCTATAAGAAACTAATCTCTATGCTTTTATTTTAAATGTTTTTTAGCTCCTTGGTTAGGTTTATTTTTTAGTTTTAGCTTTGTTTTTGGAACTTATTCTGAAAGAGGATGTTTTGTTAACATTCCAGTGAAATTATTAATGTGAAAAATATTTAATTGGTTGATGTTTCTGCAGATCTTTTGTATTTAACCTCAGCAGATGAGGAGAGTGAGCCATTTTTAGATGAGGAAGATGAGTCATTTTTATTTGGGTATGTGTGTGACCACAATCTGTTTACACTGTGTCCTACTAGGATAGTACCAAACCCAAGTACTTATAAGTATTAAACCTGAGAGTCTCAAGGGACAAAACAGTTCCACAATTTTGAGCCAAATTAAATTAAATACTGGCCAGGATGATGGAACCTGACCAGGTACATTGCAGGGTTCCCAGGAAATGCTGACCAGTCACATTTTTTGCAGAGGCTAAAAAAGGCAAAATCATAGGGCCAAAATATAACCCACAAAGACCAATCAGTAGCAAACATGTGTTCTGATGTATTTTCTTCCTATGTGCCAACCCCCAGCCCCAGCATTCATTCTAACACATGCCATACAAACTTGTTTAGTGAAACAAAAATATGTGGTTTGTTACTTTCCATGAAACACAACCATAAGCATTACAGAAATTTATCTGTCTTTGGGCAAGGTGGTCTTGCAGATTAACTTTGGCTCTTACAGTGGACAACAATAATTGGATTAAGGGAAATGTTAATAACAACAAAATAAAAGAGGTCATGTGTAGTGAGATAGTCCTTCTGTGGCATTGACGACTTATGATGTTTTATGCACATTATTTTTACCATATTCTATGTATGTATACTTTTCTTGTATTCAAGACATTTTGTATATTGATACAATTTGGAATATTCATCATGCTGTCCTTTATAGTTCTAACTCTTGTCTTGACATTTCTACTCTACCTCTATTTTAGGGATTTATATGTATAGGTATATAGTTACATTGTTTAAGTATTTGTTCATGCTTTACTCAGGGAAGTTTTAATTAGTTTTTTAGCTAAGTTCCTGAGTATTACAGATTATCTTCACTCATGTTTCCTGTACCTATGAGATTAGTCAGATATAGATGCTTAATCTTCAATCACTTCATAGACATGCAGAAATGGCATTTAAATGTTTTAATATTAGTACTCCGTTGACATGAGACACTGTTGCTCCTGACAGCACCGTGCACTTTCCCGAAAATATGTTGGACACTGTTGTTGCTCATGCTGGAGTTCATTCTCGCCTCAGCTAATGGCCTGTTGGGCAAAGAACTGCCCCCACCTTGACCACTGATTTGGACATGCAGTCCTATGTGCTTGCAGGAGACAAATATAGAAGACTTCTGGACCTTGCCAAGTCAGAGTAAGACAGCCATTCTACCTCCCTGCTGTTTTTGTGGTCTGTCAAGTTCTCTTGGCCTTAGCCAAAACTGGGTGTACCAACGTTGCTGTGAGACTTAGGGTGATTGTCCAGGTGGCTTGCTGTTTCTGTCCTTCCTGTACCTTTTGGAAGTTGCCCATCTGCACTTCCTGTCTACTCTAGTATCATTATTTTCCTTCTCAGGTCTTGATGAGGTTGAAGATTAAACTATCACAACTATTATTCTCTCTTCCGTTAGAGATATTAGGTACTAGACTTACATTTTCCAACTTAGGACAACTCTATTGTATACTCCGTTATGCCTTCACCCTAGGAATAGATATGTAGATCATTTTGTTCTCGCCTTTTCTTAGAGCACACTTGTTATTCACTGTTTTGTATATAGATTTGTATTAAGCCTAAATCTTAATACAGTCCTAATATAGTCCTTCTGTGGCACTGACCACGCCCATTGTGGGGTGGAGCCATGGGCGGAAGTGACCTGTGGAAGGAGTTCGGAGGAGGGGGGGTAGCTCTCTTGCTGGCAGACTGAGACAGGAGAGCATCCGGTGGAATTTCCTGGTGTTCATCTGTCTAGGTTGTAAGTTATTTCTCCCTGAATAAACATCTATTCGGCCTATTTGTTTATCCTGATCCTTATTTAACAGCGATAGTCATGAACTTGGGAGAAAATTGTGTGGGGTCAGGAGAATTGGAAGGAGTAACTGAGGAGTGGATATAATCATATATTGTAATAGCCAGACCAGATGACATCTCCAAGATTCTGTCTCCTAGAAATGACATGGACACTTCATCAATGATACCTAGATAATATGTCTGCCTAAACAAGAGCTGAAGAAGTACAATGCCAATAGACATGATAACACATAAGGGGGGAAATCTCATAAAGCTCATACGCTGCATAAAGAATTGCAGGTAATTAAGGAATGCTGTGGAGAGAGAAATAACCCTTCACAGGGATGTACTTCCTCATTGAATATTCAATACCAAGTGGTCAGCTATGAACTCACATACCTGTAAGTAACATTAAATGGACTAAAGAAGTCCCATCTCAGGGGAGGTTTACGTGCAATGGGTTGGAGACAGGAAAGAGATGGGGGAAAATATAATTATAACTTAATTAAATGTGGATTAAGTTTGAAAACTTAACACATATTCAAAAAGTGCCAGGTTTTTTTATGTATGTTCTGATTTTGTATTTTACTACATCACTGATTTTTTCCCCCTAAACCAGATCTAAAACTCATAGGTTTGACTTTTGGATCTTTTAAATAGTGCCTCATTTCATTTGCAAATAGAGATAATTTGACTTCTTCCTTTTCTGTCTTTTATCTCCTTTATGTCTTTCTCTCATATTGTTGCTCTGGCTTAGAATTCAGGCACTTTGAATGAACACAAATGAGCATTCTTTTCTTCTTCCTGATCTTAGATAAAGTGCTTTCAGGCTTTCCACAATGGCTGGTTTGGATGTAGGCTTGTTGCATATCACCTTTATTATGTTGATGTCTGTGCATTCTCTTCTTGGTTTCCTTGGGGCTTTTGTCACAGTGAAGAGAATTGTATAAGTGTTTTCTTTGCAACCACCCAGAAGGTCCTGTTGCTTTTATCCTTGTGTCTATGTGCTGGATGTTGTCTGCCAATTTGCTTATGTCAAACCATCTTTCATTCCTGAAATGCAATCAGTTTAATAGTTTTACATGATCATTTTAATGTGCTGTTAATTTCAGGGTTAAATTATCTTGTAGTGATATCTGAACTATATTCATCAATGATATAACTCTCAGTTTTGTTGTTGCGTTTCTTTTTTTCTTTGTGGTTAAGCTCTTATCTAGTCTTGGTGTAAAGGAGACATTGTTTACAAGTAATGAATCTATGAGTGTTTCATCCAGCTCTGTCTTATAGAATAAGATTATGGATGTGGAAAAATAAGTTGTGAATCTAACTGCATGTATGTTGTCTTATTGGAACACATTAATGTTTTAATCTTCTTAGTTATTGATATGTTTAGGTATTTTTCTTCTACTACCCTATGGTGGTATCTGTTGAAAAACCTTTTGCTTGCGTTTTTTTTTTTTTTTTTGTCTCTAAATCTAATAATTTGGGTGTGTTCACACTTTCTTTTGATTATCTTGGCTAAGAGTTATTCTTTTCAAAGATCCTGTTTTATTTCATGGGTCCTTTGCAGTGTTCTTGTAGCTCTATTTAATGAATTTATGCTCAGATTGTTATTATTTTTTCCTCTGCTGGTTTTGAATTTGACTTGTTATGTTTCTGTAACCTTGAAATGCATACTTTTAAATTCATTTGACATCCCTTTGAATTTTTAATGTATGCTCTCATAGCTACAACTTTCCATCTGTGAACTGTATTTGCTTCAGCTCACGTATTTTTGTTTATTGTCTTTTTATTTTCATTTGATACTAGAATTTTTCTCCCTGATTTCATCAATAACTGATAATTATTCAAAAGTGTCTTGTTCAGCCTCCATGTGTTTATATTTTCTATGCTTTTTCCTCTATTGATCTCTAGTTTAATTTTATTATGATCTAATAAGATTAAAGAAATTATTTCAGTGTGCACACTGATTAAGACTTGCTTCTTGAGCTTAATAATTGTCTGTAATGGAGAAATTTCCATGGGTTGACAAAAACAATATTCTGCAGTTGTTGGTAAGAAATATTTTATAAGATCCCAGTTGTGTCTGTTTGATTTATAGTATACTTTAAAGATTTTTCCATTTAATTTTTTTTCTTTTTCAGTCTTGCATATAAACACTCAGTGCCTTGAATATTTTTGGTAAATGGTATGCTACAGCTCAATCAATTTTTCTACTATTTTTGTGTGAACAATCATTCTCTTGGTAAAAATACACTATTTCATTTAATGACTATTATTGGCCTGAGTTGTTATTCATTCATATTCATTAATGACTGCTTTTTTTCCTATATTTGGATTCATTGACATCATATAGAGTAATTTTATCTTCTTGATGTCCTGACATCTTATCAATAAGTAGTGGCATTTTTGTGGCTTTTGAGTAATGCTAGCTTGAAGTCTGCCTCATCAGATTTGATTATAGCACCTCTATCCTATTTCCAGATTTCATTTCCTTGCAGTATGAGTTTCCATTTGCCTTAGTTTAGTTTTGTATTTGTGAAGAGACACAATATTTTTATGATAATATTTTTTATTTAAATTTGAAACAAGCTTGTTTTAAACATTAATCCCAGTTTCCTCATCCTCCACTTCTCCCTGTCCCCCCAACCCCCATCCTATCCCCTTTCTGCTCCCCACGGAGGATGAGGCCTTCCATAAGGGAATCTTCAAAGTCTGTCATATCATTTGGAGCAGAGCCCAGGCCCTCCCCCATATATCTAGGCTGAGGGAGCATCCCTCAATGTGGAATGGGCTTCCAAAGTCCATTCATATACTAGAGTACTAGGGATAAATACTACCAGAGGTCCCATAGACTGCCTAGTCCTCCAAACAGACATCCCCTATGCTGGTTTCCTAGCTATCAGACTGGAGTTCAGGTCAGCAGTTTCTGTAGGTTTCTCCAGCCTAGTCTTGATCCATTTGCCCATCACTCCTTCCTTTCTGCAACTGGATCCCAGGAGTTCGTCTCAGTGTTTATCTGTGGATGTCTCCTTTTGCTTCCATCAGCTACTTGATTAAGGCTCTAGGATGGCATACAAGGTAGTCATCAATCTAATTATCAGGGGAGGGCATTTAAGGTAACCTCTCCACTATTGCTTAGATTGTTAGTTCGCGTCATCCTTGTAGGTCTCTGGACATTTCCCTAGTGCCAGGTTTCTCTTTAAACCTACAATGGTTTCCTCTATAATGGTATCTCTTTTCTTGCTCTCCTCTGTTCTTCCCCTGACTCAATCTTCCTACTCCCTCATGTCTTCATTTCCTTTCCTTTTCTTCCCTTCTCTTTCTCCTAATTCCCTCTCTTCTCCCTCCATGCTCCAAATTTGCCTGGGAGATCTTGTCCCTTTCTCCCTTCTCAGGGGGACCATATATATCTCTTAGAGAGACACAATTTCTAAGGAAGAAAGATTTTGGAAGTTTTTAGTTTCAAAGGTTGAGTCCATGATAAGGAGAATGGCAACAGGCAAGCAAGCATGAGTAGTACCTGAGAGACCACTTTATTATCTACAAGTAGGAGAGAGAAAGAAATGGGAGGGGGGAAAGAAAGAGAGAGAGAGAGAAAGAAAAAGAGAGAGAGAGTGAGAGAGAGAAGAACTGGGAATGGGATACGTTATTGAAATGTCAAAGTGCATTCCCTATGACATACACCCTTCAACAAGGCCATACCCTATACATCCCAAACAGTTCCACCAATTAAAGACCAATTAATAAAATATACAAGCATGTGGGAGCTAGTTTCATTCAAACTACCACAGCATTCTTCTGTTTTAAGTTTCTTGATATATGTTCTATTCAGTCTATGCTTCAATAGAAAGTAAGGTCATGTATATTGTTGATTATAATAAAAATGTATGCAGTTATATCTCATATTTAATATTTGATATTTTCTTGATTTTCCTTTGTTTGTATCCTTTTTCAGGGAATTCCTTCCTTCCTGTGCTCCTGTGATTGTACTTGGCTTCTTCTTCTGAATACAGATTCTTTCTATAATGCTAACTTTCATTTATGCTTATTCATGATGATCATTATTTCTCCTTTTATTATAAATGAAAACTTTCCTGGTAATAGGAACCAAGGTGGGCATTTTTGTTTGCTTGTTTCTAGACTCTCAAGATTTAGGGTCCTACATTATGGTGACCTGTTGTTCAAATGGGTTTCCTTTTGTACATGAATTGATATTTCTCTTTTACAGTTTTCAAGTGTCGTTGCTCTGCACTTTGGGCTTTTTAATACAACATTGCATGGGAATCTCAGATCCAGGGCATATCTAATGTATCATGTATATCAACAGATTTATAAGATTTGGAAAATTACCTACTATTATTTTACTGACAAATTTACTGTTGTCTCTGTCAGTACCTGGACACAGTTTACAGCCCCAAAATGTGTGTGTGTGTGTGTGTGTGTGTGTGTGTGTGTGTGTGTGTATTTTTAACTCTTAGTTTTGTATATTATGTTCATAATTATTTTTTCATCACTGTCTCAGTGTCGTAAAGCCCCGTAATTTTTGTTTATTTATTTTTTTCTTAAATTACACTGAGCTTTTATTTTTATAATATTTGACTTACTGGTCTTTCCACTGATTAAAATATGAACAGAAACAAACAAAAACTTGTATTTTCATCAGGTTCCTTTGTATTATCAAAAAGGCAACAGAATCATGAGTGTGACTAATAAAAGCTTTAACCCTAAAGTTCTCTGTGTGACTTATAGCAAGTCAGCTGCTTGGAGAGTTGTCTCTTCCCACATTGCATTCTATTATATCCATGATGATGGAAGAGATAAATATCTTAACATTCTTGTGAATATTGTTATTTTCAGAAACTCTCTCATATTTTTCATTGGTTTCTTTTCTAGTCTTATAACCCTCCTTTTTCCATTCAGGAAAGTAACATTCCAATTTCTAGCCAATTACTACTCACCAGTATCCAACTTTGTAAAAGGCCCAATCTTGACTCCTTTCCCAATAATTGTAGTTTTAAGATTCAATGTCCTCTTCAGTAGCTGGGAGTAGAATAATTTACATCTAAAATGGACTTAAAATTAGCTACAATTGTGACTATATCACAATAGCCAAGTAATTTTCATAAGAGCAAATTTGGAGGGTAAGAGACATTTTGATGGGAAACAGTGGAAAATTAGATTTATTCAAACATGTTAGTCTTCCTTACCAAAAACAGTGTTGTGATTTCATTCCTTTATCTGTTCATTCCAAAATCATTTCTAAAGTGATGGATTATACTTTAAAATACCCAAAAAAGGCACATAATTTTTATGTTTAAAATACTTCAACAATTTTAATCTAAGAATCACAATTTAAAACATTATTTGTAGAGCCATTTCTTAGCTGTGGCATGTCTTTCAAATCCACCTTTCCTGGGTTCTAGGTTACCCTGCAAACTTCTCATCTACATCTGAGATCCTTTTGTTTGTGACTTTATCTTGTTTACCAGTACATCTTGCATCAATGATGTATTCTTTAAATGGATTGCTTGTACTCCTGCAATAATATATGCCATTTTGTAATTTATAACCTGTCAATCTTTATTCAATTTCTTTTTAGTACTATGGTTATTCTTTCAGCTATAAATTCTCATAGTTCAGGAACCATATAAATCAATTGTTTTATCATAATCTTTTGTGAATAGAACCATATTACATGGTTTGTGTTCAGAGAATATCTCTGGGAGATATAAGATGTATAGGGATAAAAACCAACATGAACTTTTCCTTCCACATATATAGTAAGGTAGATTCACTTATTTATTCAAGTTTTAGGAAATGTAAATGTTTGGGTTCCTGTAGAATGGTCTATGTCTTTTTAACGGATGTTTGTAACCATTAGATCACTAGGCAATATGCTGCTGGACACTTTAAACTCTCCTACCAAATTTAACTATGTACAAGGGAGTTGAGTTAAATGCCTGTGGTACGGTATGTTAGCAAATATCCCAAATTTATGAGGCAGTGTTTACTATGGAGGGTCATGGTATATTTTTTAAAGCTGTACCATCTAAAAAGAAAATTGAAATTATAATTATAGCCTGGAAAATGGTAACTTAAGCATTGATTTTCAGTAAAAATGCCAACTCTCAGAACAATGTCCAATCTCTATGTCCCATATTCTGCTGTGTAACTTTAAGTGAATGTGATCCAATTCTTCAATAAGTTGACTAACACCAGAGTATGTAAAATTCAGAACATGATATTGTACATGATTTGTGTTAAAGAAAGGGTACTTAAAAAATTAGGGAAGAGGTATCCTCCTGGACCCTGCAGTTTGCTATTGAAGATTCTTTATAGATCCATTTCTAATAAGCATTCCTCCTCATCACAATTTTAGATTTTCTCAGTCTCCTTTGGAGATTAAATACAAAGGAAATACCATTTATCTGTACAGGGGAAATTTATAGCATCTATAATCCTTTCATAAACAGATATATCAACCACCACATTAATACAAAAGTGCAATCTGAAGGCAGAAGGCCATTATATTTACTTACTGTCAGTTATAAAACTGTAGTTGCAAGTCATGCATGATTTTAATATGAGTTGATAATATGCTATCAGTTGGTGGGAGCTATAGATTGAACTCATACAGATTTTTGGCTTCAGCTTCAAAGTAATCAATCAAGTGAAGATATAAAAATCATTTTATTCCTTTCAATTGAAAAGATATGATTTAAAATGCCAGCCCTTAGGTATATGACTGAGATTCCTGTAATCAATCATGTAAAATACACCATCTAATTTAATAAATTTCTGGAGGTAGCTTTGGGGGAAAATAAACTTTTTCATTGCATAATATAGATGAAGTTCATACATCATATATGCATAAATAGTAAAGATACACACAGACCTTTATTTTTTCATGTGTTTCTTTCTGCCTAGTGATCTTGGCAAGTAAATGGATTTAGAGAACCTTGCACTATAAGTCTTGGGAAGGCAGTATTATCTATTGTATCTGATCATCATCGACTATGAACTAGAGACTAATTTCAGACCCAGGTCAGATAATCCTTTCCATTAACATCTATCTTTAAACAGCCTAATTCCAATACTACTTAACTATAGGATATAAACTTGAGTTTCAGTTTCTCTATATCCAGACTAATTTCATCTGTTTATAGGGCTGTGACATTATGATAAAAAATCAGTAAGAAGGCTTTACATGTGGAAACTTAATAATGCTATCTAGAAACCTAAGTATATGCTTAAAAGAGGGGAAAGGAATGTTTGTTGCCCTTCTAAAAACTTATAAAGAACTGTGTTGTGTTTATCTAGAGCATAATCTTATTCAGGGCAACTCTTCCCTGAGGAATTGGTCCCTAATCAACCTCTAAATAATGACAACTTGGTCTTTGCATGAGCATATTCCTACTCCTTTTTGAGCTACAGATTTCTTTTGCACAATGAGAAATTTGTGTTAGAGGAGGATATCACATGGTTTTAGCTCACTTCTAAAACTGTGAGTTTTGAGGTTTATTATGGTGGTTAGAATGAGAATGGCCCCCATAGGCACTTGTTTGAAAACTTAATCCTCAGTTGGTAGAACTGTTTGGGAAAGATTACTGGGTATGACTTTGTTGGATGAAGTGTGTCACTGGGGATGGACTCTGAGGTTTCAAAGTAGTTACCATTTCATTAGGTCTCTTTCTCTCGCACTTATTTGATGATGCAGTTGTAACCTCTAAGCTATTGCTCCAGTGTCCTTCTTCCCTGCCTGCTTCCATGTTCCCCTTCATGATGGAAAGAACTCTAAACTTTTGGTACTATGAGTTCCCAATAAAATGCCTCTTTTGTAAATTGTGTTGGTCAAAGGGTTTTGTCAAGGAAATAGAAAAATAAGTACAATTCTTAACTGCAGAGGATAGGTGCTACATATTCTGTTTGTAAATCACAACTTGGACAAGACTCTTTAATCTACCCATTATTTGGGAAATTCTAATCAATTATTTTTGGCATTGAGGGTATAATGTAATACTGTCAAAAGTTGAATGTGGAAAATTCTTTTCCATGAATAAAACCCTTTAAAAATTATTTCTCTAAAAAATAAAAACAATTCATTGTATTTCTATACTCCATTCTCAGTCTTACCTTTTAGTATATTTGGTTTAAATATACCTAACAAGTTATGATTGGGTTGGAATCACTTCTATGAATCATTTGACTACACAGATGATTATTTCTGTGTTCTATGAATCTTTTAATAATGTGATTTAGAATACTTAAAATGGCAACTTATTTGAGGCTCAAATTTATATCAAATTGTTTTTTCTACAATACAGCAAGGACTTTCATAAATCAGAAATTTGTTTAATAAACTTTTTTTTTTGTATTTTTGATGCTAATATCCATGAATGTAAAACCTGTAGTAAGTGGAAATTTTATTCCTGAGGAGAGGAGTGAAAAGTAGAATATAATGTAGAAATTTAGGTAGTCAGTATAGAAAATATGTTTGACAATTTCTACTGACATCTGGAATCTTAAATGTATGCCTTCTTCTGTGAGAACTTATTACTCTCAGCTAATCAACCTTAAAGCTCTGGTTTCTCCTCATTCACTATCTGTGTACTTAAGAATATGTATATTTTGCATATTCCCTTTTTCATTCTGACTCTTTGCCAAATCTACTCATACTTTATGAAGCACAGAGAATGGTGTAATAAGATTTTGTTACTCCATCATTTCCCCACATAGCAGAGATCTGGGTTCCTTTTCTTCTTCTTGGTCATTAATGATGCAACAGGCTTAGACATTTAACTTCATTCTAGTGCTTTATTTTTTCTTTCATTTGCCTATTTCTTAGGAGTTTTTCATCTTACTTGCCATACTTGGTTATACAAAGACTTCCTGGGGCCAATTTTTCTGCAGTTATAAACCTTTAATATTTTTTACTTATCCACTGGTTGAAAAAGCAGCCTCTGTCATCACAGAATAACTATTAGGGATTTAAAATAGAAAACGGCTCAGTATTTACTAATCCTGACAGTTCTAACAGTATGTCTCACTTCTAAAAGTGGACCTGAATTTTTAACCCTTTCTTCATTAAGCCAAATGGTTTTTGAAATTTCATGATACACTGTGTCACACATCACTGCAGGAAATTGAAACTCATTGTCTTGCTCCAATATCCCTTTTGAGTTGAAATTAGAATGATTTGATACCTGCAAAGTCACCAAAATTGTGAGGTAGGTTCTGTCACAAACATTTCTCTTGGCTCTTGTCTGTCATAAGAATGTTTCCCGCCATGTTTTCCCTCATTTTTGAGATACACCCTGGGAATGAACTGTCCGTCTTTTAAACTCTCTTTAATCATTGTTCTGGAGGTTTCATCCAGTAACCTGGTGATAAGCAGTATCTATACTTGAAAGTCTGCCATATTTCTACAAGCTCTGAATTCTCCTTTATCAGACTCATACGTCTACCTGAACATTTGACATCAAAATTAAGTATCTAAATATTTTTAGGATGTATGCCCCAAATTATCCACATATGATCATCGAATGTGTACACTTTTTAATGTAAACGTATTTCAATAGGTTCTGCAAAAGACTAAATAATTTCTTTCTGTGAGTTGGGTCCATATGGACTTGACAACCCAAGTTAATTGTCCATAACATAAAGACAAGTGGAAGGAGATATAGGATTGTAGAAAGTTGAAGGATAGATGGGATTCTAAAAAGTGCAAAGGTAGATAAGATGATGCAAAGCTGACCTCTATACATGTGCTGTGGAATGTATGCTCTGTGAAGTAACAATCACTTATTTTTTAAGAATAAAACAACTAGGAAATCCAATACAAACCTTTCCTAAACAATAATGTCTATCTTTGTAAGTTACACATGGAGTTTTCATCTGTTAACCATATATTAAGTCCTCTTCCTTTACAGTTCATTTTCAATATATTAGTAAGCCTTAAAAATGAGCCCCCCAAATATACATAGTCCAAACATTTGTTGTCATTTTGTCAAGCACAGCCATGGCTTGTCACTTTTCTTCCTCCTTGTTCTCCTTACCAACTCCCATCCCATCCCTTTTCTGCTTGCCATGGAGGTTACGGCCTTCCATGGGGACTCTTCAAAATCTGTCATATCATTAGGAGCAGGGCTCAGGCCCTTCTCCATGTGTCTAGGCTGAGAGAGTATCCCTCTATGTGGAGTGGGCTCCCAAAATCCATTCATATATTAGGGATAAATACTGATCCACTACTGGAGGCCCAATAGACTGCTCAGTCTTCCCAAATAACACCACATTCAGGGAATCTGGGTTGGTCCTATGCAGGTTTCCCAGCTATCAGACTGTGGTGCATGAGCTCCCTCTTTTTCAGGTCAGAAGTTTTTATGGGTTTCTCTAGCCTTTCACTGTTTTATAACCTCCTACACAGTCCTCTGCAACCTGCTTCTAAGAACCTCTCTTAAGGCTCCTTCCCCTTTCTCTTTTATAGCCACAGAGTGGTCATAGGTCATTACATGCCAGTGACTTGTCTTCTGAGAGCTTGCCATTGCTTCTCTTTGTCTGGAATGTTTTCTTCATAGGATAGTACCTTGCCTTTCCTTCAGACCTCTCTTACTGCATTTGGTCTTTGTACAATATTTTCCTTCACATTGAGGTCTTTCATAACCAGTGTATTTGAAAATGCACTATGTGAAAACTTTGGTTACCTCTTAGCCCACAAAAACCCTGGCTGATGAGTTGTTTCATTTATATGGCTTGTATGCCTATTGCCTGGAAAATACTCAAATTTAGGTGGCTGCTACTTAAATACTGCTGAATTAACAGGAGAATAAAGTAAGAAAAGCAATGATTCCCACCCCACTCTCTTTTCATCCTCCTTACCCCACCACTTTGCTATTCAACATTGCCCATAATTATTCCATTTATTGAGAAACTTATTCTACAAATGTCTGTATTCTGTAGCTTTTCACCCTCTCAGTGCTACAGAGATTAACTTTTTATATTAAGTGGGGAAAAATAGCTATAGGTGAAAGAAATCACAAAGTGCAGGAATTAAAACTAATGAATATTCATTCCTTTTCTCACTTAACGGTGTGTTTGAGAACAATATTTAGCAGTTATGACTCAGAAAGTAAGAAACACAGTGGCCCAGAAAGATCACAGTCCCAGATCTGTTTGCTTTTTCCTTTTTGTTATAAGGTAGAGTCAGTGGCTAAAATCAATATACAAATACATATAGAGGTCAAATGCAGAAGTCTATGCAGGAAAGAACATTTTATTATATGTATTGTACTTTAAGTATTGAAAGACTATTTTCAGAATCTCATTTTCCTTCTGGTAAATTTACCTTTATATTTTCTTGGCTAGAAATAGGCACACAATCTCAGAATAACAAAGAAAGAGAACTTGGATCAAGACGAATATGGTTGCTAGATCAGTATTTCACCTCCCATTCCTTCTCAGGTCTTAATTTACATATAATGCCATGCTGGATATCGTTCCTGACTGATCTTTATCACAAGTCTAGGTTAATAGGCCTTCTTCAGAGGGCTCCATAGGCTTTGTTAGAAGAGTGCATTAATCTTGTCTTATAAGTGAGACTCCTTGTGCATTATTTTTCCATCTACAGGACATTATAAAATACAACACAAGAAAGTATAGAGCTCTCTGGAAAACAATATACTTTTGTTATTACTTTTATAATATTAAGCATCTACTACCAACCTATAGAATGGATAAGTAAACCCAGGAATGGATAGATCAAAATTACATGGATTAAAATTAAAGATGCAGCTACTGATGGGAGTGAATACCTTTAATCCCAACACATAGGGGGCAGATGTGATCAGATCTCTCTGAGCTCAAGGACGTCTTGATCTACAAAGTGAGTTCTAGGACAGCCAAGACAGTGAATCACTGAATTGAAGACAACAACAACAATAATAAATATAATATATTGATTATTTAATAATTATAATACAATATATCAATATAATTTTATATTATTAGTAATATAAAATTAGATTTTTTTCCTCTTAATGAGTTTAAAAATCACTTAATTTTTTTCCAGGCAGGACTATCTCAATCTCATTCTTAGGCATCCCAAGTCTAAAATTTAAAATTTATTATCTTCAACCCTGTTTCCTACTTCTTTTAAGTACTTGACCCTTGTCATTTAAATAATTTAACATATTTTATACATTTATATGACCTTTGATCATTATATGACACAAAACTATAAGATTTTATTTCTTCAACATCAATGGACATCAAGATGTAGCTATGTGGCCTAAATGGAATGTTGTATCTTCATTATATTATACATATTTTAATATATCATGAATATACAGAGGACATCATTTTGGATGAAGGGTGGACATGATGAGTCTCTGCTTATGCTTAAAGCTATGACTGATTTTGGAACAGTTACTCAGCACACAGGTTTAATACTAGTTAAGGGGAAGAAAAAGCAGCTCATGGATGGTTAAATTTAGAGAATGTAGAACATTAACCTGAATTTCAACTTCATCTTCCACTTTGTTTTACATTATATACAATACTGTGCATAGCAGTTAATGATCAAAGCCTTAGTTTCTTTAACTCTGATGTGAGGACCAACATCACTTTCTGTCAGGGACTGTTGGGTACTTGTAATTTTATTCCCTTTATCAAGTGATTAGTCCAGTGTCTGGCACACAGTTTGTTTTCAATAAGCCCTGAAATTTATTATTGTCATTAGTATAAACAAGGAACCATTAGATTATAAAATATGAAGTAATTGACTGTGCAAAATCATGTGTTAAAGTAATTATGGTAAATTAAATCGATATCTGTTTCTCCTAATGGTTAAGAATGCTGGGCTTGGTTTCTCCTACTTTAAGAGCCTGGTATCAAAAAGCTGCTGTACTGCAAGTGGGAGAAATCAATAAAATCTTTCATGGGTCCCACATTCTTTAGCCCCTATGAAGTCATCATAAGACTTGCCCTGTTTCTTTGAATTTTATTTGAAGTCTTCCTCCCTGGTAACAGGAACATAGATTTGAATTAAGGGATTTTTAAGTTTGAGGACTGTTGAAGACATAAGTTGTCATCAGATTGAACCAACACAATCACAGAATTGTACCCATGAAGAAATTAACCCTGTCATAATGTAGTGAGCTATTTGCTACTAGTACTAAAGTTGAACACAGGTTACTGGAATACATTCTCACTCCATACACCACCTTGCCTTCTACTGAATTATTCAGAGGACAAGAAAGAAAAATCCAGTGTTGGTGATTTGATTAGGAGGATTCCAGGAGCAAGTTAAGCTAGGGTCATTGGACAGAGGTGGCAGAGGTAATATTGTAGAGGCAATGGAACCTGAAATATATTCTAAATTTTTCCTGAGCTATATTACTCACCATTCAAAATAGATTAATGTCTAATTTGTCCATCCACTCAAAACAAGATTTTCATCTCAGGAACATTTTAAAAATTAAGAATCTTTTATAAATTGGTAACTGTAGGTGATATTTGTTCTTTGTAAATCAGAAGTAAAAAAATAGTTAAATAGTGGTAAATTTGAAAAATTGTATTAACTCCTTGGCTATTGTCATTCATTGGAATCTAGATACTATCCTTTTCTCAGGGACAACCCTCATTTATCAGAACATCTCATTTACCAATATTTTCTGAACATTTGTATTACTCATGAACATGTTTGGACTCCTGTGATTATACATGAACACATGTTAGAGAAGCTCATTTAAAATTATCTAATTATCCCTCAGCTAGTATTTCCATCTCTTTTACAGTAATACTATGTGGTTAGATCAAATAATAGGGGAGAACAGTTAGAAAGCTAATGAATCAATGACTGTTTATACTACTCTTTGGAGCTCAAACATGGGATTCTTTTATGGAGGGACACCAGCCTAGTAAAGGACTGACTGGGAACCCAGAACATCATGGGAACTATCAAGACTTCCATTACTTAAAATTCTAAGCTGAACATGCTTTGTTTAATAAAAATTCTCCTATCTCTGTGTCTGTATATCTGTCAATTTTTACCCCTCTCAGCCCTTTCTTCTTTTTCTCCCTCTTCTCTCCACCTCTTCTCATTCCCCCATCCATCTTTCTTCAGTTGCTCTCTTCTTCACAGATTAGTTATTTTAGTTTTTAAATTCAATTCTCCTGCCCCATGTAACGGCTTCTGATTTCCAACATTAGACTGAGTTTGCCTTTAGGATTACTACATGAAACTGGGGAAACTATTTGAATTTGAATTTCCAAAGGGGAAAAAAAAACTACTCTTTACTCTTTATCACAGTAATGTCTCAAATGTTGCACAAATCCATTTATTATAAAAATAATGTACTGTTAGTTGAAGTCCAAATTTGAATGGAAAATGTGATGACATGTAGAAGTCTTAAGCTACTCAGATAAATGCATAGTTTGGTTTGAATAAACTCTTATGTTTCAATCATTATTTATATTTTTGTTTATGCCACATTGTACTTTGTATACCTGCTACATGTGAGGCTCAAAATTATATGGAAAGCCAAATACATCTGATACAATGGTAGACTAGTTTGTTTTTTAAAAAAAATTAATAGTCATTTAACTTGCAGTACAATGTGTAAATTACCTTTGCTTGAAAAAAAACTGCTTCAAAGTGTGATATTTTTAATTGGAGATAGCATATAGTGATATCACATGACTTTATGGTATATGCAATGTAAATTTTACTCACTGTGCTCTTTGATAAATGAGGAAACTGAAGTGTTTTCAAAGACCAATTTTCTGGACATATTGTCTAGTATTCCAGAGTACTTAATGTGAAACAAAGTCCTAGGCTTGGCACTCAAAGCAATGTTGAAAAGGAAAGCCCAGTTTCATGAATGAGAAAAAAAAAAAAAAAAAGGAATCTAGAACCAGGTTTCCATATAATAAGCTAGTGTGGTAAAATGTGTGAGACAGCACACTGAGTGGATCTCTGGACAGCAAAACTAGCCAAGTTTTGCTCCAGATTCAGTGAGATACCATGACTTAAAATATAGGTTGAAGAAATTCTAATGGGAAAACAAGGTTTCTATACTCACACAAACAGGTGAGCGTGTGCACGTGCATACTTGCACCCACACCCACATGCATGCGGGCACACACACACACACACCATAATGAATCATCATTTCATTTTTTTCTTAGATCCTTTCTTCACTGTTAAGGAATTATTTTATTTATGTTTTTTTAGTGATGTTTAGAAACTCATGTTTAGAAAGCTATATCACTATGAAAGCACAGATGATGAATTTTCACAAAGGTAGTTATTACTAGGCAGGGAGGAAAACCAGTGTTATCAACAGACAGCCATTCAATGTTGACATGAAGGCCTAGTTCTGTTCTGTTGAACAATTCACCTTCTATCCCAATTCTTTTTAATACTATCAAACTTCAGTTTTGCATGTTTGTTTTCTAAAATCAAAGCAATAGTACCTATAATAATAATACCTATATTAATACTTACTTATTTCATTACATCTTTTGCTTGTGAAAATTTTCAGGTTGTTCAATGTGTTGATAATTATTTTCATTCCCAAATACCCTATTATGAACATACCAAAACTTGTCAATTCTACTATTTGGTGAGTTTTTGGCTTTTATCCCAATTTGAGTCTATTATTAGTAGTACTGCAGTTAATTCTAATAGACATGATGCAGTGTGAATTCCTATTATTAATAGCAATCCTGAAAACATTGTCATATCTGTATGACAGAAAGCACATCACTGTATTCAGATGAAGAAATCAACAACAGAATTGCAGAGTTAGAGGTACATATGCTTATTTATGAACAGTTCCAGAAAGGCAACATTCCTACATCTCAGATAATCTACAATGTACCATTTGTGATGAAGAGTTTGGGTGGGTCTGCTCTGTGAATTATGTACATATAGCTTTCTATATGTCATAGCTTTATTTTGCATCATTTGGATAAGTGAATATCTCAAGTATGGTTATATTTGTGTATGTGTTCTATTAATTTTTGTTTTTAATTCCTTCTGTCCATTTTTTTTCTGTTGGCCTTGCTGCTTTGGATATTATTTTACATTAGTTCTGACTCATTCTGGAATTCAATGCCACATGTACTATTTCAAATGTCTCCTTGAACCTAGGGAAACTTTTTTTTTTTTTCTACAGCATCAGTGTTTTTTGTTTAACATAGATCAGCTTGTGTAATTTAACTTTGTTTATATGTGGGGCATTTAGTGTCCTGGTTAAAGAGTTTCATTGAATGAGGTTATAAATATATTTTATGGTGTCTTTCAAATATTTTGTTTGCAGTCCATCTTAAATTTTGTGTGGTGTAATATAAAGGACGTTTTTCATGTGGTTGTCCAATTTGCTCATCTAACATCATTTATGGGCATGACTCTTCTTATCTAAACTTTTGTTTCACCTCTTCCTTAACTGAAATGACAACATATATTCCCACAATACCTACTGAGTATTTATTCTTATCTACTACTGTGTTGACTCCACGTACTAGAGATAAAAGTATTTACTGCTTGTATAATCTGCCCTATGCCCTTTACTGAAAATATGTCACAAACAAGCGTTATTCTAGTCCATGTGACTGTTAAATATAGTTAATAATTTTATCATATTCTGAATATGAAGTAAAAAGAAAGGAAGGAAAATAAGTGGTATTGAGAATTAAGAAAGGAGCAGGTAGTAGGTTTTGTCTTAGAAGATAGGAAGTTACAGATTTTAAAAAATATTTCACTTCTCCCAGGATATGGTTGTTCTCCACACATTCACAGAAGCTGACTGTTGGACTGTTAGATGACTTGGATGACAGGACAATAGTAATGACACTGAGAAAGATCTTGAAAGTCAGGAGCAAACACAGGCTCATCTGGCTTACTGTTTGCTGATGGTGGGAGGTTTTTTGTTTTATTTTGTTTTTTCTGTGTGGAAGGGAAAAACTATTGGAGAGATTCAAGAGGAAAAAAGGTAACAATTTGTTTTGTAAGGTTGTATGGGGAATATATAGGTATCAGGAAATGCATCACAATGAAGCAGGCATTCTGTTACAGTGGTCCCCAAGATTCACAAAATAGCAGGAAGCCCTGAGGTCATCCAAGAAGATTCAATAAGCACTTCTTTCTTGTCCCTGTAAAATTTAAGTGTGTTCAGTCTTTTCTAGTCAACCCAGAGGGCCATTCCTTATCATAATATTTACTTATTGCCTAACTAGTACCTGTGTTTGAAACCTAAGTGACTGTTTAATATACTAGCTCAGCAAGGAAAAGAACAATGTCCTTCTTTATTCCCACATGGTAAAAAGCACACTGGTTTTCAATGTGTTATCTAAAAGCTGTGAAATCCCAGGAGGATTCAGGGGGTGTTCAGTGAAGGGACGGCCTTCTAAGTCTCACATGATGTATTTCCCAGATTGTTTAGGTGATGGAGACCATGACTATGGCATTAAGGAGCAGATCAGTTTGAGGATTGCCTTGTTTTCCTTGCCTTTTGCTCTCTGTAACCTTTGGTCATGTGCTTTTACATTCATTGAGTAACCTTCCCACAGGTGCCAATCAGGGTTAATTTGGGGAAGTAAAGAGCTTTTCCAGATGCAAATTGTTGAGATCATTGGAATTAAAATTAATTAATTAACATATTCAAGCTTCTTTGATCCAATAGCAACCTCCTGTCAACTAATCTCTGTCATTACTCTCGAGGTTGTCACTTTGTGGTCAGCCATGGTGGGGAGCATAGAATTTACCTAAATCCCTGGGGAATAGCAATTACATTGTATTACAAGCTTATTTTTAAGCAAGATTCTGTTCTGAACTTTAAAAAACGAGCCTTTTCTCGAGAGCCACTAGATGGCGCTAGAATTCCTTCTGCCTCTACTTCTTATCCAGAATCAGTTATCCAGTTGCCACCCACATTGATCCTACACCTAAGCTGGGTCCAATGGGATGGAAATGTATTCTTTTTCTGGGAAAATCTTAGGTTCAACAAGACTGTGTGTGAAAGAAAATACCTCATGGCCTTGGTGATTGTAGAACTTTCTCTTTTCTTTGTCTAGCTTTGCTTTACCACCACATGGTTTATCCATTCCCTTATCCATCGAAGAATGGGGAGTAAAAGAAAGTAAAAATAGAGGCAGTAGCTTATGGGAGTTTTCAGATCCTCGGAAACCCGATCTCCCTTTCCGATATCACACACAATTTCTGTTTGTAAACATGATGCATGATGTGTGCCAAGCTATTTATGATGAAGTCATTATCAACTTGCCTTTTCCTGCCTCTATACACCATTCAAACTGCACAGTATCTTTTCCGGGTGGCCAGAGAATCACTGCCCAGGATTCTCTCTTCCCGGGATCTGTGGTCATTAGTTAGGTCAGGCTAAATCCCCTCAAAGTAAGAGATTCATTTTCCTAATAGTGCATCCAAGCCACCACTTCCTCCTACGAAAATTCGCATGTTAGCCATTCCCCCCTACCCATTCAAAGACCAACAAGATCACAATACTTACCAGATGGTACAGACTAAGTAGCTTTTCATTTCCAGTAGCTTGTCAGCTCTAGTGTTGCAATCTCCTGGAAATACTTAAAACACAGATTGCTGGATATCACCCAGGGTTTATGAAGCAGGAAGTCTAGAGACAGCCTGAGAGTTTGCCCTATCATCTCTGAAGCCAGGGCTGAGCTTCTTTCTTCCAGGAACCAGAGGAATTGCCCATCCTGTTTCAGAACCCGGGGTCCACTGAAGTGAAATGATTGCTCAAGGTCACAAAGTAAACTGAAATTAGCAAGGACTGTGATCCGGGAGTCTTTTAAGCATAGCTCTGTTAAGTCCCCATTCAAATCTGGACTGGTTAGAAAATTTCTTTTCTTCCCTTTATGGAGAAAGGATTTGCTGAACAAATTTACAGATGAAATCAGATGGTAGGTGAATTGTTTAATCTGTAATCACTTAAAATAGAGTTCTTTTTTTTTTTTAATTAAAGCATGAATTATAAGGAAGCTGTTTCTAAGCACAGGGGCTGACCTTTTCATACAAGCACCACTGTGAAGTTCTTTGTAGCAGCCCTTGCACCTGGGCAAAATTCCAAGGAAACTTGCTCTCTCGATTTACCTACCCCCCACCAGCAATTAATGCTAACATTTTTTCTCACATCTCAATACATGCCAGAATGCTTTCTTACAATAACTTGAACATTTTAGATTTTGTAAAATGCTCAAATGGAAATGGACAAATTCGAGATTTACTTAGGAAGGACATTTTTAAAATAATAAAATTGTTCCAGAATTGTGGAGCTGTCAACCATTGTGGTAAGTAGCATGCTCACACAGATATATGTATCTATGTGATAATCATAATGATATTTATAAATTTGTTTTTGTGGCTGTCTTCTGTTTGGCTAAACAGATGCTGGTTTTCAAGTGGTTTTGGTAATAATATGTAGTTTCATTTTTGTACTCTACTAAAACTAAACAGAACTTAACAAAGCACATGCATAGGATAACAAGAATATTTGAGAATAAAGCCCATACTCTTATAGTATGTGAATTACAAGCCATAAAATATATCCATCAAAAATCTCCATGCAGTCTGCTTCAAACTGAGATTGCTCTTGAACACAGGACTTCAGAGGAGGTGAAATGAAGTGCAGAGGTCTTCATTCACATGAATGATATTATTTAATAAGAAGATGATTAGAAGACCAACAGAATAGGAAAGCCATAAATAGAAGGGAGAGCATGTGAAAGCACAGTTGTGGTCAAACAAGGCAGAACATCCTTGGAAAAAAATTCGTCTGTTGAACCCGCAGTCCTGGACTTGTAGCTTTCAGAAATGTGAGGAAATATATTTCTATCTTTTAAACTATGATAATTGATAGTTTGCAATAACAACTATTGGAAAACAAAACAGAACAAAACAAAACAAAGGCAAACTGAAAGTAATACATACTCATGGATGGAAACACTGGGTAGAAACACACATATAGCAAGTATCTCCTAAGAAAGATAATGCAGTCATGTTCTTAATAATAAAGTGAAGTTTTATAAGATACATTAAGAGGGTGTTCTTAAAAGTAGATGGATGTGCAATATCAGTTACTTAGGAAAGAGACATACCCACATACAGCATTATTTATAAAGGAAAAAAATTAAAAATTCAATTATTGTGAAAGATTCAAGAATTTATAAATCTTCAACAGATTATATTTTAAAATCCAAACACATGTCCCATCTATTCCTAAATAAACCTTGCACAGCACCAACAAAAATGTATATTTAAGATCAACCACAATATCTGGGTTTTAGCTCAGCTTGCACAATTGTTGCCTAGTATGTATGAAGGCCTGTCTTCCACCCCTAGCATTGCATAATCCAGACATAGTGGTCCCCACCTACAGTGCTAGGAAGAGAAGCAAATGCAAGAGAATCAGGAGTTGAGAGTTATCCTCAGATCTGTAGAAGGTTTGAGGCAAGCTTTTGATAATGAGGAAACTTGCTTCAAATCAACTAATCAGTGCAATCAATCACCAAAAAAATAAACACACACAAATAATTTTTCCTAAGATCTTAGCTCCTATATACATAGATTCTCTAATATAATGCCAAGTGGTCAACCCTTATATATATATATATATCGGAGTTAGAAGGTTTGTACACACACACACACACACACACACACACACACACACACACACACACTTAACAATAATAGTTAAAAAAAAAATCAGGAATTTGGGAAATGTTGCCGGAGAAGTGAGATACAGGAATCATGTAGATGTGTGTGACATTCTCAAAAATATATAATTAAGCTGTCACTGTGACAAAGTGTCACTGGAGTGACACTTTGAGGATCCAATAAATTGGTATGAAGAAAAGAGGGTTTATGGGATTTCTGACTTTTAGGAAACTCACAAAGAGAAGGGATTATGCCTTTACTCTTTAATTTTTAATCTCCTGTGAGTATCTAAGTCCTTAAAATCTAGAGGATACTGACTAGGTAATTTTAGAATAAACAATTGTTAGAAAAGATATTTCTGAGTTTAAATAGTCCATACTTCTATTCAGTATTTCATATGATTGTAGAAAGGTGATGAGCAAATTAATGAATATCACATTTCTATCTTCTTGATAATGATATTCTGACAGTGAATATTAAAGCACACAATCACAGTGGTCTATTATGAAAACAATAAGTGTATATTGATGATGATCCAAGATAGAAACATTTTCTACAGATGGCTTCTCCAGATCTATATACATCCTGTGAGGTTTCCTTCTTATTTGCAATTGTGGAAATTTCCAGTTATGTTTCTTAAAAGCTAAAACTATATTTAAACTAAGATATTCAGTTATCTCAGCTATCTGGAAAAAATTTTGAAGTACAGTTCTCAATTTAATTGACATTTGTATATGCTATAAATTAGGTATCATTTTTGTTTTTATTTTCCTACAGATTGTAATGTCATATTTTTATCTTAATGATTTTCACTCAAGTAGAACTACATCACTCCCCCTTTTCCATTTCCTTTCTCTATCCCCTCCCAGATGCTCCCGTGAGCTTTTCCCATGTCTCCTCACTCTCAAGTTGATAGTCTCATTTTCTTTATATATGCATATATGTAAACAAACAAATATATGAATGAATTTAAATATATGAATTTATATCAAACTCAGATACCACTGTCAATTTTCAAGTTTGTTCAATAGTTTGTTAACTCACAGTATACACAGATTGCTTTTCCTCACCCACTGAATATTCTTTTAAATTCAATTTTAATGTCTCCATATTATTATATAACATGGATTTAGCATACTTTGTTCAGTAAGGCTCTGGATAGCTCCAGATTTCACTATTAAGGGATTCATTGTAAAGAACCTTTTGGCACATAGACTTACAACCCTCAACTAAATTTTATAGCACCTGCTGTCTATTTCCAAGGTGTTCTCCTGAACCCCAACCTTCAGTGGACACTACTACTATATGTTGTAGAAATGCTAGGGTATGCCCTGGTTTAAAACAAAACCAAATAAATAAATAAATAAATAAATAAATAAATAAATCTCTTTGTGGTTTTTGCAACCACTTCTGATATTTTAATCTCAGTGTTGTCTGAGACTCATTCATGGGTCTTGTTATAGGACCTAGAATGGAATTGAGATATGCTGATCTTGGCATGAAAGTGCAATGAGATTGGCACAAGTTAGTGAAAACTTTAATGTGCCTAAGCTAAGGCACCTGCCATTGTAGTTACATCAAGCAGGTCAAAATGACTTGGGTGAAGTCTGCTATAGCCTCATACGAATGAATACTCTCTTTCAGGAAGACCACAGACTTTCCTATGCAGATGGAACTGGTAGATAGAGGTAGCAAATGCATAGGAAAAATAATACAGTCTAAGGAATTTTAATGCTGCTACCACTACTGTATATGTCCAATTTTGAAAATTCTGAAAACCAGGGTAGGGATGTTAATCTTACTTAAATTTCAGTTTCAAATACTTTTAACTTTCTAAATACATTTTTGTAGTCATAGATCATGCTACTTGGGGTTGTTTGTTTTTAAGTTCTTTGAATATTTTTACTTGGCTTTAGAAGTTGAAGACAGATAGTTAAGGTTATAGTTTTCCTTAGTTAGGATCAAAGATAAGTTACATATAGGACTTTGGACTCAAAAATATAGGATATATGATAAAATATTTTCTTTAAATCTTGCTAAATGTTAATGGACTAAATATTGTTAACTGTGATTCTTATTTGATAATTGTTATGTTATATATTTTGCTATGTTAAGGTTAAAACTCTTTTTATATTGGACAGAAAAGAGGAGATAATGGGAGATGTCATTGTGTAAATATGTTTCTCTTACTGGTTAATGAAGAAAGCAATATTGGCCAATAGAAAAGCAAGATAGGCGGGGCTAGGAGAAAGGAGTTTTGGAAGAGAGGTAGGAAGAGATTCAAAATGTAGGACCGAGGGAGCAGAACTCCTGATCCTCTCTCCGGTAAGATGAGACCACGTGGAATTATTTAGATTAATAGAAATGGGTTACTATTTAAGACAGAGCTAGTGAATAAGTAATGTTAGTAACAGGCCAACAACATTATATCTAAAAACAAAAAAATTAATATTCTAGAATGAGGTGTTTTATTTCTAAAATCAGATATATTATTCCTGAGCATATCTCTGGGTAGGGGCTAACATTCAGTGAGTAAAATGATTGTAAGCATAATGATCCAAGAATGTTCTTCAGAACCCAGGAAAAAAAAGGCCTCCATAATAAAGCATGCATGTAGTTCCAACATCTAGGAGGCTGAAACAGGGAAAAGTTTTGTGGGACAGCTATCTAGTCTAGCCTATTTGGTGACTTGAGACCAGTGAGAGTCCCTGTCTCAAAACAAGATTGAAGGTACCTGGAATGGCATTTCAGTTTATGTTCTAGTTTTCCTATGCATATGACCTTAAAGGAATGTGTACTCCCACATCAGTGCAAGTGTACTCACACACAAACACGCACACACTCACTCAAATATACACACATACACACAGACCTACACAGACACACATACACAGATACATACATACTTGAATATACAAACCCATACGTAAAGATATATACACATACACTAACACATATGAACAGCAAGAGTTTTCTCATTAAGTTCACTGCTTTTTCCCTTTTCATTTTTATTTCAGTTTTGATAATGACATGCTAAAATTTGCTTATAATAAGATATATAACTTTTAGTAAATTATATTATTGCTCTGTGCTTAGGGAGAACTTTGTACTCCAAACATCAGATACAAATATTGCCATCCTACCAACTGAGCCTATTGCTCAGAGTATGAGATAAGTATATAGTATGCCTTCCCAAGTAGTGAGCCAGCAATGATACCTTTTTGTACCTGCAGCATTTTCTTAATTGGAAATAGGAGCACAGACCAGAAAGCATACTGAATAGGTGAGCCTACTGATGTAACTTCTAGAAAGCACTTTGAGACATGACCTTCAGCAATTCAAATGACTATTCTGATTCCTTCATACTTCATCTATAAAATTAAAACAGTGCATTGCAAAAAAAAAAAAAAAAAAAAGCCATTTCAATTTCACCTTAAATCTCCTTGGCTCCTCTGTACTGTCTCCAATCTTATGACATACTCACCACTCCCACACCTGTGAGTAAGGCAGCCAGGACTATCCAGGAAAAATTTTTCCTAGGTCTTTCTAAGTCTTACATGGCCAGTGAATCTGTATCTTCACAGCAATTCATGAAGTTGCTTAATAAGCACATCAGATACAAATAACGTAGCTGTAATATTCTTAAAAATCAAACCTACTATGGGTTCTAACATAAATGCCTATTAGGTAACTGTACTAAGAAATTGCCTGGTTATCCTGTACTTAAAGATATATTTTAATTCTACTGACATCCAAAATTCTAATTTAACTGCCTTTTTTGCCCCATTAACTCTGTGCATGTGTGTGTTATTGTATATCCTCGTGTGTTAGTACAGCTCAGAAGCCATGTGTTTTGTACATCATAGCCTTCATAAGAAACACCAGCATGCCCTTGAATATCTAGTTCAAGAAACAAACACTAAAATTTGGAGTTTTGAAAAATCTCCTATGATATTGGGTGTGATTGTTAGTTTGGAAATGATTTAACCCACTCTTTTTAGCTGAACTCTAAATCTCAGCTTTTAAAGGTTTAGGCAGTACTTCAGTATTGTGCTATTTTGTGTGTGTGTGTGTGTGTGTGTGTGTGTGTGTGTGTGTGTGTGTGTGTGTGTAGGGTTGTTTTTTATTATGTTATTTTTTCTTTATTTTCTTTCTGTGATTTATTGAAGAGAAATTCTTTAGTAACCTCACTTTTTTTTCCTGAAAGCATGTATGTACAGTCATTTGATTTGGAAAAAACAAAAAATGGATACAAATGTATTGGTGCCAAATATATTTATAGTTACACAATTATAGTTACATTCATAGTAATTATATTTATAGACATGATATGCTTGAGGTTTCAAGAGAATGGTGGTGGAATCTCTCCATAGAGAAATGTGTTTGTATGTGGGCATGTGCATATGATTACAGGTATCTTCAGAGACTATAGGTGTCAGATCTTCCTAGAACTGGGGCTATAGGTTAATAAGCTATCCAACTGAATGTGGAGAAACATCTTTACCAAAGGCAACTTGGGAAGGAAAGGGTTTTCTTTACTCATAGTTCCATATAGGAGTTCACCATCAAAGCAGTGAGGGCAGGAGCTCAAGCAGAGCAGAAACCTGCATAGAACAGATGATGTGGAGGCCAGAGAAGAGTCATTGAGTTGATCACCATGGCTGGCTCAGCCTGCTTTCTTATAGAACCCAGGACCACCAGCCCAGGGACAGCACCAACCACAAGACAATCCCTCACAGCTATATCCAAAGATACATTTCACAGTGAATTTCAAGATTTTTATTTCATTTTTATTTTTATTGAAAACACTAGCCATGACAGAAAATCAAAATTTACAGTGTTAGTGGTAACTTTTCATATTTGTGGTCTTTCTTATTTTTCAGATTTATATGTAATCTTGTTTAGAAAACATACTATAGACTTTCAGGTATATGTTATAAAGATATGACTAGTTATGGATCAACTCTTCTGCACTGTACAATAGTCTCCACCCAGAATATTCCAAAACTTTTTGTGTACTTGGCAGCCTAGAACTAAGGTTTTACATAAAAAAGGTTAAACGACAGGGGGAGAAACAAAAACAACTAGACAATGGCCAGGCAGTTTCTTAGTCATGGTGTAAATTCTATCATCTGAGTTATAGATTAAAGGTGTGAATATAAAGATTTCACTAGACCCAAGACAAATGATAATTTGGTATTTATTCGGGACACACTTACACAAAATATACAAAGAACAGTGGGATTGTTTCTCTACCCTTCCTACCAGATCTGCTGACCCAAGGGAAAGAGCATGCAAACAGAAGCTATGTGTCAAGCTTCCCTCTTTTTGCTTGCCTCTGCCTGAAACCACACCCAAAAGGTTGTGGCCACCATTACAGGTTCACAGACAAGATGCCTACAATAGGTCTTTAAATCCAGTACTTATCAGTATATTAAACCCATTTGTCCTACAAAGCATATCATATTATATTTCAAGCACAAGACTCAAAGTCATGAGCTTTTTCTTTCAGATGGCCATAAGGAAGGATGACATTATTTATTTTTTGGCTTCCCATTTAGAGTGGTAAACTATATACATATGGCTGAATTGAAGCATTACAATAAAAATTATGTATGGAATTAAAAAGCACAACTTAAACACACTTAATTCACTGTAGCTTAGAAGAGTAAGCTTTTTACCAAGCTCATGGAACAGGATCATGGTTGCATTAGGAACTATATTGAAAACAACATTAATAAGCAATGAATTAGATATGACAAAAGGCCACTGCAGGAGAAATTTGTGGTAATTGATGAAAGCATTTTTTTTCATGGAAAATTGAACTGTTTCCTCTGAAATTTAGTGAGGTATGACCTGTATAATTAGAGTGTTTGACTGGAAGGCTCTAATTATTAGGCTACATTTTGAAACTTCTATTACTTTAGAAGTCTAATGTTATTATTATGAATCATAATGTAAATATTAGATATGCAGGATATCTGAATACACCAATGTGAAAGGGTCATCTGTCTCCCAAAGGGTCACAACTCACATGTTGAAAACCACTGGTCTAGAAAACATTCCAGTGATACAGCTCCATTGCATTATCATGCTTCATGTAAGTGACCTCAGGAAAGATTTTAGTTCATTAAGCTGGATATGGACAGAGTTCTTTGATCTATCAATGATTTTGCTGTGAGGTGAATATGTATAGATATTTATGTCTCCTCAAAAAAAGTCATGCAACAGGTAAATATGAAGAAAACCCAATTTGTACAGTATTTCTTTATCCTCTTACCAAAGTGTGGCTTACAGCTTTTGTCTTTTATTTCTGTCCTCTTA